>NC_135233.1:251112111-251738361 GCF_051348905.1 Ranitomeya variabilis | reverse complement strand
GGATGTAGAGGTGAAAGACATCCCTACCCCTGCTCGCCTGACTGACGCGTCTGAACCCCTTACCTCCTCGACTGACTTACCGACTGGGGCGGAGAGTGGGGTGACTGATCGGGGAGAGAGACTAGCACCCGTTAGGCGGACAGCGAGGACCACCGCAGGAGTGCCCCCGGGACAGTCCTACAGAGACCAATATGTGTGGCCCTTTTCACAGCCGGGTCCTACAACCTCCACAGCCATCGCCGCCCTGGAGACAGTCGTTGACAGGGACTGCCAACCTTTAAGCGGGGGGGCGTGTAGTGAGCTGGCCGGCTGTGGCTGTTCCGTTATCATTGACATAGAATCTGTGACAGACACTGCCCCCGTGTGGCCAGAAGTTATACCTATGCCGAATGTGATTACAGAGAAACAAACTGTATTGGCTAAACTCCCCCCTGTTATGTCATGTGAACAGGAAGGGGAGGGAGAAGAAAAAGAGCCCGGGAAACCAGTCGGTGCAGAGAGAGGTCTGTGTGTGCTGGCGTCCTCCTGTAGATGCGATATAGAAGATTGCCTGGATTACCCCTCTCTCTTGGAAGCTGACATCCAGATTGTTCCCAGCTCCCACACTGCGGAGCACTCAGCGGTGACATCTTCACAGATCCTGGAGCTCATGAACTGTAAGCGGGTCCTCTATTGAGAGGCCGAACATTCCACCCCTACCTGCTGAACCCCAAGGACTACAGTCTGGACCTGAGAGACAAAGTTTTGTTTAATTCCTTTTTTCTCTTTGGCTGGAGCGTCTCCCTGCAGTGACAGACAGGCCTGCGACGTGGGAAGATAACCTCTTGGAGCAAAGGAACTGGTAACGTGTGGATAGGGACAGTGAGGGATAGTTTGTTATTACACGTTATTTCTGTGAATAAGCATACTTTGTACTGTCTATTATTGTGTTCTGCTGTGTTAAGAAAAATGTATAACAGTAAAGATACGTTTGTTAAGATGGAATCTGGGTGTGGAGGTTTTGCTGGGCCAGATCATGGATATGCATGGGCGGCCTTACCCTCAGACACTTCAACGCAACCTGTGGTATTCGGTCAGTGGGGACCGACGCTGCTTAAAGGGGTCCTCTGGGGTGATGTTATGGCAGCTGGATGGTATAACTTCCCACAGGTGAAGTAGGTCCCCAGGGCTCCCTATGAATAGATGGAGGAAGATGAGTGGTGCAGTAAAGAATGAAGGACACAGTTGTGCAGTCTTTTTACCTGGTTTACTGATGGTAGCAGGCAGCCACAGTCCAGGGCACCAGATCACAGGTACAGGCAGGGTCTGGCCGGCTTGGAAGTGAGTTCAGAGTCCAGCTTTATCAGGTGGAGTTAAAGGCCTTCCTCCTATCGCTGTGTTGCTATAGTCCCTTACTTGCTATGGCTTTGTAGCAAGGTCCTCTCAGCTATCTCTGTCCTTTGTTGAACTGGGACACTAACCCGTATGACAGGTGACTCGAGCCTTTTTACAGGGTCTCTATCACGACCCGGGCTCTATGTGTCACTGTGTCTCCTGGGTGTTAGGGCGAACAGGTGATATATAATCCAGCTGTCCTGCCGGTCTCTGCTATGTGTCTTAGAGTCCCACAAAAGCCTCAGTCTTATGACTACCGGTGTCTGCACTCAATCAGGGATGTAGCCCAGTCACAGCTATTCTCCCTTGTTGTCACTATCCTGTGCTTCGCTCTCCGGCCCTTCAGCTAAAGGCTGTTCTTCCTTCTGTATCTCGCTATCTAGGAGCTACCGGACCTCAGGCTGTACGGCCCCTCACCCGTCCTTCTGCCTCAGACTGCTCCAGTCTGCTGTCCAGCACCAACTGTCTAAATCTTCGCAACTGCCTAGCAACTAACTCCTCCTCCCGACCAAAGAGAGAGCAGGTCCCTTGATTTGGGTGTAGAGCTCCCCCTTCTGGTCTGAAGTCAGAATAGTGTTGTATGTGCCAATTACCTGTTAAAAGGAATCCTCCATCGCTTCCAAGCATCACATCACTCTCCCCATGAGGAAAGCAATGCCACTGTGACAACCAGGACCCTGGGGCGTCACACCAACATATTATTACCTGTTTATAAATCATTGGTGAGGCCACATCTATAATATGGAATCCAGTTTTGGGCTCCACATTTTATAAAGATTATTCTTTAGTTTAGTTAGAGTCAGTACAAAGGTGGCAACTAGATTATTATAAGGGATGGAAGGCCTCTCATATAATGAAAGGTTGAAAAAGTTGGTCTTGTTTAGCTTAGAAAAAAGATGCCTCAGAGGAGATCTCGTTTACATATATAAACATATGTGTGGTCAGTACAGAGGACTGACACATGACGTATTCCTTCCAAGCACCATACTATGGACCAGGGGACACTCATTACGGGTGGAAGAAAGGCGATTCTGACAGTTAAACAGGAAAGAGTTCTTTACAGTTAGAGCAGTCAGAATGTCGAATGCCGACCACAAGAAGTAGTAATGGCAGGCACTATAACAGCTGTTATACAAGGGCTATAGATGGTTTCCTCAGTACTGATAGCATTGTGGGATATAGTTCATTTAGTGACAACATATACAATTGGAGAAAGTTTGAACTTGATGGACCGTGGTCTTTTTTCAGCCTATGTAACATTATATCATGTCACATGAGTTCTGCAGCCAATCAGCGGCTACTAAATGGCCCTTTCACTCTCACTTCTTTCAGCTGAAAGTGATATTGAGAGGAAGTCAGAACCACTGCTGCTCTCTCATTTCAACCAGATGTAAGTTTTTCCAAAGGAAGTGAAAGTGAGGTGGCCTTTAACAGTCACTGATTGGTTGAAGGGTTCATAAGACAAAATAATGTCACAACAGCCCCCTGGAGACGAGAGGTGTTGATGTTGCTGGAAAGGTGCTGTTTTTATTTTATCTTATAACTGTAAATTTTTATTGAATTTTATAGTTTAACAATTGAAAACAAGAATCCAAACAATTACATTCAGAAACATCTTTGAGAAAACAATATAACATTTCAAGAAGCTTCAAAGACAAAGTACTGTAGAATGTATTATTGGTAATTGCTCCCCCCAGTAGAGAGAAACCAAAATGTGGAGCAAAACATTAATTACTAAAATTCAAGTATGCTTCCTAAAAAAGTTATATTTGGTTCCACTGTAAACTAACTCCGTCTTTCAGTTTACTACAGAATTGTTAATAAATGAACATCACACATATAGGCAAAACGGACACAAGAAGGGACAGGGATGGGAAGGCACAGTTCCAAAAGGGGCAAGAAGAGATAAAAACCATACCCATTATTCTGGGCGCAATAATAGTCCCAAGGGGCCCAGAGTTGAATCTATCCACTCTTGCTCCCATCAAGGTTATCATATACTCCATCCTACGAATGTCAGCTATTCTGTTCAGTAAATGTTGATGAGAGGGAGGAGAGGTCTGCTTCCAGTGAAGAGCTATCAAACACCTCGCTGCAGTAAGGATCTGCAACAACAATCTAGCTGAAATTCTTCCCCGTCCCTCTAGGAGAGACGTTTAGTAGGTAGATAGCTAGATCTAGTCCAACCTCCACAAACAGAACCCTGTGTATTAAGACTCTCACATCCTCCCAAAATCCGGTGATCTCCGAACAAGACTAAATGATGTGGCATTGAGAGCCCACCTCTGAACCACAGCACCAGCACAGGTTTGAGAGTTGAGGATTTAATCTGTGGAGGAGTTCTGAGGTGTGATACCAGAACATCAATATTTGTACTGATTCTCCTTATAAAGAGTGCAAATAGAGGATTTGGCTGCCTTTTCCCAGATGATCTGCCAACTTTGGGGTGACAACCCCTTCCCAAGAATGGACTCCCATCTGCTCATGTAAGGATGTTCTAACTGTTGGCCCCCCTGAGGATAGTTTATAATCCGATATATATATCCGATATTAACCCTTTGGTCAACAGGCACCTTGTGCAAATTCTCTCAAAATCAGTGGGTAAAAACACCTTCGATAGGCCATACAATGAGGAAGCAAGATGTTTAATCTTTGGAGCACCCCGAGACGCAGGGCCGCGGGGCACTCGGTACCGGGCCTCTCTGTCTCGGTCTTGGGGTTGTCACGGTGGCTAGACCCGGTCCGTGACCCTGCTAAGGGGCATCCAATGAAAGGTGTGATGATGGTGCGTGGTGCGATGAAATAACGAAGACACAGGGTTGCAGTCTCTTTACCTCTTTACTGTAGGCTTCAGGATCCGCAATCCAGAGCACTGCTAACAGGGCTGGCTGAGACCGGCCGGTCTGAAGGAACATCCAGAGTTCCCTTTGCAGGTGGAAATCAGTGCCTACCTTCTAGCGCCTGTATGTTGTAGTACCTCCCTGCTGAGCAGCATGGGATAGTCCTCACAACTGTTGTGTCTGTTTCTGATGTTCTTTTTCACAACTCTCGTTTCTGTTCTGATGTTCTTCTCCATCCCCCAGATGATTTGGCTAGGACGCACCCGTATGACGGGTAGGCCTGGAGTTCTTCCAGGACCCTAGTGTCGCCCCTCTCCCACAATTGCCCCCTATGTCTGCTTAGGTGATTTAGGTGAGACAGCCAACCTATAATTAACTGTCCTGCCGTTGGTTTGAAGTAATGCTTGGAGCCCAATACTTCCGCGGCGTTCCGGCCACCGGCCACGCGCCTCAGTAGGATGTTGCCTCGATCTTAAGGCATGACTCCTACTGGTGTTATCTTCTTTTTGCTGTGATCTCGTTTCTCACTTCTCCACAATAAACCTTGCTTCTTGTCCTTTCTTGAGATACCGCCGCAATGTCGTGCAGGTGCGGTTCCTTAACGTTCTCCTTGTTCGCTAGGCCTCTGTCAGGATCCCATCCCTGACAGGGACCCCCCTGAATCTTACCCCCGCAACACCCTCTGCCACAGGATGTTGCCTGGTTCCAACCCAGTCAGCTTCTCACTAACTTTCTATCCAACCCCCAGTTTTACCAGATTGTGAGAAGTGGCCTAATACATAGCACCCTTTGCTCCCCCTGGAGGCCAGACTGTGAAGTGTATTGGTGCCTGTGATACCTGGTCAGGTGAACTCCTTAAGTGCCATCGGACATACCATCACTCCCCTTAGTGGCGGAGCAACAGTACTGCAATGACCAGGACTCTGGGGCGCTGCACTCCCCCCCCCCCCCGGTTAAATCCAGTACTCCGGACTGGGAAGAAAACAACAATACATGTCAGCAAAAGACATACAAATTTTGAAATGCAATGAACAAGTAATAATAACAGGGCTTCCCCTTATGGGAGGGGAGTACTCTTGAACGTTACAAACAAAACATGGTTAAATATTTTAAATAACATACTATAAATAACTTCTATTACCCAGCCGGGTATTCTACTAAGTGCAAATTCTGAACAATAATTTAACTTTTCCTTTAAGGGAGTATAGGCTGAACCCACTAAAGGCTTACTATAAAACTCCTAAAATATAAATTAACTTTTTCTTTATTTTTCTCTTCTAAGTGCAACATTTTCTTTTTACTCTCTGATTTGTCTTATGCAGGACCGCCTGTCTATCTGCCCAGGCCTACTGCCTCTTTTCTTAGTACAGGATCACTGAGCCATCTCTCTATGGCTCCTAGGAGGACTCTCTCACTAACCCCTACGGGGCTACTTCCTGTCCTCAATCTCTAGCAACATTATCAAACATTTTCTATAACTAACGAACTGGCTACATATAACTTGCTATGTAAAACATTATTACTATTCACTTTCTTTTAAGGCAACATTATACATTAAGTGCAACTGGTGAACATCCCCTTTAAGAGGGTACCAAGTCTCTTTGAGGTAGTGCAACTTCTCAAGTTGCAAGTCCAATTAAGGCAAGAGCTTCCATGCTGTACTCGGGAACAGTCTCTTCACAAAGCTCTCCTTCTTGTAAAACCAGTAAGGGGCACCTTTAAGAAGGTGCGAACTATTTACAATACTGTTTGTGAACCATTCACCGTCCATGATTCGGCAATCTTTTTTAACATGGTGACGTACAAAAGAAGCAAAAACACAAAAAGCAAAAATAAAAGGGATCCCGGGTCAACTAAGGGATCCCTTTAAAAGAAACCCTGATCGGGTATCAGCAGCAAAAGACACAGAAGACGAACAGTTAATGAACTATATACAATCTCAGCAGCTCGGGATCATAAATCAGGAGGGGGCTTCCACAGGGCCTTGCCTCACAGGTAGCCCTCTGGGGCTTAGAGAGGCTTGGCCCCGAATCCACCCCCCTCAGCCGAGGACGGGTGGGACTCACGGTCACACGTTGGGTCGAGACCGCCGGATGATCCATGGCGCAGGCGGTGATCGGCCCCTCAGCGAGGGGTCCGGTCTCCGGGGCCTCAGGGGCGTCCGGAAGAGCTGCGCACCTCTGGACATCATGAGCCCTCCAACCAGTCCCTCGCTGCCACCGGGTATAGACTACAGCATCTCCAGGCTGCAGGTCGCGGTCCGCATCAATCATTCCGTGGCAGGGTTCCACCTCGCCCCGGATGACATGGACCTTCAGCGGCTCCCCGATCTCCTGAATAACTCCTGGTCCTTCCTGGGAGTTGAAGGTGATCACTACACCCCACTTCGGCGGAGGATTCTGCACTTCGGCTCTCAAGTCGATTACGGCCACAGGTTGGGCTTCGCTCTCCTTTTCCTTCCGCCAGGCGGCTACCAGGCGCCGCCGGTGCTCCATCCATGGCATCAGCTTCAGATCCCGCTTCTGCGGTTCACAGCCCGGTGACGGGGTCCGTGAGTCCTCCGCGGTCGGGTCGGGTGAAGAAGGGAATGCAGGGGACAGGCGGACCTCAGCAGAGTGGACCAGCCGGGAACTCACCCGGGCGTGGGCTTCTCGGCACCCCTCCTCCTGCCGGGCTTCGACCGCGGCTACCCATTCGTCTGGCGAGCGGCTACTGGGTCCTCCTCTCGCGAGCAGCTCTGCAGCGGCCAGCGCCCGCTGTAGCGGTGGGTCCTGGCTTGCTCCCACCGATGCGGGCTGGCGCCGGGTCGGGTCGTCCCCATATGGATGCTTGGAGGCCGCCATGTCTGTCCCTTCTTTTTGGTCGTCTTCCCACGTTCTCTTTCGTGGGCGGCCCTGTCTCCATGGTCTCCACTCTCCAAAGAGAATGAGGAGGCGGACCTCAGCTGCTGACGGACACGTCCTCAGGATACAGCAATACTTAGACTGGGGGGATATTGTCTTTCGCGCTCTTCAGCTTGTGTACGCCCACTTCCACGCCCTTCTTCTTTTCCTGCACTCCTCTTAGCGCTTTAATGGCGGCGGTTTTGGCGGGAATCAGCAGTGCACAGTCTTTGCAATAAATCACAGTTCAAGCACAATTCAGACACAGTTCCAAGGCACACATGACCTGATTCTTCAGGCTTAAGTAGATCCTGTTCGTGACGCCAAGTTGGAGCACCCCCAGACGCAGGGCCGCGGGGCACTCGGTACCGGGCCTCTCTGTCTCGGTCTTGGGGTTGTCACGATGGCTAGACCCGGTCCGTGACCCTGCTAAGGGGCGCCCAATGGAAGGTGTGATGATGGTGCGTGGTGCGATGAAATAACGAAGACACAGGGTTGCAGTCTCTTTACCTCTTTACTGTAGGCTTCAGGATCCGCAATCCAGAGCACTGCTAACAGGGCTGGCTGAGACCGGCCGGTCCGAAGGCACATCCAGAGTTCCCTTTGCAGGTGGAAATCAGTGCCTACCTTCTAGCGCCTGTGTGTTGTAGTACCTCCCTGCTGAGCACCACGGGATAGTCCTCACAACTGTTGTGTCTGTTTCTGATGTTCTTTCTCACAACTCTCGTTTCTGTTCTAATGTTCTTCTCCGTCCCCCAGATGATTT
The DNA here is from genome assembly GCF_051348905.1 of Ranitomeya variabilis. Lineage (NCBI taxonomy): Eukaryota > Metazoa > Chordata > Amphibia > Anura > Dendrobatidae > Ranitomeya > Ranitomeya variabilis. The sequence continues at coordinate 251,730,499 of NC_135233.1, read as the reverse complement.
GGCTAGGACGCACCCGTATGACGGGTAGGCCTGGAGTTCTTCCGGGACCCTAGTGTCGCCCCTCTCCCACAACTGCCCCCTATGTCTGCTTAGGTGATTTAGGTGAGACAGCCAACCTACACTCACCGGCCACTTTATTAGGTACACCATGCTAGTAACGGGTTGGACCCCCTTTTGCCTTCAGAACTGCCTCAATTCTTCGTGGCATAGATTCAACAAGGTGCTGGAAGCATTCCTCAGAGATTTTGGTCCATATTGACATGATGGCATCACACAGTTGCCGCAGATTTGTCGGCTGCACATCCCAAAGATGCTCCATACAAGGCAGGATGGATCCATGCTTTCATGTTGTTTACGCCAAATTCTGACCCTACCATCCGAATGTCGCAGCAGAAATCGAGACTCATCAGACCAAGCAACGTTTTTCCAATCTTCTACTGTCCAATTTCGATGAGCTTGTACAAATTGTAGCCTCAGTTTCCTGTTCTTAGCTGAAAGGAGTGGTACCCGGTGTGGTCTTCTGCTGCTGTAGCCCATCTGCCTCAAAGTTCGACGCACTGTGCGTTCAGAGATGCTCTTAGGCCTACCTTGGTTGTAACGGGTGGCGATTTGAGTCACTGTTGCCTTTCTATCAGCTCGAACCAGTCTGCCCATTCTCCTCTGACCTCTGGCATCAACAAAGCATTTCCGCCCACAGAACTGCCGCTCACTGGATTTTTTTTCTTTTTCGGACCATTCTCTGTAAACCCTAGAGATGGTTGTGCGTGAAAATCCCAGTAGATCAGCAGTTTCTGAAATACTCAGACCAGCCCTTCTGGCACCAACAACCATGCCACGTTCAAAGGCACTCAAATCACCTTTCTTCCCCATACTGATGCTCGGTTTGAACTGCAGGAGATTGTCTTGACCATGTCTACAAGCCTAAATGCACTGAGTTGCCGCCATGTGATTGGCTGATTAGAAATTAAGTGTTAACAAGAAGTTGGACAGGTGTACCTAATAAAGTGGCCGGTGAGTGTATAATTAACTGTCCTGCCGTTGGTTTGAAGTAATGCTTGGAGCCCAATACTTCCTCGGCGTTCTGGCCACCGGCTACGCGCCTCAGTAGGATGTTGCCTCGATCTTACGGCACGACTCCTACTGGTGTTATCTCCTTTTTGCTGTGATCTCTTTTCTCACTTCTCCACAATAAACCTCGCTTCTTGTCCTTTCTTGAGATACCGCCGCAATGTCGTGCAGGCGCGATTCCTTAACGTTCTCCTTGTTCGCTAGGCCTCTGTCAGGATCCCACCCCTGACAGGGACCCCCTGAATCTTCCCACCGCAACACCCTCTGCCACAGGATGTTGCCTGGTTCCAACCCAGTCAGCTTCTCACTAACTTTCTATCCAACCCCCAGTTTTACCAGATTGTGAGGAGTGGCCTAATACATAGTACCCTTTGCTCCCCCTGGAGGCCAGACTGTGAAGTGTATTGGTGCCTGTGATACCTGGTCAGGTGAACTCCTTAAGTGCCATCGGACATACCATCACTCCCCTTAGTGGCAGAGCAACAGTACTGCAACGACCAGGACTCTGGGGCGCTGCACTTTCATATACTGAAAGAACTCCTTCTTAGAAATGGGAAATCCAGACTTGATAGCGTCAATTGAAACAACCTCCAGCGTGTCCCCATCTACTAAGTCCAAGAATCTGAATAATCCCCCTGAAATCCACAGGTGAACCATTGCGGAGTCCATACTATTTTGTAACAGTGGTTGATATATGTATGACATCATTGGCAAATGAGGGGAGGCCAAATTGAACTTCCTCATACATGAAAGCCAAACCTCCCTTGTATACTGCATAGGGCCCAACATAGAAGTTGGAATCTTGATGGGCTTATTTGTCTACAGTAAAGAATTCGGGTGGATTGGGGCCAGCCATAGTTTTTCTATTTCTGTCCATTTATTTTAAGCCAACCCTGTTTTTATTTTACATGAGGGAATGTAGCAATTGAGAAGGAGTTGTCCAAGTACTAGACAACACCTTTAAGTTCAATGCAGACAGAATCTTATGTATCTCGGTATACAGGGAGCTCCTCCTAGTGGTGGCTGCAGACAGAATCTTATCATGTATCTCTATATACAGGGAACTCCCCCTAGTGGTGACTGCAGACAGAATCTTATCATGTATCTCTGTATACAGGGAGCTCCCCCTAGTGGTGGCCGCAGACAGGATCTTATCATGTATCTCTGTATACAGGGAGCTCCCCCTAGTGGTGGCTGCAGACAGAATCTTATCATGTATCTCTATATACAGGGAGCTCCCCCTATTGGTGGCTGCAGATAGAATCTTATCATGTATCTCTGTATACAGGGAACTCCCCCTAGTGACAGACAGACAGAATCTTATCATGTATCTCTGTATACAGGGAGTTCCCCCTAGTGGTGGCTGCAGACAGGATCTTATCATGTATCTCTGTATACAGGGAGCTCCCCCTAGAGGTGGTTGCAGACAGAATCTTATCATGTATCTCTATATACAGGGAGCTCTCCCTAGTGGTGGCTGCAGACAGGAGCTTACCATGTATATCTGTATACAGGGAGATTCCCCTAGTCATGGTTGCAGATATATTATTATTATTATTATTTATTTATATAGCACCATTGATTCCATGGGGCTGTACATGAGAAGGGGTTACATACAGGTTACAGATATCACTTACAGTAGACAAACTTACAATGACAGACTGATACAGAGGGGCGAGGACCCTGCCCTTGCGGGCTTACATTCTACATCACATATCTCTGTTTACAGGGAGCTCCATCTAGTGGTGGCTGCAGACAGAATTTTATGTATAGCTACAGATGCTAAGCATTTCCAAGTAGTGGATTTAGGAAGAGTTATAAAACAGAACAGCAGATGATTTGGAGCTTTGTGTTACCCCATGAATCTATTTTCTCAACTCAGTAGTAACAAGATCCATGCAGGGCTTGTGACCTGATCCCCCCCGAAGGCGACTGTTTTCTTTCTGAACGTTTTATTACAAGATGCTGTTTACACTCAGAGCAGGACAGACATTTTACGCCATTGTGATCGCCTGTATAGGACATTTGTATAATGCTGAATAGAGGCTTACTCACCATACACCAGGTGTAGTCTTACTCTCCATATGAAACTGGAGCCCATACCACACCTGATGTGCAGCAGTTCATGTTCCCAGGCAGTGCAGTCACTGCAGCGGACCTGAGAGCCCAGCAGCATGCAGCAGGGAAAATGTAAGTACATATAAAATAGTACGCCACTGTCAGTGGGCCCAGCTGGTGATCGCTCTAATTTTACATACATTTAATAGATATATTTGTAGTCCTGGCTTTCCTGTTACTTGTTTAACACCCAGGGATGTAACTATACTTTGCCCGCATATTGCATTTCTAGTAGCCTCCAGTCATTCATATATTTCTATGCTGCTCGCCCCAAATATAAGTAGAGAGTATAACTTTTAGTTTGAAAGACTTTGGATCATCCACTGATCAAAAGTACTGAACAGGTGCTACAACGCAACCAAATTATTTGAAATTTTTTTTAGCATTATTTGAAAAATTCCTAAACATTTTTATTATTCATTTCATTTTTTTGGAGGGAGGGTGGATGTGGGTATAATTGCAGTACAAATATTTTGGTCTGTAGAGAAAAATAGAAACCTAAAGAGACTTTTTTTATATACATATATTTGTGATTTGTGACTACGTTTACATCTAAGACATATTATAGATAAACTTCATATCGTTTAAGACTTGTGTGTATATATATATTTCCCCGTCAGTGTTTGTAGAGGTTGCCCATTACAATTGATAAATTACGGTTCTAAACGTCACTAATTCATTTACCGGAACCTGTTCTTCTTGATTTTGCTAATTTGAAGAAAAACAAAGTGCTATTATGTCAAAAGTGAAATGTGTACAATTGGGACATCAGTATTTGTAAGCCAAAACCAGGAGTGGGTGATAAATGCAGAAGTGGTGCATATGTTTCTATTATACTTTTCCTCTAATTGTTCCACTCCTGGTTTTGGCTTACAAATACTGATGTAAAATACTGACCAAATACTGCTAGTGTGACAGCAGCCTAATAATTATAGGAACCCTTGTATAGGGCTGGGCTGGAGCTAAAAAGCTGCTCAGGCACACAACCCCACCAGTCCTCGCACATTGTCTACTTTTGCCTTAATTATCGCACCACTCCTTATGTAAACCGCACCAACAGTGTAAAGAAATGAGGAGAAAGTGTATAAAACTTCATTACTTCGTCAAGATGGACATATATATATGTGACAATTTTAAATCAGGAAATAGGTTTTTCTTTATCTTTTTTTTCTGCTGTCTAAACCAAGGGTGTGTTCCATAGTCCGAAAAAATACATGACAAATGTGAGCTACCACTAGGTAAGCACTAATATAGCTAATAGTACTGGTCAGTAGTGGTCAGCTGCTGGGACTAGAGACGCTCTTCAGAGCATTATGCTGCACATCATACAAGAGACTACAGCACTCGTCATCACACATAATGATGAGCAGAATCTGATTTTAAGAGCTTTGCCTTGTAGCGTTCCTCTTTTATGCAGAAGTATATTTATATTTGGATGTTACCATTCTGCTTGCTGAAAGACTATGGTTTCCATCTAGTCTCGTACATCAGTCCTGATGAAGAGTGTGTTAGAGTAAGTTGCTCCTCTTAAGATGTGGTGGCCATTACTCAGGAGGAGGGGGCTGAGATTCTTGAAGAATGATGTCAGAAACTGATGTTTGGGGAGGAATCACATTACAGCAGGTTGTAACAGCCAGAGGGGCTTCACTAAGGACAAAAGACCGCTGGTCATGAAAGGGTGAACATGAACAATCTTGAGAATGTAGAACTGAGTAAAAGTGGAGTCTTCTACTGAATTTGGAGAAACTGTTTGTTATATTAGTCATGTTCAGCTCTTTACATTGACACAATCAACTAAAACAAGGAAAGTTTGAAAACGTGCTAGTAAACCAAAATTGCCATGGAGCGGTGTGAATAATTTGGATTGCTATGGTATTTGGGTAGTGTACAGAGAGATATGCTGTGGAATACTTTGTAAATTCGTTGCATTTTTGTTACTTTTTTTCTTTTGCAAATTAAAAGCTACTTTTTACAGTACCCCCTGAAGCTACAAGATTTGACAAATCTCAAGCACACACTTGGTTATTTTTTCCTGCCGGATTATGAGAACCTCAAAGTTTTTTTAAATCTGCAGCTTGTCACTTCTTTCAGTGTTTTTGCAGAGTTTTTTTTTTTCACCCATAGAAAGTGGAAAAAAATTTGTTTGTTTTTTGTTGTGTTTTTGAAGCGTTTTTGGTGAATAAAACTAATTTTATTAAACATGTACGATACAAAAAGCACACATAATTTGCACTTAAAAAATGTTTAAAACATGCCCCAAACACTACAAGATCAGCATTTTGAGCATAGCGGTTTTACTGCCAAGAGAGCACGTTTTGGCTGCATAAAAAAACCGCAGCAAAAATGCTGCATGTGAACTTAGCTGAAGAGTATGTTATGTGCACATGTTAAGTATTTGCTGCATTTTTGTTGTTTTTTTCCCCACTCAGTTTTGTCACAAAACCTGAAGGACTTCCTAGAACTGGCAAAGTAAATGAGATTCATGAAGTCTCATGCACACGATGCTTATTTTTTCCTTACAGATTTGAAGCATGTCCATTCTTTCTGGTTCAAAAATGCATAAAAACGCAGCAAAAACAAGTGTATTTTATGCTGCGCTTTTCCTGCTAAAACACTTCAGTGTGTGTAGTAGAAGTGTCTGCAGCAAACACTTAAGATGTTCAAATCCCTGAGGTGCAGGGCAGTGGGCTGATGTGCCAGGCAGCTTCTAGTAACATTGGATTTTAAAAGTAACACGTTGACAAATGTTATAATATGGAGGCAATAAAAATTAACTTTGCAGAACAAACGGGAAACAATAGAATTTGATGGAGTTTCCTCCACCCCACAGTGGAATGCAGTGGCCTTTGGTCTTCTCCCTGCAACCTTCCAATCTGTCGCAGCTTCCATATTGGTGTCATTGTTCCTCTGAATGACACAGGCCCACCACACCTCACTGGATCTAAGGATTGCCTATCCTGGTTATTATCTACTACCAGGGTATTTCCTGACGTCTCCGACTTCCCTCTTCCTTTATGTCGGCCTCTCTGGGCTACAAGCTGCCAACCTCTGGATCTGCGCAGTAGTCACAGCGATGTGACTAATTTCACTTACTCAGGGCTGGAAAACTACCAGTCTGCTCCACACTGCGGGCATTTCTCAGTTTTCCTACCAAAATTTTTGGTTGGGGAACGCTAACTCTCTCCAGCAGATTTGGAAAGCCATCCCTATAAATGCAAGGTGTTAACTGAGCCTCAGATACATGACACTGCAGCAACGTTATTCAGTCAGCGCAATATGGCACCAATAACCCTGAAAGTGGACAGTTTTCCATCCTTTTACCCCCTTTTACACCCCACTCACCAAGGATTTTGGCATGCCATCATCAGTTTAGTAGGTGTCACACTGGCGTCTTCAACAAGAGAAGAAGTGGCGTGGTACTGTGCATAGTACATCAGACTATGATTAGAGATGCACTGGCACTGTGTATGGACTGGTAATGTGTATAGTACATCAGACTATGGTTAGAGATGCACTGGCACTGTGTATGGACTGGTACTGTGTATAGTACATCAGACTATGGCTAGAGATGCACTGGCACTGTGTATGGACTGGTACTGTGTATAGTACATCAGACTATGATTAGAGATGCACTGGCACTGTGTATGGAGTGGTACTGTGTATAATACATCAGACTATGATTGGAGATGCACTGGCACTGTGTATGGAGTGGTACTGTGTATAGTACATCAGACTACGGTTAGAGATGCACTGGTACTGTGTATAGAGTGGTACTGTACATAGTACATCAGACTACGGTTAGAGATGCACTGGCACTGTGTATAGAGTGGTACTTTGCATAGTACATGAGACTATGATTAGAGATGCACTGGCACTGTGTATAGAGTGGTACTTTGCATAGTACATGAGACTATGATTAGAGATGCACTGGCACTGTGTATGGAGTGGTACTGTGTATAGTACATCAGACTACGGTTAGAGATGCACTGGCACTGTGTATAGAGTGGTACTGTGTATAGTACATCAGACTATGATTAGAGATGCACTGGCACTGTGTATAGAGTGGTACTTTGCATAGTACATGAGACTATGATTAGAGATGCACTGGCACTGTGTATGGAGTGGTACTGTGCATAGTACCTCAGACTATGATTAGAGATGCACTGGCACTGTGTGTGGAGTGGTACTGTGTATAGTACATAAGACTATGATTAGAGATGCACTGGCACTGTGTATGGAGTGGTACTGTGTATAGTACATCAGACTATGATTAGAGATGCACTGGCACTGTGTATGGAGTGGTACTGTGTATAGTACATCAGACTATGATTAGAGATGCACTGGCACTGTGTATGGAGTGGTACTGTGTATAGTACATCAGACTATGATTAGAGATGCACTGGCACTGTGTATGGAGTGGTACTGTGTATACATCAGACTACGGTTAGAGATGCACTGTGTATGGAGTGGTACTGTGTATAGTACATCAGACTATGGTTAGAGATGCACTGGCACTATGTATGGAGTGGTAATATCGTGTAAGAACATATAGAAAACTCTTCACTGGTACTAAGAGTGCTGCACTCCAGGGTCAGGGATCAGAAATCTGATAAAACAGCATAGGACAAATCAGTTAACGTTTTAGTTGGTTGATTTCTTCAGCAAATCGCTGCCTGTAATTTACTTTGTGTTTGTGCCAGTAATAATAATTTTATTCCTATAGCGCCAACATATTCCGCAGCACTTTACGTTACTCAGCTGTCCCGTACCTGTGCTTCCACTGTAAGTGATGTGTTATTTGCAATCCAAAGTGCTGATATTTGCATTCTGGTGATAATTACAAGGAAAAATGGGGTTTGGTACCGTGTTAGCCAGTTGAAAAAAAGAAATCTCTCAGTGGAAAAAACAAGAAAATCTTATGGTTATACCTTTTAATGGCTAACAAAAATAAAATAAATGATGTTACAAGTCAAGCTTTTGAGACTTCTTAGGTCCCTTCCTCAGGCATGGTATAACAACGCTTCTGAAGAAACACAAACATATGCACAAAACCCCCACAGAGGTATCTATATATATAATTGTCTAAGGGTTTGTCTGTCTGTCTGTCTGTCTGTCTGTCCTGGAAATCCCGCGTCTCTGATTGGTCGAGGCTGCCAGGCCTCGACCAATCAGCGACGGGCACAGCATGGCGACGATGATGTCATAAAGGTTGCCTCGACCAATCAGCGACGGGCACAGTCTGCCGCGAATTCGCCTCGACCAATCAGCGACGGGCACAGTATCGACGTAGATGTCATAATGGTTGCCATGACGACGACGATGTCATAAAGGTTGCCTTGACCAATCAGCGACGGGCACAGTCTGCCGCGAATTCTGGAATCATCATTGTCCATATACTACGGGGACATGCATATTCTAGAATACCCGATGCGTTAGAATCGGGCCACAGTCTAGTGGTGTAATAAATGAACATTTAAGTAAACAAATTGAGCTCAAAGAATGAATCCTTCATCGGATTAGATTAGTGGTGTAAGGGTACGTGCACACGTCTGGATTTCTTGCAGAAATTTCCTGAAGAAAACCGGAAATTTTCTGCAAGAAATCTGCATTTTTTTTTTTGCGTTTTTTCGCTTTTTTTTTAGCAGTTTGCAAGCGTAATCAGCTTGCAGAATGTTAAAGTTTTCCAAGCGATCTGTAGCATCGCTTGGAAAACTGATTGGTTGGTCACACTTGTCAAACATAGTGTTTGACAAGTGTGACCAACTTTTTACTATAGATGCAGCCTATGCAGCATCAATAGTAAAAGATAGAATGTTTAAAAATAATAAAAAAAATAAAAAAAATGGTTATACTCACCTGCAGACAGCCGATCTCCTTAGCGGCTTCCGTTCCTATAGCTGGTGTGTGTGCAGGACCTTCGATGACGTCGCGGTCATGTGACCGCGACGTCATCGCAGTCATGTGACCGCGACGTCATCGCAGGTCCTTCACACACACCAGCTATAGGAACGGAAGCGGCAGCGTGCACCTGAGAGGCGGGAAGACTCCGGGGGCCATCGAAGGTGAGTATATCACTATTTTTTATTTTAATTCTTTTTTTTTTTTACCAATTATATAGTGCCCAGTCCGTGGAGGAGAGTCTCCTCTCCTCCACCCTGGGTATCAACCGCACATGGTCTGCTTACTTCCCGCATGGTGGGCACAGCCACATGCGGAAAGTAAGCAGATCAATGCTTTCCTAGGTGTGCGGAATCCCCGCAATTCCGCAAATTTAATGAACATGTTGCTTTTTTTCCCGCGATGCGATTTTTTCGCAGAAAAAAATGCAACATTTGCACAAGAAATGCAGAATACACTGAAAATAATGGGAGGCATATGTAAGCGTTTTTTTGCGTTTTTTTTGCGTTTTTATCACGTTTTTATAGCGAAAAAAGGCGAAAAAAGCGCGAAAAATACTGAACGTGTGCACATGGCCTAAATGTTTTTATCACCACACAATCACAGATGATAAAAAAAAACATTTACTGGTGGCCAAACATGTCTGAGGTCCAGGACACAACATAAACAATATGAAAGTTGTCATATTAAAAGGAAGCTTCAAACCACAAAAACAACGCAGGGTTTTGGAATAAAAACTTATTAGAGTTTTTGATTCCATCCACACAGGACTAAATCTGTCATTAGGATTTATGAGCCACTACAGAATCTGAGGAATCTGCTCCAGAGACAGTGAGGACACCAGGCCTCTGATCTTACCTGGATATTGGGACTATAAAACTTTCACACAATTAATCTAATCCAATTAAGGATTCAATCTCTAATCTCAATTTGTTTATTTAAATATCAATTTATTACACCATAACTCTTTTTTTATTTTCTTGTTTGTGCATATATTTGTGTTTCTTCAGAAACTTTGTTATACCGTGCCTGAGGAAGGGACCTTAGAAGCCTTGAATGCTTGCTTTGTAACATCATTTATTTTATTGTTGTTTGCCATTAAAAGGTATAGTAACCACAAGATGTTTTCCCTACCGGGGCCATTCTTTTTTTGTGATTACCACATGCTCATCTAGTTGCTGTGCATCAAATATGTGAATACAAGGAAGGATGACATGCTTTTACTGAATGTGCTGGTGTTGTAGTGTTCACTGTTGACACTAGGGGGCCATTCATATAGACCTGTAAGAGGAAATAGAGGTGACCTGTGGTTGTAAGCCGCATATTGTGCAGGAGGAACGTGCTGAGTATAAAACTAAAGTCATGGTCCAAATTTAGGCTAAAAGAATGCAAATTTTTTTTACTAAAATGTAAAAATAATAACAGATATTATCACACCACTTTTCTCAATCTGAAAAAAATAAATAATTCAATAAATAGACAAATTCAGTCTCATCACTACAGGCCAATCTTTCAAAATATACATACATTTTTCTACCTATTTGGTAAAACTCCAGAATTGCATTTTCTTTCACCCACAGTAACAAAAAGTGATGAAAAACTCGCAAGTACCCCAATAAGTTAAAAAAAAAAAAAGACAGCGCACAATGCAAAAATCAAGCCCATGGGACATTGCTATGCAACTCCAGATTACGTGCTCTGCCTAAGTGGCTCTAACTTAGATGCGCTGCCTATTGGAGTCAGAGGTAGTCTGAAATTCATCTACTGACCCTGTGGAGGCTCAAATTGCTACTCTGCTCTTCCTCCATGCTTTACATCGCAGCATAATTATCACATGGACAGTAAGCTTGAGTTAAAAAAGAAATCCAAAAAGAGAAAAAAAGTATCCAAAAAGAACTGACAATTATATAAACTTTATTAGAAAATAAGAAAAAAAGAACATAATTGTACAACACAATTTAAAAAGCATGCATAGCATGCTGAAACACAGAAATAAAACCAAGTGATGAAGAGAGGGGGCGCAGTATGCCAACCGGCCAGCATAAATAATATAGTAAATCAATCAGATATTATATTAATCCAAGAATAATGGTACTGCTGCCATATAAGAATACATCAATTAATCATCAATACATGTATTTATCATAGAAAGTGCATAGTATATGGTATGATTACTCCAATATTACAATGTTTTGTCAAAAAGACATAGGCAGCTAAAACAAGGTAGGTATATGATTGATAGGAATTAATCCATGTAAAAATACTGACCAGATAGTACACACCGCCCCCTCTGGACCTGATTTGGATTAATAAAGCTATAGTCATTGTTAATGTGTCATATTATTCGTTGATTTTTACACTTTTTATTTATTATATTTTTCCAATTCTTTTTTTTAATTTTATTTTCATTTCTGCCATTCATTTTTCCTACATTTATTTATATATATATATATATATATATATATATATATATATATATATATATATATATATATATATACACCTATATACAGTACATTCGCTTTACATTTGTTTGTTATTCTAAGGGCTTGTTTCCACTTGCGAGATATACATCCGTGTCTCGCATGTGAAAACCAAGCTCTGGCTCTGGCACTTAGGAGCGGAGCGTGCAGCTCCATGTGTTGCTATGCAGCCGCATGCTCCGCTCCGGAGTGCCGGCTGCAGAGCTTGGTTTTCACATGCGAGACACGGACGTATATCTCGCAAGTGGAAACAAGCCCTTATTTCATTTCTCCCTCACCCTATTATCAAATCATTTCATGTTTTTGTTTTTTTCTTTTTTCCTTTCTTAATTTCAGGTCTTTGTTTTCACATCTTCAACTTATTTCTCTATTTTAATAGCATGGGCATTCTTTCCATTTACCAATATGGCTGTGAGGGCGTTGTGCGCCGCTCTGGGCATGCACCCGCTACGTTCTGCTTTCGGTCGCACTCTGTGATGCACTTCCTGCTCCTGGTTGCTGGGATGCGGTGGGTGAGTGCGGCGCCATGTAATGTGGCGTCATTGATTGATAGTAGTTACAGCTGTTATTGCACTATATAAACTCTACACATCCCGTCCTCCTCACTCCCTGACGAAGCGGTAGCGAAACGCACGTTGGAGTGCAGTGACGGGGCGGTGTGTACTATCTGGTCAGTATTTTTACATGGATTAATTCCTATCAATCATATACCTACCTTGTTTTAGCTGCCTATGTCTTTTTGACAAAACATTGTAATATTGGAGTAATCATACCATGTACTATGCACTTTCTATGATAAATACATGTATTGATGATTAATTGATGTATTCTTATATGGCAGCAGTACCATTATTCTTGGATTAATATAATATCTGATTGATTAATTTACTATATTATTTATGCTGGCCGGTTGGCATACTGCGCCCCCTCTCTTCATCACTTGGTTTTATTTCTGTGTTTCAGCATGCTATGCATGCTTTTTAAATTGTGTTGTACAATCATGTTCTTTTTTTCTTATTTTCTAATAAAGTTTATATAATTGTCAATTCTCCTTTTGGATACTTGTTTTCTCTTTTTGGATTTATTCATGCCAATAGTATCCTATTTTCTTACTCATTAGTGCAATTGGTATTTCTTTTCTATGTAGGTTTATATGAGTTAAAAAAGAACCTGTTGCTATTGAAGGAGACCAAACACCATGAGAAGATGAGAAGACACCAGGGGCCTCTATGGGGACTACAGCTGTGAAACAGGCACAAATTAATATAGTTTAAATCGCATTATCCTCACTTGTCTTTTTTTATTTGTTCCAGATGAAAAAAGCCGCATGAGGAAATGCTTTTGCTTCCTCATCTACTTGGGGGTGCTGTTCCTGGGGTCCTTCTGTTGGTGAGTTAGTTTCTGATATCTGAGTTATAAAGTGATTTTCTTAAAGCAACAGACCATGCAAACACGATATGGTACTAAGTGGGCGGAGCATGATTCAAGAATTAAAAAAACAACAACTATTCCCACATGAAGCTCCGCCTCTCCAACCCTGCACCATGCACATTATCTGTTTTACCTTCAGTGTTCCCTTAACTCCTTTAACTCTGCTATACTATTTCTTGCTGTTATCAACCAACTTACATGAGCCTGACTTTAAGACAATTTCTTGATACTGGCTATTTTTGGTAGATTGTGTTTACCTATTCTGCCGCCATTGCTCTCTGTTATCAGACATTTGAGGATGACCGCAGGTTGTTGTTGTTTTCCAGGGTCAGCTTGAAAAGGAACAGGTGGTATTCTGAAGCAACCATCTGCGATCCTCAGTGAGTAACTGCTAACATCTCATAAAACATCTAATCTACTAGTAATATATTGATTTTAATTTAATATTCCATTTTATACACAAAGGACCAGGACCCAAACCTTAGTAAATACCTCCCGGCTGGACCACCTATTTGACTTTTCTCTTGAAAGGTAAAAAAAAAAGAAGCAAAGAGGAAATCTCTAACAATTCTAATATGTAAACAATATGAAAAATGTGCCTTTATAAACAATACCCAAAGTCTTTCCTAGAATTTAAGGAAAATTAATTTCTAACTTAATACATATATTTTCTATTTTTTCCCAGAATGCTTTATGAAATGCCGAATGTCTTAAAGCCTCCGTAAGTGTGTTGCGTTCATATATACTGATCCAGATTATAGTGTTTTATACTCTAGAGCTGCGCTCACTATTCTGCCCATGCAGTCACTGCGTACATACATTACTAATCCTGTACTGATCCTGAGTTACATCTTCAGTCACTGTGTACATACATTACAATAATGATCCTGTACTGATCTTGAGTTACATCCTGTATTATACTACAGAGCTGCACTCACTATTCTGCTGGTGCAGTCACTGTGTACATACATTACATTACTGATCCTGTACTGATCTTGAGTTACATCCTGTATTATACTCCAGAGCTGCATTCACTATTCTGCTTGTGCAGTCACTGTGTGCATACATTACATTACTGAACCTGTACTGATCCTAAGTTACATCCTGTATTATACTCCAGAGCTACACTCACCATTCTGCTGGTGCAGTCAATATGTACATACTGTAGTGCAGTGCTCACTGTATATGTTGGGGGACACTCGCTTGGCAACGGGATTAAGGCACACAGGAACGTTTTCTTCCTTAAACAATCCATGCGGTTTATTTAGACTCAGTGTAAACCACTGTAGGCCTTGTTACACATCAGAGACCTACCACATAGTCCATAGCACTTCATACTACACAGCTTTAAATCGCAGTCACTAAACACGCAGGACTTCTCTTTGTCTAGTTACCGCGGGCGACCGCACAACTTGCTGATGTCTCTCACAACTTTACTCCATGACACAACATTAGATTGCAGTCTCTAAACACGCTGGACCTCACTTTGTCCAGTTACTGTGGTTGACCGCACAGTTCATTCACTGACCCTCGTCAGTGCACCCAGTCCCCCATACTTTGGGTTACCTTCCAGGAGCTCCACTCCACATGCTGACTCCTTGTCAGTTCTATGTTCCTGGGGAAGCTGTCTAACTGGGATCACTGTCCCGAATGATGACTTGCTCCACAGGCCAAACCCGACAGTTCCAGACCCTCAGAAGGTCGGTAGCTTCCCCAATGCAGTTAGCCGTCACAGACTGCAGATACATGGTCTCACCGCTCTTCAGGAATCCGATACCCTCGCAGGACCTTCCAATACAGAGACCATCCAAGTACATGACCTCCCCATGTGCTCTTCAGGAATCCGGTCCACCCGCAGGACCTCCCAACACACAGAGACCTGTCCTCTTTCCGGACCTTACAACACAGATAATGTGACCAAACCACGGTCACATTATGTAGCTGAAACCACCTCCATAGGTGGGAGGTGTATGCGGTTAGCCAGACCTGCCCAGCTCTCCGACTAAGGCCGGCGTCACACTCAGGGTATGTAAATACGGTCCGTTTATTATGGCCGTAATACGCAGAAATGTTCCCAAAATAGTGATCCATATGTCATCCTTAGGCAGGGTGTGGCAGCGTATTTTGCGCATGGCATCCTCCGTATGTAATCCGTATGGCATCCGTACTGCGATATTTTCTCGCAGGCTTGCAAAACCAACATCTAATGGATTTATGTGCTCGAATGTTCGTTAAAACATATATATATATATATATATATATATATATATATATATATATATATATATATACACACTGTATATATTGTTATGATCCCAGTGGTAGAGGATCTCAGATATTCCGGCAAGATAGCAAAAACCTAAATACTGCTCTAGGGAGGTGGAAACTGGGCTAACCGCATACCTGATCCTAACACACACAACTAAAAGCAGCCGGTGAACGTGCCTACGTTGGTTCTAGACGTCTCGAGCCAGCCGGAGAACTGACTACCCCTAGAGGGAAAATAAGACCTCACTTGCCTCCAGAGAAATTGAACCCCAAAGAGATAGGAAGCCCCCAACAGATAATAACGGTGAGGCAAGAGGAAAACACAAACGTAGAGATGAACTAGATTCAGCAAAGTGAGGCCCACTAGTCTAGATAGGCAGAAAATAGATAGTGGACTATGCGGTCAGCAAAAAACCCTACAAAAACATCCACGCTGAATATTCAAGAACCCCCACACCGACTGACGGTGCGGGGGGAGAATATCAGCCCCCTAGAGCTTCCAGCGAGCCAGAAAATCAAATGTAAGCAAGCTGGACAAAAACACTGGAAAATGCAAATGATCAAAAATACAAAAAGGACTTAGCTTTTCTTGCATGAGACAGACTGAAAGGAATCCGGAGGAGACCATATAGGTCTGGATACAACGATGCCAGGCAAGAGACTGAGTCCAGAAGAGACCTAAATAGGGAACACCCGCTGCTTAATGACACAGCTGGAGCTCAGGCCTGCAACAAGACATGCCTAACACAATACCGTTAGTGACCACCAGAGGGAGCCCAGAAACACAGTTCACCGAACCCTCACCAAGACCCCCAGGGCGATCAGGATGAGCAGCGTGAAAGGCATGAACCAAATCAGCCGCATGAACATCAGAGGCGACAACCCAGGAATTATCCTCCTGACCATAGCCTTTCCACTTAACTAAATACTGGAGTTTCCGTCTAGAGATACGAGAATCCAAAATCTTCTCCACCACGTACTCCAACTCGCCCTCAACCAAAACCGGGGCAGGAGGCTCAACAGCAGGAACCACCGGCACCACGTGGTTCCAAATCCGCTGCAACCTATCCACCACAGAATCAACCCCAGGACAGTCAGAAGGCTCAACCTGGCCCGAGGAGAAACGAGGATGAAAACCAGAGTTGCAGAAAAAGGGCGAAACCAAAGTGGCAGAACTAGCCCGATTATTAAGGGCAAACTCGGCCAGTGGCAAAAAGGCAACCCAATCGTCCTGATCAGCAGAAACAAAACATCTCAAATAGGTCTCCAACGTCTGATTAGTTCGCTCGGTCTGGCCATTAGTCTGAGGATGAAAAGCCGACGAAAAAGACAAATCAATACCCATCTTAGCACAAAAGGATCGCCAGAATCTGGATACAAACTGGGATCCTCTGTCAGACACAATATTCTCAGGGATGCCGTGCAAACGAACCACATTCTGAAAGAACAAAGGAACCAAATCAGAGGAGGAAGGCAACTTAGGCAAGGGCACCAAATGGACCATTTTAGAAAAACGGTCGCACACCACCCAGATGACAGACATCTTCCGAGATACCGGAAGATCCGAAATGAAATCCATGGAAATGTGCGTCCAAGGCCTCTTCGGGATAGGCAAGGGCAAAAGCAACCCGCTGGCACGAGAACAACAAGGCTTAGCCCGAGCACAAATCCCACAGGACTGCACAAAGGAACGCACATCCCGCGACAAGGAAGGCCACCAAAAGGACCTAGCCACCAAATCTCTGGTACCGAAAATCCCAGGATGCCCCGCCAACACTGAAGAATGAACCTCAGAAATAACTCTGCTGGTCCATCTGTCAGGGACAAACAGTCTCTCCGGTGGGCAACGATCAGGCCTATCAGCCTGAAACTTCTGCAGCACTCGTCGCAAATCTGGGGAAATGGCAGACAAAATCACTCCCTCTCTGAGAATACCAGCCGGCTCCGAGACTCCCGGAGAGTCAGGCACAAAACTCCTAGAAAGTGCATCAGCCTTCACGTTCTTCGAACCAGGCAGGAACGAGACCACAAAGTCAAAACGGGAGAAAAACAACGACCAACGAGCCTGTCTAGGATTCAGGCGCATGGCAGACTCGAGGTAAATTAGATTTTTATGATCAGTCAAGACCACCACACGATGTCTAGCTCCCTCGAGCCAATGACGCCACTCCTCAAATGCCCACTTCATAGCCAACAACTCCCGATTACCAACATCATAGTTCCGCTCAGCAGGCGAAAATTTTCTTGAAAAGAAGGCGCATGGCTTCATCACGGAGCCATCAGAACTTTTTTGCGACAAAACGGCCCCTGCACCAATCTCAGAAGCATCAACTTCAACCTGGAAGGGAAGAGAGACATCCGGCTGGCACAAGACTGGCGCTGAAGTAAACCGACGCTTCAGCTCCCGAAAGGCCTCCACGGCCGCAGGAGACCAATTAGCAACATCAGAACCCTTCTTGGTCATATCCGTCAAAGGTTTAACCACGCTAGAAAAATTAGCGATAAAACGACGGTAAAAATTAGCAAAGCCCAAGAACTTCTGCAGGCTCTTAACAGACGTGGGCTGAGTCCAGTCATGAATGGCATGGACCTTGACTGGGTCCATCTCCACAGTAGAAGGGGAAAAAATAAAACCCAAAAAAGAAACCTTCTGTACCCCAAAGATACATTTTGAGCCCTTCACAAATAGAGCGTTCTCACGCAGAACCTGAAACACCATCCTGACCTGGTTCACATGGGACTCCCAATCATCAGAAAAAAACAAAATATCATCCAGATAAATAATCATAAATTTATCCAGATATTTCCGGAAGATGTCATGCATGAAGGACTGAAACACAGAAGGGGCATTAGATAGTCCAAAAGGCATCACCAGGTACTCAAAATGACCCTCGGGCGTATTAAATGCCGTTTTCCATTCATCTCCCTGCTTTATACGCACAAGGTTATACGCACCACGAAGATCTATCTTGGTGAACCAACTGGCACCCTTAATCCGAGCAAACAAATCAGACAACAATGGCAAAGGATACTGAAATTTAACCGTGATCTTATTTAGAAGACGATAATCTATACAAGGTCTCAAAGACCCGTCTTTCTTGCCCACAAAAAAGAATCCTGCACCAAGAATAGAGGAAGGGCGACTATGTCCCTTCTCCAAAGACTCCTTTATATAGCTCCGCATCGCGGCATGCTCTGGCACAGATAAATTAAAGAGTCGTCCCTTAGGAAATTTACTACCAGGAATCAAATCTATAGCACAATCGCAGTCCCTATGAGGGGGAAGGGCACTGGAACTGGCCTCATTAAATACATCCTGAAAGTCTGACAAAAACTCAGGGATCTCAGAAGGAGTAGAAGAAGCAATAGACACCAATGGAGAATCGCCATGAATCCCCTGACACCCCCAACTAGACACAGTCATAGCTTTCCAATCTAAAACTGGATTATGGGCCTGTAACCATGGCAGACCCAAAACGACAACATCATGCATTTTATGCAGTACCAGAAAACGAATCACCTCCTGATGTACAGGAGTCATGCACATGGTCACTTGCGTCCAATACTGAGGTTTATTCTCTGCCAATGGCGTAGAATCAATTTCTCTAAGAGGAATAGGATTTTCCAAAGGCTCCAGGACAAAACCACAGCGCTTGGCAAACGACAAATCCATCAGACTTAAAGCAGCACCAGAATCCACAAAAGCCATAACTGAGTAAGAAGATAATGAACAAATTAAAGTCACAGACAGAATAAACTTAGGCTGAAAAGTACCAATGGCGACAGGATTAACAATTTTTTTTAAGCGTTTAGAGCATACTGAGATAACATGTGTTGAATCACCACAGTAGAAACACAACCCATTTTGACGTCTATGATTTTGTCGCTCGGCTCTGGTCAGAATTCTGTCACATTGCATAGAATCAGGTGACCGTTCAGACAGCACCGCCAAAGGATTAACAGATTTGCGCTCCCGCAAACGTCGATCAATTTGAATGGCCAGAGCCATTGAATCATTCAGACCTGTAGGGATACCCTACAAAAACATCCACGCTGAATATTCAAGAACCCCCACACCGACTGACGGTGCGGGGGGAGAATATCAGCCCCCTAGAGCTTCCAGCGAGCCAGAAAATCAAATGTAAGCAAGCTGGACAAAAACACTGGAAAATGCAAATGATCAAAAATACAAAAAGGACTTCGCTTTTCTTGCATGAGACAGACTGAAAGGAATCCGGAGGAGACCATATAGGTCTGGATACAATGATGCCAGGCAAGAGACTGAGTCCAGAAGAGACCTAAATAGGGAACACCCGCTGCTTAATGACACAGCTGGAGCTCAGGCCTGCAACAAGACATGCCTAACACAATACCGTTAGTGACCACCAGAGGGAGCCCAGAAACACAGTTCACAACAATATATGTCATTGAGACACACACACACACACACATATATACACTGTATTTATATTTAATTCAGCACGAGATATGTGAAAAGCCGGTAATTCAATTGCTGGCTTTTCATTTCTCCTTCCCAAACACGACAGGATATGAGACATGGTTTACATACAGTAAACCATCTCATATCCCTTTTTTTTTTGCATATTCCACACTAGTAATGTTAGTAGTGTGTATGTGTAAAATTTGGGCACTGTAGCTTGTAAAATAAAGGGTTAAATGGCGGGAAAAATTGGCGTGGGCTCCCGCGCAATTTTCTCCGCCAGAGTGGTAAAGCCAGTGACTGAGGACAGATATTAATAGCTTAGAGAGGTTCCATGGTTATTGGCCCCCCTGGCTACAAACATCTGCCCCCAGCCACCCCAGAAAAGGCACATCTGTAAGATGCGCCTATTCTGGCACTTGGCCACTCTCTTCCCACTCCTGTGTAGCGGTGGTGTATGGGGTAATGAAGGGTTAATGTCACCTTGCTATTGTAAGGTGACATTAAGCCAGATTAATAATGGAGAGGCGTCAATTATGACACCTATCCATTATTAATCCAATAGTAAGAAATGGTTAATAAAACACACACATTATTTAAAAGTATTTTAATGAAATAAAGACACAGGGTGTTGTAATATTTTATTATACTGGTAATCCACCTGAAGACCCTCGTTCTGTAACAAAGGAAAAATAAAAAAAAACAATATCTCATACCTTCCGTCGCTCAGATCAAGTCCCACGAAGTAAATCCATCTGAAGGGGTTAAATCATTTTACAGCCAGGAGCTCTGCTAAAGCAGTGCTCGTGCCTGTAAAACCCCGGGAATGAATAGATTGCAGGGGAATGACCTGTAGTTACCTACATAATTGATGCCTCTCCATTATTAATCTGGCTTAATGTCCCCTTACAATAGCAAGGTGACATTAACCCTTTATTACCCCATATCCCACGTCTACACAGGAGTGGGAAGAGAGAGGCCAAGTGCCAGAATAGGCGCATCTTCAAGATGTGCCTTTTCTGGGGTGGCTGGGAGCAGATGTTTTTAGCCAGGGGGGCCAATAACCATGGACCCTCTCTAGGCTATTAATATCTGCCCTCAGTCACTGGCTTTACCACTCTGTCGGAGAAAATTGCGCGGGAGCCCACGCCAATTTTTTCCGCCATTTAACCCTTTATTTTACAAGCTACAGCGCCCAAATTTTGCACATACACACTACTAACATTATTAGTGTGGAATATACAAAAAAAAAAGGGATATGAGATGGTTTACTGTATGTAAACCATGTCTCATATCCTGTCGGGTTTGTGAAGGAGAAATGAAAAGCCGGCAACTGAATTACCGGCTTTTCTATAGAACACCGCTGCGTATTTCTCACAAGTCACACTGCTGGTCCGTGTGTAATCTGTATTTTTCTCGCCCCCATAGACTTTCATTGGCAATTTTTTTTTTTGCGCAATACGGTGACAAACGCAGCATGCTGCGATTTTCTATGGCTGTAGAAGACCGTAAAATACGGATCCGTAAAATACGGCTGATAGGAGCTGGGACATAGAGAATCATTGGGCCATGTGTTATGCATATTTTACGGATGTATTTTCTGCGCTCATACGTCCGTAAAACTCGCTAGTGTGACGCCGGCCTAACCCTGTAAGCCCCCTTTATAAACAAAAACAAGGCTCATGGAACTGAAGGCTCCAGGGCAACATTTCAGGCTTACAGCCCAGAGGACCTCCTCCTCTGCGACACATACTGGCCAACAATGCCAGTCACTGTCTCATACAACCCACCCCTCTGTTCAAACTTGTGGGGTTGAACACTTGTTATAAACCAGGGGCCCCAAGATCAGGCACACATGTCATCTTGTCCTACCAGTCGAGAAGACCTTCTCAGTTGGTTTTGAGCGTCAGTTCCCGAGACATAGTTCATGACTGTCACTAACTTCCTGTCTGTGAACAATGCACTATCGGACTTTGTCGCCCCACCTTTCAGAGTCAGTCTTAGAAAAGTGACTCAGGTGTAATATGTCTTCAGCCATCCATTATTTTGTAAGATAAGGATAAGAAACGGAATTAGTGTATTCATCTTCTTTGTTGGATGCTAAAATCTGGAATATCTTAAATCCATAAATGAAGAAAGGGCCCTATACACAATAAATGAATAATGGCAAGCTTTATTAGAAAAATAGTTACCATAAAAAAGTGAAGATGATGTCATTACAAAGAACAAAAAATAGAAAAGTGATGAGAGTGTGTGCCCAAGGCTATAGCATTTAGATGGCACTTTTTACTTTAAATAATAAAGAGAGATTAAGCTGCAAGATGTTTGCAGCCTGCTGAATGGAGTGAGATGAGTGTTTTTGCAGCTATTAGCTCTTATAAAGTGCTTAATGCAAAATCAGGTAGTCCCCAAAAATCAGAAATCTCATTTATCTAAGTTAGAAACAATCTTAAATAACAGTATACCACAGTGTGCACTGAAATGCTACATACATGAATAATACCCAGCTTTACTATAGAAATACAAACAGTGCTGAATAGTGCTGGTATTAATCAGTTAAATGATAAGTACAAAAGAGGTAGATGCTGTCAGGGCTTCTTGCTAATAAAGTGCTTAGTGCTAATCAATATAACCTATAACAGAATATGTACACATGTTTTTTCACACTTTTTTGTTAAGTATATAATTCCACATGTGTTAATTCATAGTTTTGATGCCTTCAGTGTGAATGTACAATTTTCATAGTCATGAAAATACAGAAAAATCTTTAATTGAGAAGGTGTGTCCTGTATATATGTGTGTGTGTATGTGTATATAATATTATATATATATATATATATATATATATATATATATATATATATATATATATATATATATATATATATATATATATATATATATATATATATATATATACACACACACACACACACGGTCAAAATTGTTGGTACCCGTCGTTTAATGACAGAAAAACCCACAATGGTCACAGAAATAAATTGAATCTGACAAAAGTAATAGTAAATAAAAGATTTATGACAGTGAAGAAATTAAAGTCAGACATTACTTTTCAACCATGCTTCCACAGAATTAAAAAAAAAAAAAAAACAACTCATGAAATAGGCCTGGACAGAAATGATGGTACCCCTGAAAATAATGTGACATTGTAGTGAGCTGGCCGGCTGTGGCTGTTCCGTTATCATTGACATAGAATCTGTGACAGACACTGCCCCCGTGTGGCCAGAAGTTATACCTATGCCGAATGTGATTACAGAGAAACAAACTGTATTGGCTAAACTCCTCCCTGTTATGTCATGTGAACAGGAAGGGGAGGGAGAAGAGAAGGAGCCCGGGAAACTTTCGGGTGCAGAGAGAAGTCTGTGTGTGCTGGCGTCCTCCTGTAGATGCGATATAAAAGATTGCCTGGATGACCTCTCTCTCTGGGAAGCTGACATCCAGATTGTTCCCAGCTTCCACACTGCGGAGCATTCAGCAGTGACATATTCACAGATTCTGGAGCCCATGAACTGTAAGCAGGTCCTCTGTTGAGAGGCCGAACATTCCACCCTTACCTGCTGAACCCCAAGGACTACAGTCTGGACTTGAGAGACAGAGTTTGTTTAATCCCTGTTGTTTTTCTCTTCGGACGGAGCGTCTCCCTGCAGTGACAAAGACTAAATTTAACCCCTTAGTGACAGAGCCAATTTGGTACTTAATGACCGAGCCAATTTTTACAATTCTGACCAGTGTCACTTTATGAGGTTATAACTCTGGAACGCTTTATCGGATCCCGCTGATTCTGAGATTGTTTTTTCGTGACATGTTGTACTTCAAGTTAGTGGTAACATTTCTTCGATATTACTTGCGATTATTTATGAAAAAAATGGAAATATGGCGAAAATTTTTAAAATTTTGCAATTTTCAAACTTTGTATTTTTATGCCCTTAAATCAGAGAGATATGTCACAAAAAATAGTTAATAAATAACATTTCTCACATGTCTACTTTACATCAGCACAATTTTGGAAACAATTTTTTTTTTTGTTAGGGAGTTATAAGGGTTAAAAGTTGACCAGCAATTTCTCATTTTTACAACACCATGTTTTTTTTAGGGACCACATCACCTTTGAAGTGATTTTGAGGGGTCTATATGATAGAAAATAACCAAGTGTGACACCATTCTAAAAACTGCACCCCTCAAGCTGCTCAAAACCACATTCAAGAAGTTTATTAACCCTTTACGTACTTCACAGGAACTAAAACAATGTGGAAGAAAAAAATTAACATTTTACTTTTTTTTGCAAACATTTTACTTCAGAACCATTTTTTTTAATTTTCACAAGTGTAAAAACAGAAATTTAACCACAAATTTTGTTGTGCAATTTTTCCTGAGTACGCCGATACCCCATATGTGGAGGTAAACCACTGTTTGGGCGCACCGCAGAGCTTGGAAGTGAAGGAGCACCGTTTGACTTTTTCAATGCAGAATTGGCTGGAATTGAGATCGGATGCCATGTCGCGTTTGGAGAGTCCCTGATGTGCCTAAACAGTGGAAACCCCCCACAAGTGATACCATTTTGGAAACTAGACCCCCCAAGGAACTTATCTAGATGTGTGGTGAGCACTTTGAACCCCCAAGTGCTTCACAGAAGTTTATAACGTAGAGCCGTGAAAATAAAAAATCTCATTTTTTCTACAAAAATGATCTTTTTGCCCCCAAATTTTTATTTTCACAAGGGTAACAGGAGAAATTAGACTACAAAAGTTGTTGTGCAATTTCTCCTGAGTACGTCGATACCCCATATATGGGGGTAAACCACTGTTTGGGCGCACCGCAGAGCTTGGAAGAGAAGGAGTGTCGTTTTACTTTTTCAATGTAGAATTGGCTGGAATTGAGATCGGACGCCATGTCACGTTTGGAGAGCCGCTGATGTGCCTAAACAGTAGAGACCCCCCACATATGACACCATTTTGGAAACTAGACCCCTTAAGGAACTTATCTAGATGTGTGGTGAGCACTTTAAACCCCCAGGTGCTTCACAGAAGTTTATAACGTAGAGCCGTGAAAATAAAAAAATCGCATTTTTTCTACAAAAATGATCTTTTTGCCTCCAAATTTTTATTTTACCAAGGGTAACAGGAGAAAATGGACCCCAGAAGCTGTTGTACAATTTGTCTTGAGTACGCCGACACCCCATATGTGGGGGTAAACCACTGTTTGGGCGCATGGCTGAGCTCGGAAGCAAAGGAGCGCCATTTGACTTTTCAATGCAAAATTGACTGGAATTGAGATCGGACGCCATGTCGCGTTTGGAGAGCCCCTGATGTGCCTAAACAGCAGAAACCCCCCAAAAGTGACCCCATTTTGGAAACTAGACCCCCCATGGAACTTATCTAGATGTGTAGTGAGAACTTTGAATGCCCAAGTGCATCACAGAAGTTTATAATGCAGAGTCGTGAAAATAAAAAATATATATTTTTTAACAATAAAGATTTTTTAGCCCCCAAGTTTTTATTTTCACAAGGGTAACAAGAGAAATTGGACCCCAAAAGTTGTTGTCCAATTTGTCCTGAGTATGCTGGTACCCCATATGTGGGGGTAAACCACTGTTTGGGCGCATGGCAGAGCTCGGAAGGGAAGGAGTGCCATTTTGGAATGCAGACTTTGATAGAATTGTCTGCGGGCGTTATGTTGCCTTTGCAGACCCCTAATGTACCTAAACAGTAGAAACCCCCAACAAGTGACCCCATTTTGGAAAATAGACCCCCCAAGGAACTTATCTAGATATGTGGTGAGAACTTTGAATGCCCAAGTGCTTCACAGAAGTTTATAATGCAGAGTAGTGAAAATAAAAAATATTTTTTTTCCCACAAAAAAGATTTTTTTAGCCCCCAAATTTTTATTTTCACAAGGGTAACAAGAGAAATTGGACCCCAAAAGTTGTTGTCCAATTTGTCCTGAGTATGCTGGTACCCCATATGTGGGGGTAAACCACTGTTTGGGCGCACGGCAGAGCTCGGAAGGGAAGGAGCGCCATTTTGCAATGCAGACTTTGATAGAATTGTCTGCGGGCGTTATGTTGCGTTTGCAGACCCCTAATGTACCTAAACAGTAGAAACCCCCACAAGTGACCAAATTTTGGAAACTAGACCCCCTAAGGAACTTATCTAGATATGTGGTGAGAACTTTGAAAGCTCAAGTGCTTCACAGAAATTTATAATGCAGAGTAGTGAAAATAAAAAAATATATTTTTTTCCAACAAAAAAGATTTTTAGCCCCCAAGTTTTTATTTTCACAAGGGTAACAGGAGAAATTGGACCCCAAAAGTTGTTGTCCAATTTATCCCGAGTACGCTGATGCCCCATATGTGGGGGTAAACCACTGTTTGGGCGCACGGCAGAGCTCAGAAGGGAGGGAGTACCATTTGACTTTTTTAGCGCAAAATTGGCTGTCGTGTTTGGAGACCCCCT
Organism: Ranitomeya variabilis; assembly: GCF_051348905.1. NCBI lineage: Eukaryota > Metazoa > Chordata > Amphibia > Anura > Dendrobatidae > Ranitomeya > Ranitomeya variabilis. The sequence goes on along the minus strand of NC_135233.1, from coordinate 251,704,322 downwards.
GATGTACCTAAACAGTGGAAACCCCCCAATTCTAACTCCAACCCTAACCCCAACACAGCCCTAACCCTAATCTCAACCCGATCCATAATCCTAATCACAACCCTAACGATAATCACAACCCTAACCCCAAAACAGCCCTAATCTCAACCCTAACCATAACCCTAATCAAAACCCTAAATCCAACACACCCCTAACCCTAATCCCAACCCTAATCCCAAACGTAACACTAATCCCAACCCTAATCCAAACCCTAACCCTAATCCCAACTCTAACCCTAACTTTAGCCCCAACCCTAACTTTAGCCCCAACCCTAACCATAACTTTAGCCCCCGTCGTCACAAAAAAAGTTCAATGTAACCTTTTTTTTGTACGTCGCGTCCGCCATTTCCGCGGATGCGTGGCCGTAACTCTGCCCCCTCCTCCCCAGGACATAGACTGGGCAGCGGATGCGTTGAAAAACTGCATCCGCTGCCCACGTTGTGCACAATTTTCACAACGTGCGTCGGTACATCGGGCCGACGCATTGCGACCGCCCCGTACCGACGCAAGTGTGAAAGAAGCCTTAGGCTACTTTCAGACATAGCGCATTTTTGAGCGCTATTTTGCGGGCGCTTTTCAAAAATGCGCAATGTCATTTTCGTCTGCCGGCAAAGTGAATGAGAAATTCACTTTGCCGTTCAGACACACCGCAAAAAAACGCGGCGCTTTTGTCTGCAAACACGCCGGCGTAAAAAGAATTGACATGTCAATTCTTTACGCAGCGGCGTGTCTGCGTATCCCCCTAGGGCCCCATATTACCTTCCACACACAGCGCCTTTGTCCTGGGTGTCGGCGTCTTTGTACGGAGGGGTTGACACCCAGGACCGGACGTGACGTCGGACAGGAAGAGGGAAGCCCCCGCCCCCCAGTGAAGCAGCATGGAGTCCTTCTGTGTGTGTGTGTGTGCGTGTGTGTGCGTGTGTGTGCGTGTGTGTGTCCCCATGCGACGCTAGTGCCACCATTGTGCTAAGTCGCCGTATGGGACTACTACTCCCATCCGGTATTAGGATGGGAGAGTTGTCCCTGTGTCCGGCGACTTAGCACAATTGTAAAGTTACACAAAACACCTACACACAATACACATACATGACACACAGTACATACAACATATAACACAGAGTATATACTCACCAACAGCACACTTGTAGGCGAAGCCCTCGATCCTCCAGGAAAAAATCCAAAAATAATAAACCAAATTCATACTCCCTGTCCGCAGAATCCATAAAACGAGTGTCCCACGCCGATCGGCTGCTCTCCGGCGATACACTGCCAGGAGCGAAGCTCCTAGCAGTGTATCGCGTACTGTTCCGGAGTTCAATGACTCCGGCGTCTCGGTTAACAGCAGTACAGCTGCGTTGAACTTTCCCACGCAGCACTGCCGTTAAGCGAGAGTGCCGGGGTCAATGACCGCCGGTAAACTCGCTCGCGCATGCGCAGTGACACACCGACAGGAACTATGGCTCCTGTCAGTGTGTTGCTGCAGCCGTGGAGAGCAGACATATCTCTGGATGTGTCTGTTCTCCATGGAAAATCTTGATACGTGGCACTTAAATATGTGGCAATTAAATACGTGACACGTGGCACTTATACATGATACGTGTCACTTAAATACGTGGCACTGAAATACGTGGCACGTGGCACTTTGATACGTGGCACGTGGCACTTTGATACGTGGCACGTGGCACGTGGCACTTTGATACGTGGCACTGAAATATGTGGCACGTGGCACTTTGATACGTGGCACGTGTCACTTAAATACGTGGCACGTGGCACTGAAAGATGTGGCACGTGGCACTTTGATACGTGGCACGTGGCACTTTGATACGTGGCACGTGGCACTTTGATACGTGGCACGTGGCACTTTGATACGTGGCACGTGGCACTTTGATACGTGGCACGTGGCACTTTGATACGTGGCACGTGGCACTTTGATACGTGGCACGTGGCACTTTGATACGTGGCACGTGGCACTTTGATACGTGGCACGTGGCACTTTGATACGTGGCACTGAAATATGTGGCACGTGGCACTTTGATACGTGGCACGTGTCACTTAAATACGTGGCACGTGGCACTGAAATATGTGGGACACGTCGCACAAAAAAGTTACATGTAGTTTTTTTTGTGTCGACGGTCCGCCGAAGCACGACGCATCCGTCGCACGACGGATGCGACATGTGGCAATCCGTCGCAATGCGTCGCTAATGCAAGCCAATGGAGAAAAAACGCATCCTGCAAGCACTTTTGCAGGATGCGTTTTTTCTCCAACGACGCATTGCGACGGAAGCCAAAAAACGCTAGTGTGAAAGTAGCCTAACCCTAACCCTAGCCCTAAATTTAGCCCCAACCCTAACCCTAACCCTAACCCTAACTCTAACCCTAACCCTAACCCTAACCCTAATTTTAGCCCCAACTTGTCTTCTCCTGCCGGCCGGCAGATGGCAGCAGATGGCGGGCGCACTGCGCATGCGCCCGCCATGATGAAAAAGCCGGCTGGCAGGAGAAGACAGAAGAGGACCCAGGGACCCCGGGTGAGTATGTTAGGGTCCCCGAATCCCCCTATTTCTCTGTCCTCTGATGTGCGATCACATCAGAGGACAGAGAAATAACTGATCGCTTTTTTTTTTTTTTTTTTTTTTTTTGCGGTCGCCGGTAAACTGTTAATTACCGGCGATCGCAAAGCAGGGGTCGGTGCAAATCGACCCCGATCATGTTCTTTGGGGTCTCGGCTACCCCCGGCAGCCGAGACCCCAAAGAACTTCCGGGTGCCGGGCGGCGGGCGCACTGCGCGTGCGCCCGCCATTTTTTCCCGGAAAAAAGATGGCGGCGCCCATGGGGAGACACGAGGAGCACCGGGGGAGGTAGGTAAGTATTGGGGGGCTATTGGGGGCCATCGGGGACCACATTTCTCTGTCCTCCGATGTGCGATCACATCGGAGGACAGAGAAATTAAACGGCAAATCGCGTTTTTTTTTTTTTTGTTGCGACCGCCGGTAAACGGTTAATTACCGGCGATCGCAACTCGGGGGTCGGTAAAAAACCCCCGAATCATGTTCTCTGGGGTCTCGGCTACCCTCGGCAACCGAGACCCCAGAGAAAATCCGACTCTGGGGGGCGCTATTCACTTTTTCCACAGCGCCGTTAATTAACGGCGCTGTGGTTTAAGTACCCTTAGCGGCCGCCGTTAAAAGGCGTATCGGCGGTCGTTAAGGGGTTAATACACCGCACACTCTAAGGGTATCATATGAAAAAATTTTTGAATTTATTGAAGTGCTATAGATTTATTCTTCAACAGTGCAAAATGCGACCAAAAGTCAAACTGACAACGTTTCGACTCCTCCCGAGTCTTTATCAAGTGGTCGCTGAAAAGAACAAGACATATATAAACAACTGTACAACAAGAGTATATATACAAAGATCATTCTATTCACAATTGTAGCACACAAAACCCGAAAGAGAGAAAAAACATAAACACATATATATACAAAACATAGCATTTTACAGGTATTTCCTCCTGTCACGGGTGAGAAGAATCCCCCCTTGTTGTAGGTGAGAGCGGCGTTCCGCGTGATTGGAGGTGATCTCATAATAGTTCAAAGGACGGTAGGCACGAGAAGATACCGAGGTGAGGATTACCTTAGCAAGGTGAATAGTGGTATAGCACGAATAGTGTCCTTGTAGCATATAGAAAATCTATAAAGAATAAAGAGTGTTAGTAGGGACCATAGATGTAAGACAACCTAATGCCAAATATTGAGAAAATTACCTTGCATAATATTCTATTTATAATAGGCGGGTGGCCCTACTCTGTGGTACCGCAGATATAATCTGTTAGGAATATATAGGAGGAAATGGATGTATGGTAAAGCAAGACACATGGAGGGTCATATTCAGTAATGGTGCCGGAAGTTGTACCTGTCAGAGCTGGTAAGAGTACTAAATGGTATAATAGTGGCCCAAAACAAATTGCAATAGTCCTGTTGTGCCGCAAGATGGAACCTGTTGAGGATGCACCGGATTAGGGTGTATGTAAAGCAAGAGGATTGCCAATATGAAAGTATAATAGGTAGTACTATGTGGTATTACCTGATAAGGTCGGTAGATAGTGAGGATATTAGCCTCGTAGGGAATGCACATCGGTTGGTGGGTCCGTAGTATTACAGGTGCACTCTGTTATAGACGCACCTAGTTAGACTGTATATGCATAGTAGAAAAGTAAAGGTAGGAAATGGTTATATAGGGTATTACCTTACGCTGCTGTTAATATGGGGCTATTGCAAAATTTCTCTGGCAATACAGATAAGTAGGTAGCATTAGCTACAATAGGGCTGCAGGTGGAAGACCTCTGTGAAGAGATATATAGTACAGATCAAATATCTGGGTGCTACCAAGTTTAAGGCATAAACGAGTAGTGCATAGGGAAAGGCATTATAAGATGTTACCTTACAATGTAGCTAGTAGGAAACTCCACCTAAAAGTTCTCTGGCAGTAGCAAGGACTAGATTGCACAGGTTGCAAAGGGGCTGGAGGTAGAGGGCCTCTGCAGGAAAATACATACTATGAGCCAGAACCCTGGAAAATACCAGGGTCATACACAATAAGGAACAATAGGCTGCAAATACATTGGTGGGTCAGGGTATTACCTGGTGGTGCTGGGATATCAGCGGCGCTCCTGCGCCTTGCTGTATGGGCAGGTGCTGTATGGCGTCCTGTATCTTGTATTTAAGCGCGGAGGGACCCGCGGCACCGGAAGTGCGTCGTCCGGTACCGGAAGTCCCACCGCCTGGCATCTAGAATCAACTGCGCAGGTGCGGGCGTTGTCAGGGGGACGAGGCGCTGTATACTAGTTATAGTAATGGCGCCTGCGCTGTAGGATAACTGCTGGAATCCACTGCGCAGGTGCGAGCGTTGTCAGGGGGACAAAGCGCTATATGTTAGCTATAGTAATAGCGCCTGCGCTATAGGGTAACCGCTGGGCTTAAGTGTATGTGGAGTTGGTGTGTCATAATAGTAAACATCCAAACAGACTATAAGTGCGGTACTGGTTAACTGCTCTGGATAGGAGGGGCGAACCCCCTGATACATATAGGAACCTTAATTTTATTGTGGAACAATGGAGAGAAATAATGGTAAAAATAATAGAGAAATAAAAAATAATAATAAAATAAAAATGAAATTAAAAATAAAAATAAAAAAAAATACAAATGAAAAAATGAAAAAACAATGAAAAAACAAAAGTAAATAAATTGAGGTAATGGGGACAAAAATGGAGATATTTGGAAAATTTGAAAAACAGTCTGGAAGACAGATGCACCTTGATGGAACATAAATAATAAAATAAAAAATAAAGAATAAAAATGGGAAAAACAAAAGCAAATAGGATAAAAAATAAAAATAATAAAATAAAATTGAAAAAAAAATTAAAAAATAAAGATGAAAAAATAAAGATGATAACCCCCTTGGCGGGGAAGAGGGTAGTCATACCGAATAGAGATTAGACTCACCACCACGGTCAGCGGGTCTATAAGGAAGGAAAGAAAAACATGTAAATATCAAAATTTAGGGCAGCCAGTCAATTTCCCTATTCAGGCCCTTTGGTGCAAGCGTATCAAGCGTGTAGATCCAGTACGTCTCCCTGGATCGAAGTAATTTGATGTGGTCACCCCCCCGTCTCGGTCTAGGTACCTGCTCTATCACCTGGAACTTGAGTTGTGCTACCGTGTGTCTGGCAGCGGCAAAATGGGCAGGCAGGGGGAGCCATGTTTTACCACACCTAATCGTGGATTTGTGGCTTGCCACGCGATCCCTTACATGTTGTATTGTTTCGCCAACATACAGAAGGCCACATGGACACTTGATTAGGTACACTACGAAGTTGGATTCGCAGGTGTAAAAACCCCGTATTGGAAAAGACTTCCCAGTTCTTGGGTGCGTAATACTGTCTGTTCTAATTATATTAGAACAGGCAGCACAATGGAGGCATTGAAACGTACCATGACGGCGTGTACTGAGAAGTTGTTGGGTAAGTTCCGTGCGTGCACTCCCTATGTCGGCCCTTACGATCTGATCCCTGATGTTTGGGGGTCGTCTAGTACTCATCAGTGCTGATGTTTGAAAAGAGGGAATACTGGGATAAGCTTTGCCCAAAAGAGGCCAATGCCTTCTGATGGCTGAGTGGACTTTCGGCATGAACGGGTGGTGAGTATGTACAAAAGGTAGCCGCTCCTGTTGTAGTTTAGGTAGTCGGTCTCCATCAGGAGTAGAGGACAGTAACCGTTCTTGTTGTAATAGTGTGGATGGGTATTCTCTATCCTGAATTTTTCAGACATAAGGTCAAGTCTAGTATGGAGTGTTTCCGGATCCGACACTATTCGTGACACTCTTTTAAATTGCGAGCGGGGAAGGCTGTCTTTTGTGGACCTAGGATGACAGCTTGAATACAGCAATAAACTGTTACAGTCGGTGGATTTGGTATGGAGATCTGTGCTCAGTCTACCCTGGGGGTCCTTCAGGACCATGGTGTCGAGAAAGGCTATCTGTGTAGTACTGGAGTTTAATGTAAACTGAAGTTCTTGAAAAATGGAATTGAGATATCCATGGAAGTCACTAAGTGTGTCTGGGGTACCTGTCCAGATCATGAAAATATCGTCTATGTAACGATGATATTCAATCGCATGCTGGAGAAAAGATTCATTGTTGTAAATAAATTGTTCCTCGAAGGAGTGCATATAGGCATTGGCGTACGCTGGGGCCACGTTTGAGCCCATGGCGGTCCCACGTGCCTGGACATAGTAAGAGTCCTTGTATAGGAAGTAGTTCTCGTAGAGTACTATCCTGAGTAGGTCTAAGCAGAAATTGATGGAATTACGTGACAAATCAGATTTATCTAATAGATCCTTGGTTGCTAGGATACCTCTTTCGTGTGAAATGGATGTGTACAGACTCTGTACATCCAAGGTGACTAATAGGCTGGATTTGGGTATTTGTCGGATATTTCTTATAACACCCAAAAATTGGCTAGTATCCAAGAGAAAAGATCTTGTCCCCTTGACGAGGGGTGTCAGGATCTTTTCCAAGAAAATTGAAAGAGGTGAGAAGACAGAATCCGTAGAGGCCACAATGGGCCTCCCCGGAGGGTTACTGAGGGATTTGTGGATTTTGGGTAAAACGTAGAAGACTGGAATCGTTGGGTGGGGATTTTTGAGAAAGGTTGCTGTTTTGGTGTCTATTGTCTTCTTGTCAAGATAAAGTGTAAGGAGGTCCTGTATACGTTGGGAGATCTTAGGGGTGGGGTCCCTAGGAATAGCCTTATAGGTATCTGTATCTGATAGCTGTCGGAGTACTTCCGCATGATATAGGGAGCGGTCCATAACGACAGTAGCTCCCCCTTTATCAGCCGGCTTTATGATTATGTTTCTATTAGATCGCAGAGCTGTAAGAGCATGCTTCTCATCGAGGGTGAGGTTCGTGTGAGTGGGAAAGAACCCAAGTTTTTGTTGATGAATAAGGGATTTAATATCTCGATCAATGAGAGAAATCACAGTTTCAGCCGCATGATATGAGTGAGGAGGTGAAAAGGTGCTCGTATTACGTAAACCCAAGGAAGCAATCGATAAATCTGATACATTCTCAGAAGAAGTTGAAACACTTGAACTCGTAGTGGCCCCAAAGCCAAAGTGAGTTTTAAGTCTAATGGATCTATAGAACCTGTTTAGGTCCTTTTCCAATTGGAACGAGTCCCAGTGAGGGGTGGGGCAAAAGGATAAGCCCTTCTGTAGCACTGATAGTTCTGCGGGGGACAAATTATGGCTTGAAATGTTCATCACCAGGTTGGATGGCTTACCTGGCTGGTGTGAATTTACCTTTTGGCTCCCTCTAGTGGCTACTAGTGATTTGACTCTGGGTATGTCATTCATCCCTTGTATGCTCACCTGGGTCGTTAGGTCAGGGGTGTTGCTATATAAGCTCCCTGGACCTTCAGTTCAATGCCTGGCAACGTTGTAATCAGAGCTAATCTGTAGTGCTCTTGTCTACTGATCCTGGTTCCTGCTTGATTAAGCTAAGTCTGCTTTCTTGCTTTTTGTTTTTGTTTGCATTTTTGTCCAGCTTGTATATAATCTGTTTCCTGACCTTGCTGGAAGCTCTAGGGTGGCTGGTGTTCTCCCCCCGGGCCGTTAGACGGTTCGGGGGTTCTTGAATCTCCAGCGTGGATTTTTGATAGGGTTTTTGTTGACCATATAAGTTCTCTTGCTACATTCTGCTATTAGTAAGTGGGCCTCTCTTTGCTAAACCTAGTTCATCTCTGTGTTTGTCATTTCCTCTTACCTCACCGTTATTATTTGTGGGGGGCTTGTATCCTACTTTTGGGGTCTTTTCTCTGGAGGCAAGAGAGGTCTTTGTTTTCCTCTTCTAGGGGTAGTTAGCTCTCCGGCTGGCGCGAGACATCTAGCGACCAACGTAGGCATGTTCCCCGGCTACTTCTAGTGTTGGCGTTAGGAGTAGATATATGGTCAACCCAGTTACCACTGCCCTATGAGCTGGATTTTTGTACTTCGCAGACTTGCTGATATCTCTGAGACCCTCGCCATTGGGGTCATAACAGTTTGCCAGGCCCGTATTAAATGTTAAATGCATTGCAGATGCGGGATTCTTTTTTGTGGCCAAAAAGGACGGATCTTTGAGGCCTTGTATTGACTATCGGCTTTTAAATAAGATCACTGTCAAATTTCAGTATCCTTTGCCGCTGTTGTCAGATTTGTTTGCCCGGATTAAAGGTGCCAAGTGGTTCACCAAGATAGACCTTCGTGGTGCGTACAACCTTGTGCGCATTAGGCAGGGCGATGAATGGAAAACCGCATTCAATACGCCCGAAGGTCATTTTGAGTACTTGGTGATACCATTTGGGCTCTCTAATGCACCTTCAGTTTTTCAGTCCTTCATGCATGACATTTTCCGGAAGTATCTGGATAAATTTTTGATTGTTTATCTGGATGATATTCTGGTTTTTTCTGATGATTGGGACTCGCATGTGGAGCAGGTCAGGATGTTTTTTGAGATTTTGCGTGAAAATTCTTTGTTTGTAAAAGGCTCAAAGTGTCTCTTTGGTGTACAGAAGGTTCCCTTTTTGGGGTTCATTTTTTCCCCTTCTGCTGTGGAGATGGATCCAGTCAAGGTCCGAGCTATTCATGATTGGACTCAACCCTCGTCAGTTAAGAGTCTTCAGAAGTTCTTGGGTTTTGCTAACTTCTACCGTCGTTTTATCGCAAATTTCTCTAGCGTTGTTAAACCGCTGACGGATATGACCAAGAAAGGCTCTGATGTAGCTAACTGGGCTCCTGCTGCCGTGGAGGCTTTCCAGGAGTTGAAACGCCGGTTTACTTCGGTGCCTGTTTTGTGCCAGCCTGACGTCTCACTTCCCTTTCAGGTTGAGGTGGATGCTTCGGAGATTGGGGCAGGGGCCGTTTTGTCGCAGAGAGGCCCTGGTTGCTCTACTATGAGACCTTGTGCCTTCTTCTCTAGGAAGTTTTCACCGGCAGAGCGAAATTATGATGTGGGCAATCGGGAGTTGTTGGCCATGAAGTGGGCATTTGAGGAGTGGCGTCATTGGCTCGAGGGTGCTAAGCAGGGCCGTTTCTTCAACAGGGCGGGCAGGGCGGCCACACGGGGCGCCGTGGGGCCGGGGGGCGCAGGAGAGGCCTCGGGCCCCGGTGGTCCCCTGCCCGCTGCTGCTGCTGTTTAAGGGCTGTCAGGGGCGCGGATGCCGCGCTCAGTGCTGAGCGCGGGCGCGCCCTGCCCGAACTCAGCTGCAAATCTGACAGCTGAGCGGTCAGATCATCGCCTCGCGTCGCCGCGCCCCCCCCCCCGCACCGCACATAATGGTTGCGGCCACCTCGGCGCCGCCACTCACCTCCGCTCCGCGCTGGTATGTGGAAACATTTAGCTCCTGCTGATTTCTACTTGGCACCAGGCGACAATGCAAAGGTGTCAGTGACAGCGACATGCCCCAGTTATCTGCCTCTTCTCTCAAAAGTGACTGCCCCGATATACTATGCCATTCACATGCCCCCAATATACTGTACCATTCACTTGCCCCCAATATACCGTGCCGTTCACCTGCCCCCAATATACCTTGCTGTTCACCTGCCCCCCAAATTACTGTGCCATTCACCTGCCCCAATATACCGTGCCGTTCACCTGCCCCCAATATACCGTGCCGTTCACCTGCCCCCAATATACCGTGCCGTTCACCTGCCCCAATATACTGTGCCATTCACATGCCCCCAATATACCGTGCCGTTCACCTGCCCTAATATACTGTGCCATTCACCTGCCCCAATATACTGTGCCATTCACTTGCCCCCAATATACCGTGCCATTCACCTGCCCCAATATACCGTGCCGTTCACCTGCCCCCAATATACCGTGCCGTTCACCTGCCCCAATATACTGTGCCATTCACATGCCCCCAATATACCGTGCCGTTCACCTGCCCTAATATACTGTGCCATTCACATGCCCTAATATACTGTGCCATTCACCTGCCCCAATATACCGTGCCATTCACCTGCCCCAATATACCGTGCCGTTCACCTGCCCCCAATATACCGTGCCGTTCACCTGCCCCAATATACTGTGCCATTCACATGCCCCCAATATACCGTGCCGTTCACCTGCCCAAATATACTGTGCCATTCACATGCCCCCAATATACTGTGCCATTCACATACCCCCAATATACTGTGACGTTCACCTGCCCCCAATATACTGTGCCGTTCACCTGCCCCAATATACTGTGCCATTCACATGCCCCCAATATACCGTGCCGTTCACCTGCCCTAATATACTGTGCCATTCACGTGCCCCAATATACTGTGCCATTCACCTGCCCCCAGTATACCGTGCCATTCACCTGCCCCAATATACCGTGCCATTCACCTGCCCCCCAATACACTGTGCCATTCACCTGCCCTAATATACCATGCCGTTCACCTGCCCCCAATATACGGTGCCATTCACATACCCCCAATATACCGTGCTGTTCACCTGCCCCCAATATACCGTGCCGTTCACCTGTCCCAATATACTGTGCAGGGGCGCCGCGCTCTCGGCTGAGCACGGGCGCTCCCTGAGACAGTGATCAAAGAGCTAAGCACACACACTATCACTGTCAGACTAGGCTGCCTGGCTGTTGCCAATTTCAATGCTGGACAGGACAGGCTGCAGTCTAGTCTGACAGTGGTAGCAGTATAGCAAAAATGCCCACCCCCTGCCTATGGATTAGTCCTTCCCTTCCCAGCAGCCCCAATATCCGGAAATTCACGAGGCTCTCCTAGATTTGGAGCAAAAGGTTGATGATCCCACTCTTGCTTCTGAAGCAAAGTCACTGTCAGTGATGTTGGAAGACTTTGCCTTTCTAATCACACTGGTAGTATGGTATGACCTTTTATTTCAGGTACAAATCGTAAGTAAATCTATGCAGTCAAAAAATATGGAGATGACTCGATGCAACGATTTGTTGAAGAAGTGTACCATATTTGTAAAAGAATATCGTGATTCTGGCTATGAATCTGCAAAGACCGTGGCCACTGAAATGGCTACAGACTTGGGCATCGAAGCTAAATTTACAATAAATAAAAGGCCCAGTAAAAAAAAAAAATTGTTTGACTATGAAAGTCAGGATGAGTTAATTACAGATGCAGAGCAACATTTTAAGATTTCTGTTTTCTACCCTCTTGTAGATAACATGGTTGCATCACTGGAGAGGCGTTTCTCACAACTGTCTGAGCATAATAAATGTTGGGGCTTTCTATACAACATTAAAGATTTGCCAGAAAAAGAACAACTTAAAAATATGTGCAAATCGTTGGAAAATATGCTAAGCCATACTGCAGAGGTAGACAAACTACAATGTGACATTGACGGCAATGAATTGCTGGAAGAATTAAAACATATTCAGCCAATGATTTCAAATTCTTCTATAACACCACTGGAGGTTTTGAAGCACATAAATTACACGCACTCTCATGACCTGTTTAAAAACATATGGATTGCCATGAGGATATTACTAACTATTCCGATTACAGTTGCAAGCAGTGAGAGAAGCTTTAGCAAACTGAAGCTGATAAAAACATATCTTCGTACCACAATGACAGATGAGAGGTTATCATCTCTTGCTATTTTATCAATAGAAAATGAACTGGCAGAAAAGCTGAATTATTCGGAAGCTATTAATGCTTTTGCAGCGGCTAAATCTAGAAGAGTCAGTTTCTCATAAATCTGCAACCTACAATTTTTAGGATCTGTTTCCAAAATAATTAATAGATATTATTTACCTACAACTTTGTTCTCACCGTTAATAATTAGCATACTTGTCCCTTTTCCCCAAGTTCTATATAAGTTAAAGGCAAATTATAATTTATTAAAAAAAGGGAAGATACAAGCCTGCTCTCTATTTATTACTCAAGCCCACAAAAATAATGTTTATTATTTTCGGTGCCGGGGGGGGGGGGGGGGGGGGGAGAAATTTCCTACTCTCGCCCTGTGTCATTTTTGGGCTAGAAACTGCCCTGGTGCTAAGCATCGTGTGGTGGTCTTGACTGATCACAAAAATCTGATGTATCTCGAGTCTGCTAAACGCCTGAATCCTAGACAGGCCCGCTGGTCATTGTTTTTCTCCCGTTTTGACTTTGTGGTCTCGTATTTACCAGGTTCTAAGAATGTGAAGGCCGATGCTCTGTCTAGGAGCTTTGTGCCTGATGCTCCTGGAGTCGCTGAACCTGTGGGTATTCTTAAGGAAGGAGTTATCTTGTCTGCTATTTCTCCAGATCTGCGACGTGTGTTGCAGAGATTTCAGGCTGGTAGGCCTGACTCTTGTCCACCTGACAGATTGTTTGTGCCTGCTAAATGGACCAGCAGAGTCATTTCTGAGGTTCATTCCTCAGTGTTGGCAGGCCACCCGGGAATTTTTGGCACCAGAGATCTGGTGGCCAGGTCCTTTTGGTGGCCTTCCTTGTCAAGGGATGTGCGGTCGTTTGTGCAGTCCTGTGGTACTTGTGCTCGAGCTAAGCCTTGCTGTTCTCGTGCCAGCGGGTTGCTCTTGCCCTTGCCTGTCCCGAAGAGACCTTGGACACACATCTCTATGGATTTCATTTCGGATCTTCCGGTGTCTCAGGGCATGTCTGTCATCTGGGTGATATGTGATCGTTTCTCCAAGATGGTCCATCTGGTTCCTTTGCCTAAGCTGCCTTCCTCTTCTGATCTGGTTCCTGTGTTCTTCCAGAACGTGGTTTGTTTGCACGGCATTCCTGAGAATATTGTGTCGGACAGAGGATCCCAGTTTGTTTCCAGGTTCTGGCGATCCTTTTGTAGTAGGATGGGCATTGATTTGTCGTTTTCGTCCGCTTTCCATCCCCAGACTAACGGACAAACGGAGCGAACTAATCAGACTCTGGAGGCTTATTTGAGGTGTTTTGTCTCTTCTGATCAGGATGATTGGGTGACCTTCTTGCCGTTGGCTGAATTTGCCCTTAATAATCGGGCTAGTTCCGCCACCTTGGTTTCGCCATTTTTCTGCAACTCTGGTTTCCATCCTCGTTTTTCCTCGGGACATGTGGAGCCTTCTGACTGTCCTGGGGTGGATTCCGTGGTGGATAGGTTGCAGCGGATCTGGAGTCATGTGGTGGACACCTTGAAGTTGTCACAGGAGAAGGCTCAGCGTTTTGCCAACCGCCGCCGCGGTGTGGGTCCCCGACTTCGCGTTGGGGATTTGGTGTGGCTGTCTTCTCGATTTGTTCCTATGAAGGTCTCCTCTCCCAAATTTAAGCCTCGCTTCATTGGTCCTTACAAGATATTGGAAATCATTAATCCTGTATCCTTTTGCCTGGATCTTCCGGTGTCGTTTGCCATTCACAATGTATTTCATAGGTCCTTGTTGCGGCGGTACGTTGTGCCTGTGGTTCCTTCTGCTGAGCCTCCTGCTCCGGTGTTGGTTGAGGGCGAGTTGGAGTACGTGGTGGAGAAGATCTTAGATTCTCGTCTCTCCAGGCGGAGGCTTCAGTACCTGGTCAAGTGGAAGGGCTATGGTCAGGAGGATAATTCCTGGGTGGTCGCCTCTGATGTGCATGCGGCCGATTTAGTTCGTGCCTTTCACGCTGCTCATCCTGATCGCCCTGGTGGTTTTGGTGAGGGTTCGGTGACCCCTCACTAAGGGGGGGGTACTGTTGTGAATTTACCTTTTGGCTCCCTCTAGTGGCTACTAGTGATTTGACTCTGGGTATGTCATTCATCCCTTGTATGCTCACCTGGGTCGTTAGGTCAGGGGTGTTGCTATATAAGCTCTCTGGACCTTCAGTTCAATGCCTGGCAACGTTGTAATCAGAGCTAATCTGTAGTGCTCTTGTCTACTGATCCTGGTTCCTGCTTGATTAAGCTAAGTCTGCTTTCTTGCTTTTTGCTATTTGTTTTTGTTTGCATTTTTGTCCAGCTTGTATATAATCTGTTTCCTGACCTTGCTGGAAGCTCTAGGGTGGCTGGTGTTCTCCCCCCGGGCCGTTAGACGGTTCGGGGTTCTTGAATCTCCAGCGTGGATTTTTGATAGGGTTTTTGTTGACCATATAAGTTCTCTTGCTACATTCTGCTATTAGTAAGTGGGCCTCTCTTTGCTAAACCTAGTTCATCTCTGTGTTTGTCATTTCCTCTTACCTCACCGTTATTATTTGTGGGGGGCTTGTATCCTACTTTTGGGGTCTTTTCTCTGGAGGCAAGAGAGGTCTTTGTTTTCCTCTTCTAGGGGTAGTTAGCTCTCCGGCTGGCGCGAGACATCTAGCGACCAACGTAGGCATGTTCCCCGGCTACTTCTAGTGTTGGCGTTAGGAGTAGATATATGGTCAACCCAGTTACCACTGCCCTATGAGCTGGATTTTTGTACTTCGCAGACTTGCTGATATCTCTGAGACCTTCGCCATTGGGGTCATAACACCTGGCTGCGTGTTGTCATTCTTTCTCCGCGCCCGTCGGATTGGTCTCCGTCCTGGTATCCTCCCCTGCGACCTTTCCCTAAAAAAGGTGGTCTGGTTGAGCCTACAGACGAGTCGCTGCCAGAGCTGTGTGAATCGAATCTTCTTTGCATAGGGCGTCGTCTCCAAGATGTAAACGTGTTGGAATCGCTCCATCTGTAGACACGGTTGGACAGATAATCGTCGTTGTCCCTTTGGAACTTCTGTCTTTTGCGATCTTGGAGGTTCTTCTGGTGTTCGGTGATGATTTTGTCCGTTTTCTCCTTCAAAGTGGACCACTCGGCAGGAGGGAGGGTAGCTGCTAATTGACTTTCGGTGGCCTGGATATTTTTTCTAAGTTCAGATATTTCCTTCTGGAGGTACTCCACAGTTAGAATAATAATGTCTAATGAGCACTTATTGAGTATTTTTTTGGTATTTGTCACAATATTCTTGATTATCTGCAAATAGAGTGGGTCGTAAATGACTCCTCAGTCCCCTGGGGATTTTGCTTTGGCGATGATATTCTGCTAAGGTAATACAGTGTAGGTCGTAAGAGACTAATTTACGTTTGGTCTTCTCGTAATCCCTGGTCCTCAAGTCAGTTGCTGGTATCTTAAGAAACTCAGCGGAACTGGTAACTTGGGATAATATGTTTGAGCTAGTAGCTATGTCATAGGCAAAAGTATCGGTTGACATTTGGGAACCCTGTGCAGCAACCAAGGTAGCTAGTAAATGGAGAAAAAATTGGTGTGCACTAGGGTTTAGGTAGGGCGAGGTGCAGGTGTAGAGGACTAGAGTGTCCCAAACACTAAGACTAAATTTAATACACCGCACACTCTAAGGGTATCATATGAAAAAAATTTTGAATTTATTGAAGTGCTAAAGATTTATTATTCAACAGTGCAAAATGCGACCAAAAGTCAAACTGACAACGTTTCGACTCCTCCCGAGTCTTTATCAAGTGGTCGCTGAAAAGAACAAGACATATATAAACAACTGTACAACAAGAGTATATATACAAAGAACATTCTGTTCACAATTGTAGCACACAAAACCCGAAGGAGAGAAAGAACATAAACATATATACATATACACAAAAAACATAGCATTTTACAGGTATTTCATCCTGTCACGGGTGAGAAGAATCCCCCCTTGTTGTAAGACACACTTAGTGACTTCCATGGATATCTCAATTCCATTTTTCAAGAACTTCAGTTTACATTAAACTCCAGTACTACACAGATAGCCTTTCTCGACACCATGGTCCTGAAGGACCCCCAGGGTAGACTGAGCACAGATCTCCATACCAAATCCACCGACTGTAACAGTTTATTGCTGTATTCAAGCTGTCATCCTAGGTCCACAAAAGACAGCCTTCCCCGCTCGCAATTTAAAAGAGTGTCACGAATAGTGTCGGATCCGGAAACACTCCATACTAGACTTGACCTTATGTCTGAAAAATTCAGGGATAGAGAATACCCATCCACACTATTACAACAAGAACGGTTACTGTCCTCTACTCCTGATGGAGACCGACTACCTAAACTACAACAGGAGCGGCTACCTTTTGTACATACTCACCACCCGTTCATGCCGAAAGTCCACTCAGCCATCAGAAGGCATTGGCCTCTTTTGGGCAAAGCTTATCCCAGTATTCCCTCTTTTCAAACATCAGCACTGATGAGTACTAGACGACCCCCAAACATCAGGGATCAGATCGTAAGGGCCGACATAGGGAGTGCACGCACGGAACTTACCCAACAGCTTCTCAGTACACGCCGTCATGGTACGTTTCCATGCCTCCATTGTGCTGCCTGTTCTAATATAATTAGAACAGACAGTATTACGCACCCAAGAACTGGGAAGTCTTTTCCAATACGGGGTTTTTACACCTGCGAATCCAACTT
Organism: Ranitomeya variabilis; assembly: GCF_051348905.1. NCBI lineage: Eukaryota > Metazoa > Chordata > Amphibia > Anura > Dendrobatidae > Ranitomeya > Ranitomeya variabilis. Next base: position 251,687,381 of record NC_135233.1, on the reverse strand, counting down.
CGTAGTGTACCTAATCAAGTGTCCATGTGGCCTTCTGTATGTTGGCGAAACAATACAACATGTAAGGGATCGCGTGGCAAGCCACAAATCCACGATTAGGTGTGGTAAAACATGGCTCCCCCTGCCTGCCCATTTTGCCGCTGCCAGACACACGGTAGCACAACTCAAGTTCCAGGTGATAGATCAGGTACCTAGACCGAGACGGGGGGGTGACCACATCAAATTACTTCGATCCAGGGAGACGTACTGGATCTACACGCTTGATACGCTTGCACCAAAGGGCCTGAATAGGGAAATTGACTGGCTGCCCTAAATTTTGATATTTACATGTTTTTCTTTCCTTCCTTATAGACCCGCTGACCGTGGTGGTGAGTCTAATCTCTATTCGGTATGACTACCCTCTTCCCCGCCAAGGGGGTTATCATCTTTATTTTTTCATCTTTATTTTTTAATTTTTTTTTCAATTTTATTTTATTATTATTATTTTTTATCCTATTTGCTTTTGTTTTTCCCATTTTTATTCTTTATTTTTTATTTTATTATTTATGTTCCATCAAGGTGCATCTGTCTTCCAGACTGTTTTTCAAATTTTCCAAATATCTCCATTTTTGTCCCCATTACCTCAATTTATTTACTTTTGTTTTTCCATTGTTTTTTCATTTTTTCATTTGTATTTTTTATTTTTATTTTTATTTTTAATTTCATTTTTATTTTATTATTATTTTTTATTTCTCTATTATTTTTACCATTATTTCTCTCCATTGTTCCACAATAAAATTAAGGTTCCTATATGTATCAGGGGGTTCGCCCCTCCTATCCAGAGCAGTTAACCAGTACCGCACTTATAGTCTGTTTGGATGTTTACTATTATGACACACCAACTCCACATACACTTAAGCCCAGCGGTTACCCTATAGCGCAGGCGCTATTACTATAGCTAACATATAGCGCTTTGTCCCCTTGACAACGCTCGCACCTGCGCAGTGGATTCCAGCAGTTATCCTACAGCGCAGGCGCCATTACTATAACTAGTATACAGCGCCTCGTCCCCCTGACAACGCCCGCACCTGCGCAGTTGATTCTAGATGCCAGGCGGCGGGACTTCTGGTACCGGACGACGCACTTCCGGTGCCGCGGGTCCCTCCGCGCTTAAATACAAGATACAGGACGCCATACAGCACCTGCCCATACAGCAAGGCGCAGGAGCGCCGCTGATATCCCAGCACCACCAGGTAATACCCTGACCCACCAATGTATTTGCAGCCTATTGTTCCTTATTGTGTATGACCCTGGTATTTTCCAGGGTTCTGGCTCATAGTATGTATTTTCCTGCAGAGGCCCTCTACCTCCAGCCCCTTTGCAACCTGTGCAATCTAGTCCTTGCTACTGCCAGAGAACTTTTAGGTGGAGTTTCCTACTAGCTACATTGTAAGGTAACATCTTATAATGCCTTTCCCTATGCACTACTCGTTTATGCCTTAAACTTGGTAGCACCCAGATATTTGATCTGTACTATATATCTCTTCACAGAGGTCTTCCACCTGCAGCCCTATTGTAGCTAATGCTACCTACTTATCTGTATTGCCAGAGAAATTTTGCAATAGCCCCATATTAACAGCAGCGTAAGGTAATACCCTATATAACCATTTCCTACCTTTACTTTTCTACTATGCATATACAGTCTAACTAGGTGCGTCTATAACAGAGTGCACCTGTAATACTACGGACCCACCAACCGATGTGCATTCCCTACGAGGCTAATATCCTCACTATCTACCGACCTTATCAGGTAATACCACATAGTACTACCCATTATACTTTCATATTGGCAATCCTCTTGCTTTACATACACCCTAATCCGGTGCATCCTCAACAGGTTCCATCTTGCGGCACAACAGGACTATTGCAATTTGTTTTGGGCCACTATTATACCATTTAGTACTCTTACCAGCTCTGACAGGTACAACTTCCGGCACCATTACTGAATATGACCCTCCATGTGTCTTGCTTTACCATACATCCATTTCCTCCTATATATTCCTAACAGATTATATCTGCGGTACCACAGAGTAGGGCCACCCGCCTATTATAAATAAAATATTATGCAAGGTAATTTTCTCAATATTTGGCATTAGGTTGTCTTACATCTATGGTCCCTACTAACACTCTTTATTCTTTATAGATTTTCTATAAGCTACAAGGACACTATTCGTGCTATACCACTATTCACCTTGCTAAGGTAATCCTCACCTCAGTATCTTCTCGTGCCTACCGTCCTTTGAACTATTATGAGATCACCTCCAATCACGCGGAACGCCGCTCTCACCTACAACAAGGGGGGATTCTTCTCACCCGTGACAGGATGAAATACCTGTAAAATGCTATGTTTTTTGTGTATATGTATATATGTTTATGTTCTTTCTCTCCTTCGGGTTTTGTGTGCTACAATTGTGAACAGAATGTTCTTTGTATATATACTCTTGTTGTACAGTTGTTTATATATGTCTTGTTCTTTTCAGCGACCACTTGATAAAGACTCGGGAGTAGTGTTGAGCGATACCGTCCGATACTTGAAAGTATCGGTATCGGAAAGTATCGGCCGATACCGGCAAAGTATCGGATCCAATCCGATACCGATACCCGATACCAATACAAGTCAATGGGACTCATGTATCGGACGGTATCCCTGATGGTTCCCAGGGTCTGAAGGAGAGGAAACTCTCCTTCAGGCCCTGGGAACCATATAAATGTGTAAAAGAAAGAATTAAAATAAAAAATATCGCTATACTCACCTCTCCGACGCAGCCGGGACTTCAGCGAGGGAACCGGCAGCGTTGTTTGTTTAAAATTCGCGCTTTTACTTGGTTACGTGAAGTCCCGGCTTGTGATTGGTCAGGTCGGCCATGTTGCCGGGACGCGGACCAATCACAGCAAGCCGTGACGAAATTACGTCACGGCTTGCTGTGATTGGTCCGCGTCCCGGCAACATGGCCGCCATTAACCAATCACAAGCCGTGACGTCACGGGAGGCTGGACTTGCGCGCTTTTTAAAAAGCGCGCGTGTCCAGCCTCCAGTGACGTCACGGCTTATGATTGGTCCGCGTCCCGGCAACATGGCGCCGTGACCAATCACAGCAAGCCGTGACGAAATTACGTCACGGCTTGCTGTGATTGGTCCGCGTCCCGGCAACATGGCCGCCATTAACCAATCACAAGCCGTGACGTCACTGGAGGCTGGACACGCGCGCTTTTTAAAAAGCGCGCAAGTCCAGCCTCCCGTGACGTCACGGCTTGTGATTGGTTAATGGCGGCCATGTTGCCGGGACGCGGACCAATCACAGCAAGCCGTGACGTAATTTCGTCACGGCTTGCTGTGATTGGTCCGCGTCCCGGCAACATGGCGCCGTGACCAATCATAAGCCGGGACGTCACTGGAGGCTGGACACGCGGGCTTTTTAAAAAGCGCGCAAGTCCAGCCTCCCGTGACGTCACGGCTTGTGATTGGTTAATGGCGGCCATGTTGCCGGGACGCGGACCAATCACAGCAAGCCGTGACGTAATTTCGTCACGGCTTGCTGTGATTGGTCCGCGTCCCGGCAACATGGCGCCGTGACCAATCATAAGCCGGGACGTCACTGGAGGCTGGACACGCGCGCTTTTTAAAAAGCGCGCAAGTCCAGCCTCCCGTGACGTCACGGCTTGTGATTGGTTAATGGCGGCCATGTTGCCGGGACGCGGACCAATCACAGCAAGCCGTGACGTAATTTCGTCACGGCTTGCTGTGATTGGTCCGCGTCCCGGCAACATGGCGCCGTGACCAATCATAAGCCGGGACGTCACTGGAGGCTGGACACGCGCGCTTTTTAAAAAGCGCGCAAGTCCAGCCTCCCGTGACGTCACGGCTTGTGATTGGTTAATGGCGGCCATGTTGCCGGGACGCGGACCAATCACAGCAAGCCGTGACGTAATTTCGTCACGGCTTGCTGTGATGGGTCCGCGTCCCGGCAACATGGCCGACCTGACCAATCACAAGCCGGGACTTCACGTAACCAAGTAAAAGCGCGAATTTTAAACAAACAACGCTGCCGGTTCCCTCGCTGAAGTCCCGGCTGCGTCGGAGAGGTGAGTATAGCGATATTTTTTATTTTAATTCTTTCTTTTACACATTTTTACACACATTTTTACATTAATGTTGTTTCGATACCGATACCCGATACCACAAAAATATCGGATCTCTGTATCGGAATTCCGATACAGCAAGTATCGGCCGATACCCGATACTTGCAGTATCGGAATGCTCAACACTACTCGGGAGGAGTCGAAACGTTGTCAGTTTGACTTTTGGTCGCATTTTGCACTGTTGAATGATAAATCTATAGCACTTCAATAAATTCAAAAATGTTTTCATATGATACCCTTAGAGTGTGCGGTGTATTAAATTTAGTCTTAGTGTTTGGGACACTCTAGTCCTCTACACCTGCACCTCGCCCTACCTAAACCCTAGTGCACACCAATTTTTTCTCCATTCCCTGCAGTGACAGACAGGCCTGCGACGTAGGAAGATAACCTCCTGGAGCAAAGGAACTGGTAACGTGTGGATAGGGACAGTGAGGGATAGTTTGTTATTACACGTTATTTCTGTGAACAAGCATACTTTGTACTGTCTATTATTGTGTTCTGCTGTGTTAAGAAAAATGTATAACAGTAAAGATACGTTTGTTAAAATGGAATCTGAGTGTGGAGGTTTTGCTGGGCCAGATCATGGATATGCATGGGCGGCCTTGCCCTCGGACACTTCAACATGTTAAATCGCCGTGTGTCCACAAACTTGCATCACAGGTGTCTATAATCTTGGAATCAGTGAGTGGCCTGTATATAGGGCTACAGATACTCACTGTGCTGTTTGGTGACATGGTGTGTATCACACTCAACATGAACCAGAGGAAGTGAAGGAAAGAGATGTCTCAGGAGATTAGAAAGAAAATTATAGACAAACAGATTAAAGGTAAAAGTTATAAGACCATCTCCATGCAGCTTGATGTTCCTGTAGATACAGTTGCACATATTATTCAGAAATTTAAGATCCATGGGACTGTAGCCAACCTCCCTGGACGTGGCCGCAGGAGGAAAATTGAAGTCAAGTCAAAGAGATGGATAATGCGAATAGTAACAAAAGAGCCCAGAAAAACTTCTAAACAGATTTAAGGTGAACTTCAAGCTCAAGGAACATCAGTGTCAGATCACACCATCCGTCGTTGTATGAGCCAAAGTGGACTTCATGGGAGACGACCAAGGATGACACCATTGTTGAAAAAAAAAATAAAAAAAAACAGACTGGAATTTGCCAAACTACATGATAACAAGCCACAAATCTTCTGGGAGAATGTCATATGGACAGATGAGACAAAAATTGAACTTTTTGGCAAGGCACATCAGCTCTATGTACACAGATGGAAACATTAAGAAAAGAACACTGTCCCTACTGTGAAACATGGAGGAAGCTCTGTTATGTTCTGGGGTTGCTTTGCCGCATCTGGCACAAAGTGTCTAGAATCTGTGCAGGGTACTGTAACGCTCGCGCCCAGATTGGTTGGCGCGGGGGTGTGGCCCCACTGGACCACAGACCAGACTTCCCTGGAAGGGGCGTAACTAAGTAGCTTCCTAGCTTCCTAGGTGTTCGCTGGAGCCTCCTAAGGTGAGGTCAGACTTGTGCAGTAGGAAGCTACCAGGTACCACTCCAGGGTGGAGTCTGACTGTGGATGCTGATCCCACCGGGGGACTAGATACAAGCAGGCAGGCACGCCTGTGGCACTGTCTGACGGACGGGTATGGCAGAGGCCCTGACGGGCAGACTGGCTTGGCGGAGATACAGGCAGGCAGACGGGCATGACTGGCACTCTGGCAGACAGGGCTGATACTCTGGTAGGAACTGGTATACAGGCAGGTGTATGGAAACAGGTAAGAACCTGTTCAGACTGGAGGGTATATGGAAACAGGTAGGAACCTGTTCAGACTGGTGAATATAAAGAAGCAGGTAGAGACCTGTATGGCAAGTTGCTGAACAGAGGTAGAGCAAGAGCGGATGCAAAGCAGAACCACAGGAGACGGAATAAGAGCAGGAGGTGGAGCTAAGAGCAGAGAAGGAGAAGACTGAGCTAAGAGCAGAGAAGGAGAAGGCAGTGCTAAGAGCAGAGGAGAAGACAGAGATAAGAGCAGAGAAGGAAAAGGCAGAGGAGGAGGCGGAGCTAAGGACGGAGCCGCTGGAGGCGGAGCCAAGAGCGGAGACGCTGGAGGCGGAGCCAAAAGCGAACCGCAGAAGGCAACGCCAAGAGCCAGAATCGCAGGAGGCAAAGCCAAGAGCCAGAGGGTTCAGAGCCACAGGTTATGGCGAGCAAAGCTGAGAGGCACAGAACCACAGGTTGTGGCAGAACTGAGCAGAGAAGCACAGAACCACGGGTAGTGGCGAACAGAGCAGAGAGATGCAGAGCCACTGATAGTGGGGATAGCTATGGAGGATATCCACTAAATAAAACATAACCTTTAATAAATATAGATAAAATACTCGGATCCTAACAAAACATGTACATAGACAGTGAAACAACGTGCTCAGGTGAACCAGTGCTCAAGATAAAAAAATTGGAACAGTCTTACCAATTTAGACGGACAAATGGAGGAAATCTCTCAATTTCTGTAAGGAAGGTGGCTCCAGGATAAACAAAGAAAGAAAAACACTGGGCCAAGGGTAGGGAATGATATATTACCCCTGTCTTCCCTGTGAACCCTTGAAGAGCTCCTGTCCTCACAAGGACAGGCCCCAAGTGAGCCCTACTATGGACACCCACCAACCAAAAAATAACCTAAATGTCTCTCTTCTCCCTACGCGTTTCAACTCCAATAAAGGAGAATCATCAGGGGAGTTATATACAGGAAATACCAATGGGTCTCCTTAAAAGTCCAGAAAAGATAGTCCATTAAAATCCATACTGGTCCGTATGCATCTGTGTAAATTGGGTCCCGCAGTGGCTGGGAATCCCAGCAAGAATCAGCAAAGTAATAGCTGTGTCCGCAGCTTAGAACGGATCCCCACATACTGACCGAAAAACCCCCTTATATAGATATTTATTTGTCAGCTGTTCACAATCGTCCCCCAATTAAAGGAAGAATGGTACTACATACCGAGTCCTGCCTGTATCAATTGCCTCGCCGGGCGGTAGAATAGTTCCGGCAGCAGGGACGCATATTACCGGAAGTTCCGACGCCATTTTGAAAAGTCGCTTCCGCCCACCATATTTTTGGAGTCCCCATTCATCAAGGGGAACACCAACGATGTAAAGTACTATTTTTAACAAAACTCATATATGTAGGATGTAGGCGCACCGGTGCGCCGGCGGCGACGCGGACGCACTATCCCCGTCCACAATTAAGGTCTACATCCAGCATTTATACAGGACAGGATAGGTATCTGCGCCATTTTACATGTGTCATTTCTATTAGTAGCGGGCGCCATGTTTATGGAGTGCAAACAATTAGTACAGCGGCGCCATCTTGTGTGCGCCACAATAGTCCACTGCTAGAGTACTCCTAAACCACTCCGAAGAAGATGTCATTTTCGCCGGGCTCCATATTGCCGGAGCTCGGCGCCCCCATAGGAACATCCTGATTGCTGATATGGATACATCCTTTACACCCATAATTACACTAAAAACCTGACAATAAGACAAATTGGGCAATGCGTCTACGTCATATTATGTGTCATTTATATTTACATTAGTGGCGGACACCATATATGAAAACCAAATTAATATGACTACGCCCTATTGTGAGCGCCCCAGCAATCAATCGCCAAAGTGTCCATATGCATGTATCAAAAGAAAGAATATATATTCCAGAGATGCCCTGCGTAGATAATATACAGCAACAAAGGGGAAAAGGTGGAGGGGGGGGGAGGGAAGGAGGGAAATGTCCTCTGTAGCCGTGACATTTATACCAGTAGACACTGATACATCCAGAAAATGAAAAATGGATTAGCCAGTCATCATAGGTCTGCTAGTGACCATAAGTAACAATAATAAAAACCTGCACATCCATATAGGGAGATACAGGAATACCAATACAAAGGCTAACGAAAGTTTGAACAAAATCAGGGGGGGGGGGGGGGGGGGCAGTGTGGAGGATATACTAAGTGACATATGTGTAAGGTCCCAAAAGAAAGAAACTCCTTTCAAGGCTCAAAATGGGTTCAGTATCCCAACTGGGATCCCCATTAAACGTTGCCACTGAAAGTGACTATAGAAAGGAGCAATGGCTCCATTACTATATGATAAACTTCAATATGACTTATTTTGTTTTCTTTGGCTGTTCCGATAGCTTAAGGCCTATGACTTAGTCCGGATAAAGAGATGGGACAAATATATGAGTAGAGCCACATAGAATTTCCCACAGCAACAAATGACAGCATAGCTCCTGTACATACATTGGCAGTCCATATTGAAATGGAGAGATACAATAAGGGGTGATAAGGGGATATACACTCACTGGCCACTTTATTAGGTACACCTGTCCAACTTCTTGTTAACACTTAATTTCTAATCAGCCAATCACATGGCGGCAACTCCGTGCATTTAGGCATGTAGACATGGTCAAGACAATCTCCTGCAGTTCAAACCGAGCATCAGTATGGGGAAGAAAGGTGATTTGAGTGCCTTTGAACGTGGCATGGTTGTTGGTGCCAGAAGGGCTGGTCTGAGTATTTCAGAAACTGCTGATCTACTGGGATTTTCACGCACAACCATCTCTAGGGTTTACAGAGAATGGTCCGAAAAAGAAAAAAAATCCAGTGAGCGGCAGTTCTGTGGGCGGAAATGCCTTGTTGATGCCAGAGGTCAGAGGAGAATGGGCAGACTGGTTCGAGCTGATAGAAAGGCAACAGTGACTCAAATCGCCACCCGTTACAACCAAGGTAGGCCTAAGAGCATCTCTGAACGCACAGTGCGTCGAACTTTGAGGCAGATGGGCTACAGCAGCAGAAGACCACACCGGGTACCACTCCTTTCAGCTAAGAACAGGAAACTGAGGCTACAATTTGTACAAGCTCATCGAAATTGGACAGTAGAAGATTGGAAAAACGTTGCTTGGTCTGATGAGTCTCGATTTCTGCTGCGACATTCGGATGGTAGGGTCAGAATTTGGCGTAAACAACATGAAAGCATGGATCCATCCTGCCTTGTATGGAGCATCTTTGGGATGTGCAGCCGACAAATCTGCGGCAACTGTGTGATGCCATCATGTCAATATGGACCAAAATCTCTGAGGAATGCTTCCAGCACCTTGTTGAATCTATGCCACGAAGAATTGAGGCAGTTCTGAAGGCAAAAGGGGGTCCAACCTGTTACTAGCATGGTGTACCTAATAAAGTGGCCGGTGAGTGTATATGGAAGTATGTAGGTAGGGGGAAAAGAAGAATTGTTTTATAGGAAGCATCCGAAATTAATCTGATCATTCAGGCCTTGAGGATGGCAAGTATCCAGCGTGAAGATCCAGCTGGCCTCTCTTTGGAGCAACAATCTATCAAGGTCGCCACCTCTAACTGGCATGTCAATTCTGTCGATCCCCATGAATCGTATGGCTCTCACATCTCCCCCATGCATGCTGTTAACATGTTTGGCAATGGGGGTATCTCTTTTGTTTCGTATGTCGCCTAAATGTTCCCCCACCCTTCTCCTCACCTCCTTTATCGTTTTCCCAACATAGGTAATGCCACATTGACAGATGGCTCAGTAAATGACACCTGTGCTTTTACAGTTAATAAATTTCTTTAGTTTGAAGGTCTGTTGTGTGTTTTCATTAAAGAATTCTTTTCCGGTACATATTGACTCACACGCTATGCATCCACCACATCTGAAACACCCCGCTGGTCTCTGTGGGAGCCAAGTCACTTCCTTGGGTGTACTGAAATGGCTATGTACAAGTCTATCGCCTAGCGTCTTAGCCCTGCGATAGGTAATGACTGGTTCATTTCCCAAGGTGTCCCTCAAATCCTCGTCCATCTTTAAAATGCCCCAATGTCTTCGTATGATATTTTTGACAGATGATGCACCGTTATCATAGGTGCAGATTAGTCTCGTCACCTTAGAGGGTTCAGTCTCCTCCCTTCGAGGTGTTAAGAGACTTTCCCTCTCTTGTTGGTTGGCATATCGGAATGCTTCCCACAAAATACGATCCGGGTAACCTCTGGCCAAAAACCTCCGTCTAAGGTCGTCGGCCATGACTTTGAAGTCTCTCTGGTTAGAGCAATTGCGTCGCAATCTCAAATACTGCCCTTTTGGGATGCCTTTCTGCCTTTCTTTAGAGAATAGGGATTGTTCTGTCCTCACTAAATGAGACAGGCCCAAGTAGCTATCCAGTCAGCTAAACCGCTATACCGGGGTCCAATAAGGAGACTGTGGTTGAGTCTGTGCTTTATTAAACGTAGTGGTATATTGATGCGGTGAAACTGTGAACAATGATATACATAGAATCAGTGCATGGTAGGGAACAAATACATACTACACATGATAAACGTTATGCATTACATTTAGAAGGCTAGTAACTGAACTAGGAGTGCAACTGGTTAAGCTAGGCTAATATAGAGCAGAAATATCTACAGAGAGCATAAAGACATACCGGCAATGCAATCGCAAGGGGGATGAAGTGTAAGCTTCTTTCCTGGAAGGCAAACTGGAAGTGAAATTATAATGGAGGGAAATGTAGGCTGAGCTACCATAATGCATTGCAAAGGAGGAGGAGAATCAGACATAAAAAATACATAACAGAAAAATACAACTGTCAACATGACTCTGACCGCTAGAGGGAGCCAAAGCACTACAAATAAAGGTATGAATATATCAAGTCCTGTATACTGGCTGAGAAACTGCAAATTATGCAAACAGATAATTGGAGGTAACAAATTAGATGGCGGAGACAGAACACTCCCCGTCTGACATCAACGGATGTCACTACTCCTTTCTTCCGAAGGCAACAATAGGACCAGTTCAGATACCGGTCTGGAAAATGTCTTAGGTTCATTCCCTTTGGTCATCCTTAGTTCAACTTTGCGGACGTTGCCGTCCTTGCTCGGGAATGTTGCGGTAACTAGACCAAGTGGCCACTGGTTCCGGTGAATTTGACAGTCTTTCACAAGAACAAGGTCACCTACGTTAAGATTAGGTTTAGTAGATTGCCACTTCGTACGTGGCTGCAGGGTAGACAAATATTGTTTGCGCCACCTGTCCCAGAAAGTATTTGCAAGACTTTGTACCTGTCTCCATTGGCGCTTGTAGAGGTCCTTAGCGTCGAATCCTCCTGGAGGGGCACTGGACAGTCCCGTTTTCTGGGTAAGTAGAGTAGCTGGAGTCAATAGCAAGGGCTCCTCAGGGTCGTTAGGAACTGGAACCAAGGGTCTGTAATGCCACTGCTTTGGATGAACTGATCTCCTGATTCGTAGCACTCTGTTATTAACATAAACGTAGAATCGCCTGGTTTCGTTGTGGATATATCCCAGGACTACTTTGCTGTCTGAGTAGAACTTGGCCTGTGTCAGGTCGATATCCATTTCGGATGTGATGAACTCTGCTAACTCAATGGCTAAGACTGCGGCACAAAGCTCTAACCTGGGTATAGTGTGCTCTGGTTGTGGTGCGAGTTTGGGCTTCCCCATAATGAAACCAATGTGGCACTGACCTTTGGAGTCTACAGTTCTCAGGTAGGCAACAGCGGCAATCGTTTTGACAGAAGCATCTGCAAATACGTACAGTCTTTGGCTTTGTATTTCAGTAGATGGCACAGGGGCGTATGGTCTTGGCACATTCAGGTTGGAGAGTGCCGCTAACGAGTTCTTCCACTCTTCCCACTGGATCCTCTTATCAGGTGGCAGAGGTGCATACCAGTCAGATGTTTCCCTAGTTAAGTCTCTTAGTAGGGCCTTGCCTTGTATAGTAACAGGAGCTGCGAAACCCAAGGGATCGTACAGACTGTTGATGGTAGACAGGACGCCTCTACGTGTGAAAGGCCTTTCTTCCTGGTTGACCTGAAAGGTGAAAGTGTCTGACTGTAGATTCCAGAGAAGCCCAAGGCTGCGTTGCATTGGTGCGGGGTCTGACCCCAGGTCCAGGTCTCTGAGACCATTGCATAGGTCCTGAGAAGGGAACGCTTCCATGAGTTCTTGGCTGTTTGAGGCTATTTTATGAAGCCTAAGGTTCGAGCAGGCAAGCATATCCTGGGCTCTCCGGAGAAGACTGATGGCAGTCTCATTTGAAGGCATGGCTTTCAGACAGTCGTCGACATAAAAGTCCTTTTCTATGAATTGTCTGACATCTGCTCCGTATTCTGCTTCTCCTTCCTGAGCCGAGCTTTTGAGTCCATAAATGGCGACTGCAGGGGAAGGACTGTTGCCAAAGATGTGCACTCTCATGCGATACTCTGTGACTTCTTTAGTAGGATCATTGTCTCTGTACCAGAAGAATCTTAGGAAGTTCCTGTCTCTCTCTCTCACAAGGAAACAATGGAACATTTGCTGGATGTCAGCGATGAAGGCAATGGAATCCTTACGGAAGCGCATAAGTACTCCCAGCAGTTTGTTATTGAGGTCTGGTCCTGTTAGTAGAACGTCATTTAGGGAGACATCACTAAATTTGGCACTGGAATCGAACACGACTCTAATCTGGCCTGGTTTCTTAGGGTGGTATACTCCGAACATAGGTAGGAACCAGCATTCTTCAGAGTCTTTGAGAGTGGGAGCTAGTTCTGCGTGACAGTTTTCAAAAATCTTTGACATGAAGGAGAAAAAGTGATCTTTCATCTCTGGTTTCTTTTGCAGATTACGTTTGAGAGAGGAGAAACGTTGTAATGCCTGATTTCTGTTGTTCTGTAGACGTGGTCTGTGGGTTTTGAAGGGAAGAGGTGCGACCCAGCTGTTGGCCTCATCTTTAACGAGTCCCTTGTCCATTACCTCCAAGAACAACTTGTCCTCTACCGACATTGCCACTTGGTTGTCCTGCTTAGTTCTCTGGAAGACTGTGCACCCTAACTGATCCTCATAGCTTCCCGACACTATACTGCTGTCGTGAGTAAAGTCTATTAAATGGTTGGGCAGTTGGATGCTGTGTGGCAGTTCCCTGACATGGAACTCATTAATACAAGGTTGAAACAGAGATGGTCGTCCTTTCTCCAATGTATTTGTCAGCATGCTTGTCACAGAAGATGGGGCGTGCATGCGTCCCAAGCATACGTTGCCAATTATGACCCATCCTAGGTCTAGCTTTTGGGCATAGGGAGCATTGTGGAGTCCATTGATATGATGTCTCACTTTATGAACCTGCAGGATATCTCTCCCCAACAGCAGAATTATCTGGGCCTGATGGTCGAGTTCCGGTATAAGGTGTGCTATTCGCTTTAAGTGAGCGTGATGGATTGCTACATCTGGCGTAGGGATTTCAGATCTGTTGTCTGGGATCTGGTTACATTCGATGATCGTAGGTAGTGGTAGGCAGAATTGTCCGTCTAATGACTCGATTTGGTAGTCTGTAGCTTTCCTGCCTGCTGTTGTCACAGTACCTGCACACGTCTTTAATGAGTAGGGGGTGCTTGGCCCTTTGATGTTGAATAGGTCAAAGAATGTTGATCTTGCCAAGGATCGATTACTTTGATCATCCAAGATAGCATACAGTCTTACAGCCTGGTCTCTATGGCCTTTTGGGTATACTCTGACAAGGCATATTTTTGAACAGGACCTACTGTCTATTGTCCCTTTGCAGACCTCGGTACATTGTGAAGTGATCTCTGGCGTAGCTGTATCAGTGTTCCTTTCCTCCCCGCCATGCTCACTGTCAGCTGGCGTGTTTTGTGCACTCCATGGAGCTGGGCCTGGGTGTAGAGCAGTGTTATGGTCTGTGGTGCCACATTCTGTGCATTTTACACTGACCTTGCAGTCCTTGGCGAGATGAGTTGTGGACGAGCAGCACTTGTAGCAGATACCGTTCTCTTTCAGGAAGCTTCTGCGGTCTGGCATAGATTTTCCTCTGAAGGCTCTGCATTTCAGGAGAGGATGAGGCTTCTGATGAAGTGGGCACTGCTTGTCAGGGTCCTGCACCTTTGTCTCTGATTGGGAGCAGCCAGCAGACCTGTAATTAGAACCTGGAGAAGAAACATAAGTCTTGTGTACTGCCACAGATGTTCTGCGTGGATTCGCAGGTGGTGACGGTGTGGCATATGGCATTGCAAAGTCAAAGCTAGGATCGTTTCTTATTCTCGCTTGTTGGTGTATAAAGTCTACAAAAACGGAGAAGGGGGGAAATGGAACACTGTGTTTGTATTTGTACGTGGAACCATGTGTGAGCCACCTCTCCTGTAGATTGTAGGGCAACTTCTGGACTATAGGGTTAACACCTCTGGCTGTGTCGAGAAATGCAAGTCCCTGTAGGTCGTCCTCGTATTTGGCAACTTGGACTTCCTTTAGTAGGTCGCTTAGCTCTCTAAGTTTCTGGAGACCTTTGTTAGAAATTTTAGGAAAGTCATCGATTCTTTTGAACAAGGCTCTTTCTATTACCTCTGCCGAACCGTAACACTCATCCAGCCTCTTCCAGATCTCTTTGAGGCCGGTCTCAGGGCGGTTTATATTAATGTCTCTGATTCTTATTGCGTGTTTGACTGACTCTTCTCCCAGATATTTGACTAACAGGTCTATCTCTTCCCTGTGTTGTAGCCCCAAGTCTCTAATGACATTTTGGAAGGAAGCTTTCCAAGCTCTGTATCCTTCAGCTTGGTCAGTGAATTTCATGAGCCCCTTGGCAACCAGTTCACGTCGTGTGAAGAACCTGGCAAATTCTGTCGTGAACCGGTTGTCAGCAGAGTAAGCTGGTGATGGGTCGCCCTGATAGTGATGTGAGGTGCGTTCATACCTGTTAGTGTCCTCAGGGTGGCGCCAGCCGGTGTCGTATTGCTTCGGTCTGACGTACGGTGTGTCAGCAGGGTGATCCACATTGGTTACCTGGTGAGGGGCAAGGTAGTCGTTTTGTGTCACGTTTTCGAGTTTGTTTCTGTCCTGGAGCTGAGCCTCGTGATGACTCTCGCTCACTTCGCTGGAGACGTCGTATTCTCGTTTTGGTGCTGGTTCAGGGTTATAGTTTGGATCAGGAAGTTCATTAACATACTGAGATGTGCGTTGTGGTGAGTCTTGTAGTGGAAACTCCAGACTCGACATACTGCTTTGGCTATGCAGCTTGGGACTTTGCGCGGCTTCTAGCGACTCCGCTTCAGCGAGGGCTGCGGCAGCTTCCCTTTTTGCTGCTAAGCTTTCTAAGGCGGCATCCACACGTGCCTTCTCTAACTGTGTCCTTCTCTCTTCATCATCTATGCGTGCTCTCTCTAAGCGTGACCTTCTCTCTTCATCATCTAGGCGTGTTTTTTTCTAATTTAAGTTGCATCTCTTGGTCAGCAAAGCTTGCTCGTATTTTGGCGGCTTCAGCATTTGCGCGGGCAATGGCGACCGCGCTGCTGATGGATGTTGTCTTTGAGGAGACGGAAGTAACAGATCTTGTTCTATGCGATTTGTGAGACATGGTATCTTGGGAAAGTGCTTGGCTGTGCAGAGATTGCTGTAGCTGTATTTAGTCTCTGAGTAGCCGGTAACTTGAATCCCACTAGTTGGATGGCTGCCGTTTCACTGTTCTGTCCTCACTAAATGAGACAGGCCCAAGTAGCTATCCAGTCAGGTAAACCGCTATACCGGGGTCCAATAAGGAGACTGTGGTTGAGTCTGTGCTTTATTAAACGTAGTGGTATATTGATGCGGTGAAACTGTGAACAATGATATACATAGAATCAGTGCATGGTAGGGAACAAATACATACTACACATGATAAACGTTATGCATTACATTTAGAAGGCTAGTAACTGAACTAGGAGTGCAACTGGTTAAGCTAGGCTAATATAGAGCAGAAATATCTACAGAGAGCATAAAGACATACCGGCAATGCAATCGCAAGGGGGATGAAGTGTAAGCTTCTTTCCTGGAAGGCAAACTGGAAGTGAAATGATAATGGAGGGAAATGTAGGCTGAGCTACCATAATGCATTGCAAAGGAGGAGGAGAATCAGACATAAAAAATACATAACAGAAAAATACAACTGTCAACATGACTCTGACCGCTAGAGGGAGCCAAAGCACTACAAATAAAGGTATGAATATATCAAGTCCTGTATACTGGCTGAGAAACTGCAAATTATGCAAACAGATAATTGGAGGTAACAAATTAGATGGCGGAGACAGAACAGGGATGATTACTATCCCATCTTAATAGAGAGTTAGTTGCAGTGGGTTTCCTATATATAGTACTCTCCAAGCGATCTCCATCCTTCGATTTGGAGATCAGTACATCCAAGAAAGGTAATTGTGACTCTTGTATGTCAAATGTAAATTTAAGACCCACAGCATTGCTGTTTAAGGAAACTATGAATTCACCAAACTCGTCTCTCGTCCCTTTCCATAAAACAAAAATATCATCAATATACCTGACCCATAGGTCAATGTGGGCCAGGTAATTGCTGTGTGACTCTGAGAAGGCAATACAATCCTCCCACCAGCCCAGTTGTGTACCACCAGCCCAAGTTTGCGTAGGTGGGTGCGCAGGGATTCCCCATAGCGGTGCCCCTGAGCTGGTGGAAGGTCTTGCCGTCAAATGTAAAATAGTTGTTAGTGAGTACAAACTCAAGGAGGGTCAGGATGAACTCATTGTGGGCATTAAATTGACAACCCCTAGTACTGAGAAAGCGACGCACCTCCTCAATCCCGCAACCATGCGGGATTGAGGAGTACAGAGCCTCAACATCAATACTGGCAAGCATTGTGCCAGGTTCAAGAGAGATGCCCTCCAATTTACGGAGTAGGTCCATCGTGTCCCTAACATAAGATGGGAGTGATAACACGAAGGGTCTAAGGACATCATCCAGATAGATACCGATGTTTTGTCCGATGCTCCCTATGCCAGACACGATGGGCCTACCCTTCAGTGGGTCCAGGCCCTTGTGGACCTTAGGCAGGGCATAAAAAGTGGCCATTACAGGATGACGAGGTAAAAGAAAAGAAAATTCATCCTCACTGATAAGCTTATCAGCCTTTGCTTTTTTGAGAATTATCCCTAAGGTTTTCACACAATCAGTGGTTGGATTTGAGGTCACCTGTGTATATGCCGTGCGGTCATTCAAAAGTGACAGACACACATTTTTATATCTGTCCACATCCATTACGACCATGTTCCCTCCCTTGTCAGAAGGTTTTAGGACAAGAGATGTATCCATTTCTAGACTGCGAAGTGCTATCATCTGTTCCCTGGTAAGATTATGTCTAGACTGGTTTTTAGCGTGTCTTTTTATATCAGCGATACTTAATTAAGGAAAACATCTATCACAGATAAATCTCCCCCTACTGGTGCCATTTTTTTACTTGGGTTCTTCAATTGAGTAAATGGACCACACCCATTACTACTCTCAGGTACAGTATCCAGGTCTGCCAGCAGGCGTACGTCAGATAACATATCTTGCGGGATGTTAAGGTCACCGCACATTTTTTAATCTTTTAATTTAAAGAATTTGTGCCATCTAAGTTTTCTAACAAAAAGGTTAAGATCCTTAACCATTTCAAACATCCTGAAATCTGTGCTAGGGACGAATGACAGTCCTTTTGACAGTACTGCCATTTCTGCTGTGGTTCTGGTTAATCGTTTGCTAGATAAATTTAGAACCTGTAATTCTCCTCCCTGTTGAAGGCGGTCTGACTCCAGAGCTGGTATGGCCGGTCTAAAAAACTGGTTCTTGGATTGGAAGGTTGGTATCTGTTTCCTCTACGATAACCACCACCCCTCCCCCTTTGGCGACGTCTGGAATAGTTCCCTCTCCCCTCAGTGTCCGAGATATCCGTTTCAGTGGAGGACAGATCAGTCTCTCTATCCCTCTCTGTTCTATCCACTGTAATCTGATATACCTTCCCTTCCTTAAAGTCTTGCAGGTCTCTGAGATATTGTTTATGTTTTCTCTCCTTGAGATTATATTGAAACTTCTCAATGGAGTTCTGCAGTTGACTCTCCTTTATTGTAAAGTCACTTTCCGATTTGAATTTTTTTGTAATGTCAATCTGCTCTTTAAGTTTGTTATTGAGTTTTTCCAGATTTATTTTTTCTTCACTAGCCAATATTTGCATAAATCTCAGAGAACTGCAAGTAGCCTCTTTTTCCCAGAGGCTCATGAGTTGAGGGGTCCTACAGCGTACAGCAGGAAGCAGGGGGATACGTAGTCCTCTTGGGATAATCCAATCCCGCTTTTTATATAATTTTCTAGGCTCTGTAGTTCCCACCAGGAGACTATCTGTTCCCTATAGAGCCTATTCAAATCCTTAAACGCTGAAGTGTAAGTGGGTGTATATTTTTTCTGAGAAAATTCCTTCTCTGAAAAGATGTCCCTGGCTTCAGTAAGCCACAACTCTGTATCCGGGCCTGTCGCTAAAAAAACAGCCATAACAAAGGCAATAATAATGAAAAGCAGCTAAGGCTTATAATAGAACTAGCCGTGTCCAAACCTTCAGAATCAATATGGAAATAGCTATGGAGGATATCCACTAAATAAAACATAACCTTTAATAAATATAGATAAAATACTCGGATCCTAACAAAACATGTACATAGACAGTGAAACAACGTGCTCAGGTGAACCAGTGCTCAAGATAAAAAAATTGGAACAGTCTTACCAATTTAGACGGACAAATGGAGGAAATCTCTCAATTTCTGTAAGGAAGGTGGCTCCAGGATAAACAAAGAAAGAAAAACACCGGGCCAAGGGTAGGGAATGATATATTACCCCTGTCTTCCCTGTGAACCCTTGAAGAGCTCCTGTCCTCACAAGGACAGGCCCCAAGTGAGCCCTACTATGGACACCCACCAACCAAAAAATAACCTAAATGTCTCTCTTCTCCCTACGCGTTTCAACTCCAATAAAGGAGAATCATCAGGGGAGTTATATACAGGAAATACCAATGGGTCTCCTTAAAAGTCCAGAAAAGATAGTCCATTAAAATCCATACTGGTCCGTATGCATCTGTGTAAATTGGGTCCCGCAGTGGCTGGGAATCCCAGCAAGAATCAGCAAAGTAATAGCTGTGTCCGCAGCTTAGAACGGATCCCCACATACTGACCGAAAAAACCCCTTATATAGATATTTATTTGTCAGCTGTTCACAATCGTCCCCCAATTAAAGGAAGAATGGTACTACATACCGAGTCCTGGTAGTGGCAAGCAGAGCAGAGAGGTAACGCAGAGATAAACACAGCAGAGTGAGAATGGTAAACAAAGAAGGAACAAGAACGGACATAGACCAGAGTTTAGACACAGAAGTAGCGGAACACAGATTCAGACCAGGGTACAACACCCCACTGGGTGGCGTACACAGAGACACAAACAGAACAAAGATAAAGGCCTGCGTATTGCAGCCCTCAGAGACAGGAAAGAGACACGACCTGGCAGCTCAGTAGCAAATGCTAAGGCTTCTTTCACACTTCAGTTGTTTGGCGTCAGTCACTTCCGACATAGTGACGGATCGACGGATCCGTCACAATTGTTGAGAAAACGGTTCCAACGGATCCGTTTTTTTGACGGATCCGTTACTTGGGGGTTGTCTGGGAAAAGTATCTACTTTTTGGAGCATGCGCAATTGAAAAAGCGGATTGGGGTGACGGATCCGCCGAAATGATGGGCGCGACGGATCCGTCG
The DNA here is from genome assembly GCF_051348905.1 of Ranitomeya variabilis. NCBI lineage: Eukaryota > Metazoa > Chordata > Amphibia > Anura > Dendrobatidae > Ranitomeya > Ranitomeya variabilis. The sequence continues at coordinate 251,667,592 of NC_135233.1, read as the reverse complement.
CCCATAGGCAGCCATTCTGTGGAATGACTGACGCGACGGATCCGCCGCGAACCGTCATTTCGACGTTGACAAAAAAGGTTTCAATGTCCGTCTATGTTTAGACAACATCCCCCAAATTTCGACGGATCCGTCGCATGACGGATGGAACGGACGACCATCCGTCACAATCCATCGCCAATGCAAGTCTATGGGAAAATAACGGATCCGCCAAAAAAAATGACGGATCCGTTATTTGAGGAAACTGGCGGTTTTAGACTGACGCCAAACAACTGAAGTGTGAAAGAGGCCTAACTGAGGGAAATAGTTTGCTCAGGCATCCTCCAATGGGTGAGGATGTGCAGCGCCCCAGAGTCCTGGTCGTTGCAGTATTGTCGCTCTGCCGCTAAGGGGAGTGATGGTACGTCTGATGGCACTAAAGGAGTTCACCTGACCAGGTATCACAGTCACACATTATACTTCACACTCTGGCCACCAGGGGGAGCAAAAGGTTCTATGTATTAGGCCACTTCTCACACTCTGGTAAAACTGGGGGTTGGATAGGAAGTTGGAGATAAGCTGACTGGGTTTTGCCCAGGTAACATCTAGTGAGAGAAGAGGTTGCTTGGGAAGATTCAGGGGGGTCCCTGTCAGGGGTGGGATCCTGACAGTGGCCTAGCACAGGACAGATCGTTACGGAGCCGTGCCTGCACCTCATTGCGGCGGCATCTTAAGAAAGGACACGAAGCGAAGTATATTGTGGAGAAGTGAGAAACGAGATCACAGCACAAAGGCGATAGAACCAGAAGGAGTCATGCCCCGAGATCGGCAACATCCTTCTGAGGTGCGTAGCTGGCGGCCGGAACACCGAGGAAGTAATAGACTCTACACATTACTTTGAACTACGGCAGGGCAGTTAACTCTAGGTTGGCTGTCTCACCTTTACACCTAATGAAGACAACGGAGGCAATTGTGGGAGAGGGGCGTCTCTAGGGTCCCTATAAAATAACTCCAGGCCTACCCCGTCATACGGGTGCGTCCTATCCATATAATCTGGGGGACGGAGAGAGAGAACAGAAACATACACGACAGTTGTGAGGACTATCCCGTGGTGCTCAGCAGGGAGGTACTACAACACCCAGGCGCTAGTAGGAAGGCTACTGATTTCCACCTGCAAAGGGAACTCTGGTGCCTTCGGACCGGCTGGTCTCAGCCAGCCCTGTTAGCAGTGCTCTGGATTGCGGATGCCGAAGCCTTCAGTAAAAAGGTAAAGAGACTGCAATCCTGTGTCCTCGTCATTTACTGCGACCTACACAGTCACCTACATCTTTAATTGGGCGCCCCTTAGCATGGCCACGGACCGGGTCAGGCCACCGTGACATCCCCAGAACCGAGGGACCCGGTACCGAGTACCCCGCTGCCCTGTGTTTGGGGGCCGCTCCAGATGCCTTAAGTTTCAGAGGCCTCTAGGCTATTGGCCAGGGACACCTTAGGGAGCTGAACACAGTCTCAATAAGATTACGGAGTTGCTGGCGCCGCCCCCCTATGCACACAGCCAGGAAGTGTACACAGAGTAAGCGGCCATGGAGCACATGGCATGGAGCCGGCAGCAGACAGATCTCACAGCATGGCACTGGGTGAGTGAGTTGATGTAACAGGCAGGTGGGGAATGGAAGGCCATGTAGTGATGCCGGCAGGGTTGTTAAAGTTCCCCCGTCCTTTACACCCCCTCTTCTTCAAACCCGCCAGAATCATCTGTAGAAGAAGAAAGGGACCACTCACAGTCCAAGTCATCATAACATCTTCAAGATAGGATAAGGCAAATGGGTCACCAGAAATCTCAGAAAACAAAGTCTCTTTTTGCTCCATAGGGTTAGCTTCATCAGAAATCTCAGATAGCAAAGTCTCTTTGTACCCAATGGGGTTAGCTTCCACAATGGGCTGGACCATTTCCTCCGGGTAGATATGAAGCAGGAACTTGGATGCTACTGACTTGATATCTTCACCAACTGGCCACATGGAAGCTAAAGGGACTCTAACAGGATACATCTTCTGCCCTATATCCAGAGACAAACTTCAGGTAGCAGAGATGTTCTAGAGCAGAGGTCCCCAACCGCCGGTCCGCGGACCAGGACCGGGCCGTTGGGGTTTTTCAGCCGGTCCGCGGCGCCGCTGACAGCTACCGTATATACTCGAGTATAAGCCGAGATTTTCAGCCCAAATTTTTGGGCTGAAAGTGCCCCCTCGGCTTATACTCGAGTCACGGTCGGCGGGTGAGGGGGAGAGGGCGCTGAGGCATACTTACCTAGTCCCGGCAATCCTGACACTCCCCCTGCCCGTCCCACGGTCTCCGGGTGCAGCAGCTCTTCCCCTGTACAGCGGTCACGTGGGACCACTCATTAGAGAAATGAATAGGCTGCTCCACCTCCCATAGGGGCGGAGCCGCCTATTCATTTCTCTAATCAGGGGTAACGGTGACCGCTGATAGAGGAAGAGGATGCGGCACCGAAGACCAGCTGTCCGGGGGAAGGAGCGGGACGCCGGGAGCAGGTAAGTATTACATATTCACCTGTCCGCGTTCCACACGCCGGGCGCCGCGCCATCTTCCCGGCGTCTCTCCTCACTGACTGTGGAGGTCAGAGGGCGCGATGACGCATATAGTGTGCGCGCCGCCCTCTGCCTGATCAGTCAGTGCGGAGAGACGCCGGGACGGGACGCTGAGGAGCTGCAAGCAAGAGAGGTGAGTATGTCATTTATTATTTTTATTGCAGCAGCAGCACAGCTATGGGGCAATAATGGACGGTGCAGAGCACTATATGGCACAGCTATGGGGCAATAATAAACGGTGCAGAGCACTGTATGGCACAGCTATGGGGCAATAATGGTGCAGAGCACTGTATGGCACAGCTATGGGGCAATAATGGTGCAGAGCACTATATGGCACAGCTATGGGGCAATAATGGTGCAGAGCACTGTATGGCACAGCTATGGGGCAATAATGGTGCAGAGCACTATATGGCACAGCTATGGGGCAATTATGAACGGTGCAGAGCAATGTATGGCACAGCTATGGGGCAATAATAAATGGTGCAGAGCACTGTATGGCACAGCTATGGGGCAATAATAAACAGTGCAGAGCACTGTATGGCACAGCTATGGGGCAATAATGGTGCAGAGCACTATATGGCACAGCTATGGGGCAATAATGGTGCAGAGCACCAGGGAAACGAGCATGGTGCTCCCACTCATTCTGAACCTATGGTAAGTTGAATCACATTCTCATTATAAATGTCATAATTATATGATAAGTATGCACTAAGCTCCATCCCTCCATAACCCCACCCCCATATGACCAAAGCCCCGCCCCTGCCCCACCCCCCACCGGGCCATGGAAAACTGGTCTTGCTTAAAGCCGGTCCCTGGTGCAAAAAAGGTTGGGGACCTCTGTTCTAGAGTACTGAACACAGGAAAAATCATTGGAGCTGAGGGTGGATAACAACAACTCCACTGGATCAGAAAAAAACTGAGAGGAAAAAACTTCTGTTTTGGAATCTTCACCAACCGGCCATATGGACGATGAAGGTATCCACATAGGAACCATCTTCTGCCCGTTATCCAGAAGAAAACGTCCAAAAGGCGGGGATGTTTCCATGAACAGGTGACAGGTATAGTCATTAGAGTTGTGAGGAGAGATTGTCACCGCTTCCCCATCTTTGGTGACGTCAGCAAACCTTGAGTTGACGACCAGCAGAAGAAGAAGAAGACAACACAGTTGACTGTCTTTGACGCATGGGAACAAGACACCTCTCATGACTGGGTAAATTCAAATGAAGCATTTTGCAGGAACTCTTGACCAGAGCGGGTGGTAGAGTCCTAGGCTCAGAATGACCCATGAGCATAACAGACAGCATACGGAAGACAAACTTCTTCGAGTATAAGACTCCAACCTGGAGCTGTAGTTGTCCTTGAAGGACTAGACTGCTCTTGAGTAGGGCTTGACCAACTTCAGTCAACGCCCTCACCAGGTTCTGGAGCTGTATGACAGAGACCACACACCGACTCCAAATGGCTGGCGACTTTACCACGCCAAAGCTCCTGGAAAACAGAGACAGTGTCTTTGATTTTGATGGAGAGGAGGTACTCTCGCCAAGGGCAGCCTCTCCTGCTGGCCCAGGGTTTTGGAGTTTAAGATTCACAGAGCAGAGACCATCTGGATGTTCCTTACAACCACAGCGATACCGCGTTCCCTTCTTGTGGCTGGATTCAGGCTGCTGCTTTGCCAGCCCACTTTTATCAGCCTTCTTGGGATTTGTTTGGGTAGCTGCTGGGACGGGTAGAGGAACAGGTGAGTCTTGAACGGTCATGTACGGAAATGACGGTTTTACCACAGGTTTCTTTCGTCTGGACCGTCTCTGAGAACTTGGAGGGGAAGACTTTTCAGGAGACGCAGTACTAGGCTTAATCAAAGGCTTTACTGAAGGCCACCAGGAAGGCTGGGAGATTCGAGGTGATGGGATCCCCTGCTTCCCAGAGGGGGTTGAGCCACGTCAAAGCATCTCCTGCTAGGTAGGTCATTAAGAGTCCTACTTTAACCCGATCTGTGGCGAAATAGGAAGCATGCCACTGGAAATAACGCAAGCACTTTTCCAAGAACACACAACACCGATTTGGATCCCCATCGTAGTATGGAGGATCTTCTGGGACATGTTCTATATCAGGAGCGCAAGCTTCAAGTCTATCAAACAGCTCATTAGAGACGACAACTGTGGGTGGAGCAGTGAAGGACTGGATTTCAGACTGGGTAAAAACGTTTTCATTCGCCTATGCTGGCAAGCAGAAAGTTCATCTCTCTCTGAGAGTGACGGCTCATGGGAATCAGCGGGGACCATGGCCTGAGCAATCTGTAATGCTCACGCCCAGACTGGTTAACGTGGGCATGCGGCCCCACTGGACCACAGACCAGACTTCCCTGGAAGGGGCGTAACTAAGTAGCTTCCTAGGTGTTCGCTGGAGCCTCAGATGGTGAGGTCAGACTTGTGCAGTAGGTAGCTACCAGGTACCACTCCAGGGTGGAGTCTGACTGTGGATGCTGATCCCACCGGGGGACTAGACACAAGCAGGCAGGCACAGCTGTGACACTGTCTGACGGACGGGTACGGCAGAGGCCCTGATGGCAGACTGGCTTGATGGAATAAACAGGCAGGCAGATGGGCACGGCTGGCACTCTCACAGACAGGCGGGCACGGCTGGCACTCTGGCAGACAGGCGGACAGGGCTGATACTCTGGTAGGAACTGGTATACAGGCGGGTGTATGGAAACAGGTAAGAACCTGTTCAGACTGGAGGGTATATGGAAACAGGTAGGAACCTGTTCAGACTGGTGAATATAAAGAAACAGGTAGAGACCTGTACGGCAAGTTGCTAAACAGAGGTGGAGCAAGAGCGGATGCAAAGCAAAACCACAGGAGGCGGAGTAAGAGCAGGAGGTGGAGCTAAGAGCAGAGAAGGAGAAGACGGAGCTAAGAGCAGAGAAGGAGAAGGCAGAGCTAAGAGCAGAGCAGAAGGCAGAGCTAAGAGCAGAGAAGGAGAAGGCAGAGCTAAGAGCAGAGAAGGAGAAGGCAGAGCTAAGAGCAGAGAAGGAGAAGGCAGAGCTAAGAGCAGAGAAGGAGAAGGCAGAGGAGGAGGCAGAGCTAAGGACGGAGCTGCTGGGGGCAGAGCCAAGAACGGAGAAGCTGGAGGCAGAGATAAGAACGGAGACGCTGGAGGCAGAGCCAACAGTGGAGACGCTGGAGGCAGATTCTGGAGGTGGAGCCAAGAGCAGAGATGCTGGAGGCGGAGCCAAGAGCAGAGATGCTGGAGGCGGAGCCAAGAGCGGAGACGCTGGAGGCGGAGCCAAGAGCGAACTGCAGAGCCAGAACTGCAGGAGGCAAAGCCAAGAGCCAGAGGGTGCAGAGCCACAGGTTGTGGCGAGCAAAGCTGAGAGGCATAGAACCACAGGTTGTGGCAGAACTGAGCAAAGAAGCACAGAACCACGGGTAGTGGCGAACAGAGCAGAGAGATGCAGAGCAGAGATAACGCAGAGATAAACACAGCAGAGTGAGAATGGTAAAAAAACAAAGACGGAACAGGAACGGACATAGACCAGAGTTCAGACACAGAAGTAACGGAACACAGATTCAGACCAGGGTGCAACACCCCACTGGGTGGCGTACACAGAGACACAAACAGAACACAGATAAAGGCCTGCGTATTGCAGCCCTCAGAGACAGGAAACAGACACGACCTGGCAGCTCAGTAGCAAATGCTAACTGAGGGAAATAGTTTGCTCAGGCATCCTCCAAAGGGTGAGGATGCCTTAAGTTTCAGAGGCCTCTAGGCTATTGGCCAGGGACACCTTAGGGAGCTGCACACAGTCTCAATAAGAATCCGGAGTTGCTGGCACCGCCCCCCTATGCACACAGCCAGGAAGTGTACGCAGAGTAAGCGGCCATGGAGCACATGGCGTGGAGCCGGCAGCAGACAGATCTCACAGCATGGCACTGGGTGAGTGAGTTGATGTAACAGGCAGGTGGGTAATGGAAGGCCATGCAGTGATGCCGGCAGGGTTGTTACAGTCTCAAGACTATCAAGGGATTCTAGAGAGAAATGTGCTGCACAGTGTCAGAAAGCTTGGTCTCAGTCGCAGGTCATGGGTCTTGCAACAGGATTATGACCCAAAACACACAGCTAAAAACACCCAAAAATGGCTAAGAGGAAAACATTGGACTATTCTGGAGTGGCCTTCTAGGAGCCCTGACCTAAATCCTATTGAGCGTCTTTGGAAAGAGTTGAAACATGCCATCTGGAAAAGGCAACCTTCAAAAACGAGATAACTGGTTCAGTTTGCTCTTGAGGACTGGGCCAAAATACCTGTCGAGAGGTGCAGAAGTCTCATTGACAATTACAGGAATCGCTTAATTGCAGTGATTGCCTCAAAACATTGTGCAACAAAATATTAAGTTAAGGGTACCATCATTGCTGTCTAGGCCTATTTCATGAGTTTTATTATTTTTTTAAATTTTGTGGAAACATGGTTGAAAAGCAATGTCTGACTTTCATTAGTTCATTTTCACAGATTTTTGATTTATTACTTTTGTCAGATTCAAGTTATTTCTGTGACCAGTGTGGGTTTTTCTGTCATTAAACGAGGCGTACCAACAATTTTGACCACGTGTGTACATATGTAAATTATGAATGTAAATTGCAGAGGCGTATCTTGGGGGCAGCTGGCAGGGGCACCCAGTTGGGCTGCCTAATGCGGTGGTCTACAGGGTCTCCTCGCGCCGGCTGCCAGTATTCAATAGTACTCGCATTTAACTAACAAAAGCGAGTACAATTGAAACTCTGACCGCCGGGTGAGAGCGATGCCAGCAGTGTGATCAGGTCATGTGATCACGCTGCTGATGTCACTGGTCCGCGTTGCAGAGGCGAACAGTGGTGGTAAGTGCTCCAGTGGAGCTAAAGATATTGAAGATTAAGTGCACGGGGGGATTTAATGTGTGTGGGGGGATTTGGAGTGTGGATGGGGGGATTTGGAATGGGGAAGGGGGGATTTGAAGTGTGGATGAGGGGGATTTAATGTGTGTGGGGAGATCTGGAGTGGTGATGGGGGATTTCATGTGTGTGGGGTAAGATTTGGACTGGGGATGAGGGGATTTAATATGTGGGGGGAGATTTGGACTGGAGATGGGGAATTTAGGGCATGTATGAGGAAACAGTATTGGGGAATGTTTGAGGAAACAGTATTGGGGCATGTAAAAGGAAACAGTATAGAGGATAGGTGCAGACACAGTATGGTGAGTGGGGTGATGGGTGCAGTCAATATAGGAGGCGAATGTATGCGGACACAGTATTTAGTTATGGGAGAAATAGTGTGAGGACACAGAGTGGGGGGAGAAAAGTGAGTGGGCACAGAATAGACACTGAGCAGTGGGGGTGTAGCATGGGGGGGACAGTACAAGGGTTCAGCCAGAAGGGAACAGTATACCAAGGAGGGGGAGTATGATAAGAGGGAACAATGTAGAGACTCCAATAGATGAGGCAATGTGTAGACCTTTTAGTCTCCCTGCTCTGCTTCACCTACGACAAGCCGAGGTCCCAGTGGAGATTAGGGTAACCCCCTACTGTGGTCAGTAGTCTTGGGATGGCGCCATGCTAGACGAATTAGTGGACTTGACCTCCATATTTCGGTGTTTCTTCCCTTCCGAGGCAATCCCTCCTTTCTACAGGGCAGGCCACCTCCCATCTATCGTGTGCTTGAGAATAATGGATGTAGACTGGTTTGTGACATATTGGCAGACAATCAATGTCCTCTTACTTTGGAAGACACTGTCTTTAAATACCCAATCCTGGTGGGATATAACTTTACTATTACTCAAGATAGACATTATGTAGACATTAGAGCGCACCCTCTAAACTTAGTCTCCATTAAAGCCCACAAGGGGAATTACTCTTTGAGTTTTATATACAAGTCACTGAAACCATCCATACAGTGGTCAGACTCTTTACCGGGCCAGGAGAGATGGGTATTTCAACTAACTGACTGTCAGGTAAAAGACCTCTTGAAAGCCACATTACGTATTACCGTATGATAGTTACACAACCATGACTCTCATGAGATTCCATAGAGCATATATCTCCCCAGAGGTTAAATCTAAAATGTCCCCCTCAGGTGATTTTCCCTGCCCTAAATGCTTACATTCTCCGCCTGATATTTTTCATTGTCTCTAGGACTGTCCAAAAATACGGGCGGTTTGGGATACACTCTTGCAACATCTTACTAATACCTTTGGTATATCTATTTCTCTTTCTCCGGAGTGGGCCATATTCAACATTCTCCCACAAGATCAGTTGGTGAGACTTTCTGTTCAGCAGCGCCGCATTTTATTCATCTGGGCGGTAGCCACCCACAAAAGTATTCTACATCTATGGGCACAGGGTAAAGGTACCTTCACACTCAGCAACTTTACAACAAGAACGACAACGATCCGTGACGTTGCAGCGTCCTGGTTAGCGATCTCGTTGTGTTTGACACGCAGCAGCGAACTGGATTCTGCTGTGATATCGCTGGTCGGAGCTAGAAGTCCAGAACTTTATTTGGTCGTCAGATCGGCGTGTATCGTCGTGTTTGACAGCAAAAATAACGATGCTAGCAATGTTTTACATGGAGCTAACGACCAGCTAGAACGATAAGTGAGTCGCCGTTACATCACAGGATTGCTCCTGCATCGTTCTGGAGCTGCTGTGTTTGACGTCTCTACAGCGACCTAAACAGCGACGCTGTAGCGATCGGCTCGTTGTCTATATCGCTGCAGCGTCGCTGAGTGTGACGGTACCTTAATACTCCTTCTTTGAGCTTAATTACTATGAAGGTAGCCTATTTCTTCAAGACGGACTGGATAGAGTCCATATTGAATAAAGAAAATTACACTGAATGGCTTTACCTTGAATGGTCTTCTTTTATTAATGCCCAGACATTATCTATATGCTAGGCGATTCATTGCCTCCAATTTACAGACTTGTACATGAGAGAGCAAGTTGACGGCACAACTCCTGTTAGGCTTGATTGATATTGTGCTATGAAGGTGTGGATGTATGCCCCGGGGAAGGGGGGGACTTGGTTATATTTAGGGTATGTTCACACGTTCCTGATTTCAATCCTTTTTTTTGAGGACTAAAACCACAGCTCTTGGCAGAAAACGCAGGTGCGTTTTTGATGCGTTTTTGGTGCGTTTTTGATGCGGTTTTTTATGCAGTTTTCTCTGCAGATTGTCTGTGTTTGACACAAATAAAGCTTTAACTGCAGTGGGGGGAAAAAAAAAAAAGAAATGATGTCATTTCCTTGTCCAACCCTTTTCTTCTTCCATCCTCCATTTTGGGACTAAACACCAAAATGAGTGGACGTGTTTTGAATGACAGCGCTCCGCAGAGTGCTGAGCGTAGGCCAGATCACAGCCCGCGGATCCAGCTCTATCCAGCTATTTAAAGGGCACCTGTCACCCCCAAAATGGCTGGTGAGGTAAGCTCACCGGCATCAGGGGCTTATCTACAGCATTCTGTAATGCTGTAGATAAGCCGCCGATGTTACCTGAAAGAGGAGAAAAAGACGTTAGATTATACTCACCCAGGGCGGTCCCGCTCTGGTCCGCGTCCGATGGGTGTCTCCGGTCCGCTCCGGCGCCTCCCATCTTCGTTCCATGACGTCCTCTTCGGGTCTTCGCGCCGCGGCTCCGGCGCAGGCGTACTTTGTCTGCCCTATTGAGGGCAGAGCAAAGTACTGCATTGCGCAGGCGCCGGGCCTCTCTGACCTTTCCGGCGCCTGCGCACTGCAGTACTTTGCTCTGCCCTCAACAGGGCAGACAAAGTACGCCTGCGCCGGAGCCGCGGCGCGAAGACCCGAAGAGGACGCCATGGAATGAAGATGGGAGGCGCCGGAGCGGACCGGAGACACCCATCGGACGCGAACCAGAGCGGGGCCGCCCCTGGGTGAGTATAATCTAACGTCTTTTTCTCCTCTTTCAGGTAACATCGGCGGCTTATCTACAGCATTACAGAATGCTGTAGATAAGCCCCTGATGCCGGTGAGCTTACCTCACCAGCCATTTTGGGGGTGACAGGTTCCCTTTAAGTCTACGTTCACATTTGCGGTCTGCGCCGCAGCGTCGGGCGCCGCAGCGTCGCCGAATGCGTCATGCGCCCTATATTTAACATGGGGGCGCATGGACATGCGTCGCACTTGCGTTTTGCGCCGCATGCGTCACTGCAGCGCACGCATCCGGGCGCAGAGGACGCAGCAAGTTGCATTTTTGCTGCGTCCAAAATCAATTTAAAAAAGGACGCATGCGGCGCAAAACGCAGCGTTGTGCATGCGTTTTGCTGCCTTTTTGTTTGCGTTGTGTGTTGCGGCGCCGACGCTGCGGCGCACAACGCAAATGTGAACATAGCCTAAGTGCCACGTATTTCAGTGCCACGTATTTCAGTGCCACGTATTTCAGTGCCACGTGCCACGTATTTCAGTGCCACGTATTTCAGTGCCACGTATTTCAGTGCCACGTATTTCAGTGCCACGTATTTCAGTGCCACGTATTTAAGTGCCACGTATTTCAGTGCCAAGTGCCACGTATTTCAGTGCCACGTATTTCAGTGCCACGTATTTAAGTGCCACGTGCCACGTATTTAAGTGCCACGTATCACGTATTTAAGTGCCGCGTATTTAAGTGCCACGTGCCACGTATTTAAGTGCCACGTATCACGTATTTAAGTGCCACGTATTTAAGTGCCACGTGCCACGTATTTAAGTGCCACGTATCACGTATTTAAGTGCCACGTATTTAAGTGCCACGTGCCACGTATTTAAGTGCCACGTATCACGTATTTAAGTGCCACGTATTTAAGTGCCACGTGCCACGTATTTAAGTGCCACGTATCACGTATTTAAGTGCCACGTATCACGCATTTAAGTGCCACGTATCACGTATTTAAGTGCCACGTATCACGTATTTAAGTGCCACGTATCACGTATTTAAGTGCCACGTATTTAAGTGCCACGTATCACGTATTTAAGTGCCACGTATCACACATATATATAACGTATAACACACTGACAGGAGCCATAGTTCCTGTCGGTGTGTCATTGTGCATGCGCGAGCGAGTTTGCCGGCGGTCATTGACCCCGGCACTCTCGCTTAACGGCAGTGCTGCGTGGGAAAGTTCAACGCAGCTGTACTGCCGTTAACCGAGACGCCGGAGCCATTGAACTCCGGAACAGTACGCGATACACTGCTAGGAGCTTCGCTCCTGGCAGTGTATCGCCGGAGAGCAGCCGATCGGCGTGGGACACTCGTTTTATGGATTCTGCGGACAGGGAGTATGAATTTGATTTTTTATTTTGGGATTTTATCTAGGGGATCGAGGGCTTCGCCTACCAGTGTGCTGTTGGTGAGTATATACTCTGTGTTATGTGTTGTATGTACTGTAATGTGTGTCATGTATGTGTATTGTGTGTAGGTGTTTTGTGTAACTTTACAACTGTGCTAAGTCGCCGGACACAGGGACAACTCTCCCATCCTAATACCGGATGGGAGTAGTAGTCCCATACGGCGACTTAGCACAATGGTGGCACTAGCGTCGCATGGGGACACGCACACACGCGCACACACACACACACATACATAGACACACACACACACACACATACCAAATCAATCAAACGGCCGACACGATCCCCATGCGACGGTATGCCTCCATGTCGCTCCGCCCACGCACTTCTGCCCACGCACTTCCGGCCGCTTCCCCGCACTTCCTGCTGCAGCGGTTCTGCACCACAAACCGCAATAAAACCCGCAGATATATTTTTGATCTGCGGGTTTTACTGCGGGTTTGACCTCACAATGGAGGTCTATGGGTGCAGAACCGCTGCAGTTTCGGACAAAGAAGTGACATGCTCCTTCTTTTTTCCCGCAGCTATTCAGCGCGGCTTTTTTTTGGAAATTCAGGATCGTGTGCACAGCGGTTCCTGTTTTCCATAGGGTACATTGTACTGTACCCTGCATGGAAAAAAGCTGCGGAACCGCAGCGGCAAAACCGCTGCGGTTCCGCGGTAAAAAACGCACTGTGTGAACATGGCCTTATAATACACTGTCAAATGTTCAAAATGCTGTAGAACTAGTATTTGTCAAATATTTTCTACTGTTTCTGAATAATCTATGTACCCTTTGTTTATTGTTCTATAAGGACAATTTTATACAAAAAAAGAAATAAATAAAAGTGTGCAGCTCATTCGTTGTGAGAATTCAGAAGCCTGCAATATCAGGATTCAGCTCACTGTCAGGATTCAGCTCTGCAGGTTCCAGTAGTCATCACATGTACGTATACTTCACTCATATGTGACTTTCATACTTGTGGTCCTGCGGCAACGAGCTTCTCTTCCTGCTTCTCTCAGTTTTTCGATGAACATTGAGAGCATTAGGGAGAGGAGCTCGTGGGTACATGACTAAGGGCTCATACCCATATGTGAGAAAAAAAACGGTCCGATTTCTGGACCGAAAAAACGGAGGCAAAACATGCGAGTGTCATGCGAGGTCAATGCGATTTTTTTATCGCAACATCCATATGACATCCGTATTACATCCGTATGCAATCTGTGTGCAATTCGATTTTAACATGAGCTTTTACATACAGCAGTTAGATAGATAGATAGATAGATAGATAGATAGATAGATAGATAGATAGATAGATAGATAGATAGAAAAGCCGGCACGGCAAATCACTCTGACAGGTTGCAATAAAATAGATAAAATAAATGTCTACACATAGTGTAGGTTTTATATATATATATATATATATATATCAGTGAGACACACACACATATATACAGGTCCTTCTCAAAAAATTAGCATATAGTGTTAAATTTCATTATTTACCATAATGTAATGATTACAATTAAACTTTCATATATTATAGATTCATTATCCACCAACTGAAAATTGTCAGGTCTTTTATTGTTTTAATACTGATGATTTTGGCATACAACTCCTGATAACCCAAAAAACTGTCTCAATAAATTAGCATATTTCACCCGGCCAATCAAATAAAAGTGTTTTTTAATAACAAACAAAAAAACCATCAAATAATAATGTTCAGTTATGCACTCAATACTTGGTCGGGAATCCTTTGGCAGAAATGACTGCTTCAATGCGGCGTGGCATGGAGGCAATCAGCCTGTGACACTGCTGAGATGTTATGGAGGCCCAGGATGCTTCAATAGCGGCCTTAAGCTCATCCAGAGTGTTGGGTCTTGCGTCTCTCAACTTTCTCTTCACAATATCCCACAGATTCTCTATGGGGTTCAGGTCAGGAGAGTTGGCAGGCCAATTGAGCACAGTAATACCATGGTCAGTAAACCATTTACCAGTGGTTTTGGCACTGTGAGCAGGTGCCAGGTCGTGCTGAAAAATGAAATCTTCATCTCCATAAAGCATTTCAGCCGATGGAAGCATGAAGTGCTCCAAAATCTCCTGATAGCTAGCTGCATTGACCCTGCCCTTGATGAAACACAGTGGACCAACACCAGCAGCTGACATGGCACCCCACACCATCACTGACTGTGGGTACTTGACACTGGACTTCAGGCATTTTGGCATTTCCTTCTCCCCAGTCTTCCTCCAGACTCTGGCACCTTGATTTCCGAATGACATGCAAAATTTGCTTTCATCAGAAAAAAGTACTTGGGACCACTTAGCAACAGTCCAGTGCTGCTTCTCTGTAGCCCAGGTCAGGCGCTTCTGCCGCTGTTTATGGTTCAAAAGTGGCTTTACCTGGGGAATGCGGCACCTGTAGCCCATTTCCTGCACACGCCTGTGCACGGTGGCTCTGGATGTTTCCACACCAGACTCAGTCCACTGCTTCCTCAGGTTCCCCAAGGTCTGGAATCGGTCCTTCTCCACAATCTTCCTCAGGGTCCGGTCACCTCTTCTCGTTGTACAGCGTTTTCTGCCACATTGTTTCCTTCCAACAGACTTACCATTGAGGTGCCTTGATACAGCACTCTGGGAACAGCCTATTTGTTGAGAAATTTCTTTCTGGGTCTTACCCTCTTGCTTGAGGGTGTCAATGATGGCCTTCTTGACATCTGTCAGGTCGCTAGTCTTACCCATGATGGGGGTTTTGAGTAATGAACCAGGCAGGGAGTTTTTAAAAGCCTCAGGTATCTTTTGCATGTGTTTAGAGTTAATTAGTTGATTCAGAAGATTAGGGTAATAGGTCGTTTAGAGAACCTTTTCTTGATATGCTAATTTATTGAGACAGGTTTTTTGGGTTATCAGGAGTTGTATGCCAAAATCATCAGTATTAAAACAATAAAAGACCTGACAAATTTCAGTTGGTGGATAATGAATCTATAATATATGAAAGTTTAATTGTAATCATTACATTATGGTAAATAATGAAATTTAACACTATATGCTAATTTTTTGAGAAGGACCTGTATATATATTTCATACAGTGCTAGATAGCAGAAAAGCTGGTAATTCAATTGCCGGCTTTTGCTATCTCCTTCCCAAACCCGACAGGATATGAGACCTGGTTTACATGCAGTAAACCATTTCATATCCCTTATTTTTTTTTACATATTCCGCACTAATAATGTTCCAAGTGTATGTGTGCAAAATTTGTGAGCTCTAGCTGTTAAAATAAAGGCTTAATTCACAGAAAAAACTGGCGTGGGCTCCCGCGCAATTTTCTCCGCCAGAGTGGGTTAATGTCACCTTGCTAATGTAAGGTAACATTAAGCCTGGTTAATAATAGAGAGGTGTCAATAAGACACCTATCCGTTATTAATCCAATAGCAATAAAGGGTTAATAATACACACACAATAAGAAAAAAGTATTTTAATAAATACACAGGGTGTTGTAATATGTTTATTGTATGCTCAATCCAAATGACGACCCATGACTTCTGTAAAAAAAGGTAAAAAAACAAACAATATCCCATACCTCTCCGCCACTACAGTCATGTTCCACAATGTAAATCCATCAGAAGGGGTTAAATAATTTTACAACCATGAGCTCTGCTAATGCAGCTGTGCTCCTGACTGTAAAAGCTGGGGAATGAACCTCATATGAACTCGAGCGTGGGAATTTTTGAGAATATTTTCTCACGCTCGAGTTCATATGAGGTTATGCCAGCAGGGGGCACAGCACCGCAAGTCTAGGTAGCTACGTTCCCTTGCTTTCCATTCATTCCCCAGTTTTTACAGCCAGGAGCACAGCTGCATTAGCAGAGCTCCTGGTTGTAAAATTATTTAACCCCTTCTGATGGATTTACATCGTGGGACATGACTGTAGCGGCGGAGAGGTATGGGATATTGTTGTTTGCTTTTTTTTACAGAAAAATGGGTCGTCATTTGGATTGAGTGTATAATAAACATATTACAACACCCTGTGTATTTATTTCATTAAAATACTTTTTTCTTATTGAGTGGGTGTATTATTAACACTTTACTACTATTGGATTAATTATGGATAGGTGTTTTATTGACACCTCTCCATTATTAACCAGGCTTAATGTCACCTTACATTAGCAAGGTGACATTAACCCTTTATTAACCCATATCCCACCGCTATAGGGGAGAGGGAAGAGAGAGGCTAAGTGCCGGAAAAGGCGCATCTTACAGATGCGCCTTTTCTGGGGTGGCTGGGGGCAGATGTTTCTAGCCAGGGGGGGGGAAATAACCATGGTCCCTCTCTAGGCTATTAATATCTGCCCTCAGTCACTGGCTTTCCCACTCTGGAGGAGAAAATTGCGCAGGAGCCCACGCCAGTTTTTTCCGTGAATTAACCCTTTAACAGCTACAGCTCCCAAATTTTGCATACAGACACTTGTAACATTATTAGCGAGGAATATGTAATAAAAGAAGGGATATGAAATGGTTTACTGTATGTAAACCATGTCTCATATCCTGTCGGGTTTGGGAAGGAGATAGCAAAATCCAGCAATTGAATTACCGGCTTTTCTGCTTTCTAGCGCTGCATGAAATATAAATATATATATATATATATATATATATATATATATATATATATATATATATATGTGCCTCACTGGTATATACTGTGTATATATACAGATATATACTGTGTATATATATATATATATATATATATATATATATATATATACACCTATTCTATGTGTATATATCTATTCTATTCTAACCTGTCAGTGTGATTTTACTGTACACCGCGCTGAATTACCGGCTGTTCAAAGAACACCGATACGTAAAAATCGGACAGCACTCGCATTTTGTTTCTCGCACCCATTGACTTGCATTAGCGAGTCTCGTCCGAGACTCGCAGCAAATCGCAACATGGTACGATTTTTTTCTCAGTCCGATTTCGGCTGAGAAAAAAAATCGCAAATGAGGTGTCACCTATTGAATAACATTAGTCCGAGTGCAATCCGATTTTTTATCGGATTGCACTCGTCCGTTTTTCTCGCAAGTGAGTATGAGCCCTAAGTGTGCAAATCGCATATGTGTTTGGGAGGGGGGCGCCAAACTGAATTCTTGCCCCAGGTGCCAGAAAAAATAGATACACCTCTGGTAAACTGAGCAAAAATGTGGAAAAAAAATCGTATTGTGCAAAAATACATCTAATGCATATGCTACCAATTGTTTCTGTGTGTATCCCTAAAATGGCATGGCACTGAAGATGACAAAAATAAAGATAAATAAAAAGTATAAAACAATAACCCATATATAAAATAGCTTAATTTAAACATAAAAAATCAACATAAACTTGCACTTTCTATACAGCGATACATATTACAACGATACCACTGCATTCAATGCAAAACATAGAAAAACATAAGGAATATAGATAAAAATCAAGTGTGCAGATGGTGCCCTGTAA
This sequence comes from Ranitomeya variabilis, assembly GCF_051348905.1. Lineage (NCBI taxonomy): Eukaryota > Metazoa > Chordata > Amphibia > Anura > Dendrobatidae > Ranitomeya > Ranitomeya variabilis. Next base: position 251,650,168 of record NC_135233.1, on the reverse strand, counting down.
GAGATAATTGTAAATCTCATCATGGTGAGTCAAATATTACATCTATTGACATTAGATTATATAAAAAAAAAAGTGAGAAAGAAACTCAGTGAATAAAGGTACCTTCACACTAAGCGACGCTGCAGCGATACAGACAACGATGCCGATCGCTGCAGCGTCGCTGTTTGGTCACTGGAGAGCTGTCACACAGACAGCTCTCCAGCGACCAACGATGCCGAGGTCCCCGGGTAACCAGGGTAAATATCGGGTTGCTAAGCGCAGGGCCGCGCTTAGTAACCCGATGTTTACCCTGGTTACCAGTGTAAAATGTAAAAAAACAAACAGTACATACTCACCTTCGCGTCCCCCGGCGTCCGCTTCCCTGCACTGACTGTAAGTGCCGGCCCTAACAGCAGAGCGGTGATGTCACCGCTGTGCTGTACTTTTACTTTACGGACGGTACTCAGTCAGTGCAGGAAACGGACAGCGAGGGACGTGTGACAGACAGCAGAAGGTGAGTATGTAGTGTTTGTTTTTTTTACTTTTACGATTTGTTTTTTTACGAAGGCCCTGCGCTTAGTAACCTGATATTTACCCTGGTTACCATTGTAAAACATCGCTGGCATCGTTGCTTTTGCTGTCAAACACAACGATACACGGCGATCTGACGACCAAATAAAGTTCTGAACTTTAACCAACGACCAGCGATATCACAGCAGGATCCTGATCGCTGCTGCGTGTCAAAATCAACGATATCGCTAGCGAGGACGCTGCAACGTCACGGATCGCTAGCTATATCGTTTGGTGTGGAGGTACCTTAAGTCAGAGCTCAACCGCAACCCGGACTTCCTATTCATGTTCAATTTGTATAAAGGTGGAGACAGTGACGCCGACGCTGATTGTGTGCCGGGCTCACGTGTCATAACAACCGCATGAGAACTCTGGGGAAGAGTGAGTGCAGACACCGCGGGAATGGCACCCGTGTGAGTATAGGTTTTTTATTTTATCGGGGCCAAGTGAGGGGCATGAGAAGGGGTTGTCCTGGTAGTGGACAACCCCTTTAAAAAAAACTCAGTGAGCTTTCTATTTATTGCATGGGCATGCTGGGTCTTCCAAAAAAAAAAATGCTCTTATGCAGCCACAGTTGGGAAACCCACCTCCGTAAAGGCCCCGTCTCACATAGCGAGATCGCTAGCGAGATCGCTGCTGAGTCACAAGTTTTGCGACGCAACAGCGACCTCCATAGCGATCTCGCTATGTGTGACACGTACCAGCGATCAGGCCCCTGCTGCGAGATCGCTAGTCGTGTCGGAATGGCCTGGACCTTTTTTTGGTCGTTGAGGCCCCGCTGACATTGCTGAATCGGTGTGTGTGACACCGATCCAGCGATGTCTTCACTGGTAACCAGGGTAAACATCGGGTTACTAAGCGCAGGGCCGCGCTTAGTAACCCGATGTTTACCCTGGTTACCAGCGTAAATGTAAAAAAAAAAAAACAATACATACTCGCCTTCTGATGTCCGTCAGGTCCCTTGCCGTCTGCTTCCTGCTCTCACTGACTGCCGGCCGTACAGTGAGAAGTGAGAGCACAGCAGTGACGTCACCGCTGCGCTCTGCTCTCAGTGTACGGCGGCTCAGTCAGTCAGAGCAGGAAGCAGACGGCAAGGGACCTGGACACCGAAAGGCGAGTATGTACTGTTTGTTTTTTTTGGTAACCAGGGTAAACATCGGGTTACTAAGCGCGGCCCTGCGCTTAGTAACCCGATGTTTACCCTGGTTACCCGGGTGCTGCAGGGGGACTTCGGCATCGTTGAAGACAGTTTCAACGATGCCGAAGTCGTTCCCCTGATCGTTGGTCGCTGGGGAGAGCGGTCTGTGTGACAGCTCCCCAGCGACCACACAACGACTTACCAACGATCACGGCCAGGTCATATCGCTGGTCGTGATCGTTGGTAAATCGCTAAGTGAGACGGGGCCTTTAGCCCAGAGTTTCCTAATTGTGGTTTCTCAGCTTGTTTGCCCCTTCATTATGTGCCTGTGCGGTTTGCGTCATTGATTGAGGATACATCAAGACTATTAGTACAGTTTGTGTGATCTGTAAATAAATTGAGAATAATGGAAGTAAGCTGGACATGTATGAATGCTGCCTAAATGGGCTTCCTTCCATCACACCTTTCTGTTAGTTTTGTTGTGCTTTATGAATTGGGAAAGCTCCATTTTACCTCAGTCATTCTGCCCTCCTTTGTGCTGGTATACTTCACTTTCCTATTTTTTCTTCACTGTATTAAATGAGCATTCTTCTCTGTTATTCCATACAGAGGCATCCAGACAAAAAAATAAGTGTAGTTGGGAGCCTATGATTGATGTAGGTCACTGCATGCTTAAGCAGTGGCAACTTGCAAGTTAGAAAAACCGTCACCCCTTCTCATGCCTTATTATAAAAGTACATCAAAGTTTACAGCTAGTTGGCACACCTTGGCTTACTAATGCTTCGTGGGACTGGCATGTGCCCAAGCGATACTGACTAGTAAAACCCCTTAGATGCCGCAGTCAATAGTGACAGTATTATAAAGAGGGAAGCGTCTCTGTAACCCAATTGACGCTGTGAGATTGCTTTGCTGTGTACTGGAGTTGCCAGTGTAATCAGTTGCCTAACAAAGCTACCCAGGCCCGCCATGACTATTAGGCTGTACTAAAGTTAGATAGGCAATAATGTTTTGGGATCCTGGGTAACTGGGAATATTAAAAAAGTATCAGTTTGTTCCACTTTCTAATACTTGCATGCCCATATTGACGGCTTATAGACAGATTCCCTTTAAAGTGTTATATAAAATGGATGGACCTTACAGTGTTCACATTTAAAAAAAAAAATCCATAAAAAAGTACCCATTTTAAAAAGTATGTTAAAAAAGCACATATGCATAATAATCCCATGCATTAACCTGAATAAATGAATCTCTACCTTAAATTAACATTGGCTACAGATTCATCAACAGCAACTTGTTGACAGTTTCCACACACCACTTCTTTTTCTCCAGGTTAGCCTCAGTAGGTGAATCAATGCTCATCTACATCCAGTGATTATAATTATCAGTCCCACACTGTGGTCACAGTAGGACGACATTATGCACAAACCTTTTAGAATGATCTATCAGTATAAATTCATCAGCAATAAAATGATTAGTATGTACCGTAAATCCAACTCACTCATTCAATATTACAGTATGTGCAGTAAAGTGGGAGAAGTTAAAATGTAACTATTAATAATATCAATAAAATAGAAGAGCCACAATTATCACATCTTATTACACAAAAGGTGACAATAGAGGTAATTATCTTCTGTACAACATACATTCATATGCTGTCCTTTTCCTGATCCGATTCTGTATGTGTCACACTATATAATAAGTTTGCAGTCATAGTCCATAAGCTGAGATAAGCTGCTTAAGGGTACCGTTACACAAAACGATTTACCAAAGATCACGACCAGCGATACGACCTGGCCGTGATCGTTGGTAAGTCGTTGTGTGGTCGCTGGAGAGCTGTCACACAGACAGCTCTCCAGCGACCAACGATGCCGAGGTCCCCGGGTAACCAGGGTACACATCGGGTTACTAAGCGCAGGGCCGCGCTTAGTAACCCGATGTTTACCCTGGTTACCATCGTAAATGTTAAAAAAAACAAACAGTACATACTCACATTCCGGTGTCCGTCAGGTCCCTTGCCGTCTGCTTCCCACACTGACTGACTGCCGGCCGTAAAGTGAAAGCAGAGCACAGCGGTGACGTCACCGTTGTGCTGTGCTTTCACTTTACGGCCGGCAGTCAGTCAGAGCGGGAAGCAGACGGCAAAGGACCTGACGGACACCGGAATGTGAGTATGTAGTGTTTGGTTTTTTTTACTTTTACGATGGTAACCAGGGTAAACATCGGGTTACTAAGCGCGGCCCTGCGCTTGGTAACCCGATGTTTACCCTGGTTACAAGCGAATGCATTGTTGGATCGGTGTCACACACACCGATCCAACGATGACAGCGGGAGATCCAGCGACGAAAGAAAGTTCCAAACGATCTGCTACGACGTACGATTCTCAGCAGGGTCCCTGATCGCTGCTGCGTGTCAGACACAGCGATATCGTATGGATATCGCTGGAACGTCATGGAACGTACCGTCGTAGCGACAAAAGTGCCACTGTGAGACAGTACCCTAAGGGTACCGTCACACAGTACCATTTTAATCGCTACGACGGCACGATCTGTGACGTCGCAGCGTCGTATGATTATCGCTCCAGCGTCGTAGACTGCGGTCACACTTTGCAATCACGGCGCTGGAGCGATGCCGAAGTCCCCGGGTAACCAGGGTAAACATCGGGTTACTAAGCGCAGGGCCGCGCTTAGTAACCCGATGTTTACCCTGGTTACCAGCGTAAACGTAAAAAAAACAAACAGTACATACTTACATTCCGGTGTCTGTCCCCCGGCGTTCTGCTTCTCTGCACTGTGTAAGCGCCATAGCCGGAAAGCAGAGCGGTGACGTCAGACATCACCGCTGTGCTCGCTTTCCGGCTGGCCGGCGCTCACACTGCAGAGAAGCTGAGACGCCGGAGGACAGACACCGGAATGTAAGTATGTACTGTTTGTTTTTTTTACGTTTACGCTGGTAACCTGGGTAAACATCGGGTTACTAAGCGCGGCCCTGCGCTTAGTTACCCGATGTTTACCCTGGTTACAAGCGAACACATCGCTGGATCGCTGTCACACACAACGATCCAGCGATGTCAGCGGGTGATCAAGCGACGAAAGAAAGTTCCAAACGATCTGCTACGACGTACGATTCTCAGCAGGATCCCTGATCGCTGCTGCGTGTCAGACACTGCGATATCGTAACGATATCGCTAGAACGTCACGGATCGTACCGTCGTAGCGATCAAAATGGTACTGTGTGACAGTACCCTAAAGGCCCCGTCTCACACAGCGACGCTGCAGCGATACAGACAACGATGCTGATCGCTGCAGCGTCGCTGTTTTGTCGCTGTGTGGTCGCTGGGGAGCTGTCACACAGACAGCTCTCTCCAGCGACCAACGATCAGGGGAACGACTTCGGCATCGTTGAAACTGTCTTCAACGATGCCGAAGTCCCCCTGCAGCACCCGGGTAACCAGGGTAAACATCGGGTTACTAAGCGCAGGGCCGCGCTTAGTAACCCGATGTTTACCCTGGTTACCAAAAAAAACAAACAGTACATACTCACCATCTGTTGCCCGTCAGGTCCCTTGCCGTCCGCTTCCCGCTCTGACTGTGTGCCGCCGTACAGTGAGAGCAGAGCGCAGCGGTGACGTCACTGCTGTGCTCTCACTTTACGGCGGCAGTCAGAGCAGGAAGCAGACGCCAAGGGACCTGACGGGCAACAGATGGTGAGTATGTACTGTTTTTTTTTTTTTACATTTACGCTGGTAACCAGGGTAAACATCGGGTTACTAAGCGCGGCCCTGCGCTTAGTAACCCGATGTTTACCCTGGTTACCAGTGAAGACATCGCTGGATCGGTGTCACACACACCGATTCAGCGATGTCAGCGGGACCTCAACGACCAAAAAAAGGTCCAGGCCATTCCGACACGACCAGCGATCTCGCAGCAGGGGCCTGATCGCTGGTACGTGTCACACATAGCGAGATCGCTACTGAGGTCGCTGTTGCGTCACAAAACTAGTGACTCAGCAGCGATCTCGCTAGCGATCTCGCTATGTGAGACGGGGCCTTAAGTCTAAAAAAGCACAGGAGAGCAAAGAGGAAAGATAAAGAGAAAAAAGAACAATCTCACCCATCAATTATGTTGAGAATAGACTTATTCTCGACATAATTGATGGGTGAGATTGTTCTTTTTTCTCTTTATCTTTCCTATTTGCTCTCCTGTGAGGCATCAAAGATAGCCAAGTGATCTCAACTGAGGCTCTCAATGGTATCAGCAGGGTATCAATAAGACACCCTGGTTTCACCCTCCCAGAGCCAGCTGTCACCAGGAACCTAATTACAAGGCAGAACAAGTATCCCATACTATTCTTATTAGGGTTGAACAATTAATATAAATGTTCAATTCTCTAGTTGCCTACTCCTGGCCTAATGGATATTGATCATGTGCACTAAAGAAATACACCAGACACAGTCAGCTGTAACTCTCCTTGATCAATGTGTGGCTCAGCTCCAAGAAGGGATTTATTAGTGAAAACACAATGTTATATATCTCCTGTAAGGGGGCTCGGTTAGCTCTAAAATGGGAGTGATCGGATGTATTCCATTGGTTAGTGGGTTGGGCATGAGCAAGTCCATGGGCGGATCCATGAGGTCATCAAGGTGGGTTGGTCCGTGAGGTCATCAGAGTGGGCGTCGCTGTGGGTGGATCCATGAGGTCATCAGTGTGGGCGTCGTCTTGGATACCAGACCGCATGGTCTGCTAAAACAGGAAATGGCAGCCATCTTCAGTGTCTTCATTGTTCATCTTGGATACCAGACCGCATGGCTCTGGTATAGGAGATGGCAGCCATCTTAAGTGTCTTACTTTGTCTGAGGAAAACTTATGTAAGGTTAAACAATACATGTTATGGGTTATTTCTCTCAATTACCTTATGTGTTGAGGTTAATTAAGTATTTGATCTTATGGCTCTCCTCAACAGTCCCCCCTAAATACTTTATTAACCTTTTCTTTTATCTTGATCCCACCGTGGTTCCCTAACCCACCGATGTTAAGTGTTATTATGACATCAGAGGCTTCATGACAATATGGATGCTATAGACACCAAAGAATGTGTGACTAATTATGGGTATACTGAGGAGGTATATCGGAGCGTGTTACCAGTGTCCTCGGGACTTCCCAACCTGCTGGATCTATTACTCTCCAATCTCCCATCTCCATGGTTCCTTAAAATACACATGTGACTAACCCTGATGTACACATCCTAGATCTGACCGTCTTGCCCGGGAGGGGGAATTGGAGTTTTCACCAGTTTGAGACAAGTTTTCCCTTATGGAAAACCTCCCTTTGTAGCTGGACTTTGACAAGCAGGTCAGATCCTACTCTGTCCCTACCTGTCTAAGAAGTTTACAATGTGAGAGATGGATCCAGGAGGCGCTCAGCAATCCTGACCGAAGTAGGAGTAGTCAGGAGCACTTGGTAGGGACCCTTAAATCTCGACTCCAGGAATGTCTTTTCTGATGCACTTCTTTACCAGCATGTAGTCACCAGGTTAGAAAGTATGGGTACCTTCACTGGAATCTGGACCTGGAATGGATGATAAAACTCGTACATGTGTTACTGACAGTTCTTTAGTAACAACAATTAACAACAATTACAGAATTTACAAGAGTATCACTTCCCAAGGCTAGCTGTTGTGGAAAATATTGACCCAATCTTGGAGGCCCCCCCAAAAAGAATCTCGAATGGTGTGGGTTTAGCAGAACCCCTTGGAGTGTTTCTGACTGAGTATAAGGCAACGGGCAAAATGTCTGTCCAAGTCTGACCTCCTAACTGGCTTTCAGTATTTTATTTTTGAAGGTGCCATTTAGTGTTTCTACTTTCCCACTGCTCTGTGGGTGATATGGAGTATGTAAACCCAAATCAGCTCCCACCAATGTCCATAGTTCCTTAGTCAGTGCTGCAGTGAACGCAGGTACTTGGTCACTCTCAATTACCTCTGGGACCCCATATCTGCAGACTACTTCAGTCATCAGTCTCTTAACAGTCACTCTGGCTATCATGTTTGTTACTGGATAGGCTTCGGGCCATCCTGAGAACATGTCAGTCACTTCCAGTACATACTCGTACTTCCCTACTTTTGGCATTTGAATACGATTGATCTGAACTCTCTGAAAGGGATAGAGTGGTTTAGCCAAATGTTTCTGAGGCGGTGCTGGATTGCATGTTGCACACACAAGGCAGGACTTGCAATATTTTTGGGTGACAGTAGAAATCCCAGGTGCCATGTAGGTCTTCCAAATCAGGTCATTCATCCGATTCTTGCCTCTGTGGGTGATACCGTGTGCCCATTCTGTCACTGAAGGGTACAGATTACGGGGTAGACCTTTGTGTTCACCCTCCAGACTCCATCTTCATCCTTTTTTAGCTCCTCCTTCTTGCCATGACTTCTTTTCATCATCTGATGTCTTGTCTTGATGTAGATGGATGATCCTCATAAGAGAGCCTTTAGTCCCTTCTTCAGTGTCTTGTGACACGTACACCGCTGCTTTCTCTTTCCCAAATGGATCCGCAGCATAGGTTTTTGCTGTTTTGTCAGCAAAGAAGTTCCCCCTTGCTTCTGGAGAATCCAGTCTCCCGTGAGCTTTGATCTCAATCACTGCAACCTCTGAAGGTAGATTCAGAGCGACCACAAGTTCTTGCATGGTAGCAGCATGTTTTACAGGAGTTCCACTGGACGTTAGGTATCCTCTGGCTGCCCAGATACTGCCGAAGTCATGAGCCACTCCAAAAGCGTATCTTGAATCCGTGTAGATGTTGACCACCTTCTCCGTCGCTTCCTGACAAGCCAACGTCAAAGCTTTAAGTTCCGCTTCTTGTGCAGACATGTGCGGTGGTAGCGATCCAGCTGAGATGACCTGGTCATGTGTAACCACGGCATACCCCGTATGGAATCTTCCAGTTTCATCTGCAAATCTGGAACCATCAGTGAAGAACGTCACGTCAGCATGTGGGAGTGGGTCTTCAGACACGTTTTTCTGGGAGGCTACTTCTTCATGCATTTTTCGAGACAGTCATGATCCTCTGAGTGTGTAGAGGCATCTTCTCCGAGAGCATCAGTATCATCATCCACATCCCCCCTGGAAAGAGGAAGCAGCGTGGACAGTTTGAAGATGCTGCAGCGGACAAGAGTGACATTATCCGGAACCAAGAGCAAACATTGGAGTCTCATATGATGCTGCACCAACAGATGTTTAGGTTCCAACAATAGCAATTATGTCGTGTGGAGCCATTAAGAGAACTGGATGTCCTCAGATGATATCAGAAGTTTTGTCCAGAAGCATATGTGCAGCATGAACAGCTCTGAGGCAAGTCGGGGAAGCTTGAGACACAGAGTCCAGACGGGCAGAGTAGTAGCCGATTGGTCTTGTTCTTCCCCCATGTTTTTGTGCTAGGACTCCGGAAGCATGTCCTGCTACTTCACTGACAAACAAGTAAAAAGGTAGTTGATAATTTGGGATTCCAAGAGCTGGTGCAGACTGTATGGCCTGTTTAATAGCGTAGAAAGCTTCCACGGATTTAGTACATAGTGGAAACGCTGACGTCTTGAGGTCATCGTACAATGGCTGCATCAGCTTCGAGGCATCTGGAAACCTTTGGCAACAATAATAATTGATAGGTCAGCCAACTCATCCGAGGCCCTTGTCTTAGGTTCTTGGCAGAACTCAACACCAGAGTCCCATGTCTCGTCATGCTCCTGTAGAAAGGCATCGGCTGTTTTTCTGGATCTAGAACTTGGTTCAACAGAGTAGCAGCGTGCCGGGGTGTAAACTTGACACAGATGGTGGGCTCCTCAGACATGAGCATTGGCACTGTTGGCGGTGGCACCTGAGGCGGGAGTAGAGATGGCACCGGGAGTGCAGATGTAGTCCCTTGTGTATGAGGAGCCGGAGGAGGTAACAGTCCTGGAATGAGGGGCTCTATTTGGGCAGCTCCAGTATCATGGTATGGGCTCCAGGTGACGCAGGCAGTCTTAAAAGCTTTAACAGTCCTGTCCTCATTAATGCGAGTTATTGCTGCACGAAGTTGTTGAGCACTAACGTCTGGATGAATAGGGTCATAAGTAGGGGTCACAGTATGTATGATCATTCTACATGGAAGATTGCCAGCTTTAGTCACCGCTATGTCCCCAACAGCTATCTGACCACGTGACTCAACAATGATTCGACTGTCAGCTTGAATAGTCGCCCCTCCTGCTTCCACTATAGCTCTAGCTACACCTCCATTGTGCTCTAACCGAGAATTGGCAGCATTAACAATAGCGTCTGTCTCCATTGTTGTTATGTCACCCTTTCCCACCACTAACAAGGGTCCCTCAGGAAGTTTTTTTTTTCAAAAATAGGTTGCCAACATTCCCTCCCCTTTGTGCTTCCTGTACTATTGGTATCCCCCTCCCACATTGCGCCCCCCTTGTTACAGTTGCCACCGTCCCATACAGGTGTGCGCTTGGCTGCGAGACAGCCTGTGAGGTACTGGGCATAGGGTTATGTAGGCTGCGTGAGAGTGCTGTTGTGGAAGCATTGGGAGGAGAGGCCGCTGCTTGGAGCATCTCATGTGGGTGTGCGGCTAAATTGGCAGTGGAAATGACAGTAGAAAGGGTAGGTGCTGGGGACGATCCAGGTGGGAGGACTGCTGGATTCACAACAGGAGTGATAGGGGAAAGGGTTGGTGCCCCATTGGAAACGACTGAGACAGGAAACATGGGTAAAGCCTGTTCACTTCCCGAAGGAATATAGTATTGGCCGTTAGTGGTCATTACTGGGTAACAAGGATTTGGTGATGTGGCGTGTAGCCTTAATCTGAGATGTTCACCACCAGAACCAGCACGTTCGCCATCCACAACATGGCCGCCGTCAGAATTATATTTACCACCAACAAGATGGCTGCCGTTAGAATTGTATTTACCACCAACAAGATGGCCGCCATCAGAATTATATTTACCACCAACAAAATGGCTGCCATCAGAATTGTATTTACCACCAACAAGATGGCCGCCATCAGAATTATATTTACCACCAACAAAATGGCTGCCGTCAGAATTATATTTACCACCAACAAAATGGCTGCCGTCAGAATTGTATTTACCACCAACAAGATGGCCGCCATCAGAATTATATTTACCACCAACAAAATGGCTGCCATCAGAATTGTATTTACCACCAACAAGATGGCCGCCATCAGAATTATATTTACCACCAACAAAATGGCTGCCGTCAGAATTATATTTACCACCAACAAAATGGCTGCCGTCAGAATTGTATTTACCACCAACAAGATGGCCGCCATTACATTTAGCACATGGCTCTGGGCCACCATTTTGGCTGCTATCACATTTAACACATTCGCCATTAACAAAATGGCCGCCATTACATTTACCACATGGCTCTGGGCCACCATTTTGGCTGCTATCACATTTAACACATTCGCCATTAACAAAATGGCCGCCATTACATTTACCACATGGCTCTGGGCCACCATTTTGGCTGCTATCACATTTAACACATTCGCCATTAACAAAATGGCCGCCATTACATTTACCACATGGCTCTGGGCCACCATTTTGGCTGCTATCACATTTAACACATTCGCCATTAACAAAATGGCCACCATTACATTTACCACATGGCTCTGAGCCACCATTTTACGGTGGTGGCCGCTCACAGGATATATTTTTGTAATACACAACTCAAAACTCTATTCTTTCTATTCCTTTTCTCTTCTACCCAATTTCCAATTTTTATTTATTTTTATTTTTTTTTCTTTAAATACAGACTTTCAGAGACTCTTTCTCCTGCCCTAGCAATAGACAACAATCCATTATCTTCTAGGATACCTTTTTCTTTCTTTCTTTTTTTTTTTTTTTTCTCTAAGACAATCTTCCTCTCCAGGGGCTGTAACCATCCCCCCTTCTGGCATTCCACACAATTTCCACTAATGTGCATGATTCTAACTTGCCATCTGAATTTGGCTTAGTGCCCATACGGCAGAACTGCATTAATTTCTCCATCTTTCTATAGATATACAGTATATATATCTATCTATCAAGATAACAAACACCAAACAAACAATAAGACGGGGGAGATGACTCAAACCTGAGATTCTAAAGGGAACTGAGTCTGCAGTACCCAGTTCCTATTGCTTCTTGTCACGTGGTCCCTGTCTGACTTCCGTGCTCCGTACTTTACAAACCAATTATTCCCTACTTTGTCAAATTGCTCCCTAACTTACCGGTCCCCGTGCAGAGTCAATTACTCGATGTCACGGGGCAAAAAAAAAGAAAAACTATAAATTTAATTGGCTCAAACTGAGCCAATTGCTCCAAGTTTCAATGAGCCGCTACACAATTTATTATGCCCGAACTGAGCCAATTGCTCCAAGATTTACCGGGCCCCCCTAGGCCGAGTCAATTACTCCAGGTCCTAGTCTCTCTTGTACAGAACTGAAAATCTTATCACAGGCGACAACCGTATACCACAGACAAAAAATATTTTTATTATCTACACTTGCTTGCTTTCCTTCTTTAAAAACAAAACCTGCTTATCCCGTTCTCCACATGCTTTTCCTAACTACCAGCCATCTCCTTCTGTAAAAAAAAAACCTGTTTTTCATGTTTTATCACTTGCCTCTAGCCCTCTGTAAACACTTGTTTTTTTGTTTTTTTTTTTCTTTCTTAGAAACCTGCTTTTGTCTGTCCTTACACAATACTTCTCTTTAACTAGTAGTCATCTCCCCCCTTCACAACATGTAACAGGCAGTAGGCAACTAAAAACATGTGACGGTTCTTGCAATTAAATGACCAGCAGCGGAGATACCCTTTCTGCCGTCTTACAGATACCAAGGAAACCGGACACGGTCAGGCAATCTGCACAGGATACCCCGAAGGACACAGGTAAAGACTACAGATTATAAAAATCAGCAGACTTACCGTGTTCTGTTAAGGAGGTGATCAGTCTCCAGATTCGGGGTACTTAGTGCATCCAGCCGTTCCACTCGCCGGTTTTCAGGGTTCAGGGCTCTTCCTCTGCTGGCCCCAGGTTGGGCGGCCAAATATTAGGGTTGAACAATTAATATAAATGTTCAATTCTCTAGTTGCCTACTCCTGGCCTAATGGATATTGATCATGTGCACTAAAGAAATACACCAGACACAGTCAGCTGTAACTCTCCTTGATCAATGTGTGGCTCAGCTCCAAGAAGGGATTTATTAGTGAAAACACAATGTTATATATCTCCTGTAAGGGGGCTCGGTTAGCTCTAAAATGGGAGTGATCGGATGTATTCCATTGGTTAGTGGGTTGGGCATGAGCAAGTCCATGGGCGGATCCATGAGGTCATAAAGGTGGGTTGGTCCGTGAGGTCATCAGAGTGGGCGTCGCTGTGGGTGGATCCATGAGGTCATCAGTGTGGGCGTCGTCTTGGATACCAGACCGCATGGTCTGCTAAAACAGGAAATGGCAGCCATCTTAAGTGTCTTCATTGTTCATCTTGGATACCAGACCGCATGGCTCTGGTATAGGAGATGGCAGCCATCTTAAGTGTCTTACTTTGTCTGAGGAAAACTTATGTAAGGTTAAACAATACATGTTATGGGTTATTTCTCTCAATTACCTTATGTGTTGAGGTTAATTAAGTATTTGATCTTATGGCTCTCCTCAACATTCTCTTCTCCGTCTTTCTGTTAGGATTCTTCAGGTGAGCTTGACGAATAAAGCAAACCACTCCTTGATGAAGTGCTCATGCTGTAGTACTGGATACACAAGCAAATGCCTCATTACTTGTATGAATCATGGATAATTAAGGATGCTGAACTTAGACCAGGTGGGACAGCGGCTCTCAGTGGTTAAGTGGTTAGCACTGTTGCGGTCACGCTTCTGATGGAAGCAAGACGGCGCACGGCAAGACAGATGGGAAAGGGAGCTCTGCCACTAGGGAAGGAAGCAAGGGGTCACCCCTGATTCTTGCCCTGCTTCACCCTGAGCTCCCCTGGCGTCCAAATGTAAGGAGGTTGCTTTCCCTGCTCCTTGCCTGGAACCACTTAGCCAGACAGCTGGGTTGTTGGGGGGAAGGTTTTCTGCCCTGGACAGAGGGGACAGGTTGACTGCTGGGAAAAGAGAGGAGAGTGGTCAGAAAAGTGCGGGAGAGAGAGCGCGAGAGAGGGGACAGCGTGCCAGAGAGAAAGCAGGCTGCAGCGCCGCGCTCCCCATGACAGAGTGCTCCCCGTGAGGGCACTGAGGCTGAGATACCCACCAGAGTGAAGGCTGGATGTTGGGGTGTAGATTTGGAAGCCTCCATAATCTGAGAAGACTCTTCCCCTGACAGTGCAGAGACAGTGACTCAGTGCAGCCCTGGTGACCGCAGTCACAAGCAAAGATCCCTGAGTGTGATAAGTAACTGTCCAGTGTGTGTGACATCGTTATTACAGAGAAAGACTCCTGGCAGCAGCGACGGAGACTGTGCTATTTCCTGGTTTCACTTTCACTTTGCGAAGAACAGATTGCAGAGAGACTTAACCCCGGACCTTCCAGGAGACACAGAAGAGACTTCAGAATCTCAAGCCCTGCTGGTGACTGGATCCACATTGGGAAAAGGACCCTTCAGTCAGGACCTCCCTGGACTGATAAGTTACAAGAACACTCGTTAACCCTTTCATTTCCGTTTAACTGTTTACTATTGTTTTACCTCTATTAACCCCCTGTTTACTCCCTGTGAGGAGAATTTTGCCCCTGTTAATAAATCCCCTCCAACAGTTGGTCTGTCTGTTCCGTGGTGACATACGCAACCCTGCACCCTATTACACTTGGCGTAGTCGGCAGGACGTCACACGGTAGCGCGGAAGGGGCAGACCAAGCAGTTGAGGGAGGCCCCAGGTCTAGCATCTCCCTGGGAGCCATGTTAGCTAACCTGCCAAAATTTTCAGGGAGTAATGTCATGCTGTGGGGTTGGACAGAGCGCATCCGAGGGATGATGCGGATGCATCCTATGACACCGGCTCTGCAGGCGGAAATAGCTGTGATGGCCCTAGAGGGGGATGCACGGGACTGTTATGCTAAGACCCCCGCAGGCAAGAGATACCCTGGACAAAGTATTACGTATACTTGAGGAGACGCATGGGGACCCCACTGACGTAGGGGAGCTGCGCATGCGACTGTTCCGGCGGGTACAAAGAGAGGGGGAGACCGTGACGCAATATATGAACGCGCTGCAGGAGCTTCATACTGCCATTATACGGAAGGACGGCATAGGTGTGGGGTCAATTGACGTTGTACTGCGAGACCAACTGGTGACAGGCTTGCGAGATGTATTGATGAAACAGGCCCTGCGAGAGCGCATGCGTGTAAAGCTAGATATGACTTTCTCTGAGGTCGGGAGTGAGGCACGCACACGCGAGCAAGAGCAAGGGGTGGTAGTGCCAGTGGGAAAGGTATGGAGCAGGGAGGTAACAGCCCCTCAATGGGTAGAAGACTTGAAGAAGGAGCTTAAGCGAGTCTGTGAGGAGGTGGCTGAATATAAGAAGATCCCTGCTGCAGAAACCGCCCTCCAAAGTGAGACTAGTGCCGCTCGGCGAAGAAGACTGCCTAGATGCTACAACTGCGGAGCACCCAGTCAAAATGCAGAGGAGGCGATGTGGACCCGAGATTCCCAGCTGAAGATAAGAAGAATCTGGGAAGAGATTGAGAGTCTGGGGAAAGCCCTTACTGCCGTTTTGGGGACTAGCGGCATACCCCGAGGTAACGTGTGGGAGCCGTCAGAAAGAGTTAGAGGAGAGGTGCGCAGCATGAAGAAGGCTTCGGTGGTGGCCCCAGAGTGTAACTCTGTATCCTGGGGTGAAGAGCAACCGCAGATGAGAGGTGTTCCCCGCCGAGGTCAACGATCCAGACTGAAGCACCCTCCAGACAGACGCAGACGTGAGTGCTGGACGTGCAGAAAGGTGGGACACATGTCCAGAAATTGCCCTACCCGAGAAGAGCGGTGGCAGAGATCCGCTCACCCCTCTGAGGGTCCTGCTAACTGGAGGGAACGACGCCCCTGGAGGGAATGGTACGGCAGGAAGAGAAGAGTTCCACCTAGGGCAAGACAGTACCACAATGTCGGACGCCAAGGAGAGGTGGAGAAGGTGTCAGGCATCTCTGGTGAAATGACTGCGCTATCCCAACACGTAAAGGCGAACCTGGTGAATCTACAGCCTGGGTCTGAAGGTTTTGTTGGTGAGACTCAGTCCAGCGGGAAGAAAGTAACGTTCACCCGAGAAGACCCCCAAAGTGCTTTACTACCCTGTCCAGCACGAGTTCCTGAAGAAGGAGAGAAGGTGCCAAGTGTTCCTGCGACACTCATTTTCAAGGTCCGAGCCGATGAGAAGGAGGAACCACTGATGTCGTCCCCTGAGGTGAAGAATGTGCTGGCTGTCAGCTCACCAGTTTCTGATCGGACAGGGGAAATGGAACAGCTGTGTGAGACAGGGCGTGTGGTTGAGAAGCCCTGGGAAGTGATGTCCGCAGAGCCCGGCGCAGATGACAAAGAGTCCGGCCTGCATGGTCTTTATTCATCTGACTCAAGGTTTGACAAGAATGCTCCTGTCAAAGAGAGGGGGAGCTATGGAGAAGAATTGCGTGTACTAAGCCCCCAAACTGAGGAGCCTGAACAAGAAGTCCCTAAAGTTTACGATAACGACAAGGAGGAGGATGAATCATCTACGCAGACATCTGCTAGCGGCAAAGTTAAGAAGAAGAAGAAGAAAAAGAAGAAGACAGCAGTTGTTGATGACGCAGAGAAAGCATATCTCAACCTGACTGATGAGCAGCTCCTAAACCATTTAGTCTTGGAGTATCTACAAGAAGAAAGGCAGAAGGAGATGCGAGAATCGCAGGTATCTGACTCCCCTCCAAAGAAGAAAGAGAAGCACGAAGAGTCCTCGCCCGTGGAATGGCGAGCTTTAAGAGAGGGGGAATGTAAGGAGGTTGCTTTCCCTGCTCCTTGCCTGGAACCACTTAGCCAGACAGCTGGGTTGTTGGGGGGAAGGTTTTCTGCCCTGGACAGAGGGGACAGGTTGACTGCTGGGAAAAGAGAGGGGAGTGGTCAGAAAAGTGCGGGAGAGAGAGCGCACGAGAGAGGGGACAGCGTGCCAGAGAGAAAGCAGGCTGCAGCGCCGCGCTCCCCATGACAGAGTGCTCCCCGTGAGGGCACTGAGGCTGAGATACCCACCAGAGTGAAGGCTGGATGTTGGGGTGTAGATTTGGAAGCCTCCATAATCTGAGAAGACTCTTCCCCTGACAGTGCAGAGACAGTGACTCAGTGCAGCCCTGGTGACCGCAGTCACAAGCAAAGATTCCTGAGTGTGATAAGTAACTGTCCAGTGTGTGTGACATCGTTATTACAGAGAAAGACTCCTGGCAGCAGCGACGGAGACTGTGCTATTTCCTGGTTTCACTTTCACTTTGCGAAGAACAGATTGCAGAGAGACTTAACCCCGGACCTTCCAGGAGACACAGAAGAGACTTCAGAATCTCAAGCCCTGCTGGTGACTGGATCCACATTGGGAAAAGGACCCTTCAGTCAGGACCTCCCTGGACTGATAAGTTACAAGAACACTCGTTAACCCTTTCGTTTCCGTTTAACTGTTTACTATTGTTTTACCTCTATTAACCCCCTGTTTACTCCCTGTGAGGAGAATTTTGCCCCTGTTAATAAATCCCGTCCAACAGTTGGTCTGTCTGTTCCGTGGTGACATACGCAACCCTGCACCCTATTACACATAGACAGGTTCTTTCACCCCATGCGGCAATCACGTTCCAATCCCTGTCTTACTTTGAGTATCACCCTGACTAGTGAGTAGGATAGCAAGACACAGAGGGAATACAGGCAGGGATAAAAGAAAACAGCAATCATACAAAAATACAAACAAATGAGTGGAATATAGGGAAAGAGATGGGAAGGGAATCTAACTGGTAATAAGGATAAGAAGAAACACATGTAAACCAACTTCATGCAGATATCTCTTGATACAACTTCAAACGGCTGCTCCAAACTCAGCACACTCCTCCAACTCCAAACCAGGTAGTTGTTATCTATGACTGGCATCTCACAAGTGCAAAGAGGTGAGCATATATACCAGAAGAGAGTGTGGCACCCCAGGGTCCTGGTCGTCACAGTAATGTCGCTTTCCTCACAGGGAGAGTGATGCTACGTTTGGAGGCAAGAAAGGATAATTGTAACCAGGTGCCACAAACATGCAACACATTCACACTCCAGGCCACCAGGGGGAGCTTTGATCCTATTTACTAGGTGACTCCCCATATATATATAACTGGTAGTCTGTAGGGAAAGTTAGAGAGTTCCAGACAGCAGTCTGAGGAGGACAGAGGGTTTACGGAGCTGTGTATGCCGCAGTGCTAGAGCTCCTGGAAAGAGACATTTAGAAAGCAGAATTGATTGCAGTGAGCGTGCAGGAGAGGAAGCACAGGAGAGGACACCAGAGGGGGACCAGCCCCGAGCAGGCTGCCTCCTTCTGAAATCCGGTAGACGGTACACCGAGGTTGTAAGGACCTCCACGCCTTACATCAGAGACCGGCAGGACAGCTGAACTTCAAGTTCCCTGTCCGACCCAACACCCAGGAGGCACGGTGACACTCTTCAGAGCCGGATCATCTAAGAGATCCTATAAACAGGATCAAGTCACCAGTCATATGGGTTATGTCCTATCCTACCCAGGGGACAGAGAGAGAGAGATAACATCTGTGAGGACCTTATGTGAAGCTTCTAGCAGTAAGGGACTACACCACTACAGCGCAAAGGAAGGCTTCTATTTTCCACCTGGATAAGGGGACTCTGGACTTGCCTCCAAACCGGCCGGACCTTGCCTACCCTGTGATCCAGTGCCCTGGACTGTGGCTGCTGAAGTCTTCAGTAAACGAGGTAAAGAGACTGCAAACCTGTGTCCTCGTTCCTTACTGCACCTATCACCATTCTACCATCTATACACTGGGAAGCCCTGGGGATACACTTCACCTGTGGGAAGGTATACCATCTAGCTGCCATAACATCACCCCAGCGGACCCCTTAAAGCAGCGTCGGTCCCCACTGACCGAATACCACAGGTGGCATCACGAACATAAGCTTTATTCCCTTTAAAGACTGTTACGCCGCTGCCGCCTCATGCTCACCTGTCTTCAGCGTCTCGGCACGCCTCCTCTCCTGCGGCGTCCTCTTCTCCATGTCTCCTCCCTGCAGGCTGTCTGGGTTCTGCTGCTCATCGGGTGCACGCGCACGCCAGATTCAGCACTGCGCGCGTGCACCTCTAACCTTCCTGGCGACACTCCTTCTCTCCTCTCTCTCTTCCTGGAGGACCCTCACCCGGAAGTGCCTCGCTGTCCTGGTATGTAAGCAGCTTCCGTCCGCCTCTCTGTGCCTGTAGATCACTTGTGCTATGCTAGTGCTCTTGGCCCCTTCTTTGCTCAGTCCCTGTGTTGCCGGTCCTCCTGCCGTCCCTGTGTTGCCGGTCCTCCTGCAGTCCCTGTGTTGCCGGTCCTCCTGCCGTCCCTGTGTTGCCGGTCCTCCTGCCGTCCCTGTGTTGCCGGTCCTCCTGCAGTCCCTGTGTTGCCGGTCCTCCTGCCGTCCCTGTGTTGCCGGTCCTCCTGCAGTCCCTGTGTTGCCGGTCCTCCTGCCGTCCCTGTGTTGCCGGTCCTCCTGCCGTCCCTGTGTTGCCGGTCCTCCTGCCCTCTCAGTCCCATCAGTCCTGTGTCACCATAGCCCTGTGTTTCTCCCTCTTCCTTCGGTCTGGTTCCTCTTTTACCCTTTGCTGTTCTATTGTGCTTCCCCAGCTTCCGTGGTGGTAGTCCCTCACGGGCCTGCCCCTAACACTCCCTGTATAGGGGGCGGTCCACCTGGTCAGCTCGTCCGTGAGGGGATCGTCATCACGGTCCAGTGGGTCCACTTTCCTTCCTCTCCTTAGTAACCTCACAAAGACCTTTCCCTTTAACATGGGTGCCCAGGGCCACGGACAGGGTCGCAGCCACCATGACATCCCCCTGTGAACACCGGACCCGGTACCGAGTACCCCACGGCCCTGGCGGGCGACTCAAGAGTAGCAAACAAGAACAGCAGAGACAACTCAGGATGGAGAGCTCCAGAGATAAACAGAACTGATTAACCCTTGCAATGAAGATAGGAATAATTTGTGGATGTCTCCCACACTGCTGTGTATGGAAGATGTCAAACCTCAGAAATTTATTCAAACGTGAATAAAAATCACATGTTTGAATAAATCGATGAGATTTGACGTCTTCCATACACAGCGGTACGGTTTTATGACCCGTGGATCCACAGCAGCTATACAAAGGATTTAAAAATGCTTTTTAAATCGTAAATCAGGTTAGTACAATCTGGTTAAGAATTCTAATTGTATGTTAGATAAAACCCTATTTGTGCTACTTTCTCTGTAGTATTTTAACCCTTGCAATAACAGAGCAAGGGAAACCTGTATTGCTACTTAAAAGGTGAAGCAGTTCTACCAGCGCAGATATACATATAACAAGACTCTGCTGTCTTTTGGCCCCTGTCTATCATGATATCCCCATGAAATTGCTTTGCAGCACTGGGGTCCTGGGTTCATATCCCACCAAGGATAACATCTGCAAGTAGTTTATATGTTCTCCTCTGGGTTTTCTGGTTTCATCCCACACTCCAAAGACATACTGATAAGGTATTTAGATTGTGAGCCCCAATGCGCTGTTAAACATGATGGCAGTATATACGCATAATAAATAACAGTCCTCCTCTTAAATAGTGTCTCTGAAGGCTTTACTGTTAACCCACAGATCAAAATATTCACATCTGGGTTGAGAACTCTTGGCTAAACCAACTTTGCAACAAATCAGGCAAAAAGTAATATAGATATAGTCACAAGAGATGAAAGTTGGACCATCAATAATTAGTTCCTCTAACTGGATGGATTTATTATTGCTAGTAAGTAAGTAATTCAAGACTTTCCTCGAGCCCACCTAAAACACAGACTAAATTAGTCTCCGTGGGGTAGGAGCAGGTAGGGGATAGGAAGGTTAACTATCCATAAGAAAGCTCTGAAAAAAAAAGACTCCCTACCTGGACAAAGGGATTGACACCCTAAATATTTGCATAATGGTGCCCCCAGTCCATGTCATCTCTACCTAAAGAACCCTTAGATATCTCTCCTTACCTTAAAGGGAAAATAAAATAGCCAATACTTTGCAATGTTCATTTAAACCTAGAGGTGTCACTATAGTTAGGTAAAAAAAAATCTATCTTGTATATAGTAGGATCAGCCGCAGTCGCTTTATCTTAGAGGTATTTCAACTTTGACAATACCCATGAAATTCAATGAGGAGCATAGTCCTTCGTGTTTCTCGATCACATCTTGCTAGGCAAGCATCTTCTGTACAATGTCACCAACAGAATCACCAATTCTTTGTTTGAGTTCCCAGCTTGTTTTGTCCACATATCCAAGCCACAAATGCAAGTAAGCCTTACAAATAACCCCCCATGCACAGCAGTTAAACAATTTTTTAGTGCACCTGTGAGGGGGGCCAGGGCCATAGTCATGGCTGACATATATTGCTCAATCATGCCCTGGTCTCCCGCCACATGAAAACAATGTCTCTTTGTCAGCGTACCTGTCTCTCCATTCTCCGAACCATCAGGGTCACCTGTGGTCTGTTGCAGGCTCACTCCTGACGACTGCACACAAATAGAGACAGAGTCCAGTTCCAACTTTAAATGAATAATTTTACTGGTTTCCATCCTGGGCTCGTCCAAATCAATTACAGCATCAACATAGGGTTCCACGCGGTTTACATCCTTCACTTTCCCTGTGCTCCCCCTCATATCCTTCACCATGTTCCCGGGTTATGTCGTCTTGTCCGGGACCGCAGTGTCCTCCCTGTCCAGCTTCACTACTTTTAGGAGTTCCCCTGTCTGTTTCGAACCAGATATCAGGGCATCTGCCCACGTAGTAAGCTGCCACATAATAGAACCACTTGCTATCCTGTGCTGCTGCAATTTCTGGCCTGCTGGCCTTGGACGACTGAGCTTCTAGCTTGAATGTTACGGAGCTGACTGTGCTGCCCAGGACTCTAGGGCCCTACAGGACTGCCTGGGCTCTCTGGCCCTCCTGGGCTGTCTGTGCTCTCTGGCCCTCCTGGGCTGTCTGTGCTCTCTGGCCCTACTGAACTCAAATAAGCAGATACTCCTATCTTACCCACAGCTGGCCCCTCCTACGTTAACTATTTGTTATACTAAACTCCTATTCCTATTCTACTATGCCTCCCTCTGGTGGCTAAACCTATAACTGCACTGTCTCTTTTTACACAACACATAGATATATATATACACATAGCAGCATCATGCATATATACAATCAAACGAACAAGGTAATAACATGAGGAAAGGGAGTGGAGCATCGTGCGGTTCCGGTACACCTCTTACATTCATCCCTGACCAAGTAAAGAATAAAATTTTAATATGTACAAAGAAATACTCCACACAGGGAGGCAAATACACAAAAGATGTAGACAAGCCACCAGCCCAATGTGAGCAAAGTCTTTTTATGCCACATAGGAGTCCATTTTCTCTTAACAGGTGCCTGCTACTTAGTCCTCCAAACAGCACCTTCAGTCCTTGAGGGCTTCCCCCCTCCTTTGTGTGAGGTACGGCCCCTTTATGAATGGTGTGTGCTGCACTTGCTTACCACGCAGTCATTTTTAGCAGCTATGCACACAGTTCATACTCAGACTATGGGCATGTACCCCCTTGGGGTTTAGCGTCCTGCCAATCAGCAGGAGAAGCACAACAGGCACAACAAAAAACTTGGGGAGGGGAAACTTGGGGAGGGGAAAAAGAAAACACCGCTTCTCAATTCTCCTCACCGTTCCATCGTGGCCCGATCCGGCCACACTGCACTTAACTTTAGTGCTCCAGGGCTCCTTTGTCTACAGGGATGCCAAACAGTCCCTGTGATGGTGGGATATGTTATGTGGGTATCATTTTGTGTATATTTATATTTTACTGATTATCATGGTGTTCTCTTGTAGGATGAGTTATTTGCCAATTGATGAATTGCTGTTATTTGCCATCTGATATCAGCCCCCACAGTCCACTCCATAGGGTCAGTGAATAATGTTGTTTGCTAATATGCTTAATGACATATTGAACTAGCTTGTTGAAACAATGAGCCCCTGGGACCCACCCCCCTAACCTGTGAATGAGGAGAGGGACTTGTAAATATCAGGGAGGTGACACAGATCAGTCCTGTGTGGAATGATGATGGGTTCACAGTATATCAGAGAGAAAGAAGAGTATATGGACTATGCTATCCTCTGTCTGCTGGATTGTTGGACTTTTATCCTGTTACTGAACTGCATTTGTGTTCTGGACTATTATATCCTTTGTGTGGTGGATCGTATATTGACCTTTTGTATTTTTGTCTAAATAAAGGTCTTGGGATTGTTCACTCTTTGCTGGCTATGTTGATTGTGTGGTACCGGACAAGGACCCCGTGACAACTGGTGGCAGCAGTGGGATCAACAGAGCATAACGTAATGGAGAACCATCCACAGAGTGAGTACAGAAATTGGACTGCATCCAGTTTACAGGAGAGAGCCAGAGACCTGGGTCTGAACTACCAGGAACTGACTAAAGAGGCCTTAATTGACCCACTGGTGGGTGCCAGCCTGGCCACCTCCTCCCATATGTTTGAAGGATGAGCACTGGAGACAAGGACCCCCACCCCAAAAAGCCAGTGGGTGGTGTGGTACAAGAAGAAATTACTCTCAGGAGTACAAGGAGGAGGCTGCCCGCCGGTCACAACGGAGACAAGAAGCAATGGAGCTTGAAAGAGGGAATAACGCAGTGTGGAATGTAAACCCAACGATGCGGGAGCCTGTACGTATCACCCGGACAGAGTTTAAGCCATTTGATGAGGCTTCCGGAGATGTGGAGGGGTTCTTCAAGGACTTTGAGCAGCAGTGTGCTGTGATGGAGGTGCCCCACTCTGGCTGGATGCGTTTGTTAGTGGGACTCCTGGACGGCAGCATGGCGGAGGCTTACTGAACCAGTGACTCATAGCAGAATAGAGATTATAACATTGTAAAGCAGACTATCTTGGATTACCATGCTATCACCCCAGACTCATATAGGGCCAAGTTCCGAGACCTCCCATGCACTACGGGGGGATCGTTTAGTATGTATGCACATAAGTTGTCCCAGGCATGTCGGAGATGGCTGGAAGCAGAAAACGCCTTTACTGTGGAAGATGTTATACAGGCGTTCCTTACAGAACAATTTCTTGCCAAATGCCCCGCAGAGGTACGGGAATGGGTCCGGGAGCGCATGCCGTGCACCGTGGATAGAGCTGCAGCCTTGGCCGATGAAGCCCTTACTATCTGACCGCAATGGAGGAGGCTTCTGGACATTGAACCACGGCCTTCTCCCGCACCCCATCCCCCTCTGATTATATCTGCCCTTCCACCTAGTCGCAAGCCGATGACAATCATGCCTCACAATCCTGGGCCCCAACAGTTCTGACCACGACCTGGGGGTATCACAGAGAGGAGATGTTATGGGTGTGGGCAACCTGGACATTTGCAGTCTGGCTGTCTCTCACGGATTCGGAGGGAGCCCCATGCAGCCCCACCTCATCCAGTACATCTTGTGCACTCCATCCCGCCTGAGGAAGAGCTACCACCACCCCCACCAGAGTGGACCACCGACCACGGCACCATTGATACCCCTCCTGGAGTGTACGGACTCCAGCCTTTGTCCATCAGTAATACAGAGCAACGGCATTGCCACCTGCAGGATGTCTTAATTGATGGATACAAAGTGTCGGGATTTAGAGACACGAGGGCATTCCTGACTATTGCTGACCCCCGTGTGGTTCGACCCGAGGCAATTCACCAGGGCCCGGGAATTCCCATTGTCCTGGTGGGGGGTGTCAACAAATATATACAGCGAGCTTTGGTACGTTTGGATTATGGTTTTGGAGAAAAACTGTGTTGGTTGGAGTTATGGGAGGACTTCCAGCAGATATCCTACTTGGAAATGACATTGGGGAGTTACAAAGTTATTTTGTGGGAGCAGAAGGTCCGTGGGCCTCTCACTCTTCTGAAAGAACAATTGGAGGGAGATATCACAGATATCGGAACGCCCATCATTCCCTATGTTCAAGAGTTCAGAAACTCTCTCGCCCAGCTAGCTACCTTGGCTAATGAACATGAGCGAACGGCCCAGTCTAGTCAAAAAGCCTGGTATGACTATAAAGCCAGGACCCAGGAATTTATGGACAAGTGCTCATGATTATAGCAACCCCTGCCACTGTACAAGGAACTATAAACTATTGAGCAATGTGGACTAAAATGAGCAGGCCAGAGGTCTGTGTAGGCCTCATGGCGTGCTCACTTATTATGAGGGGGGAAAGGTTGTGATGGTGGGATATGTTATGTGGGTATCATTTTGTGTATATTTATATTTTACTGATTATCATGGTGTTCTCTTGTAGGAGGAGTTATTTGCCAATTGATGAATTGCTGTTATTTGCCATCTGATATCAGCCCCCACAGTCCTGTACTGTTATCTCTCCACAGGGTCAGTGAATAATGTTGTTTGCTAATATGCTAATGACATATTGAACTAGCTTGTTGAAACAATGAGCCTCTGCGACCCACCCCCTAACCTGTGAATGAGGAGAGGGACTTGTAAATATCAGGGAGGTGACACACAGATCAGTCCTGTGTGGAATGATGATGGGTTCACAGCATATCAAAGAGAAAGAAGAGTATATGGACTATGCTATCCTCTGTCTGCTGGATTGTTGGACTTTTATCTCCTGTTACTGAACTGCATTCGTGTTCTGGACTATTTTATCCTTTGTGTGGTGGATCGTATATGGACCTTACGTATTTTTGCCTAAATAAAGGTCTTGGGATTGTTCACTCTTCGCTGGCTCTGTTGATTGTGTGGTACCGGAGAAGGATCCCGTGACAGTCCCGTTATTAGCAAATTGTGCAACCAGCACTAGTGAAATTCAAAGAACAATACATAGTTAAGCGGCACACGTCCTGTGCCGCTTTGTCGGCTTTCGGGCTCTATACCCAGGTTCAGGCTGATGACTGCAGCCACAAATGTCATGGGTTGCCTGGACATGGCAGAGGCAGGGCCTGGCTGGGCAGTGGCCAGGGAATGGGGAGCCGACTGAGCCTGTTCCGGCCTCGCACAAGCTCTAACTAATCTCCTAACCGCAGCCTCATGGCCACAGCATGTCTGTGAGGGCCATCCTTGTAAAAATTGACCCAATCTCCCTCCTGCCATAGTCTGCCAAATTTCACAGAGGTGGCATTTATGTAGACTTTTGCGTTGGTGTCCGTCCCCTGTATGAAACCGTAGCCCCGGTCCACCTCCGTGTACACCAGCTGCTCACTGGTGTGACGTCCAGCCGTAGTGCCCCTTCCCAGTCTGCGCAGCTCCGCCCACACCTCCTTCTCCCGCTGCTTTTTCAACTGTATCATCTCTTCAATCCAGGCGGCCTGCCTGGGGGATGGGAAGGAGCCGTCCGCCGTTTGATGGAATCAGGATGTGCTGAGGGACGAGATGTTACTGGACGTGGGCCTGCTTTCCATGGTTTGGCGCCGAGGTACAATCCAACCCTCTGGGGTCAGGGGCCAAGGTACACTCACCGCTCCCTGCTCCATCATCATAGCCGCATCAGTCCCGTAACTGTTGGATCCCTCTGCCGCTGTAGCTGCGCATTCTGGCCCATACTCCATTTCCGGCGTGGCCGCCTCCAGGGGGGGGTCGCTGCTTCCAGTTCTCTGGCCTCCAACTCCGGACAATAATAATAATTTTTATTTATATAGCGCCAACATATTCCACAGCACTTTACAATTAAGTGGGGACATGTACAGACAATAAATTCAATACAAGTTAAGACAATTTAAACAGTGACATTAGGGGTGAGGTCCCTGCTCGCAAGCTTACAATCTACAAGGAAATGGAGGGACACAATAGGTGAAAAGTGCTTGTTATTTCAGATCTGGCAATTATAATAAATAGGGATTTTCATATAAAGCTGCATGATCCGGTCATCAGCCCGTGTGTTTAAGTGCAATAGTCAAGCATCAAGTGCAGTTATCATGTGCATGGAGGGTGTGGAGACAGATGAATAGTAGGGTGCAGATTCAGAATAATATTTGGAAGGAGGGAACAGGGCAAAGTTAGTTTACTGAGTAGTTGATGTGGTAGGCTTGTTTGAAGAGATGGGTTTTCAAAGCGCGCTTGAATAGGTCAGGGCTAGGTATCATTTATTACCCCAAAACAAAATATTCAAAGCCAAATTTAATAAAATGTATTCATTTTTAGTAAAAATCACGACGAAGCGGCAGAGCAGCGAAACGTGCGTTGGAGTGGTGTGAGCAGGGGTCAATTGGAGTCTCAGACTGGTTGGTACATATCTCTTTACACTGGTAATAGGACGATTATTGTGATATCTTTCATCCTAGCTAATTGACTTTATTTTAGATTAATTTTCAGCATCATACACCTTTTTTTTTTTTTTTTATTAATTATATATACAATGCAGCCTTATCAATTGGGAATGTTTTCTTGCACATGCACTTTATGATTTATCATATTATCAAATTGATGGTCTTTCATTATTATTATCATTCACTAAGATTTGATTCATTACTGATTAATTTATCCACTATTACATATGGAGCACCCCCAGACGCAGGGCCGCGGGGTACTCGGTACCAGGCCTCTCTGTCTCCATCCTGGGGTTGTCACGGTGGCTAAACCCGGTCCGTGACCCTGCTAAGGGGCGTCCAATGAAAGTTGTGATGGTGGTGCGTGGTGCAAGTCGCGATGAATAATGAGGACACAGGGTTGCATGTTGTGATTTCCGCTCTTGGGCTCCCTCCGGTGGTTGTAAGTGGCACTTTTGTGAGTTCTGCTCTTGGGCTCCCTCCGGTGGTTTTAAGTGGTACTGCTGCTCCTTGGATTTAGCAGTCAGCAGCTGCTTCCACTGATCGTCTATTCTAGCTCGGCTATATAGCCTGGCTCTATCCTTCAGCCAGTGCCAGTTGTCAATGGTTCCTGGTTGGATTCACTTCTCTGCTTGGATTTCCCTGATATTCTGACCAGTTCAGCAAAGATAAGTTCCTGCTTGTTCTTTTGCTGTCCACATTTTGTGGACTTAATCGTTCAGCACATTCTATGTTTTTTCTTGTCCAGCTTGTCAGCATGGATTTATTCAGTAAAGCTGGAAGCTCTGGAAAGCAGATTTACCCTCCACATCTTTAGTCAGGTGTGGAGATTTTTGTAAACTCTGTGGTGGATTTTTCTAGTATTTTTATACTGACCGCACAGTATTCTGTCCTGTTCTATCTATCTAGCTAGATTGGCCTCCTTTGCTACATCCTAGTTTCATTCTGTGTATGTCATTTCCCTCTCCACTCACAGTCAATATTTGTGGGGGGCTGTCTGTCCTTTGGGAATTTTCTCTGAGGCAAGATAGCTTTCCTGTTTCTATCTTTAGGGGTAGTTAGTCCTCCGGCTGTGACGAGGTGTCTAGGGAGTGACAGGAACATCCCCACGGCTACTTCTAGTGTT
Source organism: Ranitomeya variabilis (assembly GCF_051348905.1). Taxonomy (NCBI): domain Eukaryota; kingdom Metazoa; phylum Chordata; class Amphibia; order Anura; family Dendrobatidae; genus Ranitomeya; species Ranitomeya variabilis. The sequence goes on along the minus strand of NC_135233.1, from coordinate 251,621,816 downwards.
GTGTTAAGCTCAGGAACTGCGGTCAGTACAGGTACCATCTCCTCCAGAGCACGTCCCATGTTGCTCCTAAACCACCAGTTCATAACAGTACAACTGGCCAAAAATGAATTAAATGCATCTCAAAAGAAGGAAAAAAAAATTCTGAGCCATTTTTTTTTCCGCAGTCTGTTTTGTCTTTTGTTGTGAATTTGGTTTTGGGCTCCCCCGGTGGTCACTGGTGGTACTGGACTTGTCCTCATTTTCTCTGTTCACCTGTTTCCTCCTGGATATGGGAGTTCCTATTTAGCCTTGCTGCTCAGTCATTGCCTTGCCGGTCATCAATGTAACCAGAGCTTTCTGTTGCATGTTCCTGCTCCTAGTCATCTGATCAGCTAAGTTGGACTTTTGTCCTGAGTATTGTTTTTGCATTTTTGTTCCAGTTCACAGTTCTGTTATATTTCTGTAGCTGGAAGCTCTTGTGAGCTGAAATTACCACTCCAGTCTCATGAGTTGAGACTTGAGTTTAAAGTAATTTCAGGATGGTCTTTTGAATAGGGTTTTCAGCTGACCGTGAAGTTCCCTTTTCTATTTTCCTACTATCTAGTAAGTGGACCTCGCTTTGCTGAACCTGCCTTCATACTACGTATGTCTTTTCCCTCTGAACTCACCGTCAATACATGTGGGGGGCTTCTGTCACCTTTTTGGGGAATTTCCGCTAGAGGTAAGCCAGGCCTGTTTTTCCTCTGCCAGGGTTAGTTAGTCCTCCGGCTGGCGCTGGGCGTCTAGGGATATAACGTAGGCACGCTACCCGGCCACTGTTTGTTGTGCGGTAGGTTTAGCTCACGGTCAGCTCTAGATGCCATCATCCAAGAGCTAGTCCTGATTTATGTTTTTCAGTAGTTCTCTTGCCATTGAGAACCATGACAGTATGACCGGCCCGTGTTAAAACTATTGGCAGAAGAAAGGAGAGAAAAAGAAGTCTGCAGATTTTTTTTTTTTTTTTTCTGAGCTTGCTCATTAGTTGGCTCTTTAGCATTTCTGCTTATACTGCAGCCTTTGTCTCTCTCTCCTTCTAACCCTTGAATGGCTCTGATCTCACCTAATTAAAATGGATCCTCAGAGTCTGGCTACTGGTTTGAATAATCTTTCTATGAAGGTTCAAAATTTACAGGATTTTGTTATTCATGCTCCTGTATCTGAACCTAGAATTCTTTTACCAGAATTTTTCTCCGGGGATAGATCTCGTTTTCAGAATTTCAAAAATAATTGTAAGTTGTTTCTGTCTTTGAGATCTCGCTCCGCTGGAGACCCCGCACAGTAGGTCAGGATTGTAATTTCCTTGCTGCGGAATGACCCTCAGGATTGGGCATTTGCATTGGCACCAGGGGATCCTGCGTTGCTCAATATGGATGCGTTTTTTCTGGCTTTGGGGTTGCTTTATGAGGAACCTAATTCAGAGATTCAGGCTGAAAAAGCCTTGATGGCCCTATCTCAAGGGCAAGAGGAAGCTGAAATATACTGCCAAAAAATTCGCAAATGGTCTGTGCTTACTCAGTGGAATGAGTGTGCCTTGGCGGCGAATTTCAGAGAGGGTCTCTCTGATGCCGTTAAAGATGTTATGGTGGGGTTCCCTGTGCCTACAGGTCTGAATGAGTCCATGACAATGGCTATTCAGATTGATCGGCGTTTGCGGGAGCGCAAACCTGTGCACCATTTGGCGGTGTCTCCTGAGAAGGCGCCAGAGAATATGCAATGTGATAGAATTCTGTCCAGAAGCGAACGGCAGAATTTTAGGCGAAAGAATGGGTTGTGCTTCTATTGTGGTGATTCAACTCATGTTATATCAGCATGCTCTAAACGTACAAAAAAGTTGATAAGTCTATTTCAATTGGCACCTTGCAGTCTAAGTTTATTTTATCTGTGACCTTGATTTGTTCTTTGTCGTCAATTACCGCGGACGCCTATGTTGACTCTGGCGCCGCTTTGAGTCTTATGGATTGGTCCTTTGCCAGGCGCAGTGGGTTTAATTTAGAGCCTCTGGAAGTTCCTATACCTCTGAAGGGTATTGACTCTACGCCATTGGCTAGTAATAAACCACAATACTGGACACAAGTGACTATGCGTATGAATCCAGACCATCAGGAGACGATTCGCTTCCTTGTGTTGTACAATCTACATGATGTTCTGGTACTTGGATTGCCATGGCTGCAAGCCCATAATCCAGTCCTTGACTGGAAAGCAATGTCTGTGTTAAGCTGGGGATGTCAGGGGGCTCATGGGGACGTACCTTTGGTTTCCATTTCGTCATCCATTCCCTCTGAGATTCCGGAGTTTTTGTCTGATTATCGTGATGTTTTTGAGGAGCCTAAGCTTGGTTCACTACCTCCTCACAGAGATTGCGATTGTACCATAGATCTGATTCCGGGCAGTAAATTTCCAAAGGGTCGTTTATTTAATCTATCTGTGCCTGAACATGCTGCTATGCGAGAATATATTAAGGATTCCCTGGAAAAGGGACATATTCGTCCATCTTCCTCTCCCTTAGGAGCCGGTTTTTTCTTTGTATCTAAAAAAGATGGCTCTTTGAGGCCGTGTATTGATTATCGACTTTTGAATAAGATCACAGTCAAATATCAGTATCCTCTGCCACTGCTGACTGATTTGTTTGCTCGAATAAAGGGGGCTAAGTGGTTCTCTAAGATTGATCTCCGTGGGGCGTATAATTTAGTGCGAATTAAACAGGGGGATGAGTGGAAAACCGCATTTAATACGCCCGAGGGCCACTTTGAGTATCTAGTAATGCCTTTTGGTCTTTCAAATGCCCCTTCGGTTTTTCAATCCTTTATGCATGACATTTTTCGTGAATACCTGGATAAGTTTATGATTGTGTATCTGGATGATATTTTGATTTTTTCGGATGACTGGGACTCTCATGTCCAACAGGTCAGGAGGGTTTTTCAGGTTTTGCGGTCTAATTCCTTGTGTGTGAAGGGTTCTAAGTGTGTTTTTGGGGTCCAAAAAATTTCTTTTTTGGGGTACATTTTTTCCCCCTCGTCCATTGAGATGGACCCTGTCAAGGTTCGGGCTATTTGTGATTGGACGCAGCCTTCTTCTCTTAAAAGCCTTCAGAAATTTTTAGGCTTTGCTAATTTTTATCGTCGATTTATTACTGGTTTTTCTGATGTTGCTAAACCTTTGACTGATTTGACCAAGAAGGGTACTGATGTTGCTGATTGGTCCCCTGCTGCTGTGGAGGCCTTTCGGGAGCTTAAGCACCGCTTTTCTTCTGCCCCTGTGTTGCGTCAGCCTGATGTTACTCTTCCTTTTCAGGTTGAGGTCGACGCTTCCGAGATTGGAGCGGGGGCAGTTTTGTCGCAGAAAAGTTCCGACTGCTCCGTGATGAGACCTTGTGCTTTCTTTTCTCGAAAGTTTTCGCCTGCGGAGCGAAATTATGATGTTGGTAATCGGGAGCTTTTGGCCATGAAGTGGGCTTTTGAGGAGTGGCGTCATTGGCTCGAGGGGGCCAGACATCAGGTGGTGGTATTGACCGATCACAAAAATTTGATTTATCTTGAGTCTGCCAGGCGCCTGAATCCTAAACAGGCGCGCTGGTCGTTGTTTTTCTCTCGATTTAATTTTGTGGTTTCATACCTACCGGGTACTAAAAATGTGAAGGCGGATGCCCTTTCTAGGAGTTTTGAGCCTGATTCCCCTGGTGATTCTGAGCCTACTGGTATTCTTAAGGATGGTGTAATATTGTCTGCTGTCTCCCCGGACCTGCGACGGGCCTTGCAGGAGTTTCAGGCGGATAGACCTGATCGATGCCCGCCTGGTAGACTGTTTGTTCCCGATGATTGGACCAGTAGAGTCATCTCGGAGGTTCATTCTTCGGCGTTGGCAGGTCATCCTGGAATCTTTGGTACCAGGGATTTGGTGGCTAGGTCCTTCTGGTGGCCTTCCCTGTCTCGAGATGTACGAGTTTTTGTGCAGTCTTGTGATGTTTGTGCTCGGGCCAAGCCTTGTTGTTCTCGGGCCAGTGGATTGTTGTTATCCTTGCCTATTCCTAAGAGGCCTTGGACCCACATCTCTATGGATTTTATTTCTGATCTCCCTGTTTCTCAGAAAATGTCTGTCATCTGGGTGGTGTGTGACCGTTTCTCTAAGATGGTTCATTTGGTTCCCTTGCCTAAATTGCCTTCCTCATCCGAGTTGGTTCCTCTGTTTTTTCAGAATGTGGTTCGCTTGCATGGCATTCCGGAGAATATCGTTTCTGACAGGGGGACTCAGTTCGTGTCTAGATTTTGGCGGGCGTTCTGTGCTAGGATGGGCATTGATTTGTCGTTTTCGTCTGCGTTCCATCCCCAGACTAATGGCCAGACCGAGCGAACTAATCAGACATTGGAGACTTATTTGAGGTGTTTTGTGTCAGCGGATCAGGATGACTGGGTTGCCTTTTTGCCGTTGGCGGAGTTTGCCCTCAATAATTGGGCTAGTTCTGCCACTTTGGTTTCGCCATTTTTTTGCAATTCGGGGTTTCATCCTCGTTTTTCTTCCGGTCAGGTGGAGTCTTCGGATTGTCCTGGAGTGGATGCTGTGGTGGATAGGTTGCATCGGATTTGGGGGCAGGTGATGGACAATTTGGAGTTGTCTCAGGAGAAAACTCAGCGTTTTGCCAACCGCCGTCGTCGTGTTGGTCCTCATCTTCACGTTGGGGACTTGGTGTGGTTGTCTTCCCGTTTTGTCCCTATGAGGGTTTCTTCCCCTAAGTTTAAGCCTCGGTTCATCGGCCCGTATAAGATTTTGGAGATTCTTAACCCTGTGTCCTTTCGATTAGAACTCCCTGCATCTTTTTCTATTCATAATGTCTTCCATCGGTCATTATTGCGCAGGTATGAGGTACCGGTTGTGCCTTCCGTTGAGCCGCCTGCTCCGGTGTTGGTTGAGGGTGAGTTGGAGTACGTCGTGGAGAAGATCCTGGACTCCCGTGTTTCCAGACGGAAACTTCAGTATTTGGTCAAGTGGAAGGGTTACGGTCAGGAGGATAATTCTTGGGTGACAGCCTCTGATGTTCATGCCTCTGATTTGGTCCGTGCCTTTCATAGGGCTCATCCTGATCGCCCCCGGGGTTCTTGTGAGGGTTCGGTGCCCCCTCCTTAAGGGGGGGGTACTGTTGTGAATTTGGTTTTGGGCTCCCCCGGTGGTCACTGGTGGTACTGGACTTGTCCTCATTTTCTCTGTTCACCTGTTTCCTCCTGGATATGGGAGTTCCTATTTAGCCTTGCTGCTCAGTCATTGCCTTGCCGGTCATCAATGTAACCAGAGCTTTCTGTTGCATGTTCCTGCTCCTAGTCATCTGATCAGCTAAGTTGGACTTTTGTCCTGAGTATTGTTTTTGCATTTTTGTTCCAGTTCACAGTTCTGTTATATTTCTGTAGCTGGAAGCTCTTGTGAGCTGAAATTACCACTCCAGTCTCATGAGTTGAGACTTGAGTTTAAAGTAATTTCAGGATGGTCTTTTGAATAGGGTTTTCAGCTGACCGTGAAGTTCCCTTTTCTATTTTCCTACTATCTAGTAAGTGGACCTCGCTTTGCTGAACCTGCCTTCATACTACGTATGTCTTTTCCCTCTGAACTCACCGTCAATACATGTGGGGGGCTTCTGTCACCTTTTTGGGGAATTTCCGCTAGAGGTAAGCCAGGCCTGTTTTTCCTCTGCCAGGGTTAGTTAGTCCTCCGGCTGGCGCTGGGCGTCTAGGGATATAACGTAGGCACGCTACCCGGCCACTGTTTGTTGTGCGGTAGGTTTAGCTCACGGTCAGCTCTAGATGCCATCATCCAAGAGCTAGTCCTGATTTATGTTTTTCAGTAGTTCTCTTGCCATTGAGAACCATGACAGTCTTTTTTCCTCTTAATCTCTGGGTGGTTCAGGATTTTGGCGCTGGCATGGATATTCAGGGTTTATTTTCTCGTGTGGATCAACTTGCTGCAAGGGTACAGAGTATCCAAGATTATGTTGTCCAGACTCTGGCTTTAGAGCCTAGAATTCCTACTCCTGATTTGTTTTTTGGGAACAGATCCAAGTTTTTGAACTTTAAAAATAACTGCAAATTGTTTTTTGCTTTGAAACCCCGTTCCTCTGGTGATCCCATTTAGCAGGTTAAAATCGTCATCTCTCTGCTGCGTGGTGACCCTCAGGACTGGGCATTCTCCCTTGAATCAGGGGATCCGGCATTGCTTAATGTAGACACTTTTTTTCAAGCGCTCGGATTATTGTATGACGAACCTAATTCTGTGGATCATGCAGAAAAGACCTTGTTGGCCCTATGTCAGGGTCAGGAAGCGGCAGAATTATACTGCCAGAAATTTAGAAAATGGTCTGTGCTCACTAAATGGAATGAGGATGCTCTGGCGGCAATTTTCAGAAAGGGTCTTTCTGAAGCCCTTAAAGATGTTATGGTGGGGTTCCCCACGCCTGCTGGTTTGAGCGAATCTATGTCTCTAGCCATTCAGATTGATCGGCGCCTGCGCGAGCGCAAAGTTGTGCACCATATGGCAGTGTCCTCTGAGCGGAGTCCTGAGCCTATGCAATGTGATAGGATTTTGACTAGAGCAGAACGGCAGGGATTCAGACGTCAGAATAGGCTGTGTTTTTACTGTGGTGATTCTGCTCATGTTATTTTGGATTGCCCTAAGCGTACTAAGAGGGTCGCTAGGTCTGTTACCATCAGTACTGTACAGCCTAAATTTCTCTTATCTGTGACCCTGATTTGCTCATTATCGTCCTTTTCTGTCATGGCATTTGTCGATTCAGGCGCTGCCCTGAACTTAATGGACTTGGAATTCACCAGGCACTGTGGTTTTTCCTTGCAGCCTTTGCAGAGCCCTATTCCTTTGAGGGGCATTGATGTTACACCGTTAGCCAAGAATAAACCTCAGTATTGGACTCAGCTGACCATGTGCATGGCTCCAGCACATCAGGAAGATTGCCGTTTTCTGGTGTTGCATAACTTGCATGCTGTTGTTGTACTGGGTTTTCCATGGTTACAGGAACATAATCCAGTGCTGGATTGGAAATCTATGTCTGTGACTAGTTGGGGTTGTCAAGGGGTACATTATGACGTTCCTTTGATTTCAATTTCCTCTTCCCCCTCTTCTGAAGTCCCCGAGTTTTTGTCGGATTTCCAGGATGTATTTGATGAGCCCAAGTCCAGTTCCCTTCCTCCACATAGGGACTGTGATTGTGCTATTAACTTGATTCCTGACTGTAAGTTCCCTAAGGGCCGACTTTTCAATCTGTCTGTGCCAGAGCATGCCGCCATGCGGAGTTATATCAAGGAGTCTTTGGAGAAGGGGCATATTCGGCCGTCTTCGTCACCATTGGGAGCGGGATTCTTTTTTGTTGCCAAGAAGGATGGCTCCTTGAGACCCTGTATTGATTATCGCCTTCTTAATAAGATCACGGTCAAATTCCAATATCTTTTACCTTTGCTTTCTGATTTGTTTGCTCGGATTAAGGGGGCTAATTGGTTTACTAAGATTGACCTTCGAGGGGCATATAATCTTGTTCGTATTAAACAGGGTGACGAATGGAAAACTGCATTTAATACGCCCGAAGGCCATTTTGAATACCTTGTGATGCCTTTCGGGCCTTCTAATGCTCCTTCTGTATTTCAGTCCTTCGTGCATGATATTTTCCGCAATTATCTTGATAAATTCATGATTGTGTATTTGGATGATATTTTGATTTTTTCCGATGATTGGGAGTCTCATGTGAAGCAGGTCAGGATGGTATTCCAGATCCTTCGTGATAATGCTTTATTTGTGAAGGGGTCTAAGTGCCTATTTGGAGTTCAGAAGGTCTCTTTTCTGGGTTTTATTTTTTCCCCCTCGTCTATAGAAATGGATCTTGTTAAGGTCCAAGCCATTCATGACTGGATTCAACCCACATCGGTGAAGAGCCTTCAGAAATTTTTGGGCTTTGCTAATTTTTATCGCCGTTTCATTGCCAACTTTTCCAGTGTGGTTAAGCCCCTGACCGATTTGACGAAGAAAGGCGCTGATGTGACGAATTGGTCCTCTGCGGCTGTTGAGGCCTATCAGGAGCTTAAACGCCGATTTACTTCTGCCCCTGTGTTGCGTCAGCCGGATGTTTCTCTTCCTTTTCAGGTTGAGGTTGACGCTTCTGAGATTGGGGCAGGGGCCGTTTTGTCTCAGAGGAATTCTGATGGTTCTTTGATGAAACCGTGTGCCTTTTTTTCCAGAAAGTTTTCGCCTGCGGAGCGCAATTATGACGTTGGCAATCGGGAGTTGTTGGCTATGAAGTGGGCATTTGAGGAGTGGCGACATTGGCTTGAGGGAGCCAAGCACCGCGTTGTGGTCTTGACCAATCATAAGAATCTGATTCACCTCAAGTCGGCCAAGCGGCTGAACCCTAGACAGGCTCGATGGTCCCTGTTTTTCTCCCGTTTTGATTTTGTGGTCTCATATATTCCGGGATCTAAGAATGTTAAGGCTGATGCCCTCTCTAGGAGTTTTTTGCCTGATTCTCCTGGAGTCCTTGAGCCGGTTGGCATTCTTAAAGAAGGGGTAATTCTTTCTGCCATCTCCCCTGATTTGCGGCGGGTGCTTCAGGAATTTCAGGCTGATAAACCTGACCGCTGTCCAGTGGGGAAGCTGTTTGTTCCTGATAGATGGACTAGTAAGGTAATTTCTGAGGTTCATTGTTCAGTGTTGGCTGGTCATCCTGGGATTTTTGGTACCAGAGATTTGGTTGCTAGGTCCTTTTGGTGGCCTTCCTTGTCGCGGGATGTGCGTTCTTTTGTGCAGTCCTGTGGGACTTGTGCCCGGGCCAAGCCTTGCTGTTCCCGCGCTAGTGGGTTGCTTTTGCCTTTGCCGGTCCCTGAGAGGCCCTGGACGCATATTTCCATGGATTTTATTTCGGATCTTCCTGTTTCCCAGAAGATGTCTGTTATCTGGGTGGTTTGTGACCGGTTCTCTAAAATGGTCCATTTGGTACCTTTGCCTAAATTGCCTTCCTCCTCTGATTTGGTTCCATTGTTTTTTCACCATGTGGTTCATTTGCATGGCATTCCGGAGAATATTGTGTCTGACAGAGGTTCCCAGTTTGTTTCTAGGTTTTGGCGGGCCTTTTGTGCTAGGATGGGCATTAATTTGTCTTTTTCTTCGGCGTTCTATCCTCAGACTTATGGCCAAACTGAGCGAACTAATCAGACCTTGGAAACCTATTTGAGATGCTTTGTGTCTGCTGTTCAGGATGATTGGGTGGCTTTCTTGCCTTTGGCCGAGTTTGCCCTTAATAATCGGGCTAGTTCGGCTACTTTGATTTCGCCTTTCTTTTGTAATTTTGGTTTTCATCCTCGTTTTTCTTCGGGGCAGGTTGAGCCTTCTGATTGTCCTGGTGTGGATTCTGTGGTGGACAGGTTACAGCAGATTTGGACTCATGTGGTAGACAATTTGACATTGTCTCAGGAAAAGGCTCAACGTTTTGCTAACCGCCGTCGGTGTGTTGGTCCCCGGTTTCGGGTAGGGAATTTAGTCTGGTTATCTTCTCGTCATGTTCCTATGAAGGTTTCTTACCCTAAGTTCAAGCCTCGGTTTATTGGTCCTTATAAGATTTCTGAGATTATCAATCCGGTGTCTTTTCGTTTGGCCCTTCCAGCCTCTTTTGCCATCCATAATGTTTTCCATAGATCTTCGTTGCGGAGATATGTGGTGCCCGTTATGGTTCCTTCGGTTGATCCTCCTGCCCCGGTGTTGGTTGAGGGGGAGTTGGAATATGTGGTGGAGAAAATTTTGGATTCTCGTTTTTCGAGGCGGAGGCTTCAGTATCTTGTCAAGTGGAAGGGCTATGGCCAGGAGGATAATTCTTGGGTTGTTGCCTCCGATGTCCATGCCGCCGATTTGGTTCGTGCCTTTCACTTGGCTCGTCCTGATCGGCCTGGGGGCTCTGGTGAGGGTCCGGTGACCCCTCCTCAAGGGGGGGGTACTGTTGTGATTTCCGCTCTTGGGCTCCCTCCGGTGGTTGTAAGTGGCGCTTTTGTGAGTTCTGCTCTTGGGCTCCCTCCGGTGGTTTTAAGTGGTACTGCTGCTCCCTGGATTTAGCAGTCAGCAGCTGCTTCCACTGATCGTCTATTCTGGCTCGGCTATATAGCCTGGCTCTATCCTTCAGCCAGTGCCAGTTGTCAATGGTTCCTGGTTGGATTCACTTCTCTGCTTGGATTTCCCTGATATTCTGACCAGTTCAGCAAAGATAAGTTCCTGCTTGTTCTTTTGCTGTCCACATTTTGTGGACTTAATCGTTCAGCACATTCTATGTTTTTTCTTGTCCAGCTTGTCAGTATGGATTTATTCAGTTAAGCTGGAAGCTCTGGAAAGCAGATTTACCCTCCACACCTTTAGTCAGATGTGGAGATTTTTGTAAACTCTGTGGTGGATTTTTCTAGTATTTTTATACTGACCGCACAGTATTCTGTCCTGTTCTATCTATCTAGCTAGATTGGCCTCCTTTGCTACATCCTAGTTTCATTCTGTGTATGTCATTTCCCTCTCCACTCACAGTCAATATTTGTGGGGGGCTGTCTGTCCTTTGGGAATTTTCTCTGAGGCAAGATAGCTTTCCTGTTTCTATCTTTAGGGGTAGTTAGTCCTCCGGCTGTGACGAGGTGTCTAGGGAGTGACAGGAACATCCCACAGCTACTTCTAGTGTTGTATTAAGCTCAGGAACTGCGGTCAGTACAGGTACCACCTCCTCCAGAGCACGTCCCATGTTGCTCCTAAACCACCAGTTCATAACAGTTGCAGTCTCTTTACCTCTTTACTGAAGGCCTCAGGATCCACAATCCAGAGTACTGCTAACAGGGCTGGCTGAGACCGGCTGGTCCGAAGGCCCACCCTTTGCAGGTGGAAATCAGTGCCTACCTTCTAGCGCCTGTGTGTTGTAGTACCTCCCTGCTGAGCACCACGGGATAGTCCTCACAACTGTTGTGTCTGTTTCTGATGTTATTTCTCACAACTCATATCTGTTCTGATGTTCTTCTCCGTCCCCCAGATGATATGGCTAGGATGCACCCGTATGACGGGTAGGCCTGGAGTTCTTCCGGGACCCTAGAGTCGCCCCTCTCCCACAATTGCCTCCTATGTCTGCTTAGGTGATTTAGGGGAGACAGCCAACCTAAAGTCAACTGCCCTGCCGCTGATTGAAGTAATGCGTGGAGCCCAATACTTCCTCGGCGTTCCGGCCACCGGCTACGCGCCTCAGTAGGATGTTGCCTCGATCTTACGGCACGACTCCTACTGGCTTATTCTCCTTTTTGCTGTGATCTCGTTTCTCAATTCTCCACAATAAACCTCGCTTTGTGTCCTCTCTTAGGATGCCGCCGCAATGAAGTGCAGGCGCGGCTCCGTAACGTTCTGTTCTGTTCGCTAGGCCTCTGTCAGGATCCCACCCCTAACAGGGACCCCCCTGAATCTTCCCCTGCAACACCCTCTGCCACAGGAAGTTGCCTGGTCCCAACCCAGTCAGCTTCTGTCTAACTTTCTGTCCAGCCCCCAGTTTTACCAGATTGTGAGGAGTGGCCTAATCATAGAACCCTTTGCTCCCCCTGGTGGCCAGATTGTGACGTGTAATGTGTGACTGTGATACCTGGTCAGGTGAACTCCTTAGGTGCCATCAGACCTACCATCACTCCCCTTAGTGACGGAGCAACAGTACTGCAACGACCGGGACCCTGGGGTGCTGCACATATATATACTTGGCTATTGATTTTTTGTATTAGCTTTCTTTTCACTTGATCTTTTTGGCACCTTTTTGCTGCTTACATATATATACATATATATATATACATATATATATATATTTATATATATATATATATATATATATATATATATATATATATATATATATATATATATATATATATATATATATATATATAGTGGGGCAATAAAGTATTTAGTCAGTCAGCAATAGTGCAAGTTCCACCACTTAAAAAGATGAGAGGCGTCTGTAATTTACATCATAGGTAGACCTCAACTATGGGAGACAAACTGACAAAAAAAAATCCAGAAAATCACATTGTCTGTTTTTTTAACATTTTATTTGCATATTATGGTGGAAAATTAGTATTTGGTCAGAAAAAAAATTTCATCTCAATACTTTGTTATACATCCTTTGTTGGCAATGACAGAGGTCCAACGTTTTCTGTAAGTCTTCACAAGGTTGCCACACACTGTTGTTGGTATGTTGGCCCATTCCTCCATGCAGATCTCCTCTAGAGCAGTGATGTTTTTGGCTTTTCGCTTGGCAACACGGACTTTCAACTCCCTCCAAAGGTTTTCTATAGGGTTGAGATCTGGAGACTGGCTAGGCCACTCCAGGACCTTGAAATGCTTCTTACGAAGCCACTCCTTCGTTGCCCTGGCGGTGTGCTTTGGATCATTGTCATGTTGAAAGACCCAGCCACGTTTCATCTTCAATGCCCTTGCTGATGGAAGGAGGTTTGCACTCAAAATCTCACGATACATGGCCCCATTCATTCTTTCATGTACCCGGATCAGTCGTCCTGGCCCCTTTGCAGAGAAACAGCCCCAAAGCATGATGTTTCCACCACCATGCTTTACAGTAGGTATGGTGTTTGATGGATGCAACTCAGTATTCTTTTTCCTCCAAACACGACAAGTTGTGTTTCTACCAAACAGTTCCAGTTTGGTTTCATCAGACCATAGGACATTCTCCCAAAACACCTCTGGATCATCCAAATGCTCTCTAGCAAACTTCAGACGGGCCCGGACATGTACTGGCTTAAGCAGTGGGACACGTCTGGCACTGCAGGATCTGAATCCATGGTGGCGTAGTGTGTTACTTATGGTAGGCCTTGTTACATTGGTCCCAGCTCTCTGCAGTTCATTCACTAGGTCCCCCCGCGTGGTTCTGGGATTTTTGCTCACCGTTCTTGTGATCATTCTGACCCCACGGGGTGGGATTTTGCGTGGAGCCCCAGATCGAGGGAGATTATCAGTGGTCATTATTGCTCCCACTGTTGATTTCTTCACTCCAAGCTGGTTGGCTATTGCAGATTCAGTATTCCCAGCCTGGTTCAGGGCTACAATTTTGTTTCTGATGTCCTTTGACAGCTCTTTGGTCTTCACCATAGTGGAGTTTGGAGTCAGACTGTTTGAGGGTGTGCACAGGTGTCTTTTTATACTGATAACAAGTTTAAACAGGTGCCATTACTACAGGTAATGAGTGGAGGAAAGAGGAGACTCTTAAAGAAGAAGTTACAGGTCTGTGAGAGCCAGAAATCTTGATTGTTTGTTTCTGACCAAATACTTATTTTCCACCATAATATGCAAATAAAATGTTAAAAAAACAGACAATGTGATTTTCTGGATTTTTTTTTGTCAGTTTGTCTCCCATAGTTGAGGTCTACCTATGATGTAAATTACAGACGCCTCTCATCTTTTTAAGTGGTGGAACTTGCACTATTGCTGACTGACTAAATACTTTATTGCCCCACTGTATATACATATATACAGTTAGGTCCATATATATTTGGACAGAGACAACATTTTTCTCATTTTGGTTATAGACATTACCACAATGAATTTTAACCAAAACAATTCAGATGCAGTTGAAGTTCAGACTTTCAGCTTTCATTTGAGGGTATCCACATTAAAATTGGATGAAGGGTTAAGGAGTTTCAGCTACTTAACATGTGCCACCCTGTTTTTAAAGGGACCAAAAGTAATTGGACAGATTCAATAATTTTAAATGAAATGTTCATTTTTAATACTTGGTTGAAAACCCTTTGTTGGCAATGACTGCCTGAAGTCTTGAACTCATGGACATCACCAGACGCTGTGTTTCCTCCTTTTTGATGCTCTGCCAGGCCTTCACTGCGGTGGTTTTCAGTTGCTGTTTGTTTGTGGGCCTTTCTGTCTGAAGTTTAGTCTTTAACAAGTGAAATGCATGCTCAATTGGGTTGAGATCAGGTGACTGACTTGGCCATTCAAGAATATTCCACTTCTTTGCTTTAATTAACTCCTGGGTTGCTTTGGCTTTATGTTTTGGGTCATTGTCCATCTGTAGTATGAAACGACGACCAATCAGTTTGGCTGCATTTGGCTGGATCTGAGCACACAGTATGTCTCTGAATACCTCAGAATTCATTCGGCTGCTTCTGTCCTGTGTCACATCATCAATAAACACTAGTGACCCAGTGCCACTGGCAGCCATGCATGCCCAAGCCATCACACTGCCTCCACCATGTTTTACAGATGATGTGGTATGCTTTGGATCATGAGCTGTACCACGCCTTCGCCATACTTTTCTCTTGCCATCATTCTGGTAGAGGTTGATCTTTGTTTCATCTCTCCAAAGAATGTTATTCCAGAACTGTGCTGGCTTTTTTAGATGTTTTTTAGCAAAGTCCAGTCTAGCCTTTTTATTCTTGATGCTTATGAGTGGCTTGCACCGTGCAGTGAACCCTCTGTATTTACTTTCATGCAGTCTTCTCTTTATGGTAGATTTGGATATTGATGCGCCTACCTCCTGGAGAGTGTTTTTCACTTGGTTGGCTGTTGTGAAGGGGTTTCTCTTCACCATGGAGATTATTCTTCTATCCTCCACCACTGTTGTCTTCCGTGGGCGCCCAGGTCTTTTTGCATTGATGAGTTCACCAGTGCTTTCTTTCTTTCTCAGGATGTACCAAACTGTAGATTTTGCCACTCCTAATATTGTAGCAATTTTTCAGATGGGTTTTTTTCTGTTTTCGCAGCTTAAGGATGGCTTGTTTCACCTGCATGGAGAGCTCCTTTGACCGCATGTTTACTTCACAGCAAAACCTTCCAAATGCAAGTACCACACCTCAAATCAGCTCCAGGCCTTTTATCTGCTTAATTAAGAATGACATAACGAAGGGATTGCCCACACCTGTCCATGAAATAGCCTTGGAGTCAATTGTCCAATTACTTTTGGTCCCTTTAAAAACAGGGTGGCACATGTTAAGTAGCTGAAACTCCTTAACCCTTCATCCAATTTTAATGTGGATACCCTCAAATGAAAGCTGAAAGTCTGAACTTCAACTGCATCTGAATTGTTTTGTTTAAAATTCATTGTGGTAATGTCCATAACCAAAATTAGAAAAATGTTGTCTCTGTCCAAATATATATGGACCTAACTGTATATATATATATATATATATATATATATATATATATATATATATATATATAATCTTTTTTTGTATATATTTGGATATATTTATTTAACTATAGCCCTTTTCTACTGCCGGTGCATTGCATATCTCCTTATATAAGGATTTCTATATATAGATCCCTGTACCACTCAGTCTGTCATTCCACGTCCCTGGCCACATTTTGTTTTATTCATCAAATTTTCATATATATATTCTTTTATACTTTTTTGCATAATAAATATAACAATTTTTAAAAGTAATTCTTGTTGTTCACCAATTTTATTTTATATGCAATTAATTCCTGATAAAGGATTTTTTGTGTGTAACCAAGGTGTGTTATCATTTTTAATAAAAATTAATAAATTTTATTAAATTTGGCTTTGAATATTTTGTTTTGGGGTAATATATGACTATTTGGTATTCTTAGTCTTTGTGATTTTATATTACTGTGGCATTTCTTTTCTATATAGGTATTATTCAGGGCTAGGTATCAGTCTGGTCGTCTGGGGAAGTGCATTCCAGAGAGCTGGTGCAGCACAAGAGAAGTCTTGGAGACGGAGGTGCGAGATTCGGATTATGGGGGATGTTAGTCTTAGGTCATTTGTAGAACGGAGGGCACATGTAGAGCGATAGACAGAGATGAGAGAGGAGATATAAGGTGGTGCAGAACTGTGGAGAGCTTTGTGAGTGAGAGAGATGAGTTTATACTGGACCCTGTAGCGAATGGGTAGCCAGTGTAATGACTGGCACAAGATGGAGGCATCGGTGAAGCGGCTGGATAGAAATATGACCCTGGCTGCCGCATTCAAGATGGATTGGAGAGGAGAAAGTTTGGTACGAGGGAGACCGATTAGAAGAGAGTTGCAGTAGTCCAGACGAGAATGAATAAGAGCGACAGTAAGAGTCTTTGCAGTTTCAAAGGTGAGAAAAGGTCGGATTCTGGAGATATTTTTAAGATGCAGGTGACAAGAGCGAGTGAGTGATCGGATATAGGGAGTAAAGGAAAGTTCGGTGTCTAATATGACCCCAAGACAGTGGCCATGCTGCTTGGGAGTTATGGTTGAACCTTCCAGGGTAATTTCGATGTTGGGTAGAGTGAGGTTAGTAGAAGGGAGAAAAACAAGAAGTTCCGTTTTGGAGAGATTTAGTTTCAGATAGAGGGGGGAACAAGATGTTAGAGACAGCAGACAGACAATCCTTGGTATTTTGAATTAGGGTAGGGGTGATGTCAGGGAAAGAAGTGTATATTTGGGTGTCGTCAGCATAGAGATGATACTGGAACCCAAATCTGCTGATTGTTTGTCCAATAGGGACAGTGTATAGAGAGAAGTGGAGGGGGCCTAGGACTGAGCCCTGCGGAACCCCGATAGTAAGGGGATGAGGAGAGGAACAGGAGCCGGCAAAAGATACAGTGAAGGAGTGGTCAGAGAGGCAGGAGGAGAACCAGGAGAGGGCTGTGTCCTTGAGGCCTATAGAGCTGAGCATAGTGAGGAGGAGCTGGTGATCCACAGTGTCAAATGCAGCAGAGGGATACAGGAGACTCAGCAGGGAGCAATGACCTTCGGATTTAGCTGTTATTAGATCATTAGAGACTTTATTGAGGGCAGTTTCAGTGGAGTGTAAAGAGCGGAAACCAGATTGTAAGGGGTCGAGAAGAGAGTTATCCGAGAGATAGCAGATTAGACGGGAGTGGACCAAGCATTCCAGGAGTTTAAAGATGAAGGAAAGGTTAGAGACAGGTCTGAAGTTAGCAGTGGAGTTCTGGTCCAGGGAAGGCTTTTTAAGCAAAGGGGTTATGATTGCATATTTAAATGAGGAGGGAAAGATACCTGAAGAAAGAGAGAGGTTAAATATTTTAGTCAGGTGAGTGGTGACCACTGCTGAGAGGGACTGCAGGAGATGTGATGGAATGGGGTTACTGTTGCAGGTTGTAGGCCGAGCAGAAGCGAGGAGCTTGGAAACTTCTTCTTCTGAAACAGGCTCAAAGATGTCTAGTGAGCTTGAGGTGCGGCAGGGAAGGGGATCCAGGCACTGAGGAGATTGGGCTGAGATATCCTGATGGATGTGGTTGATTTTTTCTAGGAAATAAGTGGCCAGATCGTCACCGCTGAGGTTGGTGATGGAGGCCTGTACTTTAGGTTTCAGGAGGTTTCAATGAGGTTCCGTCTTCCAGAGATGATGTTCTGGCAGTGCTCCTCCGCAGGTACTGGAAACCGGTGAGTCCAAAACTCAACAGTGACTCTCCTCTGTCGTCCGGGTCGGGTCTTCTCCTCTTCTTGCTGCCACTGCCATTCGACACGGCCTATGCCTCTGCAGTGTTGTGTGCACGAATGGTCCATCGCTGCCACTGCCGTATCTCATCATGGAGCCGAGCAGCTGCACACGGGGTTTTCTTCTGGGCCCTACCCATTCCAAAGTGGGGTCGCTTCTGACAGCTCCACCCATTTCTCTGTAATCTGTGGCAAGGAGCGAGGTCCTCTTCCTTTCAAACGCACGCACCATGGGCGGGCACCATTCACCAGTTTAGGCCGCTGACTGCCAGGCATTTTTTCATGCCATCTCTGAGTCAGGATGCCCATTAGTGGTGGGATCAAAGTTTTCCATTTTGGTACCAGTTTCCACCATCTTTAACCCCTTCATGACCCAGGATATTTTCGTTTTTGCCTTTTTGTTTTTCGCTCCCCTCCTTCCCAGAGCCATAACTTTTTCATTTTTCCATCAATATGGCCATGTGAGGGCTTATTTTTTGTGGAACGAGTTGTCCTTTTGAACAAAATCATTGGTTTTACCATGTCATGTACGAGAAATGAGAAAAATTCCAAGTGCGGTGAAATTGCAAAAAAAGGGCAATCCCACAGTTGTTTTTTGTTTGGCTTTTTTTCTAGGTTCACTAAATGCTAAAACTGACCAGTCATTATGATTCTCCAGGTCCTTACGAGTTCATAGACACCAAACATGTCTAGGTTCTTTTTTATCTAAGTGGTGAAAAAAATTCCACACTTTGCTAAAAAAGAAAAAAAAAATTGTGCAATTTACCAATAACTGTAGCGTCTCCATTTTTCATGACCTGGGGTTGAGTGAGGGCTTATTTTTTGCATGTCCAGCTGACATTTTTAATGATACTATTTTGGTGCAGATGTCTTCTTTTGATCGCCCGTTATTACATTTTAATGCAATGTCGCTGCGACCAAAAAAACGTAATTCTGGCGTTTTGAATTTTTCTTTATTGCTACGCCAATTATCGATCAGGTTAATCTTTTTTTATTGATAGATCAGGCGATTCTGAACGCGGTGATACCAAATATGTGTAGGTTTGATTTATTTTTTTATGGTTTTATTTTGAATGGGGCGAAAGGGAAGTGATTTGAACTTTTATATATATATATTTTTTTTTCATATTTTTAAAAACATTTTATTTTTTACTTTTGCCTTACTTCAATAGCCACCATGGGTGGCTAGAAGCTGGTACAACTTGAATGGCTCTGCTACATAGAGGGTGGCGCTCATAGCAATCCAGCGTTAATAACCATAGAGGTCTCAAGGAGACCCTTGGTTGTCATGCCGACGTGCCGATGACTCCCGATCATGTGACGGGGGGGTCATCAGTGCGCACATTTCCGGCCGGATGGCCAGAAGTGCTTGTTAAATGCCATTGTTAGAGTTTGACGGCGGCATTTAGCTACTTAATAGGCACGAGCGGATCGCGATTCTGCCCGCGCCTATTGCGGGCACATGTCAGTTGTTCAAAACAGCTGACATGTCCCGGCTTTGATGCGGGCTCACCGCCAGAGCCCACATCAAAGTGGGTGTTCTGCCATCGGACGTACTATTCCATCTGATGGCAGAAAGGGGTTAAGGTCGCCATCTTGGTCACAAACAAAGTTTGTCACATCCAGGGTTTCAGTCACATCCAATGTATTAATCACATCCAGGGTATCAGTATCTTCACCATTCACGGCATTCCCACATTGCAAGGCTGTGGGATTCTGACGCACTATACCAAGTGTGAGGGGGGCCAGGGCTGTAGTCATGGCTGACATATATTGTTCAATCACACACTGGTCTCCCACCACATGAAAACAATGTTCCTTTGTCAGCGTACCTGTCTTTCCATTCTCTGAACCATTAGGGTCACCTCTGGTCTGCTGCAGGCTCACTCCTGATGACTGCACACAAATAGAGACAGTTTAGTTCCAACTTTAAACGAGTAACTTTCCTTCCTCAGCTCGTCCAAATCAATTACAGCATCGACATAGGGTTCCACACGGTTTACATCCTTCGCTTTCCCTGTGCTCTCCCTCATATCCTTCAGCATGTTCCTGGGTCGTGTCATCTTGTTCGGGACCGCAGCATCCTCCCTGTCCAGCTTCACTATTTTTAGGAGTTCCCCTGTCCGTTTCGAACCAGACATAGGGGCATCTGCCCACGTAGTAAGCTGCCACATGATAGAGCCAACTGTGCTCCTGTGCTGCTGGCCTTGGACGACTGGGCTTCTAGCTTGAATGTTACGGAGCTGACTGTGCTGCCCCAGGCTCTAGGGCCCTACAGGACTGCCTGGGCTCTCTGGCTCTACTGAATTCAAATAAGGAGATACTCCTATTTTACCAACAGCTGGCCCCTCATACGTTAACTATTTGTTATACTAAACTACTATTCCTATTCTACTATGCCACCTTCTGGTGGCTAATCTTATAACTGCACTGTCCCTTTCTACACAACACATAAATATACAGTATATATACACATAGCAGCATCATGCAATTATATATACAATCATACGAACAAGGTAATATCAGCATGAGGAAAGGGAGTGGAGCATGACGTGATCCCGGTATACCCCATACATACCTCTCATCAGTCACCCTACCTGTGAAAGGACTGCCTGTTATCACCTATGAATAAGGAGCACAGTTGCCTTTTTAGATTGGTGGATAACCAGGGAGCTACTTTCTGAGTTTTATTGTGACTGTGTACCAACTTCTCAGGGAGACTTACCCTTTATTGACACCTTTCTGCAACAGGATTCGACTCATATCAATTAAAATTTTTTAAAAATTTTCACAATTTAATAACCTACGAATAGCAACTTGATGACAGTTTCCACACCAGTTATTTTTCTCAATGTACAGTAAGTTTTAAAAATTATAATTTAACATGCATGCATATAATTTTATTTTATTATTAAAGGAGAACAGATGTATTGATATCAACACCTTGGCTTGCACCAATCATATGGGAAGGTGGCTTCAATATCGACATACTGAATGCACAATTTCACCAGCGAAATGTTCGTGTTGGCGTCACTGTGTTTGCCATCAAAAAGTAAGTTTTGGTTTTTATAAAAAATAAAAAAAATCATATTTGAGGTGAAATCCCCTCAAAAAACAGGGGCTGCATACCTGTCATCTTACGTCACCACATGGAGCTGCTCCGTACGTCCACATGCCCCCATGCTCCCACATGCCCCCATGCTCCCATTCTGAAATACGAATACCTGACACCTGTATGCTCTTCTCATTCTTACGGTGACATAGCTCAACCACATCTTTAGCAACAACATGTAAAAATATTAAATTATTGCAGTTCCCACTGGCCTCTGGAGCTGTCATAGTATATTCCTGTTTTCTTCAACTCATATGTCAGCTTTGCTTTGTAGACTGGGTCACAGTGAGCAGAGTTGTTTCATAATCATTACAAGGTGGAAAAGATATAACCATGACTTTCGTAGTGGCAAAAAAAATATTTTCGCCTTTCTACTGTTATAGGAACATATTCGGCACCTAGAGGTTAGTTGGCATTTTTATATGGGCAGTAGGTTGCAAAAAGACACAGACTGCAGAACCTACACCCCTTTTGGGTCAAACTTTTGGGTCTATGGAGTATGACTTTTCCAAGCAGTTACCCTCTGAATATTACAGTGGAGAAGGAAACAGAGGATTGCTTAGCTGGAAAATAAAGTCTTTGACATTACTTCTGAATACAACTTGCAAGCGGACTTGTGCTTCAACAAGAGCTTGAAATTCTGAAATTGTCACAGATTTAGAAAACTGCAGTCACAGAAATATTACGTTTTGGGGCATACCTGCATACAACCCTACCTGCCCAACTGCCACAATACCTAAAAGTCAGCTGTTTCCAGAAATTCCCTAATGTGTCCCCATTATTGACCAGACTTATATGCTCACTAGTCTGAACCATATCTCTGCCTCTGCTCCACAGGGTGGAGATTCCACAACTGTATGAGAACAGATACTCTAGAGTATAGCAGGCAGAATAGATCTCTCCCAGATCCTTAAGATGCATACAGATGTACAGTGAGTCGGTGACATCTTTCAAGTTACCCTTTACTCTGGCAGTAAGATGTCTAAGGAAAGCCAAGATCCCCTACAGAGGGGGCCACCGGAATAAGTTCTTGATACCAAGTAGAGCAGTGCCAGACTGGGGTGCCAAGGGCTCACCAGTTACATTGACTTTACCTACAGTACATCTCTATTTAATAATTTACTGGGTAGTTTGATTAATGAATGGTGAGATGTTGCTTTTTCTGCACAGAGTGACTTAAGTGATTTATGCCAAGTACTGCCCACACAGTGGATTCGGTGGCCCAGATCTGCAGAGGGGCCCTCCGGGGGATTCTCCTGTTTCCCTATGGGCCAGTCTGAGCCTGGAGTAGAGGGAAGTTTCTTTATGTGTGAAGAAAAATAATGCGGCACTCACCAGTTGGATTGATTATTCCAAAGTCCTTTTTTATTTCATCCAAGTGAACAAGAGACTTTGTGTGGGATTTGCGGGACACAGAGGCATGCAGGGAGCGTGCAGATGGACGACAGCCGTTTTGCGCAGTGAGCACTTCAATGGGTCCAGGTGTGTGAGGGTAGTTTCTTCCTGCATCTTCAGTAGAGGAAGCCATTAAAATCGCTGAACTAATTACATCGCGACAGGACTTGGTCACTTAATTTTTGTTCTGACCCAGAAGAAGACCCATACAGGATCACTCCTTTGCTTACCTCAAAGCTATATGCGCCACAAAATAGTTAAAATTTGCTGGACAGCTAACATCTGCATTAGATTTACAAATCCTTTAGACAGGTTTTTTTAAGGTTCTTCCTTTTACTCGTAAGTTATGGTGAACGTTTACTCTCCAGTGACTGACATATTTTGGATTTTAGTAAGTTTTGGTCCATCGGCCTCTATCAATGTACAGCATAAAATGAGAATTAAAATCTAATTTTTAATTTATTTCTTAAAAAATTAAGAAAAGACCACCCTTTGTGAAAATAAAAAGGGGTTGAATTACTGTCAATGAGAGTCAATGTTACATCAAAGCCATTGTCTTTCTGGTTTTGATGTAACATTGACTCTCATCGACAGTAATTCAACCCCTTTTTTTTTATTTTCACAAAGGATGGCACACTTTTGTTAATTTTTTAAGAAATATGGTACATTAAAAGTTATATTTTAATTCTCACTTTATGCTTTACATTGATATCCTTATTAGTTAGATCTATATGTAAGTCATTTTGGGGGTATTATTCCATCATAGCTTTTTTCCATCGGCCTCTATAGCTTTTTGGTATAATTTACGAATCATGTGACTCCAAGCATTGGCTATTCTACTGTAATTGCTTATTTCTAAACATCTCTCATTGCTCTGCTGGTAACTGAGCTTTATTCTCTGATTAATTATTGCTGTTAAATTGATATCCCTAAGTATAAAGGGATTAAACAGACCATTTTCATAGGTCTATAGCTTGAGGGAGGCTGCCTCCTCCAGGGAAAAGATATTGCTTTCTTCTAAGAGATTACATTCGTCATCCTTAATAATCCCAAATGTAGTTATTACGGCACACTGCGATACTCACCTTGCTTGCCGGGTCCCTCGCCGCGTCCCTCCTCCTCCTCTTTCGGGTTCTCGGCCGCGCTGGGGATCCTGTTCCCCGCGCATGCTCGCTAGGCCGCTTAGGTCGCAGTCACACGCACTCCCAGCTTCTTTATGATGCCTGGTTGTACTGACCTGGAAGCGCTGTCCTGCCTGGGCAGCGGCCACCGGGTATATCAGGTCGCTTCCTGCTAGAGGAAGCGCCTGATTATTATTGTGCCTTTCTGTGCTCCCTCCTGGTCCACTTAGGTTTCTGTACATCAGGTCCCTGTACGCTTCCAGTGTGTGCGTGCTCTGCTCTGTCCCTGCACAATTCCAGTGCGTGCGTAATCTGCTCTGTCCCTGTACGCTTCCAGTGCATGCTCTGCTCTGTCCCTGTACACTTCCAGTGTGTGCATGCTCTGCTCTGTCCCTGTACGCTTCCAGTGCGTGCGTGCTCTGCTCAGTCCCTGTACGCTTCCAGTGCGTGCATGCTCTGCTCTGTCCCTGTACGCTTCCAGTACGTGCTCAGCTCTGCTCAGTTCCAGTATTCCTCCAGTGCGTGCTCTGATCCATCCAGGATCCGGTACCCTCTGTGTGAACCCTGCCATGCCCTGAGTCCCGGGTTTTCCATGTGGCTGCTCCACCCCTCTGGTCCTCTGTGAGTACCCTGATTCTCCTGGTTGTTCTCGAGCTGCCCCTCTGGCACAAGCTATCACGGTGTATCTCCCTCCTAGGCTTACCCCTAACAGTCCCTGTATATGGGTCGGTTCCACCTGATCACCTCGCCTGGGAACCGTCGTCACCGCAATCCAGTGGGTCCACTCCAGGAATCATAACATTAGTCACTCGAACGTTTCTCATATATTTATGGCTTGCTTTGGCAAAGATCCCTCCAGCACAGCTAACTACCTTGTTATATCACTCCTAAATATAGATACTTGGTTTACAAACTGATGAACATATTTCCCTATATTATTAATTCACGCTAAGTCGGGTTTACTAAGGGAACATCGGCGGCTGATGGAACAAGAAGAATTTGGAAATCGTATTTCTTCAGTTGACTTTTCTTTTTGACCTTGCATGCTGGGAAGACTTTGGTTAGGATCCATCAACAGTTTGCTTTTTATACTTTATACAAAAAAGTATGTTTTAGTTGTTGGGTTTATTTATCAATGCACTCATAACTCTTTGTTCACATCCATCACCACAACTTTTGCAATGTCTTTTCGAACAGGTTTGACAATACAAACGTCACCCGTCACGGCTGTTCTCTTTCTTTGCCCTATTTTCTGTAATGGTCATGGAACCTTTAGCTGAACTGATTAGATCCAATACACTTATTAGAGAAATTCTTTTTAGTGGGTCAACACC
Source organism: Ranitomeya variabilis (assembly GCF_051348905.1). Classification (NCBI taxonomy): domain Eukaryota; kingdom Metazoa; phylum Chordata; class Amphibia; order Anura; family Dendrobatidae; genus Ranitomeya; species Ranitomeya variabilis. Next base: position 251,597,387 of record NC_135233.1, on the reverse strand, counting down.
ATAAATTAGGATTATGTGCAGACTACATCATAGTATATTGCTAGGGGTCTTTATCATCCCTTACATCAATTGTTGACACCCTGAAAGAATTCTCAAGGTATCATGTTATGAAATTAACCCTAACAAAGCTCAGATCTTCAGTTTTAATATAGATCACGCTCTCCAGATTAATCTGTAAAATTGAAATTCCCTTTTCAGTGGCAATCCCACCATTGGCTTACTTAGGCATCTAGATCAAAAACCCAACATTATCATTGGCAAATGCTTACATACCTCTTATCCATAGCTCTATCCAAAAAAGATTGACTTTTTTGGGTGGAACGGTAGCTTATGAAATGCTACTTCTTCTTAAACTCCTCTATATTATACCCATTTCCTGAATTAAAACACTCCAATACCAAGCTTTTAACTTTCTCTTTGGAAGGAATATCCACTTTAATCTCTAGAATTATTAATTCATCATATTACCTCTCCCCCTATACGACTCTGCTATTAGATATTGAAATTATTCCATTTATGTGTAGGTACATTATAAGCCATGCTTTAATAATTGCTAACATGCTGGTAGCCTCGAACTGGAAATCCTCTTCTGTTCTTTTCTAATTTAGTTAGTAAGAGATCTTTGCATTTTTCCTATGAAAAGACTTAATAAGAAATAACGGTCTACTCAAATTTTCCACAAGATGGGATACCCGAGTGGCTGCTTCCCACAAGACCTATCATTGTCTTAATTTTACAGACATTTTCCAAAAGTTTGATACAATGGATCTAGAAATGGATATAACACACCCCTTTTAAAATGTCAGGGTTTTTTCATGTAAGAAGTATGTTACCAAGGAGAATACTTTCAGAACTCTTTCCATCTTTAATGTTGCCCATAATCTGTGCAATTTAAATGGAAAACAGACTGAAATCTTTTCAGTGGAAAAGAAAAAACTAAAATAATGTGGTTGCATATATATGCACACACTTACACTAATACTTTGTTGAATAACTCTTTAAATTTAGTCTTTTTGGGTCAGAGTCTATCAGCACATTGTTTCTAGGATTCGATATCTTTGCCCACTTTTCATTGCAGTAGCTCCAAATCCATGAAACTGTATTGACATCTTCTGGTACAGTGCCCTATTGAGATCACCCACAGATTGTCTGTTGGATTCAGTTTTGGACTCAGGCTGGGCAGTTCCAAAACTGATCTTTTTCTGGCCATGACATTCTTTTATTAAATTGTAGGTATACCTAGAGGAGCTGTTGTGCTGAAAGGTGAAAGTCCTCTGTATTTTTAGCAGATGCCTGAAGGTTTTATTGCAAAATTGTCTGACCTTGACTAAAGCCCAGTTCCACCTACCAAAAAACAGCCCCAACGCATAATGCGGTCTCCATCATGCTTCACTTTGGGGATGGTGTTCTTTAGGTGATGCAAAATGTTGGCTGTGTGTCAAACATACCTTTCGGAATTATGACCAAAAAGTTCAATTTTCAGACCATAACACTTTTCCCACATGCTTTTGGCTGACTTGATGGAGGTTTTGGCAAAACATAGCCGGGCTTGGGTGTTCTTCGCTATGAGACAAGGCTTCCATCTTGTCCCCTGAACTCAAAGGCCAGACATACAGTATGAAGAACATGGGAGATGCAGAACACAATCAGTACTTGTCTGAAATTCCTGTTGGCCTCTTGGCAGCCACTAGATAAATTGTCTTCTTGTCCTTTCATAAATTTTTGAGGGACATGTAGTTCTAGGTAATTTCACTGTTGTGCCAAATTTAACCACTTCTTGATGATGTCTTCACAAGTCCCCCCCCCCCCATATATCTAATCCTTGAAAAATGTTTTGTACTCTTTTCTTGACTAATAACTTTTAACAATGAGATCCCATTGCTGTGTTGCAAGTTGTTTACGGATTATAGATTTTACTGTAAAAAGCAACTAAGAAAATGTCAGGAAGATCCTCCTAGAACAGCAAAACATTTTATAGTGTTAATCAGAATTGCTGTAAATGAGGGCCGACACTGACTGCTATGTAACATGAGGGTAAATGTGATTGACGTAATCTGAATACAATCACATCCCAAATATAAGAGGGTATTTGCACTTAAAAATTAAAAAATGTTGCATTTTATTTTTTCCCTTCAGTTTTTACAAGCGACATCATGGGCAGCATTAAATGAGGAAAAAGTTTTAAATGATTCTTCTTGGTCGGATTTTTGTATAGGACAAGAACCTGGAATTTTAATTGGGATGTGTAGAATTTTTATATCCACTGTACAAGTTACGCGACTCGCACTGTCATGTCTTCTGACTGTATATAATAGTGCTAGTTATAAGTTTGTACTGTTTGTTTTTATTCTTCTCCTGTCCCCATTTCCCCTCCCCTTTTCCTTTTTATACCCCCTCCCCCTTACCAATCATAGACTTTATTGAAAATTCATAAAATCTTGGTCAATAAAAATACAAACTTCTCTACTATTTCAGGTACACAGTCTTTGTGAAGATATTTATTGAAACTGCTGAAAAGTTCTTTATGGTGGGGCATAAAGTCAACTATTACGTGTTCACAGACCGCATTAAAGACATCCCTAATATCACCTTGGCAGAGGGAAGACAATTGGTAATCTTAGAGGTTTCCAGCTATCAAAGATGGCAGGACGTGTCCATGAGACGCATGGAAATGATCCGCGACCATACTATACGAAGGTTCATCAATGAAGTGGACTACTTGGTGTGTGTAGATGTGGACATGAAGTTCAGTGATGAGGTTGGGGTGGAGATCCTCAGTGATGTTTTTGGCACCTTACATCCAGGTTTCTATGGTTCATCTCGCGAGCACTTCACATACGAGCGCAGGAAACAGTCTACTGCCTGTATTCCTTCTGATGAAGGAGACTTTTATTATGCAGGGGGATATTTTGGCGGTACAGTAGAAGAAGTCTACAAGTTGACCAATTTTTGCCATAATGCGACAATGACTGACAACGGAAACCATATTGAAGCAGTCTGGCATGATGAGAGCTACCTGAACAAATATTTCCTTTATCACAAACCGACTAAAGTATTGTCTCCTGAGTATCTCTGGGACAATAATTTTGGAAGTCGGGACTTCCTTAAGAAAAGAAGATTTGTTGCTGTTCCAAAAAATCACGACGCCATCCGAAACAGACGAGATTTGTATGACTATTCAAGAAGACAAAAATTTCATATTTTATGATATTTGCCATTTTTGAAAAACTTGAAATTTTGAAGTTTTAACAAAATGTTGTAAAGAGGTAAACAAATGATTTAAATTTTTCACAATAAAGATAAAAATTTCTATTTACGTAGCAATAACATGGTTTTGCAGAACTGTACATATAGGTAAAAAATAAAAAGATAAAAGTCAAGTAATTAAAATGCATAAGACTATGAAAGACAAAGCTTCCCCTACTAGTTGGCACTTGAGAAAAAAGTGGTCCTGTCACTTAATACAGAGCGGTTACCAAATTTCACTATACAAGCTGCATACATTGTTAGGTAGAACTCTTAGACTTGATGAAGCAGATGTAATTGCTTCGAGAAACCATATCAGAATGGGGCGACATGGCGACTTTAGCCACAACCAAGGAATTCCATTCGTGACAACCAAAGCACAAAAAATCCAAATGATGAAGACTTTTAGCAATTTGATTGTTGTGCTACCGTGCATGTGGCAATGCAACCCCATTCATTCACACTATGCTGCAATGCAACATTGGCATAAAGTACATTTTAGTCTTGGGACCAGTGTCACGGCAAATGTGGTCATGTAGCCCCAGTGTACTCCTGATACTAAAATGATCATTTTAGGAATCCAGCTATGAGTGAGAGCTGACAAATCCAAGCGTATTCAATCTATGCCTCCCAGCCAGTCTGACTGTCAGCTGTAGCTTAAACTGGGAAGTGCGAGATAGCAGCAGAACTAGGGACGCTGAGGAGCTTTCAATCAGGCTAGATGGGCAGAGATTCAGCAGCACCAGGTGAAACAGACATTAAGGAGCTGTAAATCAGGCTAGGTGGGCAGAGATTCAGCAGCAAACAAAAAACACAAAGCTACAAAAAAAACTCGTTATAAGTTCTGCAATTAAATAATCATTTTTAATCAGTCTCTGATGCATTTTTTGGCAGCTGAACCTTGTTGATCAAAGACTACATTCACGTGTCCATTTTCAATTATGTCCATGTCCATGTCAAAAAAACAGTGAACAGATCTCTGTTTTTGATCCGAGTCATGGATGAAAATCACCCATACCAGTTTATAGGTCAAGAAAATCACAGACTCCAAACAGATGCCTCCATGCACTGTCTATTTTTAACACTGTAAGAGGTAGGAGAATCATTGCATTTTTTTCTCTAAGAAAATCACTGATGGTAAAAACTGAGACACTGTAATAGAGATTTCAGGAATCTCATTCACTTAGCTACTACAAAATGCTATACTATAAAATGCTGCAAGAACACTACGTGTGAACAAGCCCTAAGTGAGATTTATTCAATAATGTTTTGAGTTTGTATGGTGACAGCTGGCACCATCCAGGGAAGATGTCACTGCCCTTTTACCCAGTTTCTCCAAAAATAAGATCTACACAGAAAATAAACCCTAACAGGGGCATACAGTGCCTACAAGTAGTATTCCACCCCCTGCAGATTTAGCAGGTTTACACATTTGGAATTAACTTGGCATTGTGACATTTGGACTGTAGATCAGCCTGGAAGTGTGAAATGCACTGCAGCAAAAAAGAATGTTATTTCTTTGTTTATTTTTTTTTTAAATTGTGAAAAGTTTTATCAGAGGGTCATTTATTATTCAACCCCTCAACCCACCAGAATTCTGTTTGGTTCCCCTAAAGTATTAAGAAGTAGTTCAGGCACAAAGAACAATGAGCTTCACATGTTTGGATTAATTATCTCTTTTTCCAGCCTTTTCTGACTATTTAAGACCCTCCCCAAACTTGTGAACAGCACTCATACATGGTCAACATGGGAAAGACAAATGAGCATTCCAAGGCCATCAGAGACAAGATCGTGGAGGGTCACAAGGCTGGCAAGGGGTACAAAACCCTTTCGAAGGAGTTGGGCCTACCTGTCTCCACTGTTGGGAGCATCATCCAGAAGTGGAAGGCTTATGGAACTACTGTTAGCCTTCCACGGCCTGGACAGCCTTTGAAAGTTTCCTCCCATGCCGAGGCCAGGCTTGTCCGAAGAGTCAAGGCTAACCCAAGGACAACAAGGAAGGAGCTCCGGGAAGATCTCATGGCAGTGGGGACATTGGTTTCAGTCAATACCATAAGTAACGTACTCCACCGCAATGGTCTCCGTTCCAGACGAGCCCGTAAGGTACCTTTACTTTCAAAGCGTCATGTCAAGGCTCGTCTACAGTTTGCTCATGATCACTTGGAGGACTCTGAGACTGACTGGTTCAAGGTTCTCTGGTCTGATGAGACCAAGATCGAGATCTTTGGTGCCAACCACACACGTGATGTTTGGAGACTGGATGGCACTGCATACGACCCCAAGAATACCATCCCTACAGTCAAGCATGGTGGTGGCAGCATCATGCTGTGGGGCTGTTTCTCAGCCAAGGGGCCTGGCCATCTGGTCCGCATCCATGGGAAGATGGATAGCACGGCCTACCTGGAGATTTTGGCCAAGAACCTCCGCTCCTCCATCAAGGATCTTAAGATGGGTCGTCATTTCATCTTCCAACAAGACAACGACCCAAAGCACACAGCCAAGAAAACCAAGGCCTGGTTAAAGAGGCAAAAAATCAAGGTGTTGCAGTGGCCTAGTCAGTCTCCTGACCTTAACCCAATTGAAAACTTGTGGAAGGAGCTCAAGATTAAAGTCCACATGAGACACCCAAAGAACCTAGATAACTTGGAGAAGATCTGCATGGAGGAGTGGGCCAAGATAACTCCAGAGACCTGTGCCGGCCTGATCAGGTCTTATAAAAGACGATTATTAGCTGTAATTGCAAACAAAGGTTATTCCACAAAATATTAAACCTAGGGGTTGAATAATAATTGACCCACACTTTTATGTTTAAAATTTATAAAAATTTAACTGAGCAACAAAACTTTTTGGTTTGTAAGATTTATGCACCTGTTACTAAATCCTGCTCTTGTTTGAAGTTTGAAGGCTCTAACTTATTTGCATCTTATTAAACCTGCTAAATCTGCAGGGGGTTGAATACTACTTGTAGGCATTGTAACTCCAATAGGTAGAGTAGTTGCAATCACACCTGGGCCCCTAAGCCTTAAGGGATCAAAAAGCCTTTTAGAAATACATATATTATATAGAGTCATTACAAACAGAGTGATCTATTTCATGTGTTTATTTCTGTTAATATTGATGGTTATGACTTGCATCCAATGAAAACCCAAAAGTCATTATTTCAGTAAATTAGAATACTTTATAACACCAGCTTGAAAAATTATTTTAAAATCTGAAATGTTGGCCTACTGAAATGTATGTTCAGTAAATGCACTCAATACTTGGTCGGGGCTCCTTTTGCATAAATTACTGCATCAATGCGGCGTGGCATGGAGGCGATCAGCCTGTGGCACTGCTGAGGTGTTATGGAAGCCCAGGTTGCTTTGATAGCAGCCTTCAGCTCGGCTGCATTGTTGGGTCTGGTGTCTCATCTTCTTCTTGACAATATCCCACAGATTCTCTATAGGGTTAAGGTCAGGCGAGTTTGCTGGCCAGTCAAGCACAGTGATACTGTTGTTTGTAAACCAGGTATAGGTACTTTTGGCAGTGTGGACAGGTGCCAAGTCCTGCTGGAGGATGAAATTTCCATCTCCAAAAAGCTTGTCGGCAGAGGGAAGCATGAAGTGCTGTAAAATTTCCTGGTAGATGCCTGCGCTGACTTTGGTCTTGATAAAACACAGTGGATCTACACCAGCAGATGACATAGTTCCCCAAACCATCACTGATTGTGGAAACTTCACACTAGACCTCAAGCAGCTTGTATTGTGGCCTCTCCACTCTTCCACCAGACTCTGGGACCTTGATTTCCAAATGAAATGTAAAATTTACTTTCATCTGAAAACAACACCTTGGACCACTGAGCAAAAATCCAGTTATTTTTCTCCTTGGCCCGGGTAACAGGCTTCTGGAGTTGTCTATTAGTCATGAGTGGCTTGACACAAGGAATGCGGCACTTGTAGCCCATGTCCTGGATGACTCCAGCAGCAGTGGCAATGTCCTGTTCTTAACAATCCTTTCAAGGCTGCGGTTATCCCTGTTGCTTGTGCATCTTTTTCTACCACTCTTTTTCCATATGCAGCGCCCCAGAGTCCTGGTCGTTGCAGTACTGTGGCTCCGCCACTAAGGGGAGCCATGGTACGTTCGATGGCACCGAAGGAGTTCCTCCAATCAGGTATCACAGACACCAATATGTTTCACAGCAGGGCCTCCGGGGGGAGCTAAGGGTGCTATTCATTAGGCCACTCCCCACCATAGTGGGTAAACTGGGGGTCAGGCAGGAAGTTAGAGAGAACGCTGACGGGATTGAACGGAGCAACACCCTGTGGCAGGGGGTGTTGTGAAGGGAGAGACTGTAGGGTCTCTGCCAGGGGTGGGATCCTGGCAGAGGCTTGGCATTGAAAGAACGTAACGGGTCCGCGCAGGCTCCTGGAAGCGGCGGGACTCAAGAAAGGACTAGAAGCGAGATAGATTGTGCTGAGTGAGAAACGAGATCAAGCAGAAGGAGAATACCAGCAGGGGTTTTGTTGAAAGAGGCAGCACCCTGCTGAGGCGCAATACCGGTGGCCGGAACGCCGAGGGAGTGGATTAGAATACAGCTTCAAGCCATACTCCAAACAGCGGCAGGACAGTCGGTCTCAGGCGGGCTGTCTACCACATATCACCTATGAAGTCTTGGGGGGCAATTGCGGGAGAGGGGCGACTCTAGGGTCCCGGAAGAACTCCAGGCCTACCTGACAAACGGGTGCCATTCCAACCTGAATACAGGGAAGGGGTGGATTACAGAGGAACATCAAATCGAGTTGTGAGGGAACTTAAGAAACAGACACAACCGTTGTGGGGTTACTTTCCGTGAGCACAGCAGGGAAGGACTACAACACATAGCGCTAGAAGGAAGGCACAGATTTCCACCTGAGAGGAGAACTCTGGAGGTGCCATTGGACCGGCCGGACTTGCGCAGCCTGGTGAACCGTATTCTGGACTGAGGACTCAGAGATCTCCAGTAAAGAGGTAAAGAGACTGCAACCTGGTGTCCTCGTTATTTACCGCGACTTACACCCCACAACCGCACCGCTACATCACTACCACCTATTACACCGGACGTCCCCCACTGACGGACAGGGCCACGGACCGGGTCTAGCCACCGTGACAACCCCGAGACTGAGAACTAGAGGCCCGGCTCCGGGTACCCCTCGGCCCTGTGGCGGTGTGGGGGCGCGCCGCAGACTTGGCGTCACGAACAGGATCTACTTAAGCCTGAAGAATCAGGTCATGTGTGCCTAGAGACTGTGATTTGTTGTGCTTGGACTGTACTTTATTGTAAGACTGTGCTGCGCCATTAGCCGCCAAAAGTTCCCGCCAAAAGGCGCCGCCATTGCTACACCCAAGGGGAAGGAGGGCGTGTTATGGGCGGAGACCCCCAGTGTGGCGCGAGAAATGGCTACCGCCTCCTGCACTTCTGGCTGCAGAGAAATGACCTGCCCCAAAGCAGAAGAGAAACACCCCTTGATATGCAACGGCGAGAGGCTGGTGACGGAGAAGCCCGACCTCAGAGAAATGGCGGAGTTAGGTGCATGCACTGCCAGCGACTATCAGGTGGCGATGATGAACGGCGAGTGCCTGAGCGAGGAAGAAGCGGTTCAGGCCTGCCTTTCTTCACCGGAGATGGACCGGAAGCCTGCGGATCCGACAGCGAAGCTACGTCCACCAATTCCGACCTCGGAGTTAGAGGAGGAGGAACCACAGCAAGCGGAGCGGAATCCGAGCATCCCATTGGAGGAGCCCCGGTCCGGGCTGCAGCAGACTCCAGCGTCCTCGTTAACGGACCAGATCGACATCGATGGAATCACATCAGGCGCAGGTACGGAAGACACCCCTGCCTCTCCGTTCGATTCCGCTCCTGCGACCGACCCCCTTCACAACAGTAGCCGCCTCTTCATGGCGGGAATGGTGGCATCATCCTCCGAAATGAAGAAGGGTCTGGTACCCCTGCCACCGATCGCAATAGGAGAGTTCCTAGATGTGAGTTCGGAGGGAGTGATCCTCCGGTGGGAGGCCCCCCGGATTAAGTCGAATGGGGTTTGGAGAAGAAGTCACGCCGTTGCCGTGCTCACTTGGGAACAATATAAACAGTGCCTGATTTCCCAATGGAAAGAGATGGGACAAACCCCCGCTGCATCAGCCGTGAACCGGGGTCTGAAGCCTGCACGGTCAGGAGATACCCGCCATCGGAGTACCCGGGAAGAGTGTGCCCGCCACGTTCGCCGAGGTGGATCTGAGAGAGTGTCATCTACTACCTCAGCGGCGACTGAACTAAATGTAGTGGAGCTTACCAACATTGCCACCGCCCATATTATTGCAGCAACTGAGCTGGCAGCCAGGATCCGTCTTCAGGTTCAGGCATCAGGTGGTCCGACTGCACTGGAAAGATCCACCACGGACACTGGCACCACAGTGGTTGGGGGCCCGGAACCCAAGCCACCAGAAGAAGAATAAACCTCGATACCATGAAAATGTAAATAGTTACTGTTTGTTCTTTTAAGTTGCTGCTAAACCTGTCCAGGGTTAATGGATCCCTTTGTTGACCCGGGATCCCCTTTGTTTGTTTTTCTTTTTCTTGAAGTTTTTGCACCAAGTTACACAAACTGCAGAAATCATGGACTGTGCATGATTCGAACTTTCTTTTGTAAATAGTTTGCACCTTCTTAAAGGTGCTCCCTACTGGTTTTAGCCAAAGACACTTTGCGAAGATATTTGCCCTATTGGTTTGAGCCAAAGACACTTTGTGAAGATACCTTTCCTACCGGTTCTAGTTAAAGACACTTTGCGAAGATACCATACCGGAACCTTTGCATGGGCTGGTAGGCTGAGAAGACGAGCTACCTCAGAAAGACTTGGTCCCCTCTTAAAGGGGATGTGTGAAATTGAACTTGAGAAAGATACTGTTGCAGAACAGTAATGTGATAATGAAGCTTGAAAAAGAAATGTAACTGTTTTACATGCTAAGTTATATGTGTTGAATTTGTTGAAATGTGAAATCTAAATAATGTTTTGCAGAAAGAAAAGATGCAGAGAGCCCGTAGGGGTAGAGATAGAGATCTGCATAGCTGAAAGTAAGGAAGTAATGATGAAGGTGAGGATAGAAGGTCAACCCTGCGTCCCCATAGAAAGTTACTTTGTTACTAAGGACAGAAGGCGAACCCGTAGGGGTTAGAGAGTGAGTCCTTAAAGGAGCCGAGTAGAGCGGGCTCAGAGTTCTTTAAACGAAAGGAATGTTATGTCTATACTATGTATAGTAGTGAAAGGCAGTAGGCCCTGGCTGAACGGGGCGGTCCTGTAAAAAAAAGGAGAGGCAGTAGGTCTGGTGCCATAGGGACAGGCGGTCCTGCAGGTTCAAAGTAGGAGAATGTGAAGTTACCTTACCCTGTAATGTGATTATAGGAAGGCCTTTGGTAAACTAAGAGTGTATGTTTCTTAAAGGCAATGTTAATTTACTGTTCCAGAATTTGCACTAAGTAGAATACCCGGTTGGGTAGCAGGAGTTATGTATAGCCTGTAATTTATAATGTTGACTATGTTTGTAACGTTAAAAGTGTCCTCACCTCCCATAAAGGGAAGCCTGTTCAAGTATACTTATTGTTTTGCACTCAACAAAATTGTATGTCTGTTTACTAATCTGTATTGTTGTTTTTCTTCCCAGTCCCGGAGTACTGTGTTTAACCAGGGGGGAGTGCAGCGCCCCAGAGTCCTGGTCGTTGCAGTACTGTGGCTCCGCCACTAAGGGGAGCCATGGTACGTTCGATGGCACCGAAGGAGTTCCTCCAATCAGGTATCACAGACACCAATATGTTTCACAGCAGGGCCTCCGGGGGGAGCTAAGGGTGCTATTCATTAGGCCACTCCCCACCATAGTGGGTAAACTGGGGGTCAGGCAGGAAGTTAGAGAGAACGCTGACGGGATTGAACGGAGCAACACCCTGTGGCAGGGGGTGTTGTGAAGGGAGAGACTGTAGGGTCTCTGCCAGGGGTGGGATCCTGGCAGAGGCTTGGCATTGAAAGAACGTAACGGGTCCGCGCAGGCTCCTGGAAGCGGCGGGACTCAAGAAAGGACTAGAAGCGAGATAGATTGTGCTGAGTGAGAAACGAGATCAAGCAGAAGGAGAATACCAGCAGGGGTTTTGTTGAAAGAGGCAGCACCCTGCTGAGGCGCAATACCGGTGGCCGGAACGCCGAGGGAGTGGATTAGAATACAGCTTCAAGCCATACTCCAAACAGCGGCAGGACAGTCGGTCTCAGGCGGGCTGTCTACCACATATCACCTATGAAGTCTTGGGGGGCAATTGCGGGAGAGGGGCGACTCTAGGGTCCCGGAAGAACTCCAGGCCTACCTGACAAACGGGTGCCATTCCAACCTGAATACAGGGAAGGGGTGGATTACAGAGGAACATCAAATCGAGTTGTGAGGGAACTTAAGAAACAGACACAACCGTTGTGGGGTTACTTTCCGTGAGCACAGCAGGGAAGGACTACAACACATAGCGCTAGAAGGAAGGCACAGATTTCCACCTGAGAGGAGAACTCTGGAGGTGCCATTGGACCGGCCGGACTTGCGCAGCCTGGTGAACCGTATTCTGGACTGAGGACTCAGAGATCTCCAGTAAAGAGGTAAAGAGACTGCAACCTGGTGTCCTCGTTATTTACCGCGACTTACACCCCACAACCGCACCGCTACATCACTACCACCTATTACACCGGACGTCCCCCACTGACGGACAGGGCCACGGACCGGGTCTAGCCACCGTGACAACCCCGAGACTGAGAACTAGAGGCCCGGCTCCGGGTACCCCTCGGCCCTGTGGCGGTGTGGGGGCGCGCCGCACATACATTCAACTTTCCATTAGTATGCTTGGATACAGCACTCTGTGAACAGCCAGCTTTTTAGCAATGACCTTTTGTGGCTTACCTTTTTGTGGAGTGTGTTAATGACTGCCTTCTGGACATCTGTCAAGTCAGCAGACTTCCCCTTGATTGTGGAGCCTACTGAAACAGAATAAGGGACCTTTTTAAACGCTTAGGAAGCATGTGCAGGTGTTTTTTGTTAATTATTCTAATTAATTTACTGAGATAATGACTTTTTAGTTTTCATTGGCTGTAAGCCATAATCCTGAACATTAACAGAAATAAACACGTGAAATAGACAGAGTGATCTGTAATGACTCTATATAATATGATTTTTTTGTACTGAAGAACTGAAATAAACTTTTTGATATTTTAATTTTGTGAGAAGCACCTATATATTAAAAGACCAATACTATTAAAAACTTGCAATAATTTGTGGGCCCGTTGGAGCTTTTGCATTGGGGCCCATGAGCTTCAAGTTACGCGACAGACTCCTAACAAAATTATTCTGGATTTTTGAGGATGCTCGAAAAAGAAGCTATACTCCAGAAATAAGTCTTAGTAACTAATAATAAAAAAATCAATTAGATAGCATCCATGTAGCTATATGAGTACATTTGTAAAATCAATTGGAAATAGAATGCAGCATGACAGATAAGATCTTCCATCAAGGAAAGCAGACACCCCAAAATAATTTAACTCAAAAGACCCCACAAGACCCAGACAATAAGGGGTGGGAAGTGCCGGGCTCTCACACACAGATTGGGTAGTCCTGCGAGCGTCACTCCAGGGTAGCTGGAATGCCAAGGACCTGACCGCATGTGATGTTGGTCCTTCGTAGTCAAAGATGACCATGACTTCAGGGTTAGAAGAAAATTAGTAGTTATGGGTCAGGACGTGGCTGATGAGTCCAATCCGGGCCCTGAAGGTTTGCCCAAATACTTGACATAAGGAAGCAGATGTGGTCAATACACCAGATTCTACTTGTGCCTTGCAGACAGCGCGCTTTCTTTTTGTGTCAAAGATTTTCCTATCTTCAGCTGCACGTGCTCCTGAGGTGATCCTGCCCCGCCAACCTGGACGATCCAGGGCAAGCTCTTCCCATTCATTGGTGTTGACTTCCAGGTTTTTGATAGACACCTTAAGGCTGTTTTGATAGACACCTTAAGGTACCTTGAGAAAGAGGGACGGTTCCCTCAAAACGTGTCGGGATTGGCCCCTGCTAGTGTCCGTTATACGGACAGGTGACGTCAACATTTAGCCACGCCCCCCACTCGCTACGCAGCTGCTCGGTGACGCCATCGGCCGTGGCTGCCTGCCGATACAGCGGCGAGCGTACAGGGGATTTTGCAATCACGGGAGGATGCTCCCTTTTGCATTTGTGCACTGTAGGCGCTGCCACCCCCTTTCACATCACGGAGGACATTATTACAGCAGCCAATTGCCTACTTAGTGGACACGCCAGGTTGCAACCGTGAGGTAGGTGACGGAGGTTCAATCACTCTACAGTCACATTTCCTCCTATCAGCACGGCATCTTCATTTTGTTTGTCTGTTTGATTGTTCACTGATTTATGAGTGTTAGGAAGGGGTTTGCACACAACCTGCCCAGGTGCCTGCAGCTAGTTCTTGGGTAACAGTTCAGCGCCACTGTGTCTTTTATATAGTGTAAATAATAATTCACGGATAACAGTCTCATGCACTTTCGTAACCGTCTTCAGGCGTTTTGGGTTGAATAGCTTGCCATCAGTCCTGTACCATGTAATGCGCCTGTGACAGGAGTTACACGAGCAGAACTACCTGATCTGTGTGTTAGAGACTGCCACTTGCCAACCCTTATTATTTTGGGTCTTGTGCAGACTTATGAGTGTGATTATTTTGGGAGTGTCTGCTTTCCTTGGTGAAGGGGCTACCCACCATTTTGCTATACTACATTACCATATGTAAACAGGTGAACAAGAAATAAACTAGCACTTTGACCCCCAGATAACAGAAATGTAAAAAGGCAAAAAGAAAGCTATTTCGTCAAATACGAGAAAGGAATCATGGAAGACTCCCAGGACAAAAATCGTACTGCTTTCTGCAAAGAAAAGCTGTTGGATATACGAAAATGGTGAGCTGAGTATTGTAACCTCATTCAGCAGGTGTACAAAGGAAACGATAAGAAGCTCAAGTGTGGATCTGGTCACAACCATTATTTCCTGAACTGGAAGACATGATCTGTGAATGGGTTGTTGACAGGAGAGCAAATGCTTTGGTTTGGCTTTGAACATGACTATATTTGAATAATTTTTTTGTTTTTTTTTCAAGAATAAATGTAGATTGTTGTTCAAGGAAAAATAAGACATCCCTGAAAATAAGCCCTATCCCTTTTTTTTTAAAGCAATAATTAATATTTATTATATATTATGCTTTGCTTTTATAGCGCTATCTTACTCTGCAGCACTTAACATACATTATCATCACTGTCCCCGATGGGGTTCACAATCTAAATTCCCTATCAGTATGTCTTTGGAATGTGGGAGGAAAATGGAGAACCCGGAGAAAACACATGCAAACAGCGTGTGGTGCTGAAGGCGGCATTCATCTCTTGTCCCCTGCAGCGCTCGCAGGAGAGAAGAAATGAAAAATCTATTTATTTTGTTAAAAATAAAGTTTGGGGTCACCTCCCGCCTCCCACCCCCCGTGGGCCCGCCCGCTTGCAGAGAAATACTCACCCAGCTCCCGCGATGCCTCCTCTCAGCGCCGGCAGCCTGTCCTGTGTGAGCGGTCACGTGGTATCGCTCATTACAGTGATGAATACGCGGCTCCACCCCTATGGAGAACCTATATAAGGATGTTTAGGGCAGAGAGGGTGGCTTTAGAATTACCTAGGGGTCCCCACTCCCTCCCTTACCTAGTGTTGGGCTCCTTTCCCCTCATCCCTTCATTTTGCACTTAGTCTTTCCAACACTATGCGTGACAAGGATGCCCCAAATAAGATGAATGGAATGTCTTGAAATTCAGCCACTGTTCTAAAAATTGAAATTAGGACTGTGAACCTATAAGACTACTAAGAAGCCATCTGATTGCTCGTGTTTAAGTGCTCCCCGGACCCATTGACTTATTAAACCCCGTCATCCCCTGCAAGCCTGTTTTCACATTCATGACCAGACCAAATTTTATAATTCTGACCAGGGTCACTATATGTGGTAATAAATATGGAACATTTTAACGGATCCCACTGACTCAGACGGTTTTTTTCGGGACATATTGCACTTCATAACAGTTTTAAAATTTGTTCAATATGACTTTATTTGTGATAAAAAAAAATCTGAAATTTGGAGAAAATTTAGCAATTTTCAAACTTTTAATTTACCACATGTCTACTTTACATCAGCACAATTTTTTAAACTTTTTTTTTCAGAAGGATGTTAACAGGGTTAAAAGTTGACCAGCGATTTAAAATTTTTCCAACAAAATTTACAAATTCATTTTTTTAGGACCAACATCACATTTTAAGTGACTTTGAAGGGTGTATGTGACAGAAAATACCAAAAAGTTACACCATTCTAAAAACTGCAACCCTCAAGGTGCCCAAAACCACATTCAAGAAGTTTATTAACCCTTCAGGTGCTTCACAGGAACTGAAACAATGTGGAAGTAAAACATGAACATTTAACTTGTTTACTCAAAAAATTTACTTTAGACCCAAATTTTATTTTCACGTGGGTAACAGGAGAAAACTGACCCCAAAATTTGTTGTGAAATTTATCTTGAGCATATTGATGCCCCATTTGGGTGAGAAAGCTACTGTTTGGAACACGGCAGGGCTCGGAAAGGAAGGTGCACCGTTTGACTTTTTGAACGCAATATTGGCTGGAATCGAGAGCAGACGACATGTCGCGTTTGGAGAGACCCTGATGTGCCTAAACAGTGGAAACCATTCACAAGTGACCCCATTTTGGAAACTACACTCCTCAAGTAAATGCAAATAGAAAAAAAAAACGGCTAAAAAAGCCACTGCCAGCTCACCAACCAGACCATCCAAAGCGGAGCACGGAAATTCGTCCCGACCAAGACGTCCTGCAACAGCAACTCCAAACAAAGTAAATAATCCAGCTCCAGCGAGATGGGTTAAAAAAAAAATAAAATAAAAAA
The DNA here is from genome assembly GCF_051348905.1 of Ranitomeya variabilis. NCBI lineage: Eukaryota > Metazoa > Chordata > Amphibia > Anura > Dendrobatidae > Ranitomeya > Ranitomeya variabilis. Next base: position 251,581,128 of record NC_135233.1, on the reverse strand, counting down.
TTGTATTTATTTATAACTCCAACATGGCAATAAAAAAACTCCTTACAAAAAGCAGACCAGACAGGTAATAGTGTAAATACGGCTACGCGTTTCGACCCATATAGGTCTTACTCATGCCTATGTAGTTCCAGGACTAAACGCTATAAATATAGCAAATTCAAGTCCAAGACACACCCTAGTGTGTCACATGATTAGTTTGTAAGGTCCTGGAACCACAAATATCTTATGTGCAATTTAAAAGAAACTATACAAAACACTTTAAAACATCAAACATAATGATACAGAATTTCATTTCTCTTGTTCATACCTACAGGGAAGCGAGTATTCAAATTATACATCCAAAAAGCCTCTCTCGTGAGTAAGCGTCTTTTAAGATCACCTCGGCGATATAACATATGAACTTTTTCAATGCCATGCACTTTTAAAGCAGTAATGTCCCCATTATGTTGCATATAAAAATGTTTTGACACCATGGAAACATTTCTATTTATTAAGCTTGAGCTAGTAGCATCTCTAATATGCTCAGTTACACGTGTTTTTAGTTTACATGTGGTGCATCCTATATAGGAAATATGGCAAAGTGTGCAATCTATTTTATAAACTACATTTTTAGTGTGACAATTAATAAAACTATTTATTTTATATTCTTTAGTTTTTTCTGAATTTTGAAAAGTATTACCTGGCTGCATATGTGCACAAATGCTGCAGGCAGGGGTGCCACATCTTAAAAAACCCTTATAATCGAGCCAAGTGGCAGATTTAGCCATGACTGGGAGTGAATTTGGAGCAATTAAATCACCAATAGTTTGTGCCCTTCTGGCTACCACATTAACCCCATCTTTCAATATGTCCATCAGCACATTATCTTCATACAAGATGGGTAGCCTCTTATTAATGATTTGTCTAATTTGATTAAATTGGGAAGAAAATTGCAGACAAACATACGGCTTTCCCAGGGGCGTAACTACCGCGGTCGCAGCGGTCGCAGCTGCGACGGGGCCCAGACTACTTAGGGGCCCCATGGACAGGAGTGAAGGAGAATGAAATGACCCATGATTGATGATGATCCACCATTTGTGAGTGACCCGCAGCAGGGAGCCGTCACCGCTCTCTAATTATACTTACCTACTCCCGGCACGGTCCCTGGACGTCCCTGCTTCTTCCAGCGCTGCAGATTCTTCCTGCACTGAGCGGTCACATGGTCCCGCTCATTACAGAAATGAATATGCGGCTCCACCTCCCATAGGGGTGGAGCCGCATATTCATTTCTGTATTGAACGGTAACTGTGACCGCTCAATACAGGAAGAATCTGCAGCGCTGGAAGAAGCAGGAACGTCCAGGGACCGTGCCGGGAGTAGGTGAGTATACAGCGCTGCGCAGGGCTGCGCGATATTTACCGCTCCTCGTTCCGCTGCGGCTCTGTCATCAGCGTCCTCTGGCAGTGACGCTCAGGTCAGAGGGCGCGGTGACGTAGTCAGTGCGCGCCCTCTACTGAACGTCAGTGCCGAAGACGGAGTCGCACGAGGAGCAGCCAGGTAAATATTGAAAGTGCCGGGGGTCCTGAGCGAAGAGAGGTGAGTATGTGATTTATTTTTTTTATGGCAGCAAAAGCATAAGGGGCAAGTGACTGTACGGAGCATCTTATGGGGCCATAACGATTGTACAGCACTATAAGGGGCAGTGACTGTGCGGAGCATCTTATGGGGCCATAACAATTGTGCAGCACTATAAGGGGCAAGTGACTGTGCGGAGCATCTTACGGGGCCATAACACTTGTGCAGCATTATAAGGGGCAGTGGCTATACGGAGCATTTTATGGGGCCATAACACTTGTGCAGCGCCAGCACTATAAGGGGCAGTGGCTGTGCGGAGCATCTTATGGGGCCATAACAATTGTGCAGCACTATATGGGGCAAGTGACTGTACGGAGCATCTTATGGGGCCATAACACTTGTGCAGCACTATAAGGGGCAGTGACTGTGCGGAGCATCTTACGGGGCCATAACACTTGTGCAGCGCCAGCACTATAAGGGGCAGTGGCTGTGCGGAGCATCTTATGGGGCCATAACAATTGTGCAGCACTATAAGGGGCAGTGGCTGTGCGGAGCATCTTATGGGGCCATAACACTTGTGCAGCACTATAAGGGGCAGTGGCTGTGCGGAGCATCTTACGGGGCCATAACACTTGTGCAGCACTATAAGGGGCAGTGACTGTGCGGAGCATCTTATGGGGCCATAACACTTGTGCAGCACTATAAGGGGCAGTGGCTGTGCGGAGCATCTTATGGGGCCATAACACTTGTGCAGCACTATAAGGGGCAGTGACTGTGCGGAGCATCTTATGGGGCCATAACACTTGTGCAGCGCCAGCACTATAAGGGGCAGTGGCTGTGCGGAGCATCTTATGGGGCCATAACACTTGTGCAGCACTATAAGGGGCAGTGGCTGTGCGGAGCACTTACGGGGCCATAACACTTGTGCAGCACTATAAGGGGCAAGTGACTGTACGGAGCATCTTATGGGGCCATAACACTTGTGCAGCACTATAAGGGGCAGTGGATGTGCGGAGCATCTTATGGGGCCATAACAATTGTGCAGCACTATAAGGGGCAGTGACTGTGCGGAGCATCTTACCGGGCCATAACACTTGTGCAGCACTATAAGGGGCAGTGGCTGTGCGGAGCATCTTATGGGGCCATAACACTTGTGCAGCACTATAAGGGGCAGTGATTGTGCGGAGCATCTTATGGGGCCATAACGCTTGTGCAGCACTATAAGGGGCAAGTGGCTGTGCGGAGCATCTTATGGGGCCATAAGGAACGGTGCAGAGCATTATATATGGCACAGCTTTATATGGAGTATCTATGGGGCCATAATGACCGATGCAGAGCATAATACATGGCACAGCTTTCTATGGAGCATCTATGGGGCAATAATGAACGGTGCAGAGCATTATATATGGCACAGCTTTCTATGGAGCATCTATGGGGCCAGAATGAACGGTGCAGAGCATTATATATGGCACAGCTTTCTATGGAGCATCTATGGGGCCATAATGAACGGTGCAGAGCATTATATATGGCACAGCTTTCTATGGAGCATCTATGGGGCCAGAATGAACGGTGCAGAGCATTATATATGGCACAGCTTTCTATGGAGCATCTATGGGGCCATAATGAACGGTGCAGAGCATTATATATGGCACAGCTTTCTATGGAGCATCTATGGGGCCATAATGAACGGTGCAGAGCATTATATATGGAGCATCTATGGGGCCATAATGAACGGTGCAGAGCATTATATATGGGACAGCTTTATATGGAGCCTCTATGGGGCAATAATCAACGGTATGGAGCACTATGAGGGGGGCTGCGTTGTATTCTATGGGGGTTACCTTTTTTTTTTTTTTACCCATCTTGCTGGAGCTGGATTATTTACTTTGTTTGGAGTTGCTGTTGCAGGACGTCTTGGTTGGGACGAATTTCCGTGCTCTGCTTTGGATGGTCTGGTTGGTGAGCTGGCTGCGGCTTTTTTAGCCATTTTTTTTTCTATTTGCATTTATATTTGACCATGCCGAGATCTCCTAACCATATCCTACTACATAATTGAGGCAGACTTAAGGTATAGTGTTTTAATTTCATTTCTCAAGATGCAAGTGCAAGACAGATTAGCCAAAGTGGCACAGGTGTTCGGAAATGTTGGATCTGAGTCAGTGGGGAGTGGTGATTTCGCTAAATGTTGAAATGAAGTTGAAAGACTTATGAAAATGGAAACAAGACTATGGTGGAATCATACCACTCTTGAAAATTATCTCACTAAACAGATGATTCCCAGAGGTCTAAGGATTAAAAAAATGTCTACAACATCTTTGTCTGAGGAATTTAAAAAAGACTGGAATCAGATACTTACGGATTGCTCCCTAAATTTAATGAAACTTTTGATAAAAAATTAAGAGTTCAGACTGAAAGAAACACAAGAAAATTTGGAAAAAAACTAAACAAAATCTTGAAGAATTTAAATCATTGTCTCACTTTGAATCATCACTTACGAAAGTGAGAGAAAGTGTATGCAGCCTAGAAGATGACATAATGAATCGGAAAAAACGTAAGTTTGAAAGAGATCTCAACGATTACTCAACTAATACTATATATGAATGGGGACATTGGGAAAAATCTTTTAAATCACCCAAATCTTTTCTGAAAAACAGCCGAGCTCGTCAAAAATCAACCAATAGACCACAAGTTAATTTTTCGTCCACGGAACCCGACTCTTCGGATACAAATGCAAGTACATCGGATATCTCATCAGCAAGTAATACCACTGAGAATAAAAAGAGATATGGAAAAGCATAAAAAAACGGAAAAGACGGGGTGGGAGGAAGTACAACAAATCCGCCAGGAGTAATGACCCGTTACAAGAAGAAGCACAAGCAGTAAAGAAAAGTAATGTGGTCAATTTGTCCTCCCAATGTCTATCACAAGAACAATTGGATGTACTGGCGCTTGGTCTGAATTTTGTGCCTGATTCTGACTTTAACCTATTTATGACTATTCTGGATGTCAATAAGTTTATAAGAAATCTAACTATAAAAAAACACTTTTTTTCTGACCAAGCTGTCACATCTACTCCCGAAGTTGTTCCCGAAATAAATGAATTTGAAAATTTAGATTTTAAGGAACAAGTGACACTGAATTGTCTTATAAAACTGTCCAGGGAACAGAATGGGGAGGAAAGAGATAGCTATCTTAAAACATCCGAAAAATGTAAAACGAAAAACCCTTTTTTCTATCCATTGCAGACAAGAGTTGAGTGTATGGAAAAATTTCAAGAATTGATTGAAAGAGATTTAAAAACATTACAGGACACTCACAATAATAAAAAACTTCATAAAAATTTATCACACAAACAGCGAAAAGCTCTGAATGAATTGAAATCCATGAAAAATATTGTCATCAAGAAAAGTGATAAAGGTGGCCTAATAGTAGTAATGAATGAAAAAGACTACAAGGCCAAAATGATTGAACTCTTGTCTGATGTATCCACTTATGAGACACTTTAAAGTAATCCTACTAGAGAGATCAATGCCAAGATTGCTGAGCTTATTGAAGAGGGGGTTAGCTTGGCAGTGATTAATAAAAAACAGGCGGATTATTTGTATGTGGAGTCCCCGAAATTACCAATTATGTATGGTCTCCCGAAGATACATAAAGGCGATGGGTTACCAGCAATGCGTCCAATTATATCAGGAATCGGATCTATGTTAGAACATCTATGTGAATGGATGGACTCATTATTACAACCTCTGGTTATGAAAATGCCAGGTTACATTAAGGATTCTAAGGCAGTTTTGAAAACCCTCTCCAATTGGTCATGGAAACAAGAATACAGTTGGTTAAGCTGTGACGTCGTATCTTTATATACGAGTATACCGCATGACGTAGCAATGAGGGCTGTGGACTTCCACTTAAAAGAGTGTGGTCAATTTTCAGAAGATCTGATTAATTATGCACTGCAGGTTTTACATTTCTTTATGCAGAATAATATATTTTTCTTTTGATAGTACAATGTACATTCAGAAGTCGGGAGTCCCAATGGGGGCTAAATATTCACCGTCTTTGGCGAATTTGACTATGGCTTATTGGGAGCAGAGATACATGTACTCTGTTGAGAATCCTTTTGTTGAACACATCTCCTGGTATGGCAGATACATTGATGACACCCTCATTATTTGGAGGGGTGATGTGTCTGCCATACCGGGATTTGTGGAATACATAAATCATAATAATTGTGGTATTAAATTTACTTTTGTGCATGATCAGCATAACATTTCCTTTTTGGATTTGGAATTATCTGGTTGTGCCGGTGAATTGGTTATGAGCAAAACTTATGTAAAGCCAATCAGTGGTAATACCATATTACATGCGGATAGTTGCCATCCTGCCCACACGATGAAATCTATACCTGTGGGAGAGTTCACTAGGCATAAACGGAATTGCAGCAGGGAACAAGATAAGCTGAAAGAATTTGGGGAACTTAGAAATAAACTTAAGAATCGCAAATACCCCAACTGGACTATAAATAGAGCCATGAATATAGTGGATAATAAATGTAGAGATGATCTACTGATGCCTAATAATGATGGAAGATCAAAAAAGAAAAACTATGATGGAAAGCCGTATGTTTGTCTGCAATTTTCTTCCCAATTTAATCAAATTAGACAAATCATTAATAAGAGGCTACCCATCTTGTATGAAGATAATGTGCTGATGGACATATTGAAAGATGGGGTTAATGTGGTAGCCAGAAGGGCACAAACTATTGGTGATTTAATTGCTCCAAATTCACTCCCAGTCATGGCTAAATCTGCCACTTGGCTCGATTATAAGGGTTTTTTTAGATGTGGCACCCCTGCCTGCAGCACTTGTACACATATGCAGCCAGGTAATACTTTTCAAAATTCAGAAAAAACTAAAGAATATAAAATAAATAGTTTTATTAATTGTCACACTAAAAATGTAGTTTATAAAATAGATTGCACACTTTGCCATATTTCCTATATAGGATGCACCACACGTAAACTAAAAACACGTGTAACTGAGCATATTAGAGATGCTACTAGCTCAAGCATAATAAATAGAAATGTTTCCATGGTGTCAAAACATTTTTATATGCAACATAATGGGGACATTACTGCTTTAAAAGTGCATGGCATTGAAAAAGTTCACATGTTATATCGCGGAGGTGATCCAAAAAGCCTCTCTCGTGAGTAAGCGTCTTTTAAGATGTATAATTTGAATACTTGCTTCCCTGTAGGTATGAACAAGAGAAATGAAATTCTGTATCATTATGTTTGATGTTTTAAAGTGTTTTGTATAGTTTCTTTTAAATTGCACATAAGATATTTGTGGTTCCAGGACCTTACGAACTAATCATGTGACACACGGGGGTGTGTGTTGTGAATTTACCTTTTTGGCTCCCTCTAGTGGTTACTAGTGATTTGACACTGGGAATGTCTGCCATCCCTTGTATGCTCACCTGGGTCATTAGGTCAGGGGTGTTGCTATATAAGCTCCCTGGACCTTCAGTTCAATGCCTGGCAACGTTGTAATCAGAGCTAACCTGTTGTGCTCTTGTCTACTGATCCTGGTTCCTGCTAGATTAAGCTAAGTCTGCTTTCTTGCTTTTTGCTATTTGTTTTTGTTTGCATTTTTGTCCAGCTTGTACATAATCTGTATCCTAACCTTGCTGGAAGCTCTGGGGAGGCTGGAGTTCTCCCCCCGGGCCGTTAGACGGTTCGGGGGTTCTTGAATTTCCAGTGTGGATTTTTTGATAGGGTTTTTGTTGACCATATAAGTTATCTTACTACATTCTGCTATTAGTAAGCGGGCCTCTCTTTGCTAAACCTAGTTCATCTCTGTGTTTGTCATTTCCCCTTACCGCACCGTTATTATTTGTAGGGGGCTTGTATCCTACTTTTGGGGTCTTTTCTCTGGAGGCAAGAGAGGTCTTTGTTTTCCTCTTCTAGGGGTAGTTAGTTCTCCGGCTGGCGCGAGACATCTAGCGACCAACGTAGGCATGTTCCCCGGCTACTTCTAGTGTTGGCGTTAGGAGTAGATATATGGTCAACCCAGTTACCACTGCCCTATGAGCTGGATTTTTGTATTTCGCAGACTTACTGATTCCTCTGAGACCCTCGCCATTGGGGTCATAACAGTTTGCCAGGCCAGTATTAAATGTTAAATGCATTGCAGAAGCGGGATTATAAGAAAGAAAATTCTGAGGTTTTTTTTTTCTCTCTCTCATTTTTTTTTTTTTTCTTTTCCCCTTTACCTCTGAGTGGCTTGTGTTTGCTGCAGACATGAATGTCCAGACCTTGATTACAAGTGTGGACCAGCTTGCTGCTCGTGTGCAGGGCATACAAGATTATGTTACCAGAAATCCTATGTCAGAACCTAAGATACCGATTCCTGAACTGTTTTCCGGAGATCGATTTAAATTTAGAAATTTCAGGAATAATTGTAAATTGTTTTTGTCCCTGAGACCCTGTTCATCTGGAGACTCCGCTCAGCAAGTAAAAATTGTTATTTCTTTTTTACGGGGCGACCCTCAGGATTGGGCCTTCTCGCTGGCGCCAGGAGATCCGGCATTGGCTGACATTGATGCGTTTTTTCTGGCACTCGGTTTGCTTTATGTGGAACCCAATCTTGAGATTCAGGCAGAAAAAGCCTTGCTGGCTATGTCTCAGGGCCAGGACGAGGCTCAAGTGTATTGCCAAAAATTTCGGAAATGGTCCGTGCTGACCCAGTGGAACGAGTGTGCATTGGCTGCAAATTTTAGAAATGGCCTTTCTGAAGCCATTAAGGATGTGATGGTGGGTTTTCCCATTCCCACAGGTCTGAATGATTCTATGGCCCTGGCAATTCAAATAGACCGGCGGTTGCGGGAGCGCAAAACCGCAAATTCCCTCATGGTGTTGTCTGAACAGGCACCTGAGTTAATGCAATGTGATAGAATCCTGACTAGAAATGAGCGGAAAATTCATAGACGCCAGAATGGCTTGTGTTACTACTGTGGTGATTCTACACATGTTATCTCAGCATGCTCTAAACGTCTTACTAAGGTTGTTAGTCCTGTCGCCATTGGTAATTTGCAACCTAAATTTATTCTATCTGTAACTTTGATTTGCTCACTGTCATCATATCCTGTCATGGCGTTTGTGGACTCAGGTGCTGCCCTAAGTCTTATGGATCTGTCATTTGCCAAGCGCTGCGGATTTGTTCTTGAGCCATTAGAAAATCCTATCCCTCTTAGGGGTATTGATGCTACGCCATTGGCAAAAAATAAACCGCAGTTTTGGACACAGGTTACCATGTGCATGACTCCCGAACATCGGGAGGAGATACGTTTTCTTGTTCTGCATAAGATGCATGATTTGGTTGTTTTGGGTTTGCCATGGTTACAGACCCATAATCCAGTCTTGGACTGGAAGGCTATGTCAGTGTCAAGTTGGGGCTGCCATGGAATTCATGGAGATTCCCTGCCCTTGTCTATTGCTTCTTCTACGCCTTCGGAAGTTCCGGCGTATTTGTCTGATTATCAGGATGTCTTCAGCGAGTCTAAGTCCAGTGCACTGCCTCCTCATAGGGAATGTGACTGTGCAATAGATCTGATTCCTGGCAGTAAGTTTCCTAAGGGGAGATTGTTTAATCTGTCGGTACCTGAACATACCGCGATGCGTTCATATATCAAGGAGTCTCTTGAGAAGGGGCATATCCGTCCTTCTTCTTCCCCTCTTGGTGCGGGATTCTTTTTTGTGGCCAAAAAGGACGGATCTTTGAGGCCTTGTATTGACTATCGGCTTTTAAATAAGATCACTGTCAAATTTCAGTATCCTTTGCCGCTGTTGTCAGACTTGTTTGCCCGGATTAAAGGTGCCAAGTGGTTCACCAAGATAGACCTTCGTGGTGCGTACAACCTTGTGCGCATTAGGCAAGGCGATGAATGGAAAACCGCATTCAATACGCCCGAAGGTCACTTTGAGTACTTGGTGATGCCATTTGGGCTTTCTAATGCACCTTCAGTTTTTCAGTCCTTCATGCATGACATTTTCCGGAAGTATCTGGATAAATTTTTTATTGTTTATCTGGATGATATTCTGTTTTTTTCTGATGATTGGAACTCGCATGTGGAGCAGGTCAGGATGGTTTTTAAGATTTTGCGTGAAAATTCTTTGTTTGTAAAAGGCTCAAAGTGTCTCTTTGGTGTACAGAGGGTTCCCTTTTTGGGGTTCATTTTTTCCCCTTCTGCTGTGGAGATGGACCCAGTCAAGGTCCGAGCTATTCATGATTGGACTCAACCCTCGTCAGTTAAGAGTCTTCAGAAATTCTTGGGTTTTGCTAACTTCTACCGTCGTTTTATCGCAAATTTTTCTAGCGTTGTTAAACCGCCGACTGATATGACCAAGAAAGGCTCTGATGTAGTTAACTGGGCTCCTGCTGCCGTGGAGGCTTTCCAGGAGTTGAAACGCCGGTTTACTTCGGCGCCTGTTTTGTGCCAGCCTGACGTCTCACTTCCCTTTCAGGTTGAGGTGGATGCTTCGGAGATTGGGGCAGGGGCCGTTTTGTCGCAGAGAGGCCCTGGTTGCTCTACTATGAGACCTTGTGCCTTTTTCTCTAGGAAGTTTTCGCCGGCAGAGCGAAATTATGATGTGGGCAACCGGGAGTTGTTGGCCATGAAGTGGGCATTTGAGGAGTGGCGTCATTGGCTCGAGGGTGCTAAGCATCGTGTGGTGGTCTTGACTGATCACAAAAATCTGATGTATCTCGAGTCTGCTAAACGCCTGAATCCTAGACAGGCCCGCTGGTCATTGTTTTTCTCCCGTTTTGACTTTGTGGTCTCGTATTTACCAGGTTCTAAGAATGTGAAGGCCGATGCTCTGTCTAGGAGCTTTGTGCCTGATGCTCCTGGAGTCGCTGAACCTGTGGGTATTCTTAAGGAAGGAGTTATCGTGTCAGCTATTTCTCCAGATCTGCGACGTGTGTTACAGAGATTTCAGGCTGGTAGGCCTGACTTTTGTCCACCTGACAGATTGTTTGTACCTGCTAAATGGACCAGCAGAGTCATTTCCGAGGTTCATTCCTCAGTGTTGGCAGGGCACCCGGGAATTTTTGGCACCAGAGATCTGGTGGCCAGGTCCTTTTGGTGGCCTTCCTTGTCAAGGGATGTGCGGTCATTTTTGCAGTCCTGTGGAACTTGTGCTCGAGCTAAGCCTTGCTGTTCTCGTGCCAGCGGGTTGCTCTTGCCCTTGCCTGTCCCGAAGAGACCTTGGACACACATCTCTATGGATTTCATTTCTGATCTTCCGGTGTCTCAGGGCATGTCTGTCATCTGGGTGATATGTGATCGTTTCTCCAAGATGGTCCATTTGGTTCCTTTGCCTAAGCTGCCTTCCTCTTCTGATCTGGTTCCTGTGTTCTTCCAGAACGTGGTTCGTTTGTACGGCATTCCAGAGAATATTGTGTCGGACAGAGGATCCCAGTTTGTTTCCAGGTTCTGGCGGTCCTTTTGTGGTAGGATGGGCATTGATTTGTCGTTTTCGTCCGCTTTCCATCCCCAGACTAACGGACAAACGGAGCGAACTAACCAGACTCTGGAGGCTTATTTGAGGTGTTTTGTCTCTTCTGATCAGGATGATTGGGTGACCTTCTTGCCGTTGGCTGAATTTGCCCTTAATAATCGGGCTAGTTCCGCCACCTTGGTTTCACCATTTTTCTGCAACTCTGGTTTCCATCCTCGTTTTTCCTCGGGACATGTGGAGCCTTCTGACTGTCCTGGGGTGGATTCCGTGGTGGATAGGCTGCAGCGGATCTGGAGTCATGTGGTCGACAACTTAAAGTTGTCACAGGAGAAGGCTCAGCGTTTTGCCAACCGCCGCCGCGGTGTGGGTCCCCGACTTCGCGTTGGGGATTTGGTATGGCTGTCTTCTCGATTTGTTCCTATGAAGGTCTCCTCTCCCAAATTTAAGCCTCGCTTCATTGGTCCTTACAAGATATTGGAAATCATTAATCCTGTATCCTTTCGCCTGGATCTTCCGGTGTCATTTGCCATTCACAACGTATTTCATAGGTCCTTGTTGCGGCGGTACGTTGTGCCTGTGGTTCCTTCTGCTGAGCCTCCTGCTCCGGTGTTGGTTGAGGGCGAGTTGGAGTACGTGGTGGAGAAGATCTTAGATTCTCGTCTCTCCAGGCGGAGGCTTCAGTACCTGGTCAAGTGGAAGGGCTATGGTCAGGAGGATAATTCCTGGGTGGTCGCCTCTGATGTGCATGCGGCCGATTTGGTTCGTGCCTTTCACACCGCTCATCCTGATCGCCCTGGTGGTCTTGGTGAGGGTTCGGTGACCCCTCACTAAGGGGGGGGTACTGTTGTGAATTTACCTTTTTGGCTCCCTCTAGTGGTTACTAGTGATTTGACACTGGGAATGTCTGCCATCCCTTGTATGCTCACCTGGGTCGTTAGGTCAGGGGTGTTGCTATATAAGCTCCCTGGACCTTCAGTTCAATGCCTGGCAACGTTGTAATCAGAGCTAACCTGTTGTGCTCTTGTCTACTGATCCTGGTTCCTGCTAGATTAAGCTAAGTCTGCTTTCTTGCTTTTTGCTATTTGTTTTTGTTTGCATTTTTGTCCAGCTTGTACATAATCTGTATCCTAACCTTGCTGGAAGCTCTGGGGAGGCTGGAGTTCTCCCCCCGGGCCGTTAGACGGTTCGGGGGTTCTTGAATTTCCAGTGTGGATTTTTTGATAGGGTTTTTGTTGACCATATCAGTTATCTTACTACATTCTGCTATTAGTAAGCGGGCCTCTCTTTGCTAAACCTAGTTCATCTCTGTTTGTCATTTCCCCTTACCTCACCGTTATTATTTGTAGGGGGCTTGTATCCTACTTTTGGGGTCTTTTCTCTGGAGGCAAGAGAGGTCTTTGTTTTCCTCTTCTAGGGGTAGTTAGTTCTCCGGCTGGCGCGAGACATCTAGCGACCAACGTAGGCATGTTCCCCGGCTACTTCTAGTGTTGGCGTTAGGAGTAGATATATGGTCAACCCAGTTACCACTGCCCTATGAGCTGGATTTTTGTATTTCGCAGACTTACTGATTCCTCTGAGACCCTCGCCATTGGGGTCATAACAGGTGTGTCTTGGACTTGAATTTGCTAAATTTATAGCGTTTAGTCCTGGAACTACATAGGCATGAGTAAGACCTATATGGGTCGAAACGCGTAGCCGTATTTACACTATTACCTGTCTGGTCTGCTTTTTGTAAGGAGTTTTTTTATTGCCATGTTGGAGTTATAAATAAATACAATTTTTTTTTTGTTTTACCCATCTTGCTGGAGCTGGATTATTTACTTTGTTTGGAGTTACTCCTCAAGTAACTTATCTAGATGTGTGGTGTGCACCTTGAACCCCCAGGGTTGTCACAGAAATTTATAACGTCGAGCCATCAAAACAAAATAAAATGAAAAATGTAATTAATTTTAATTAAAAACTTGGGGCTAAATCAACATTTTAGTTGTAAATAGTAATTAATTCTTTATATATACCGCTCAATGGTATAAAATTCTGTGACACATATGTGGTGTCAATATGATCACTGCACCCCTATATGAATTCAGTAGGGGGTGTGGTTTGTAAAATGAGTTCACATATGGGAGGTTTCTGCTGTTCTGGCACCTCAGGGGCTCTGCCAATGTGACATAGCATCCTCAAACCATTCCAGCAACATTCTGGACTCCGATATGGTGTGTCTTCCCATCTGAACTGTGCACTGTGCTTCAAATGTAGTTTTCCTTCACAAGTGGGGTATCGGCGTACTCAGGAGAAATTGCACAACAAACTGTATGGTGCAATTCTCCTGTTACCCTTGTGAAAATAAAAAAAATCGGGGCAAAAAAATATTTTTGTGGTTTTAATATTTTCACTGCTCAACGTTACAAACTTCTGTGAAGCAGCGGGGGGTTCAAGGTGCTCCCCAGACATCTAAATACATTCCTTGAGGGGTCTAGTTTCCAAAATGGGGTCATTTGTTGGGGATTTTCACTGTATAGGCACATAAGGGGCTTTCCAAACACGACATGGCGTTCACTAACTGTTCCAGCAAGTTTTGCATTGAAAAAGTCAAGTGGTGCTCCTTTCCTTCCAAACTCTGCCGTTTGCGAAAACAGTGGCTTCCTTCACTATATGGGGTATCAGCATGCTCATAAAAAATTTCACAACAAATTTTGGGGTCCATTTTTTTCTGTTACCCTTCCGAAAATAAAAAAACTGGGTCTAAAGTAAAATTTTTGTGAAAAACGTTAATTGATCATTTTTCCTTCCACATTCCATTAATTCATGTGAAGCACCTGAAGCGTTAATTAACTTTTTGAATGTAGTTTTGAGCACCTCAAGGGGAGCAGATTTTAGAATGGTGTCACTTTTGTATATTTTCTGCCATATAGACCCCTGAAAGTCACTTCAAATGTGATGCGGTCCCTAAAAAAAATGGTTTTGTGCACTTTATTAGAAGAATTAGAAATCGCTGATCAACTTTTAACCCTTATAACTTCCTAACAAAAAAAAATAAAAAATGTAGGTGAAAAAATTGTACTGGTGTTAAGTAGACATATGGAAATGTTATTTATTAACTATTTTGTGTGACATCTCTCGGATTTAAAGGGAACCTGTCACCCTCAAAATCGAGGGTGAGCTAAGCCCACCAGCATCAGGGGCTTATCTACAGCATTCTGTAATGCTGTAGATAAGCCCCCGATGTATCCTAAAAGATAAGAAAAAGAGGTTAGATTATTGTTGTGATTTCCGCTCTTGGGCTCCCTCCGGTGGTTGTAAGTGGCACTTTTGTGAGTTCTGCTCTTGGGCTCCCTCCGGTGGTTTTAAGTGGTACTGCTGCTCCTTGGATTTAGCAGTCAGCAGCTGCTTCCACTGATCGTCTATTCTGGCTCGGCTATATAGCCTGGCTCTATCCTTCAGCCAGTGCCAGTTGTCAATGGTTCCTGGTTGGATTCACTTCTCTGCTTGGATTTCCCTGATATTCTGACCAGTTCAGCAAAGATAAGTCCCTGCTTGTTCTTTTGCTGTACACATATTGTGGACTTAATCGTTCAGCACATTCTATGTTTTTTCTTGTCCAGCTTGTCAGTATGGATTTATTCAGTTAAGCTGGAAGCTCTGGAAAGCAGATTTACCCTCCACACCTTTAGTCAGGTGTGGAGATTTTTGTAAACTCTGTGGTGGATTTTTCTAGTATTTTTATACTGACCGCACAGTATTCTGTCCTGTTCTATCTATCTAGCCAGATTGGCCTCCTTTGCTACATCCTAGTTTCATTCTGTGTATGTCATTTCCCTCTCCACTCACAGTCAATATTTGTGGGGGGCTGTCTGTCCTTTGGGAATTTTCTCTGAGGCAAGATAGCTTTCCTGTTTCTATCTTTAGGGGTAGTTAGTCCTCCGGCTGTGACGAGGTGTCTAGGGAGTGACAGGAACATCCCACGGCTACTTCTAGTGTTGTGTTAAGCTCAGGAACTGTGGTCAGTACAGGTACCACCTCCTCCAGAGCACGTCCCATGTTGCTCCTAAACCACCAGTTCATAACAGATTATACTCACTCAGGGGCTGTCCCGGTCCAGTCCGATGGTGCCTCCCATCTTCATCAGATGATGTCCTCTTCTGGTCTTCACGCTGCGGCTCCGGTGCAGGCGTATTTTGTCTGCCCTGTTGAGGGCAGAGGAAAGTACTGCAGTGCGCAGGCGCCGTGCCTCTCTGACCTTTCCCGGCGCCTGCGCACTGCAGTACTTTGCTCTGCCCTCAACAGGGCAGACAAAGTATGCTTGCGCCGGAGCCGCAGCGTGAAGACCAGAAGAGGACGTCATCGTAAGAAGATGGGAGGCCCCGGACCGGACCGCGACGCCCACCAGGTCGGACCGCTAGCGCAGGTGAGAATAATCTAATCTCTTTTTCTCATCTTTTAGGATACATCAGGGGCTTATCTACAGAATTACAGAATGCTGTAGATAAGCCCCTGATGCTGGAGGGCTTAGCTCACCCCCGATTTTGGGGGCAATAGGTTCCCTTTAAGGACAAAAGAATTCAAAGTTAGAAAATGGCAAAATTTTTCACATTTTCACCAAATTTCCTTTTTTCACAAATAAATGAAAGTAATATTGAAGAAATGTTACCACTACCATGAAGTACAATAGGTCATGAAAAAAACAGTATCAGAATCAGGGGGATCTGTTGATGTGTTCCAGAGTTATTACCTCAAAGTGACAGTGGCCAGAAATGTAAAAATTGTCCTGGTCATTAACATGCAAATCACCTTGGGGGTTAAAACCGCGTGCTCAGTCAGAGAGCCATATGCAAATAAGAAAAGACAGACTGTCACTTCCAAACAGAAAAACTGGTGTGTAAAGGTGGAAACTAAGAGCAGCCATCTCAATACATAAGAAATATACCCTTCTCCACTAACCCCATTTGAATTTTGAAGGACAAGGCGCCAAAACTACTTAATTTCTTCTGCATCTACAGGGGTACGGATAGAAAATGAAGTAGTGTTTTTTGGGTCAAAATGGCTTTGCGCACAAATTTGTCTGGGTTACCATGAGGTTTACAAAATCCTCAGAGAAAAATACTTTGAAAACACAAAATTACTTACCAGTAATGTGATTTTCCAGAGCCCATGACAGCACCACCTGAGAGAGGGGACCCACCCTTCAAGTTCAGGAAACCTACAGAATAAAAGGATGGCACCTCTCCACCACTTCAGCTGTTTACAGAGCATGAGAGGACATCACTTAACAGTTAGATCAGTTAGATACACCATTAAAAGAACAACATTTTTTCTTCCTGTGCTGTTCAGCTAATTGTCTACAAAGGCTTTCAGCCATTACAGGGGCATTTGACTAATATTATATGGTTACTACATTCATTATCATATATTGATATTATGATTACAGTATTTGTTATACTTTGCTGATATTGTTATAATATATTGTTCATGTATTATTAATGTGTTTTCCTATAGTTCCTCTCTCTTTGCAACTCCTCCTATCTTTGTTCCTCACATCCTTTCGAGTGGTCCTTTCATTATCTGCCATTGCTTGTACAGAAATCCGTGCTCACATCCCTCAGACACATCTCACATACGTGCATCTGTGGCAGAATACCATATATACTCGAGTATAAGCCGACCCGAGTATAAGCCGAAACCCCTAATTTTGCCACAAATAAAAGTAAAGTTGATTGAGACATCAGTAGGTAAAATTTTTTTGAATATCCATATTGAATCAGGAGCCTCATATAATGCTACATACAGTTCACGATGGGCCCCATAAGATGCTCCATACAAAATATGCCCCATATAATGCTGCACAAATGTTAATAATGGCCCCATAAGAAGCTCCATAGAATAATATGCCCATATAATGTTCCATAATGGTTGATGGCCCCATAAGATGCTCCATAGCATAATATGCCCCATATGCTGCTCCATAAAGGCTGACGGCCCCATAAGATGATCCATAGCATAATATGCCCCATATGCTGCTCCATAAAGGTTGACGGCCCCATAAGATGCTCCATAGCATAATATGCCCCATATGCTGCTCCATAAAGGCTGACGGCCCCATAAGATGCTCCATAGCATAATATGCCCCATATGCTTCTCCATAAAGGTTGATGGCCCCATAAGATGCTCCATATTAAAATATGCCCCATATAATGCTGCACAAAGGTTAATGATGGCCCCATAAGATGCTCCATAGCATAATATGCCCCATATGCTGCTGTGATAAAAAAAAAAGACATACTCACCTCTCATCACTGGGCGCCGAGTGCCGGGGTCCTGAGCAGGCAGGGACACCAGCTCACTATGGGGACAAGGTGCCAGAGTCACCGCTGGCTCAGGCCCCTGGACTTATAATATTCACCTGTCCCCATTCCACCACTGCGCATCGCTGTGTCTTCCGGCTCTCTGCAGAGACTGTTCAGGCAGAGGGTGCGCACTAAACACATCATCGCGCTCTCTGACCCGAACGTCACAGCCAGGGGACGTGGAAGACAGAGCCCGGCAGTGGAACGGGGACCGGTGAATATCGCATGGCTCACCCTTCCCCCTCATACTCACCCTCCTGGCGCGGTCCCTGCTTCTCTGATGGTCTCCGCCGCACGCCGGCAGCTTGCTCCTGTGTTCAGCTGTCACATGGTACTGCTCATTAAAGTAATGAATATGCATGCCTATGTGGATTTGTGTCCATATTCATTACTTTAATGAGCAGTACCACATGACAGCTGAACACTAGAAGAGCTCCAGGTGCCAGAGACCATTTGAGAAGCAGGGACGTGCAGAGACCACCCCGGGAGCAGGCGAGTATGATGTGACAGCTGCCCTACTGCTGCACCCCCGATGACCCTCTGGGACAATGACTCGAGTATAAGCCGAGAGGCACACTTTCAGCCTAAAAAATGGGCTGAAAATCTCGGTTAATACTCGAGTATATACGGTACTTCCACACGCTGCATGTATCAAACACCACAAAGGAAACAAAATGAGCCACCTTTACCAGTGACGGTAGAGAATATAAGGGTGCTGTCATGGGCTCTGCAAAACCACATTACCGATAAGTAATTTAATGTTTTCTCATCACCTATGACAGAACCACCTGAGAGATTTACAGAGAAACCTTAACTTAGGGCGGGACCACAGCCTATAGAAGAATCCTTTTTCTTAAGGCAGAGACATACTGCCATATTTCTCGTACAAGAATCACATGGCACTGCATGGATTGGTTGGCACCTCTCCTGACCTGAGCATGACAGCATGATGGATTACTATGCAGCTGTCAAGCTCAGGTCAGAAGAGCCGCAGACCAGTACAAGTTTTACAATGCGATTCTCGCACGAGAAATATGGCAGTGTGTCTCTGCCCTAAAGGAAAGGACAGCAGAAGATCCAAGATCAGGCATATAGTGTTTATCAAAGGTTCAAGGTGAAGATTGTATCACAAACACACATACATTGTTTGATGGTCCGTTTTCTTATGGTTCTTCCTTGGATTGCCCGGATTAGCACAGAAAGAAGGGTGCACAATCTCCTGACATCTATTGGAACTTAGAAGCCACCTTGGTTAGTGATATTGTGGCACCCCAGGAGTCCGGTTCCCACAGTGGCATTGCCTCCCTCACAGGGGGTGATGTCATGCCTGGAAGCAAGGAGGGAACCCCTTAGCAGGTAGCACAGCATGCAACACCTTTCCTGACTCCAGACCAGAAGGGGGAGCTCTAAACCCGGTTTTAAGGGAGCTCCCCTATAAGTTCTGGCCTGGGGGCGGGGTTAGTCAGTCTTGGTGTGTGACTATGAGAGGAAGAGGAGACAAGTGAGGAGAACTTGGAGGATTGGAGCTGTGACTGAGCTCACCCCAGGACTGAGCACCAAAGCCAGGACACTGGAGTCCGTGGTTGTGTGGGGACTGCAGGCTCAGCAACTAAACCCGGAGGGCAGGAGATTGCAGGTCTCCTGGCCGCTTTCTGACACCCTGAGGTACAGCAGCATACCAGAGCCCGGAGTCACCACGAGGGAGTGATAACTAGAACAGGCTCAAGCTGCCTGCCATGGACAGACAGTAATAGGGACTTCCAGGCTGCCCGGACCTCCGTGACCACCTGTCACCAGTGCCCCGGACTACACCTGCAATTAAAGGTCCATCTGTGAGGAGCAGAACCATCTCAGCTGCAACACCATCGGCCCCAGCGGTACCCTTGAGCAGCGTCGACAACCCATTGACCAACACCACAGGTGGCGTCATGTGAAATCCCCTACAAACATTCCCTCTTCACTTTTGTTGCGCACCTAGGGCCACGGACCGGGTCACCGCTGCCATGACCACCCCTTTAATAACCGTCCGACCCGGTTCCGAGTACCCCACTGTCCTAGCGGGTGTCGCAATAGCATAGTTCTGGAACCAGCCTATCTTCTAGGATCTGTGTAAACAGAGGATTAACCGACAAATCTTGAAAGTCCCAACACACCATGCTGAAGCCAGGGCCACCAGGATGATGGTCTCTAGCGTGAAGACAGGGCCGGACTGTCCATCTGGCAATTCAGGCAAATGCCAGAAGGGCCTGTCTTATTGTGGGCTGCCTTGTCTGCTACATTGTTATCAGAATCTGCATCCTCAAGACGCCCATATTGTTAACAGTTTGGACTGAGCACAAAGTCACTGGCTCCATCACTAACTCCAGCAGGCCGCTGCGACATTCTGGAGGTGAATACCAACAACGGACGCCAGCGGTGCAATGATGTCACTGCATTGCACAAAACATCCACTGCGAGAATGGATAGAAGACGAGTCAGAGGCTGCGGAGGATGAGGTGTCTGGATTAGGTTAGTAGGGAGATTTTGTTTTATTTTGGGGGGATTGTGACCATCACACTATATAGGGAAATCTGAGTTGAAACATCATAGTGTAAAAGGGGCACTGGGATGGGCCACGATACTATATAGTGTACTGTAGTGGGGGGACCATCATACTACATAGGGGGCTGTTTGGAGGACCATCATACTAGATGGGGAGGCTGTGAAGTGGCCTGTCATACTATATCTGGGGCTGTTGGGGGTACCATCATACCACATAGGAGCTGTGAGGTGTAACATCATAACACATAAGGGACTGTGAGATGTACCATTATACTAATATGTGGGGTTGTTGAGAGGGACCTTCCAGGCCCGGACTGATAATCTGCCCTTTCGGGCATTTGCTCGGTGGGCCACGGTGTCCTACCTCTTGTGGGGCCACCAGCCCATTTTCCGGCTGCCGGACCCTTTTAGTTTGTCAACCAAATAAACAACTATATGTGTGGTCGTGTATCTGTATAAATACATAACACCTATAGATATGAAACAATAACCAATGATTTAAGATTAAAATATAAATTTTATTATAAACACAATAATAACAGTTTAAAATTCAGGAAAGGACCACCAGGTGGCAGTAGAATGCAGGTTATTATACAAGGGCATGTCAATAAATTTTGAATAATTAATTCCTTAAGGAAATCAGATAATGTAACGAGCATGGAAATCTCACCATAAATGATCAAAAATTGAGGTAATTTTGCTTATATTGCACTGTTCACATTTCATAGTATATTCCATATGGAAAAGTAAGAGATAAAGTGAACATAGTGCATGTGTCAGAATTGATATTACAAATAAGTACTCAAAAAATAAATACAGTGACAAAAAAGTCAAATTTACCCAGAAAAGTCTAAATAAATAAATAAATAATTAATAATAAACTACCTCTAAAGTGCACCAAATAAATCACATTGCACTGCGTGTTAATAATTCAATATAAAGTGCATATGTCAAGAAAGTATCCATTTAAAGTGAACGTTGTGCATGAGTAAGCTATATAGATAAATAGATAATATACCTCCAAAAATAGATATAATAAAGTGCCGTGCACAGTAAATAAAGGAGGGAAACAAGGATATAAATAAAAATCAAATAGTTACCAAGTACACCAGAATGTAATCATGTGAAATGTTTCCATGGTCAGACATACCCTGATGATAAACCCGCACGGCCCAACACGTGTTTCGCTTCGGCTTTGATGATGGAGACTCTCTTTCAGGCACCTGCTGGTGCAGCATCATGGGGGGCAGGTCCGCTACCTGGCACACAACTGAAAAAAAAAAAGAGGAGGGCGCATTACTTACATCGAGATCGCACGCAGGATCCTCCTCTTCTCTGTGTGCAGATCTGCTTCGGATGTCTGCTCAGCCAGGGCCAGGAGGGGGAGGATTGTCAGCGGACGTATGTTTCTTCCTATGAGTGTGAGCGTGCATGTGTGCGTCTTCCTATGCGTATGAGCGTGCATGTGTATCTCTGGTTGCTGGAAACCTATCTAATGTGAATCCTCTCCTAGGCTGAAGCCTGCATTTCTGGGTAGGTAGGTTCCTGCTGCAATCAACCAATTACCCACCTTGGACGCATCCATATGTCACTGTGGTCTGGTACTTACCGACCTGGGAAGTATACATACGTCCAGGCGATTTTGCACGCATAAATGCTGTGCTTGTGTGATTACCTCCAGGTGTCAGCTTATTCTGACAGCTAACACCCAGCACTCAAAGCCAGGAGCAGTCCTGCACCGCTCCTGGCACTTTAGCCCCTAAATTCTGCGATTGAACTTGATTGCATCATTTCGAGAGCATGCAGAGAGACGACAACCCGTCTGCCCTTGGATTGAAGACCCTGCAAGGTGTTGTGGGTCCTGATCATTGCCATGGTGACCCGATGTCATGACTACATCCAGATCACCAAAGCTAGGAAAGTTGCTTTATCATGCTGGGAGCATGATCAGCAACTTACCCTGTCAGTGCAGCGATGACAGCTTACATGGCATAGGGATAATGCTGCATCCCCATGCTATGCAAGCGACCAGCCTGCAAAAAATAATAGTCTCATAGTGGGACGAAGTAAAAAAAAAAGTTTAAAAAAGTAAAAAAAAAAAAAAAAAAAAAAAAAGATAAAAATCACAGCATTTTGGGAGCAGGTGAGTCGCCCACCAGGGCAATGGGGATACTCGTACCGGGTCCGGTCTCTCTTAAAGGGGGTGTCACGGTGGCTGCGACCCGGTCCATGGCCCTGGGCACTCAATAAAAGGGGATAAGTCTTTAAAGGGAATTTGGCAATAAAGTCTATTCGTGACTCCACCTGTGGTTCTCAGTCAAAGGGACCGACGCTGCTTAAAGGGGTCCTCTGGGGTGATGTTGCAGCAAGATGGTGACGCTTCCCACAGGTGAAGTGGGGTCCACAAGGCTCCCAAGGTGTATGGCAGGGATGGTGGGTTGCCGGTAAATAATGGATGGCACAGAGTTGCAGTCTTTACCTTGTTTACTGATGGTAACAGGCCTCAGTCCAGGGTACCGGCAACAGGTGCAGAGGGAGTCCAGGCAGCCTGAAAACAAGTGGTAATCTCCCTTAGCAGGTCAGGTTGGGAGCCTTCCTCTATGCGCTGGTTTTCTGGTCCCTTGCTACCTGTAGTTCGCTGGCAAGGTGCCCCTTTTTCCCTCCTGTCCTGGGACAGTACCTGCACGGCAGGCAGCTTGAGCTGTACTCTTGGGGTCTCTGACACGGTAACTCCAGGCTCTATGTGCTGCTGTACCTCAGGTATGGTTTGGGCAATTAACATACAGTCCTATGCCCTCCGGTTCTACTGTGAACCTTGCAGCTATCTACAATCTCGGGCTCACAGAAGGCCCAGTTGCAGCCTCCCTGAGCTCCTAATCATTCTTCTCCCTTCACTGTCTGCTCCAGACTGACCTAACTCCTCCTCCAGACCAGGATGGAAATCAGGGAAGTTCCCCATAAACAAGGTTTTAAGCTCCCTCTTCTGGCCTGGAGTTAGAACATGTTGTGTGTAAGATTTACCTGCCAAAGGGATCCCACTTGTCTCCAGGCATGGCATTACCCTCCCCGAGAGGAAGGCAGCATCACTGTGGTACCCAAAATCCTGAGGTGTCACATTCCCCCCCTTTAAATCCAGTACTCCTGGACTGGGAAAAAAGAAACATAAACAACAGGATAACAAGGTGCAAACATTTTTGGAAATACATTCAAACAGGTAAATAAACTTTTTCTTCCCTGACGGGAGGCACTTTTGGCTTAATACGTTGCAAACATATTTACAATTGCACAACTGGTTCTATACCAGGGTGTCCTTGTCCATAATTAACAGTATTCATGTGAGGGACCCGTCAAACTCCCAACGTAGGCCTTATCCGGGCTACAAGGCATAGCCAGACCCGGTGTTCGGCCGCGCCAGATGATTTTAGCTTCAGGTCCTTGAAGAAACAAGCAAGGCCCTACCCACGCTGGCAAAGTAGAACCAGGGAGCACCTAGAGGGTACCAACTATGTATAATGACAGTTTTGGGCAATTCACTGTCCATTACCCTATTGTCTATTTTTAAACCTGCAATAAACATAGTCAAACATTTTTACACAGGTTACAGCAATTATTGACATTTTTACTAGACCCTATAACGGGCTGGGATTTGACCTATGGTGCTACGAGTAGACCTACGCAGTCCCTGGTCTAACATGTCTGCTGTTGATGTTGTGTACCCATTAGTGTTTGTGCTACTTGTAGGCCTGCATTGTATTGGCAAATTGGGCAAGCGTATGCAACTTCTTAGATTCTCTAGGGGTCTGATAGATTCACCAATAGCAGAGGGTGGATTCTCTGGATCCACTGCTGGTGTGACGTCTGCTGCTTGAGAGTCTCATTTTGTATTGGTATTTCCAACTGGGGAAAAGTCAAAACAGGCACCACTATGGCTTGATGTACTTGAGTCCAAGACTGGAGAAAATCTCCAAGAACCATATGGATTTTCTTTTCTTCTTCTGTAGGTTGAGAAGTACTGGCGTCTTTTTCCTTGTCTCTCAGTTTATCAGGGCATACTTTAACCCCTTTACGTACTATTCCGACAGCTGGCAGATCCCCTGCTTTAAGGTGGGCTCCGGCGGTGAGCCCACCTTAAAGCCGCGACATGTCAGCTGTTTTGTACAGCTGACATGTGCGCGCAATGAGCGCGAGCGGAATCGCGATCCGCCCGCGCCCATTAACTAGTTAAATGCCGCCGTCAAGCGCTGACAGCGGCATTTAACTAGCGCTCCCGGCCGCGCAGCCAGAAGTGCTCGCACTGCTGACCCCCGTCACATGATCGGGGGTCAGCAGTGCATCGCCATAACAACCAGAGGTCTCCTTGAGACCTCTATGGTTGTTGATGGCCAATTGCTTTGAGCGCCACCCAGTGGTCGGCGCTCAAAGTACACCTGCCATTCTGCTACATAGAGGTGATCTGTATGTCACCTCTATGTAGCAGAGCCGATCGAGTTGTGCATGCTTCTAGCCTCCTATGGAGGCTATTGAAGCATGCCAAAATTAAAAAAAAAAAGTGGTTAAAAATATAAAAAAAATAAAAAATATATAAAAGTTCAAATCACCCCCCTTTCGCCCCAATCAAAATAAAACTATTAAAAAAAATCAAACCTACACATATTTGGTATCGCCGCGTTCAGAATCACCCGATCTATCAATAAAAACAAAGGATTAACCTGACCGCTAAATGGCGTAGCGAGAAAAAAAATCAAAACGCCAAAATTACGTTTTTTTGGTCGCCGCGACATTGCATTAAAATGCAATAACGGGCGATCAAAAGAACGTATCTACACCAAAATGGTATCATTAAAAACGCCAGCTTGGCATGCAAAAAATAAGCCCTCACCCGACCCCAGATCATGAAAATTGGAGACGCTACGGGTATCGGAAAATCGCACAATTTTTTTTTTTTTATTTTTTTTTTAGCAAACTTTGGAATTTTTTTTCACCACTTAGATAAAAAATAACCTAGACATGTTAGGTGTCTAAGAACTCGTAATGACCTGGAGAATCATAATGGCAGGTCAGTTTTAGCATTTGGTGAACCTAGCAAAAAAGCCAAACAAAAAACAAGTGTGAGCACTTTTTTTGCAATTTCATCACACTTGGAATTTTTTTCCCGTTTTCTGTTACACGGCATGGTAAAACCAATGGTATCGTTCAAAAGTACATCTCGTCCCGCAAAAAATAAGCCCTCACATGGCCATATGGACGGAAAAATAAAAAAGTTATAGCTCTGGGAAGGAGGGGAGCGAAAAACGAAAACGAAAAAAGCTCCGGGGGTGAAGGGGTTAAGATGATCCCTTGATACCGCAGTTGAAGTTTCTCCTCCATCTTTGCTCATTAGACACACTTTAGTATTGTCAAAGTTTGATTGTAAGATGGTATATGGTTCTGCTTCCCACTGGTCATCGAGTTTGTGCATTCTCCTTTTACGCTTTAGCACTTGTTCACCTGGTGACAAGGGAATTGCAGGGGTACGTTGATTGTAGTTTCTCTCTTCTTTTTGTCTCACCTGGGACAAGCTTCTTTCTACACACTCTTGTACTTGGCGGTATTTCTGTTGTCGTTCATTATCCCAATCTGCATCTTGTGATGTTGCTTCTGGTGTGAGGACTCTCATTTCAAGATCAACAGGTAATTTGCTAGATCTTCCTCTCATCAGGTAGGCTGGGGTGCAGTTGGTGGAATTCACTAGGATGTGATAGTACAGATCTACCAAGTCTGGCAACGTCTCTGGCAGTGAGTTTCTTTCTTCCAAAGGCAAGGTTTTCAGTAAGTCAATTACCACTTGGTTCATCTTTTCACACATGCCATTTGTTTGTCGGTGGGATGGCGTTGTTCTTATCTTCTTGCATTCGTACAGGTTGCAGAACTCATGGAACACTTCCGCTTCAAAGGCTGGGCCTTGGTCAGTAAGTACCTTCTCAGGGTAACCATGTGGTCGACAAAAGTGTTGTTGGAAGGCTTTGGCTGCCGTCTTCACTGTCTGGTCCTTGACAGGCACGACTACCAGGAATCTGGAGTAATGGTCTACAATGGCCAGAGCATAGACATTGCCTGACCAGATTGGAGTTAGCTTCATGTGGTCTAAGGCCACCAGTTCAAGTGGCTGTTTGGTGACTATGGGCTGTAGGGGAGCCCTCTGGCTGTCACAGTCATTTCTGCACAGGTTGCATGGGCCACACTCTTGGCACCACTTCTCAATGGCTTTTCTCATGCCAATCCAGTAGAACCATCCAAAAAGTAGGACCTCTAACTTCTTCCATCCGAAGTGTCCTGCTCCATCGTGGTACGCTTCCAGAACCATTGGCGCATCTTGTCTCGGGACCACTATCTGCCAGACCAACTCGTGAGTGTGTGGGTCAATATTCCTCCGGCACAGCTTACCGTGGTAGATGAACAATTTGCCCTTCTGCTTCCACAGCTGTTGAGTCTCTTGTGGAGCATCTGGGCCAGGGTGTGAATCTGCTTGCGTTAGCAGCTCTTTTACCAGACGGACGGCTGGGTCACTATCCTGCGTCTCTGCCCATCCATGGTGGGGCCAGGGCCGGCGTTAGGGGCAGGCAGACTAGGCAGCTGCCTAGGGCCCCCACTACCCTAGGGGCCCCCAGGGAGGGGCAGACATACTGCCAATGGCACTGCTCCGGGGCACAGAGGTGGAGGGGGGCCAATGCAGGCAGGCCCGGTATCATGCAGGATAGGGCCCCTCTCCCTCCTGTAATCATGGAACACCGGTGAGTGTCGGGGAGAGAGCGGGGCGCGAAGTGCAGATCAAAAAGGGGGGGTGTCATGCAGGGAGAGATGCTGGCCAATGAACGCTTTCCTCACCAGACTGAGGAGAGCACTCATTAGCTGCTCTCTCTGCTCTCCTGCATGGCGAGTCCCAATGGTGACTGGTGAGTACTCACCTACAGTCAGGGGCCCCGGCAGCACAGCACGCAGGGACAGCAGTGGAGGAAGAGCAGGACTTACAGTGTGTCTTCTGCTCCCTCCACTGTTCTGTTCTCGGCAGGCTGCAGCAGCGTCTCCTCACTGTGAAGAGATGGGGGAGGAGCTCACTGCATGGGACAACAGGGGAACACTAGGGGGCTGATATCAGTGCTGTCTGCTCTGTGCCCCATCCCCCACAGTGAGGTCTGCAGCCCTCTCCAACTGAACTATGTGACCTCATCTGATCACAGATTAGTATGTGTATATATGTGCTTGTATGTATGTATGCATCTGTGTATGTGTGTATCTATGTGTATGTTTCTAGCTGTGTATGTATGTACAGTATATGTGTATGTATGGTATATTTGTATGGCTGTGTGTATGCATGTACAGTATATGTGTATGTGTATGTATGTACAGTATATGTGTGTATCTGTGTATGTGCAATAAATTTGTATGTATATATGGTATATATGTATGTATATGTGTGTACGGTATGTGTATACTATATGTTAATATACTGTATGTGTGTATGTACGGTACATGTATGTGTATGTACGGTACATGTATGTGTATGTACGGTACATGTATGTGTATGTATGTACGGTATATGTATGTGTATGTATGTACGGTATATGTATGTGCAGCGCCCCCACTGCCGCAGGGGCGAGGGGTACCCGGTACCGGGCCCCTGAGTCTCTGTTCTGGGGTTGTCACGGTGGCTAGACCCGGTCCGTGACCCTGCTGAGGGGCGCCCAAATAATAGGTGTGGATGATGGTGGTAGTGTGGTGCAGTGCCGGTCGCAGTAAATAACGAGGACACCAGGTTGCAGTCTCTTTACCTCTTTACTGAAGGCTTCAGGGTCCTCAGTCCGGAATACGGTTAACCAGGCTGCGCAAGTCCGGCCGGTCCGATGGCACCTCCAGAGTTCCCTTTGCAGGTGGAAATCTGTGCCTACCTTCTAGCGCTTGTGTGTTGCGGTCCTCCCCTGCTGTGCTTACGGGATAGTCCCCACAACTGTTGTGTCTGTTTCTCGTGTTCCCTCACAACTGTATTATGATGTTCTTCTTCGTCCCCCAGATGATATGGCTAGGACGCACCCGTATGACGGGTAGGCTCGGAGCTCTTCCTGGACCCTAGTGTCGCCCTTCTCCTAGTATGCCCCCCATGTCTTCATAGGTGATTGGTGTGAGACAGCCCGCCTATAGCTGACTGTCCTGCCGTAGGTTTGAAGTATTGCTTGGAGCCTGATACTTCCTCGGCGTTCCGGCCACCGGCTACGCGCCTCAGTAGGATGTTGCCTCGATCTTACAGCATGACTCCTACTGGTATTTCTCCTTGTTGCGTTGATCTCGTTTCTCACTCAGCACAATATACCTCGCTTCTTGTCCTTTCTTAGGGTACCGCCGCGATCAAGTGCAGGCGCGGTCCCGTAACGTTCTCTCTGGTTGCTAGGCCTCTGTCAGGATCCCACCCCTGACAGGGACCCCTCTGAATCTTCCCCCTACAACACCCTCTGCCACAAGGTGTTGCCTGGTTCCAACCCAGTCAGCTTTCTCATCTAACTTCCTATCTAACCCCCAGTTTTACCAGACTGTGAGGAGTGGCCTAATGCATAGTGCCCTTAGCTCCCCCTGGAGGCCAGACTGTGAAATGTATTGGTGTCTGTGATACCTGGTCAGAAGAACTCCTTCAGTGCCATCAGACGTACCATAGCCCCCCTTAGCGGCGGAGCATCAGTACTGCAACGACCAGGACTCTGGGGCGCTGCACTCCCCCCCCGGTTAAATCCAGTACTCCTGGACTGGGAAGAAAACAACAATACATGTCAGCAAAAAGACATTTACATAAAAATTTATAAATACAATTTTTGAAAATACAAGTACAAGTAAACTTTTTTAAAAGAGCTTCCCTTTATGTGAGGTGAGGACACTTGAACATTACAAACATGGTTAAATACTTTAAATAACATACTATAAATAACTTTTCTTACCCAACCGGGTATTCTACTAAGTGCAAAATTTTTGAACAATAATTTAACTTTGCCTTTAAGGACGTACTCGCTGAATCCACTAAAGACCTTCTTATAAAACATTATAAGGCTAATCAACTTTTCTGCATTCTCCTTCTTTACATCTGCAGGACCGCCTGTCCTATCTGCTCCAGGCCTACTGCCTCTCCTTTCTGTTACAGGACCGCCCCTTTCTGCCCGGGCCTACTGCCTTTCTGCTACTATACACGGTATAGAACTTATCATCCATCTTTCAGTTCAGGATTACTGAGCCATCTCTGTATGGCTCCTAGGAGGACTCACTGACTAACCCCGTACGGGTTCACTTTCTGTCCTCATTCTTCTATCAACATCATTAAACATTTCTTACAATTTAACTAGCTTTCTACATATAACTTTTACATATCAGCATTATCAGTACTTTCTTTCAAAACATCATCATTCTTTAAGTGCTTTTGATGAACATCCCCTTTAAGAAGGGACTAAGTCTCTAAGAGGTAGTGCAACTTCTCAAGCTGCAAGTCTGTTCGCAGCAAGGACTCCGGTGCTGGTTCCAAGACCAGTGTCTTCGCAAAGAGTCCTTTCCTTGTGTAAAACCAGTAGAGGGCACCTTTAAGAAAGTGCAAACTATGTACAAAAAGTTTGTAATCATGCATTGTTCATGATTCAGCAGTTCTTGATAACTTGTGCAAACAGGTAGAAAACAAAAAGCAAAAAGCAATAGGGATCCCGGGTAAACAAAGGGATCCCTTTAAGAGTTAACCCTGATCGGGTTGTAGCAGCAAAACATCAGAAGGACAAACAGTTAACTATATACAAATGATGAAGCATTCTTGCTTACTCAGTTTCTGGCAGCGCAGGGGGCGGCCTCCTTCCGGGCCTCACCAGGCCGACGGGTCGCGGTGGCGTGACAAGGACCGGTCCTGGATTCAGCAACGACAGGATTCCTCGTCGGGACACCCTCCTCGCTCGTGGGTGGGCATGACCCGTAGCCACACGGTGGGCCTGGATTCCTTGGGGTTCCGCGGGGACGGGCTCCGGCACCTTCCCTGCAGGAGGCTCGTCCTCCGACGTTCCGGCAGCAGCCTGGAGTGCGACGCACCGTTGGACGCCTCGAGCTATCCAGCCAGTTTCGCCAGTTTCCCTCCTCCACCGGGTATAGGTCACTGCGTCGCCAGGTTCCAGGTCGCAATCGTACCTTCCCCCGCAGGGCTCCATTTCTTCTCGATCAACACAGACCTGTAGTGGCTCCCCGATCTCCTGAATAACTCCCCTTCCTTTCCGGGAGATCAAGGACACCACAACACCCCAGTGTGACGGCGGGGTCTCTTCGACGCTCATCAGATCGACCTGGACTGCAGGCTGGGGTCTGTTCCGCCAGGCTGTCATCAGGCACCGCAGGTGTTCTGCCTCCGGCAGGATCCTCAGGCCCTGTGCTCACATTCCGCCGCGGCCGGGATGGAGGAAGCAGGGGACACCGGAGTTAGGCGGACCTCCGTAGGCTGACCCAGTCGAGCGATCACGTGAGCGTCGGCCTCAAGGCAACGTGCTATCTGCCGAGCCTCGGCCGCGGCCACACACTCCTCAGACGGCAGCCAGTTGGGTCTGCCCATTGGTAGCTCCGTAAGGGCCAGTCCCTGCAACGATGGTGCATCTGGGGCTGTGTCGGGTGGTGCAGCCTCATGCTGGGTCGGGTCGTCCCCACGCGGTGCTCCCGGCGTCGCCATCTTTACTTCCTCTCCAGTGTCTTCTTCCCGCGGTCTCTTTCATGGGCGGCCCCGTCTCCATGGTCTCCACCCTCCAAAGAGGATGAGGAGGCGGACCTCGGCTGTTGACGGACACGTCCTCAGGATGCAAAAATGTTTAGACTGGGCGGCCATCGTCTTTCGCGCTCTTCAGCTGGTTTACGCCCACTTCCACGCCCCTCTTCTTCTCCTGCGCTCTCCTCAGTGCTGTAATGGCGGCTGGTTTTGGCGGCAAATGGCAATCCACAGTCTTTGCAATAAGTCACAGTCCAAGTATAATAAATCACAGTTGCAAGGCACACATGACCTGATTCTTCAGGCTTAAGTAAATCCTGTTCGTGACGCCAAGTTTGCAGCGCCCCCACTGCCGCAGGGCCGAGGGGTACCCGGTACCGGGCCTCTGAGTCTCTGTTCTGGGGTTGTCACGGTGACTAGACCCGGTCCGTGACCCTGCTGAGGGGCGCCCAAATAATAGGTGTGGATGATGGTGGTATTGCGGTGCAGTGCTGGTCGCAGTAAATAACTAGGACACCAGGTTGCAGTCTCTTTACCTCTTTACTGAAGGCTTCAGGGTCCTCAGTCCGGAATACGGTTAACCAGGCTGCGCAAGTCCGGCCGGTCCGATGGCACCTCCAGAGTTCCCTTTGCAGGTGGAAATCTGTGCCTACCTTCTAGCGCTTGTGTGTTGCGGTCCTCCCCTGCTGTGCTTACGGGATAGTCCCCACAACTGTTGTGTCTGTTTCTCGTGTTCCCTCACAACTGTATTATGATGTTCTTCTTCGTCCCCCAGATGATATGGCTAGGACGCACCCGTATGATGGGTAGGCTCGGAGCTCTTCATGGACCCTAGTGTCGCCCTTCTCCTAGTATGCCCCCCATGTCTTCATAGGTGATTGGTGTGAGACAGCCCGCCTATAGCTGACTGTCCTGCCGTAGGTTTGAAGTATTGCTTGGAGCCTGATACTTCCTCGGCGTTCCAGCCACCGGCTACGCGCCTCAGTAGGATGTTGCCTCGATCTTACAGCACGACTCCTACTGGTATTTCTCCTTGTTGCGTTGATCTCTTTTCTCACTCAGCACAATATACCTCGCTTCTTGTCCTTTCTTAGGGTACCGCTGCGATCAAGTGCAGGCGCGGTCCCGTAACGTTCTCTCTGGTTGCTAGGCCTCTGTCAGGATCCCACCCCTGACAGGGACCCCTCTGAATCTTCCCCCTACAACACCCTCTGCCACAAGGTGTTGCCTGGTTCCAACCCAGTCAGCTTTCTCATCTAACTTCCTATCTAACCCCCAGTTTTACCAGACTGTGAGGAGTGGCCTAATGCATAGTGCCCTAGCTCCCCCTGGAGGCCAGACTGTGAAATGTATTGGTGTCTGTGATACCTGGTCAGAAGAACTCCTTCAGTGCCATCAGACGTACCATAGCCCCCCTTAGCGGCGGAGCATCAGTACTGCAACGACCAGGACTCTGGGGCGCTGCACTTGTATATCTGTGTGTATGCACGGTATATGTATGTACAGTATGTGTATGTATGTACGGTATATGTATGTGTATTTGTGTGTATGTATGGTATATGTATGTACGGTATGTTTATACTATATGGGTATATAACTGTATGTGTGTATGTACGGTATGTGTGTGTATGTATGTACGGTACGTGTATATGTATCTGTATGTACGGTATATGTATGTGTATCTGTGTGTATGTACGGTATGTGTATGTATGACGGTATATGTACATGTATCTATGTGTATGTATGGTATATGTGTTTGCATTGTAGGGATTTCACTCACTCAGGTGCGACGGCTGACACTTAGGAGGCACGTTCCAACAAAAGTTCAAAGGTTTATTGCTTCATAAACCAGTTTAGCATAAACAGGAAAAACAAACAGCCTTTAACTCAGGCAAAAGGGAAAAAACAAGTGTCCATTCCTTCAGGCTCAGTGCTGGAGCCTTAACACACTAGAGGCTAGCACCTCCACACATGTCCCCTGTGTTAAATATTAGCCTGTCTTATATAGAGCTAACCACACCCAGTAACCCATCACATGATTAGCCATGTGGTCTGACATCACCACAGGTCCTGACAGATATATAGGTAGCTATGGTTACATAACAGCGGCAAGCCATCTATGCGACACATATCTCCCGTCGATTAGACACCCTTTAGCCACGCTACATACCTCCCCCTCTGCCTAAAGCCGTGGGGCTTGGCACTTTCCCCCATTAGACAAGGGATTCTTGACAGGGCATCAGCATTACCGTGCAGCTTTCCGGCCCTATGTTCCACATGGAAACAGAAGTCCTGCAGGGCTAAGAACCAACGGGTGACCCTAGCATTTCTACCCTTCGTTTCCCTCATCCACCTAAGTGGGGCATGGTCGGATATCAATCTAAATTTACGTCCCAGCAGATAGTACCGTAATGTGTCCACCGCCCATTTTATGGCCAAGTTGAATCTGGTTCCTAGGGGATTGAGAGTTTCCATCTTCCCAGCTTGGGAACCTTCTGACCATTTTTACACTACTTGGGAGGGGGGCCTCCTACGGTGTTCACATATATTGATCAATTTATTGATCACACATGACAGAGATCTATTGAGTCAGGTCAAGACAGAGATCAAGGATCTGGAGAATGACCTCAATAAATTTGATGAGGTTTCACAGATACAGCCCTTTAAGGTCAAACTAAAAGTGGTCCTTGATAAATATGACAAGGAAATTATGGACAAAAAAAGGTCAAAATTTTTGAGGGATAAATCTGACTTTGACCGGAAAACGGTATTCAATTGGAGACACCAGGGCAATCAGCGACGTGGCAGGAGTGCTAAATTGAACACCAGTGAATTAACACAGAATATCTCAACCCTGGATGGACATCTGTCCAGTGATTTTTTATCCTCCGCGGAAAGCGAGTCAGACGGAGGGGCAGGACCAGGCGTGGGCGGAGGCGACACAAGTCTGTTCACACGGGTCACCAGGAGCAGAAACCCCAGGCCAGCTTATTACAGCCAACGGAAGAGGAACCGCAGATAACCTCACAGTCCACCAATGACGCCCGTGAGTATGACTGCTCCATTGCTAACGAATCCCTTCAAATTATTAATCTCTCTGAATACCAGCTCAATACCGTTGAGACATCTGTATTGAAGAGGGGGCTTACCTTTTCACCTGCACAGGGGATGGATAAGTTCACGCTTATCAAAGATCTTTTTCTCTTTTGCAGGAAAATCATTCTACAAGTTTTGCATAATCAGTCACGTCCTATTCCAACTCCTGATCAAACCGAACAGAGAGCGCTGCAGGATCTTCTGGATCTATTGGATGAGGGGGATGTGTTATGACCCCAATGGCGAGGGTCTCAGAGGAACGTGGAAGTCTGCAGAATACAAAAATCCAGCTCATAGGGCAGTGGTAACTGGGTTGACCATATATCTACTCCTAACGCCAACACTAGAAGTAGCCGGGGATCATTCCTACGTTGATTCTAGATGACACGCGCCAGCCGGAGAATCTAGCTACCCCTAGTAGAGGAAAACAAAGACCTTTCTTGCCTCCAGAGAAGGGGACCCCAAAGCTGGATAGAAGCCCCCCACAAATAATAACGGTGAGGTAAGAGGAAATGACAAACACAGAAATGAACCAGGTTTAGCACAGAGAGGCCCGCTTACTGATAGCAGAATAAAGAAAGGTAACTTATATGGTCAACAAAAACCCTATCAAAATCCACACTGGAAATTCAAGAACCCCCGAACCGTCTAACGGTCCGGGGGGAGAACACCAGCCCCCTAGAGCTTCCAGCAAAGGTCAGGATATAGATATGGAACAAGCTGGACAAAAATACAAAACCAAAACAAATAGCAAAAAGCAGACTTAGCTGATATAACTGGAACCAGGATCAGTAGACAAGAGCACAGCAGACTAGCTCTGATAACTATGTTGCCAGGCATAGAACTGAAGGTCCAGGGAGCTTATATAGCAACACCCCTAACTAACGACCCAGGTGCGGATAAAAGGAATGACAGAAAAAACCAGAGTCCAAAAAACTAGTAACCACTAGAGGGAGCAAAAAGCGAATTCACAACAGTACCCCCCCCTTAGTGAGGGGTCACCGAACCCTCACCACGACCACCAGGGCGATCAGGATGAGCGGCATGAAAGGCACGAACTAAATCGGCCGCATGAACATCAGAGGCGACCACCCAGGAATTATCCTCCTGACCATAGCCCTTCCACTTGACCAGGTACTGAAGCCTCCGCCTGGAGAGGCGAGAATCCAAGATCTTCTCCACCACGTACTCCAACTTGCCCTCAACCAACACCGGAGCAGGAGGCTCAGCAGAAGGAACTACAGGCACAATGTACCGCCGCAACAAGGACCTATGAAATACATTGTGAATAGCAAACGACACAGGAAGATCCAGACGAAAAGATACAGGATTAAGGATTTCCAATATCTTGTAAGGCCCAATAAAACGAGGTTTAAATTTGGGAGAGGAGACCTTCATAGGAACAAAGCGGGAAGAAAGCCATACCAAATCCCCAACGCGTAGTCGGGGACCCACACCGCGGCGGCGGTTGGCAAAGCGCTGAGCCCTCTCCTGTGACAACTTCAAGTTGTCCACCACATGATTCCAGATCCGCTGCAACCTATCCACCACAGAATCCACCCCAGGACAGTCAGAAGGCTCCACATGACCCGAAGAAAAGCGAGGATGGAAACCAGAGTTGCAGAAAAAAGGCGAAACCAAGGTGGCGGAACTAGCCCGATTATTAAGGGCAAACTCAGCCAACGGCAAGAATGTCACCCAATCGTCCTGATCAGCAGAGACAAAACACCTCAAATAAGCCTCCAAAGTCTGATTGGTTCGCTCCGTCTGTCCATTAGTCTGAGGATGGAAAGCAGACGAAAACGACAAATCAATGCCCATCCTACTACAAAAGGATCGCCAGAACCTGGAAACGAACTGGGATCCTCTGTCTGACACAATATTCTCAGGGATGCCGTGCAAACGAACCACGTTCTGGAAAAACACAGGAACCAGATCGGAAGAGGAAGGCAGCTTAGGCAAAGGAACCAAATGGACCATCTTGGAGAAGCGATCACATATCACCCAGATAACGGACATGCCCTGAGATAGCGGAAGATCAGAAATGAAATCCATGGAGATATGTGTCCAAGGTCTCTTCGGGACAGGCAAGGGCAAGAGCAAACCGCTGGCACGAGAACAGCAAGGCTTAGCTCGAGCACAAGTCCCACAGGACTGCACAAATGACCGCACATCCCTTGACAAAGAAGGCCACCAAAAGGACCTGGCCACCAGATCTCTGGTGCCAAAAATTCCCGGGTGACCTGCCAACACCGAGGAATGAACCTCGGAAATGACTCTGCTAGTCCACTTATCCGGGACAAACAGTCTGTCAGGTGGACAAGACTCAGGCCTATCCGCCTGAAATCTCTGCAACACACGTCGCAGATCCGGAGAAATAGCTGACAAGATAACTCCATCTTTAAGAATACCAACAGGATCAGCGACTTCAGGAGCATCAGGCACAAAACTCCTAGAAAGAGCATCGGCCTTCACATTCTTTGAACCTGGTAAATACGAGACAACAAAATCAAAGCGGGAGAAAAACAATGACCAGCGGGCCTGTCTCGGATTAAGGCGTTTAGCAGACTCGAGATACATCAGATTTTTGTGATCAGTCAAGACCACCACACGATGCTTAGCACCCTCGAGCCAATGACGCCACTCCTCAAATGCCCATTTCATGGCCAACAACTCCCGATTGCCCACATCATAATTTCGCTCGGCAGGCGAAAACTTCCTAGAGAAAAAGGCACAAGGTTTCATAACAGAGCAACCAGGGCCTCTCTGCGACAAAACGGCCCCTGCTCCAATCTCTGAAGCATCCACCTCAACCTGAAAGGGAAGTGAGACATCGGGCAGGCACAAAACAGGCGCCGAAGTAAACCGGCGTTTCAACTCCTGGAAAGCCTCCACGGCAGCAGGAGCCCAGTTAGCTACATCAGAGCCCTTCTTGGTCATATCCGTCAAAGGTTTCACAATGCTAGAAAAATTAGCGATAAAACGACGGTAGAAGTTAGCGAAACCCAAGAACTTCTGAAGACTCTTAACTGACGAGGGCTGAGTCCAATCAAGAATAGCTTGGACCTTGACTGGGTCCATCTCCACAGCAGAAGGGGAAAAAATGAACCCCAAAAAGGGAACCTTCTGTACACCAAAGAGACACTTTGAGCCCTTGACAAACAAAGAATTTTCACGCAAAATTTTAAAGACCAACCTGACCTGCTCCACATGCGAATCCCAATTATCAGAAAAAAACAAAATATCATCCAGATAAACAATCAAAAATTTATCCAGATACTTCCGGAAGATGTCATGCATAAAGGACTGAAAAACTGAAGGCGCATTGGAGAGCCCAAAAGGCATCACCAAGTACTCAAAATGACCTTCGGGCGTATTGAATGCGGTTTTCCATTCATCACCTTGCTTAATGCGCACAAGGTTGTACGCACCGCGAAGGTCTATCTTGGTGAACCACTTGGCACCCTTAATCCGGGCAAACAAGTCAGACAACAGCGGTAAAGGATACTGAAATTTGACAGTGATCTTATTTAAAAGCCGATAATCAATACAAGGCCTCAAAGATCCGTCCTTTTTTGCCACAAAAAAGAATCCCGCACCAAGAGGGGAAGAAGACGGACGAATATGTCCTTTCTCCAGAGACTCCTTGATATATGAACGCATAGCGGTATGTTCAGGTACCGACAGATTAAACAGTCTTCCCTTAGGAAATTTACTGCCTGGGATCAAATCTATAGCACAGTCACAGTCCCTATGAGGAGGCAGTGCACTGGACTCAGACTCACTGAAGACATCCTGATAATCAGACAAATACTCAGGAACTTCCGAAGGCGTAGAAGAAGCAATAGATACAGGCAGGGAATCCCCATGAATACCATGACAGCCCCAACTTGAGACTGACATAGCCTTCCAGTCCAGGACTGGATTATGGGTCTGTAACCATGGCAGCCCTAAAACAACCAAATCATGCATTTTATGTAAAACCAGGAAACGTATCACCTCGCGGTGTTCCGGAGTCATGCACATGGTAACCTGTGTCCAATACTGCGGTTTATTTGCTGCCAATGGCGTAGCATCAATACCCCTAAGAGGAATAGGATTTTCTAATGGTTCAAGAGTAAAACCACAGCGCTTAGCAAATGACAGATCCATAAGACTCAGGGCAGCACCTGAATCTACAAACGCCATGACAGGATAAGACGACAGTGAGCAAATCAAAGTTACAGACAGAATAAATTTAGGTTGCAAATTACCAACGGTGACAGGACTAACAACCTTAGCTATACGTTTAGAGCATGCTGAGATAACATGTGTAGAATCACCACAGTAGTAGCACAAGCCATTCCGGCGTCTATGAATTTTCCGCTCATTTCTAGTCAGGATTCTATCACATTGCATTAAATCAGGTGTCTGTTCAGACAACACCATGAGGGAATTTGCGGATTTTCTATCACATTGCACCGAATTAGGTGTCTGTTCAGACAACACCATGAGGGAATTTGCGGTTTTGCGCTCCCGCAACCGCCGGTCAATTTGAATAGCCAGTGCCATAGTATCATTCAGACCTGTGGGAATGGGAAAACCCACCATAACATTCTTAATGGCTTCAGAAAGGCCATTTCTAAAATTAGCGGCCAGTGCACACTCGTTCCAATGTGTCAGCACGGACCATTTCCGAAATTTTTGGCAATACACTTCAGCCTCGTCCTGCCCCTGAGACATAGCCAGCAAGGCCTTTTCTGCCTGAATCTCAAGATTGGGTTCCTCATAAAGTAAACCGAGCGCCAGAAAAAACGCATCAATATCAGCCAATGCCGGATCTCCTGGCGCCAGCGAAAAAGCCCAATCCTGAGGGTCGCCCCGTAAGAACGAAATAACAATTTTTACTTGCTGAGCAGAGTCTCCAGATGAACAGGGTCTCAGGGACAAAAACAATTTACAATTATTCAAGAAATTCCTAAACTTAAACCTGTCTCCGGAAAACAGTTCAGGAATCGGTATTTTAGGTTCTGACCTAGGATTTCTGATAACATAGTCTTGTATGCCCTGCACACGAGTAGCCAGCTGGTCCACACTTGTAATCAAGGTCTGGACATTCATGTCTGCAGCAAGCATAGCCACTCTGAGGTAAAGGGGAAGAAGAAAAAAAAAAAAACTCAGAATCTTCTTTCTTATAATCCCTCTTCTGCAATGCATTAAACATTTAATACTGGCCTGGCAAACTGTTATGACCCCAATGGCGAGGGTCTCAGAGGAACGTGGAAGTCTGCAGAATACAAAAATCCAGCTCATAGGGCAGTGGTAACTGGGTTGACCATATATCTACTCCTAACGCCAACACTAGAAGTAGCCGGGGATCATTCCTACGTTGATTCTAGATGACACACGCCAGCCGGAGAATCTAGCTACCCCTAGTAGAGGAAAACAAAGACCTTTCTTGCCTCCAGAGAAGGGGACCCCAAAGCTGGATAGAAGCCCCCCACAAATAATAACGGTGAGGTAAGAGGAAATGACAAACACAGAAATGAACCAGGTTTAGCACAGAGAGGCCCGCTTACTGATAGCAGAATAAAGAAAGGTAACTTATATGGTCAACAAAAACCCTATCAAAATCCACACTGGAAATTCAAGAACCCCCGAACCGTCTAACGGTCCGGGGGGAGAACACCAGCCCCCTAGAGCTTCCAGCAAAGGTCAGGATATAGATATGGAACAAGCTGGACAAAAATACAAAACCAAAACAAATAGCAAAAAGCAAAAAGCAGACTTAGCTGATATAACTGGAACCAGGATCAGTAGACAAGAGCACAGCAGACTAGCTCTGATAACTACGTTGCCAGGCATAGAACTGAAGGTCCAGGGAGCTTATATAGCAACACCCCTAACTAACGACCCAGGTGCGGATAAAAGGAATGACAGAAAAAACCAGAGTCCAAAAAACTAGTAACCACTAGAGGGAGCAAAAAGCGAATTCACAACAGGGATGCCCCGAGAGGTAGGCCACGGTTTCCACACAAAAACAGATCTATGGTGTGTCCCCCCCTCTCCACGGTTCCAGCTGTTAAAATCTTTTTCGAGATGGTCAAACAGGACATAGAGGCATTGCCTGTTACACCAGGTGTGGGCACCAACCTCACGGGCCAAGAACGAAGAGCTCTATTTGGCCTTAGTAACAACAAGGAATTTGTGATTAGAGAGGCGGACAAGGGGGGTAGCATCATCTTGTGGCCCCATTATATGTATTTGGAGGAAGCTCACAGACAACTAGGGAATTCACGGTTTTATCGTAGATTACCATCTGACCCTACTGGGGTGTATTCCACCAAACTGAGTGCTTTACTCGATAGAACTTTTGGATTAGGGATCATCAATATGCATGAGCGGGACTTCATCTGGGTAGACCAACCAATCACGCCCACTTTCTACATGCTACCCAAGGTCCACAAAACTACCACCAAGCCCCCCGGCCGCCCCATAGTCTCAAGCATAGGCAGTCTGTGTGAGAGGGCGTGTTCTTATATCGATTTTTTCTTACAGCCCCTTGTGACCACACTTCCTTCATATATAAGAGACTCTTCACATTTCATCACTGTCTATAAAGGGGTCACGCTCGCTCCGGGTGACCTTATGGTCACATGCGATGTTGAGTCATTGTACTCTAACATCAACCATGATGACGGCATGCAGGCGGTCTTATTCTTCCTTGACCAACAGGTAAATTCAGACAGATTGCACGACTCCTTTATTATTGATTTGCTTGATTTTGTTTTGAGGCACAACTTTTTCTTGTTTGACCGGGTTTTTTATTTGCAAACTTCTGGTGTGGCTATGGGGGCGCGTTGTGCCCCCTCTTTTGCAAATCTTTTTTTGGGATGGTGGGAGGCTCTTATTGTCTTTGTTTCTGATCTTTTTAAGACCAGGGTGCGACATTGGTCGCGCTTTATTGACGATATTTTTTTCATTTGGTCTGGTTCATTGGAGGAGTTTTCCTTATTCATGGATGCCCTCAATGATAACCCTTTTAACATCTTTTTGACCCATCATGTTTCTTCTGTTTCAGTTAATTTTTTGGACTTGGAGGTCAGATGTCGGGATGGCACACTTTCTACGTGCCTGTATCGGAAGCCTACAGCCGTCACCGGTTTTCTCGACTATCAGAGTTTCCATCCTAAACACACGAGGGATGGGGTCCCGACGGGCCAGTTCCTTAGAGCCAGGCGTAATTGCTCTCAGGACTCTGATTTTAGGAGAGAAGCATGGGACCTTACTGCCAGGTTTAAAACCAGGAACTACCCCAAAAAGTGCATCTCCCAGGCCTACCAGAGGGCGAGTCGACATACACAGGACTCTCTACTTATTACTAATAGGAGGAGGCCTGACAACTATGTGTGTTTCATCACGGGCTATCATACCCAGTGGACTAAGGTGAGCAAAATCTTGAATGATCATTGGAGGATTTTGGCTACTGACACGCAGACTTCTCAGATAATCAGTGCTCGTCCACTGGTTACGGATAGAAGGGCGCCGAATTTTAGAGATATACTCACCCAGAGTCATTACAGGAGACCCACATGTAGGCTTAACCGTGGAATGACTCTGAAGGGCTCCTTCCCGTGCGGAGACTGTAGCATATGTCTATACATGCACCCAGTCCGTGATGTGTTTTGCAACCCTGTGGACCAAATGCAGCACAAACTTAGGACCTATATCAATTGCAAAACCTCCCATGTAGTCTATGCATTGATTTGTCCATGTCCTTGTGTTTACGTAGGCCAGACTTCGTAAGAATTGCGGCGGAGAATACAAAGCCATCTTTCCACCATCAATACGGCAGCTGTGGACAATTGGAAGGGCAAAACATTGAGTACGGTGGCCTCACATTTCTTACTCCATCATGGTGGCAGTTGTGCCAATACCAGGATTATTGGTTTGGAGCGTATTATGAGTTCGGGCCGAGGTGGTTCTTTACATAAGAGACTTCTACAAGTTGAATCCCGTTGGATCTACTCACTCCATTCCATTGCGCCACATGGAATCAATGAGGACTTACATTTCACGGGCTTCCTGGGCTGAACTGGTGATCTGCTGTTCTGGGGTTCCTCTATGCTCGGTTGGACAAGCTACTGAGATGGGACTCCATATTTTGTTTACATCGCGGACACGACGGATTTCATCTCCAGGACTCTTATGGGACTAATGCCGCACATTGGAAATTGGACAGGTTGGGACCCTTATGGTTTCCCAACGGTTATTAATGTCATTCAGTTTTATATGGCGTTTATATATATATATATATATATATATATATATATATATATATATATATATATATATAGTATGGCTGTCAGTCTTTTGATTGTCCGCCTATATATATTAGGATGTATTATATATTTGTGGTCTATATGCATCATTATTTATATATTTGTTGACATATAAATTTGTTTAGACTTTTTACGAACATGTTTTCTCAACAGGTATTAGTGCCACTCAGTCCTGTTTGGCTATTGCATATATATACAGCATGGCGGTCAGTCTTTCTGATTGTCCGCCCGTATACCTGCCTGTCTAGGGTTTTACAAGATTCCTGCTGCGATGTGTGCTTACTGTTTACGGTTTATTTGTATTATAGCTCATGTATTATCTTTATCTACAGCGGTTTATCAACCTCTTGCACTTAATGCACATTTGGATGATTGCAGGCATACCGGTTTACATTCCCAGCTGTGTACCTTATCCCCCTCCAGTCCTGTCCCTATTGTCCGAGGGCGGGTCACTGCCGCTCATTTCCCATATCCCAGCGGCATTCCCCTTCTGCTTCTATGCGCATCGCTGGTTTTTCACTGGCGCATGCGCATTGGAACAGTGTGGGCAGAGACGTCTGCCCACCTATAGCGTCTCCTCTCATCTGCGCATGCGCTAATGGCCCCATGTTATTCCGGTTTCATTTTCACTTTCTGTCCTTCGGTTCTGTCATTTCCGGTCCATGGCTGCGCACCTGTCAGCGTTTACCGACTTTAGCGCCATGTACTTAAGGATGTTTTCTCTAGTGGTGAGTACTTCCCCTGACGAAGCGGCCCCTGTAGCCACGACACGCGTTGGGATCTCCCACCTGACGGTCCTGTTCTCTGTGTGGCTGCCTGGCTACCATCCTTATCATAGGTGATTATAGGGCAGCCGTTTTCACACTGCTTTCTTCTATCTGCTGGCTTACATAGGAGTTTTCTGGCTCCCATTATTTTTACCTATGGGCAGCATGGGTTATATGGTATTGCCACATATTCTAGTGGTTACTCATTAATATTTATCTTACATCCTGTGGGTTTGTTGCAGTGTGTTCTCATGGCGCATATTTCCATTTAGTGTGCTCAGTATACTGTCATGTTTTCATATGTCTTACGCAGTGATTATCTTTGAACAGGACTGATGGGGGAGTTGTTCTTTGATTGTTCTTAATTGTTTTTAAACATTTCTTCTTACCATTAAAGTTGTTCCTTTTTGATACTTACTTTGGGTGGTGTGCATTAAATTCTTGAGTGGCTTCTTTCTCTTTGCTCTGGTTACATTTTATGGCCAAGCACTCCTTCTCAACGACTGAGTAGTTCTTTTCAGACGAGGACAACTTCCTACTCAGATAGAGGACAGGATGCTCCTCCCCATCTAGCTCTTGGGAAAG
The DNA here is from genome assembly GCF_051348905.1 of Ranitomeya variabilis. Taxonomy (NCBI): domain Eukaryota; kingdom Metazoa; phylum Chordata; class Amphibia; order Anura; family Dendrobatidae; genus Ranitomeya; species Ranitomeya variabilis. The sequence goes on along the minus strand of NC_135233.1, from coordinate 251,537,661 downwards.
TACTGCTCCCACCCCGACATTTGAGGCATCTGTCTGAAGAATAAACTCTTTTTTTAAGTTTGGGGCCATCAGAACGGGTTGCTTACACAAAGCCTCTTTCATTTCCTGGAAGGCTGACTCTGTTTCTTCGGACCACTTAACCATTACTGATTTTGTCCCTTTTAGCAGGTCAGTCAGAGGCGCAGCCATCGTGGCGAAGTTTGGGATGAACCTCCTGTAATATCCCACGATTCCCAGGAAGGCTTTAACTTGTTTCTTGGAAACTGGTTTTGGCCATGTTTGAATTGCCTCCACTTTACTGATTTGGGGTTTTATTTATCCACGACCCACTATGTATCCAAGGTACTTAGCTTCTTCTTTACCAAAGGCACACTTCTTCGGGTTTATTGTAAATCCGGCCTCTCTTATAGCATCAAACACCGCTTGGACCTTTTCCAGATGACTCTCCCAGTCCGGGCTAAAGATGACGATATCATCCAGGTACGCAGCAGCGTATGCCTTATGGCCTTATGGGGTGCAAGGATTCTATCCATAGCCCTCTGGAAGGTCGCCGGAGCTCCCTGTAGGCCAAACGGCATCCGGACATACTGGAAACATCCATCTGGTGTAGAAAACGCCGTCTTCTCCTTGGCTTCCTGTGCCATGGGGATCTGCCAATACCCCTTCGTCAAATCCAAGGTGGTTATGTACCTGGCGGGCCCAAGCCTTTCGATGAGCTCATCAACGCGGGGCATGGGATAAGCGTCAAACTTGGAGACCTCATTCAACTTCCAATAGTCGTTGCAAAACCTCCACTCTCCATCAGGTTTTGGGACCAGGACAATTGGGCTCGACCAACCGCTCTTGGATTCCTCAATGACTCCAAGCTTCAACATACGCTCCACTTCCTTGGAGATAACTTCTCGACGAGCCTCAGGAATACGATAGGGCTTCACGTTCACCCGCACATGTGGCTCTGTTAGGACCTCGTGCGCTATGACCTTTGTGTGTCCTGGCAACTCTGAAAACAGGTCCCTGTTTTTCTGGAGTAACTCCCGGCACTGTTGTTTCTGGGTCTTCGATAGCGTCTCCGCTATAGTAACCGCTCCAACCTCACCTGGGTTGCTTAACAACGATGGAGTTACTGTCGGCTCTCTATCTTGCCACGGCTTGATGAGGTTGACATGGTACACTTGGAATGGTTTCCGTCTTCCTGGTTGGTGAATTTTATAATTTACTTCACCAAGTTTCTCGACAACCTCATATGGCCCTTGCCATTTGGCCAAGAACTTGCTTTCCACCGTCGGAACTAACACAAGAACTCGGTCACCCGGATTGAACTGCCTCACTCTTGCAGACTGGTTGTAGATTCTGGCCTGAGCTTCTTGTGCCTGGAGGAGGTGTTCTTTCACGATAGGCATCACCTTGGCAATCCTCTGCTGCATCAGGGCCACATGCTCAATGACGCTTCTGTGGGGCGTGGCTTCGGCTTCCCAGGTTTCCTTGGCTACATCCAGGAGTCCTCGCGGATGTCGGCCATATAGAAGCTCAAACGGTGAGAACCCTGTGGAGGCCTGTGGAACTTCACGAATGGAAAACATCAGATAGGGTAAGAGACAATCCCAGTCTCTACCGTCTTTCTCTATAGCTTTCCTCAGCATGCTCTTCAGTGTCTTGTTAAATCTCTCAACAAGACCATCTGACTGGGGATGGTACACCGAGGTCCTCAACTGGGAGATTTTCAGGGCTTTGCATAACTCCCTCATCACCTTGCTCATGAAAGGTGTCCCCTGGTCAGTCAGGATCTCCTTCGGCAGACCTGTCCGGGAAAAGACATGGACCAACTCGCGGGCTATACTCTTCGAGGAAGAATTTCTCAAGGGAATTGCCTCAGGATAGCGTGTGGCATAGTCCAGAATGACTAATATATACTGATGGCTCCGGGCTGATTTAACTAAGGGACCAACCAAGTCCATGGCAATTCTCTCGAACGGTACCTCAATAATGGGCAGTGGCACAAGGGGGTTCCAGAAATGAGGAGTGGGAGCAGTTAGCTGACATGTAGGGCAGGACCTGCAATAGTTCACTATTTCTCGGTGACACCCAGGCCAATAGAATCTCTGCACAACCCGTTCCTGCATTTTTTCCACCCCTAGGTGTCCACCCAAGATGTGTGAATGGGCCATGTCCAACACCTTCCGTCTATATGGACCCGGCACTACCAACTGCTCTACCAACTCCTCCCTTATTTTCGTGACCCGGTACAACTCCCCACTCATCAGAAAATGGGGGAACCTTGTGTCTGCCCCCGGCTCCTGTACCACCCCGTCAATAACTGTGACATTATTAAAGGCTTCCCTCAGAGTGGGGTCCCTATGTTGGGCAGTCCCAAAATTTTCACCGGTTACCTCTAACTCCATAGTGTCAGATGCAGGGGACACTTCGTCCTCATCCCCAACCAGCACACAAAAAGGAAACCTGTCTGTCTCTGGGTGTGGTGACACCCTTCCAGGGTTCACTGGTTCCCTACTCTTGCTAGGGAGCTCAGAACCTTTTCCCCACAAATCCCAAAACAGACAGAAATCCCGGCCAATAATTATAGGGTGCAACAAGTCCTGCACGACGCCGACTATGTGCCACATGCCGTTTCAATGTCCACCCTGGCCAAAGGGTAGTCCTTGGCATCACCATGTATGCACCGCACGCCGACCTTCTTTCCCGGGAGCAGGTGGAGAGGGAAAGTGGCCCTCACCAGGGTCACTAAGCTCCCTGAGTCTAACAGCGCCGTTGCTGCTCGACCGTTCACCCTTACGGGACACGCTTGAGGCCCCTCGTTGGGCGGAGAGTTCACACTGCAGGCTGGATACGCATAGTATGAACAACGGCGTCCCATGCTGCAGTCCATCTGCTCAGTGGTCTGGGAACAACGGGCAGCTATATGTCCTGGCCCGTGGCACCTCCAGCAAATAATATCACCCGTAGGGACCTTGGGCACCACCTCCCCCGCCCTTTGTGACCTTGGACGCGCCACCCCTTTTTGGGACTCAGCAGCTTTCTGGGACCCTCAGTACGGCATGGGCTGCCTCCCAAAGGAGCCTTCCATCCCTTGGTATCTCTCGACCAGTCCGATCAGTTCGTCGGCATTCTGGGGATCACCCTGGGCAACCCAAGTCTGTATGGACCTCGGGAGGGAATGCACAAACCGATCCATCATCACTCGTTCCACCATCTGTGCAGGTGTACATAACTCTGGCTGCAGCCATTTCTGGACCAGGTGCAACAGGTCAAACATTTGGGAGCGAGGCGGTTTGTCCCAGTGATAGGCCCAGCAGTGAACTCGCTGTGCCCTAACAGTCAAGTGTCACCCCCAAACGTGCGAGAATCTCGACTTTCAATTTGTGATACTCTTTGGCATCCTGCAAGGTCAAATCATAGTACGCCTTCTGGGGTTCTCCGGTCAGGTATGGCGCCAGTACCTCTGCCCACTGCTCTGGCGGGAGTTTTTCCCTCTCAGCGACCCTCTCAAACACCGTCAGGAAGGCCTCAACATCATCCCCGGGGGTTATTTTCTGCAAGGCACGTCTTACCGTCTTCCGGACGTGGGTGTCATCAGCCAAACCTGGGGTTGGGGCACTCATCTTGCCCTGGATAGCGGTTGCCAGAAGCTGCATCTGCTGCCGTTGCTCCTGCTGGTTCTGTTGTATCTGCTGCTGGCTCTGTTGTATCTGCTGCATCAACAGCCTGTTGGTCTCTTGCTGCCGTTGCTCCTGCTGTGACTGCAACTGGACCAAGTGTTTCAGGAGGTCCTCCATTTTCCCCGGCAATGCTTGCTGGCTTACAGCCGACTTGACCCAGGACATCCAATAATAGACTTACGTCTCCACTGAGAACACTGCCCGCACATCTACCACCAATTGTAGGGATTTCACTCACTCAGGTGCGACGGCTGACACTTAGGAGGCACGTTCCAACAAAAGTTCAAAGGTTTATTGCTTCATAAACCAGTTTAGCATAAACAGGAAAAACAAACAGCCTTTAACTCAGGCAAAAGGGAAAAAACAAGTGTCCATTCCTTCAGGCTCAGTGCTGGAGCCTTAACACACTGGAGGCTAGCACCTCCACACATGTCCCCTGTGTTAAACATTAGCCTGTCTTATATAGAGCTAACCACACCCAGTAACCCATCACATGATTAGCCATGTGGTCTGACATCACCACAGGTCCTGACAGACATATAGGTAGCTATGGTTACATAACAGCGGCAAGCCATCTATGCGACACATATTTCCCGTCGATTAGATACCCTTTAGCCATGCTACAGCATATACTGTATTTGTATGTGTATCTGTGTATGTACGGTGTATGTATGTACGGTATATGTGTGTATGTATGTACACAGGTATCAGTGTGTATGTATCTCCATCTCAGTGAAAAAATATATTTTTTTTTTAGAGCTGAGAGGGCCCTGTGATTGCTATGTATGCCCCTGCTTGCAATAATGAGGGCAATCTGACCTGTTTCTTGGAGCCCGAGGCTCCAGGGTCCCATTGCAGATTGCAATCATCATAAGCAGTGTATTGGGCAGGGAGGGGGGCCCAGACACAGTTCTTGAACAGGGGCCCCAAGCTATTAGTGTCCGCCCCGGCTCCCAGCCAGTGGTGTGTCGCTAATAGCGGCACACCATGCAGCTGCTATGGGGCCCCTGAGTCAGGCCCCATAGCCTGCCCGGTGACAGTAAAGCAGCAGCAGCGGAGCAGTGGGTGACTGAAGGCAAGAGTCGGCTGCTGTGGCTAAAGCCTGTGCCCGCTGTTAAAGGGAAATTCATATTCTCTGCTCCCCACGCCCATAGTCCCTCCCACCGCTATGCACTGAAGCCGGCGCTGAGAGATGGGTGGGACTATAGGAGTGGAGAGCAGTGAATATTCATTTCACTTTAATAGCGGGCACAGTAGCCGCAGCTGCTGGCTTCCTGCTGCTGGGCAATCACGTGTGCCCGCTACTAAAGGGAATGAATATTCACTGCTCTGCACGCCCATGAACACGGTATATATCAGTGAGCGAGTGACTACATGGTGGTCATAATACTTTAGGACTAAATTATAATCTATGGGCGACTGCATTATATTCTATGGGGGCTGAATTATATTCTATGTGGTGTTGCGTTATACTATATGAGGTCAGAATTATATTCTATATGGGGACTGCATCATACTCTATGGAGGACTATGGGAAGTGTATTATACTCTATGGAGGACTACAGGGAGTGTACTATACTCTATGGAGGACTATAGGGAGTGTATTATACTCTATGGAGGACTCTGAGGAGTGTATTATACTCTATGGAGGGCTCTGGGTGTGTATTATACTCTATGGGAAGTGTATTATACTATATGGAGGACTATTGGGAGTCTATTATCCTATATGGAGGACTATGGGGAGTCTATTATAATATATAGAGGACTATGGGGAGTCTATTATACTATATTGAGGACTATGGGGAGTGTATTATACTATATGGTGGTCTAGGGGGAGTCTATTATATTATATGGAGGACTATGGTGAGTGTATTATACTACAGTATATGGAGGACTAGGGGGAGTATATTATACTATATGGAGGACTATGGGGGTGCATTATACTATATGGAGGACTATGGGGGTGTATTATACTATATTATTATTATTTATTATTATAGCGCCATTTATTCCATGGCGTTTTACATGTGAGGAGGGGTATACATAATAAAAACAGGTACAATAATCTTGAACAATACAAGTCACAACTGGTACAGGAGGAGAGAGGACCCTGCCCACGAGGGCTCACAATCTACAAGGGATGGGTGAGGATACAGTAGGTGAGGATAGAGCTGGTCGTGCAGTGGTTTGGTCGATCGGTGGTTACTGCAGGACTATATGGAGGACTAGAGGGAGTGCAAAATGTAGGATATTCATCAAGTAATTGGACTGGTTATGCCAGAACAAAAATCATTGTTCTCATCAGCACATCGCCCAGTGAAAACTGCAGATATGCTGCTAAGATGATACTGTATGGGGACAGATTGATTTATTAGTGATCATTCTGTCCTCATCATTATTCCTCAGCCAGTGTAAAGAGGCTGGGAAACAAGTGGCGAATGACTTCAACATTGTTGATCACACTCGTTTAGTGGCCTGAAATCAGCGCATGTAAATACAACCAAATGTTTCTGTGTGATGTGCAATATGTTAGTATTTGGGGCCCCATTTTAAACTTTTGCCTAGGGCCCCACTTTGCCTAAAACTGGCCCTGGGTGGGGCAATGGGTTGAGCGTGGCTTCTTGCTTGTTATTGCACTTGTTCCTCACATAATGGGAGTACTGAGTCGCCCCAGGGCGATGCAAAGCTGGCAACTCAATCTCTTCAAGTGCTTCTGGATCTTCTTCCACCTCTGGTAAGTTGGGCATCCTGGACAGCGCATCGGCATTTGCATTCTTGTGCCCTGCACGGTACTTGATAGTGAATTCATAGTTGGACAACCAGGCCATCCATCGCTGCTCCAATGCACCTAGTTTTGACGTCTCCAGGTGTGTCAGCGGGTTGTTGTCCGTCAAAACTGAATCTTGCTGAGGCCAGGTAGTGTTTGAACCGCTCTGTTACCGCCCAGACTACAGCGAGGAACTCCAGCTTGAAGGAACTGTACTTTTGGGGGTTTCTTTCAGTGGGACGAAGCTTCTGGCTGGAATAGGCAATTACTCTTTCTTTGCCTTTCTGCACCTGGGTAAACACTGCTCCCAATCCCGCGTTGCTGGCATCCATGTAGAGCACAAACGGTTGGTCATAGTCAGGGTAGGCCAGTACCTCATCTCCCGTGAGAGTCAACTTCAACCGAGTGAAGGATCCTTCCAGCCTGTCGTTCCACTCAAACGGAGAGCCCTTGCTCCTGGTCTTCTTGGATTGGCCCACTAACAGGTCTTGCAGTGGTGCGGCTATCTTCATGAAGTCTTTAAAGAAGTTGTCTACTACTATCACTTTTTTTTTTTCATAAATCTTGCTATTATGTGCCGCTGAAAACATCCACTGTGTTTATTTTAGCAATATTACCTTTTATCATGCAGTAGCAGCACATCCTCAGTGCTGGATCCAGCTCTCATGGGGTTAATCGACAACTTCCTTTCTCCTGACTTATTGTGCTCTAATACTACAAGTTCCATGATGCATTGCACTGGCCTGTAAGCCCGAACCTAGCACACCCACTCAAAACACACCCAACAAACCCCTCCCTCCTCTATCTTCAAAAAGATTTGTGATGTCAGTTCTGTCCAACCTCCTCTTTTACATTTGTCCAACCCACACTCCATTACACACAGATAGATAGATGGATAGACAGCAGTAGCGTAGCTACCGGGGGGCAGAGGGGGCGGTCACCCAGAGGCCAGCGCTCTGAGGGGGCCCACCCGTAGCTATGCTACTTTAATTGTATCAGCGTACACAGCGCGCCGATACAGTTACATTCTGCGGCAGAGCAGGGAGAATCGATCTCCCTGCTCTGCCACACGGCCGCTATGGGGCCCCTGAGCAGGCGGGGGTCCCGATGTCAGCAGTGGGCCCCGCCCGCTCGTCATCAGAAGGTCAGCTGTACCAGCATTTTAGCCGATACAGCTGATTGCATTGATGGGAGATGGAGCGCTACGATCCTTCTCCCATCTTTCCCCTCTCAGCATCTGACATCACCAAAGCAGACACTAACAGGGGGCGCGATGACATCACTAGCCGGCGCCCGCTGTCAGGAGATGAGCGGGCACCCAGAGCTGCAGAGGAAGAGAAATGAGTATTTATTTATTTTTTACGGGTGCTGCCTTATACTACAGGATCTGCCTATAGGGGTGCTGCCTTATATTACAGGATCTGCCTATAGGGGTGCTGCCTTATATTACAGGGTCTGCCTATAGGGTGCTGCCTTATACTACAGGGTCTGCCTATAGGGGTGCTGCATTATATTACAGGATCTGCCTATAGGGGTGCTGCCTTATATTACAGGATCTGCCTATAGGAGAGCTGCCTTATACTACAGAGTCTGCCGACAGGGGTGCTGCCTTATATTACAGGGTCAGCCTATGGGGGTACTGTCTTATACTACAGGGTCTGCCTACAGGGGTGCTGCCTTATATATTACAGGGTCTGCCTATAGGGGTGCTGCCTTATACTACAGGGTCTGCCTATGGGTGCTGCCTTGTGCTATAGAGTCTGCCTATGGGTGCTGCCTTGTGCTATAGAGTCTGCCTATGGGTGCTGCCTTGTGCAATAGAGTGTGTATGGGGGTGCATTGTACAATATAAAGTAGGACTATGGGGAGTGCATTATACAATATAGATTAGCCCTATGGGGAGTGCATTATACTATATGAAGGCTTATGTGGAGTACATTATACTACATTTAGGACTACCTGGTGCATTATACGAAATGGAGGCTATCTAGGGGGCCATCGTACAGTGTGGGGATTACAGTGAAGGGGCCATCATACTGTGTTGGAGCCATTAAACAGTTTGGAGGTTGCTAAGGGGTCAGTATACTGTGTGGGTGGTACTATACAGTGAGGGGGAATTATACTGTGTAAAAGAGCATCATGCTGTGTATAGGTGAGCTGTACAGGGGGGAGACTGGGGACATTATTAAATGTAAAGTGGGCACTTATTGTTAAAGGGGAACTCAGGTTACTGTGACTGTCAAAGGGGCACATAGAGGGCATCATTACTTTCTAGGGGCAAAATATGGGCTCTGTTTTCTAGGGCGCTTGCACCCAGCATTACTATATTCTAGAAGGGTGCTTTAGAATTTAGAAGGCACAGAGAACCACACAGCAGGTGCAGTAATAGGGTCACATAGGGCAGCAGTGGCTCAGTATTGGGGCATCGGGTGCAGTAATAGGGACACATACGGCAGAGGCTCAGTATTGGGGTATCAGGTGCAGTAATACGGACACATATGGCAGAGGCTCAGTATTGGGGTATCAGGTGCAGTAATAGGGACACATATGGCAGCAGCGGCTCAGTATTGGGGTTTCAGGGGCAGTAATGGGGACACATATGGCAGCAGCGGCTCAGTATTTGGGATATCAGCAGGATGAGGAGTTTGTGCAGGTTGGAAATAGATGGTCATGGGGCTGGAATGTGAGAAGTGAAATGTGTCTTTGTCGTAATCTCTGCAGACAACTCCTGGCTGGAAGAGGATGTCATGTCGGTCTGGGCCAGATGGAAAAGATGGGAAAAGTGAAGACTCCATCAGAGAGAACGTCAGCGGTAAGTCATTATCTGTAACTGTGCTGTGATCTCATATATGTTCTGTAGGGCTGGTATCTACCACTGACCATATGGCGGTAATATCCATGTTGATCTTTATATAGAGAGTATCTTCAGTTATAGCGCGGTCATCTGCTGAGGTTCTCTTCCACTATTAGGGCGCGTCACCCAGCTGTAAAGAAAAGGTAATCTGGTTAGGGGCCCACTAAGAAGCTTCACCCCCCCCCCCCCCCCCCACCGAACCAAAATCCTAGCTACGCCTCAGATAGATAGATAGATAGATAGATAGATAGATAGATAGATAGATAGATAGTTATGGGATGGATAGATAGATACATACAGAGATATATCTATATATCTATCTATACCAATTTCCATAGATATGTCCATATCCATGTTTCTAAACCCCTTCACCCCTGGAGGTTTTTTAGTTTTCGTTTTTCGCTCCCCTTTTTTCCAGAGCCATAATTTTTCCATCAATATGGCCATGTGGGGGCTTATTTTTTGCGGGACAAGTTCTACTTTTGAACGACATCATTGGTTTTACCATGTCGTGTAACAGAAAATGTGAAAAAAATTCAAAGTGCGATGAAATTGCAAAAAAAATGCAAGCCTACACTTGTTTTTTGCTTGCCTTTTTTCTAGGTTCACTAAATGCTGAAACTGACCATTATAATTCTCCAGGTCATTTCGAGTTCATAGACACCAAACATGTCTAGGTTATTTTTTATCTAAGTGGTGAAAAAAATTCCAAACTTTTCTAAAAATAAATAAAATAATTGCGCCATTTTCCCAATACCCGTAGCGTCTATATTTTCTGCCACCTCGGGATGGGTGAGGGCTAATTTTTTGCGTGCCAAGCAGACATTTTTAATGATACCACTTTTGTGCAGATACGTTCTTTTGATCACCCGTTATTGCATTTTAATGCAATGTCGCGGAGACCAAAAACCCATAAGTTTGGCTTTTGATTTTTTTTCTCGCTATGCCGTTTAGCGATCAGGTTAATTCTTTTTTTTTAAAATTGAAAACAGCTGACATGTTGCGGCTTTGAAGTGGGCTCACCGACGGAGCCCACCTCAAAGCGGGGGATACTGCCAGCTGACGTACTATTCCGTCAGCTGGCCGAAAGGGGTTAATGAACAATAGGTTTCACTTAAAAAAAAAAAAAAAAAAAAAAAAAGGCGTGGGCTCCTGCGCAATTTTCTGCGCCAGAGGGGGAAAGCCGACGGCCAAGGGCCAATATTTGTAGCCTGGGAAGGGGGTAATACCCATGGCCCCCTCTCAGACTATGAATATCAGCCCGCAGCTGTCTGCATAGCCTTTACAGGCTAGTAAAATAGGGGGACCCCCCAAAAATAAAATGACGTGGGGTCCCCCTATATTTTATAGCCAGAAAGGCTACGCAGACAGCTGCTGGCTGATATTCATAGCCTAGAGAGGAGCCCTGGATATTTACCCCCCCGGCTACAAATACCAGCCCCCAGCCGTCCCAGAAATTTCGGCACATTAGTCCCTCTCTTCCCACTCCTGTGTAGCGGTGGGATATGGGGTAATAAGGTGGTAATGTCACCTTGCTATTGTAAGGTGACATTAAGCCCGGTTAATAATGGAGAAGCGTCAATAAGACACCTATCCATTATTAATCCTGTAGTAGTGAAAGAGTTAAAAGAAAAAGGCAGAGCCAGAAAAAAGTATTTTAATATTCTTAATTTCACCATACTTACCATACTCGATCGCCTGCAAAAAATGCAAAATAATAAACCAACCGTATACTCCCTGTCTGCTGTAGTCCAATTAATAACGAGTGTCCCACGACGATCTCTCGGGTGATGTCACTGCTCTATAGGCCTCCAGTGACACACTAAAAATTGTAGCAAAAAACTCGGCACTCAAACTTAACTTAATCAGATAGGTGGTTTAATGGTATCCACGCTGAGTAACATAAGAAACTTTTCGGTCCTATAGCCGGACCTTCATCAGTCACTAAAATGTCAAAAAATACATAATAAATAATAAAGGACAAATCATAATACAGAAGATAGTGGATGTCATAACATTCAAAGCAAAAAATAAAAATTAACGGAAAGGAAGTATATACAATGTGGATCAAAAGGTCAGATGTGGTAGTTTGTAATAAATTAAGTATCTGATTATCATAAACGTTCTAGGCCAGAGTATACAGCAGGAGGACTCATGCCGGAGAAAAGAAAAGAAAATGGAACTAGGGGAAGAGAATAACCTTAAGTGGCAATAGATGTACCAGTGGTAAATCGTGAATGGTAGCCGGTGGACCCAAAAGATTGTGGGTTTTCATTAAGATCTAAGGGTAAAATGAGATTGAATGGTGTAACAATAAATGGCGCTGTATTAGTGGAAAAAAGTAATAGAGCTGATCGTGCTAAAACATACCATAGGAATAGGTGGACACAACCAATGTCTCAGGGGAATAGCCAGATCCGGCGGTTTTGCCTAATGGTAAGTTTATTTGATTTGATATGATATTTGAGTTGGGAAATGGTATGTCCTTTAGTGATAAAGTGGTAAAGGACATACCATTTCCCAACTCAAATTCCAGATTTTAGAACAGGTGTCCCAGCCCCGCAGGGGTGGTGACCGCATACGACAACTTAAGCGGCGTGAGGCTTTCTGGATCCACACCCTGGCCACCTTATCACCTAAGGGGCTGAATCGTGAATATGATCTCCTGTCATTTTTGTAATAACCTGTTGCCTTTACTGTTATATGATCAGGCACATTGCTGAAAACCTACATAACATTATTTCTGGTCTTCATGACTCATAATACATTTCTGACGGTATATGCTGTAAATTATACTAAGTCATTATTATAGTTCTTTTATGAATTAATAATGCTGATGATGCTTTCATTGCTTCCATGCATAGCCGGACTGGCCATCGGGCAGTTCTGGCAAATGCTAGAAGGGCCGGTGCCAGTAGTGGGCCGCTGCACGCCGACTCCCCCCCACCAGCGCCGCCACCGCATTCAACTACACCGGCATCTATGATGCCGGTACAGTTGAATGCAATGATGGAGGAAAGAGCGTCTGCTGACGCTCCCTCTCCCATCATTCCCCGCTCTGCCTCTGACAGTGCGAGTGCGTGCGCACACTCACTGTGTCCCAGGCAGCCGCCGAGACAGGCGCAGGGAGCAACGCGGGCATGAGGAAAGGTGAGGAGTGTTTTTTTTTTTTTTTTTACTGGACTGTGGGGCATTCTAGGGGGGGGAGAGAGATGTGGGCTCTGTTGTATACTACTATGTGGGCAGTGCTGTGTACTACTGTGTGGGCAGTGCTATATACTACTGTGAGCTGTGCTATATACTACTATGTGGGCAGTGCTGTATACTACTGTGTGGGCAGTGCTATATACTACTGTGTGGGCAGTGCTACACACTACTGTGTGGGCAGTGCTACATACTACTATGTGGGCTGTGCTATATACTACTGTGTGGGCAGTGCTATATACTACTGTGTGGGCAGTGCTATATACTACTGTGTGGGCTGTCCTATATACTACTGTGCGGCCTGTGCTGTATACTGCTACGTGGGCTGTGCTGTATACTGCTACGTGGGCTGTGCTGTATACTGCTACGTGGGCTGTGCTGTATATTACTAGGTGGGCTGTGCTGTATACTACTGTGAGGGCTGTGCTGTATACTACTGTGTGGGCTGCGCTGTATACTACTGTGTGGGCTGCGCTGTATACTACTGTGTGGGCTGCGCTGTATACTACTGTGTGGGCTGCGCTGTATACTACTGTGTGGGCTGCGCTGTATACTACTGTGTTGGCTGTGCTGTATACTACTACGTGGGCTGTGCTGTATACTGCTACGTGGGCTTTGTTATCTGCTATGCGGGTTGTGCTATATGCTATGCAAGTTGTGCTATATACTATGCGGGCTGTGCTATATACTCTGCGGACTTTGCTATATACTATGCGGGCTTTGCTATATACTATGGGGGGTATATTATATTCTATGGGGAGGCCGTGTTATATACTATGGGGGATATATTATATTCTATGGGGAAGGCTGTTATATACTATGGGGGGTATATTATATTCTATGGGGGAGGCTGTGTTATATACTATGGGGGGCTGCATTATATTCTATGGGGGCTACATTATATATTATGGGGAGGTGGGCTGTATTATATTCTATGGGGGACTGTATTAGATTTTATGAGGGATGATTGCATCATACTCTTTGATGGGGCTGCATTATATTCTGTGGGGAGGTGGGCTGTATTATATTGTATTCGGGGCTACATTATATTCTATGGGGGGCGGTATTATATTTATATTCTTTGAGGGGTGATTGCATCATACTCTATGAGGGGGCTGCATTAAACTATGAGGGGGCTGCGTTATATTCTATGGATGTATGATAATCCGAAAAAAGGAGTCATAGAGTTGTCTTTAAAGGTACAAAAAAGTAGCATGTTTATTAACAACCATTTATATTAAAATGCTCATAGTAGAGTACACACTCAGGGTCATATTAGAATAATGTTGTGAATCATGGAAACAGGTAAACAACATCCACATAACACACCTTCAGTATACGCCTTGAGAACCCAGGTTAAACAATATAAGTAACTAGCAGTACCAGCTTACTAATCCCACCAGAAATACATGTAAGGTGGAAGACTAAAGAAATGTAAAAGACCAGGCCTCACCCATGTTAGACGTGGTGTGTACCTGTGGAACCGCCAGCCCCTACGCGCGTTTCGCGTAGGCTTCTTCGGGGGGCTGTTTAACCTGGTACCTCAAAGGCGTATACTGAAGGTGTGTTATGTGGATGTTGTTTACCTGTTTCCATGATTCACAACATTATTCTAATATGACCCTGAGTGTGTACTCTACTATGAGCATTTTAATATAAATGGTTGTTAATAAACATGCTACTTTTTTGTACCTTTAAAGACAACTCTATGACTCCTTTTTTCGGATTATCATATATACTGTTGGGGAGTTTTTGTTTTGTCCATTTATGGACTTATATGTGGCTGAGATCTAATTTTTTATATGTTATATTCTATGGAGTAGCTGCATTATATTTTGCAGGGTGGTGGCTGCATTATACTATATGTGGGCTGCATTATACTGTATCGAGGACTATGGGGAATACATTATACTATATGAGGAACTATGGGGTGCATTATACTATGGGAAGTGAATTGTACTACATGGATGACTATGGCGGTGAATTATACTATATGGAGCACTATGAGGAGTGTATTATGCTATATGGAGGACTGAGCAGTGTATTTTAATATATGGAGGACTATAGGGAGTGTATTATACTATATGGAGGACTGTCGGGAAACAAGCGTTGAACAACTTCAGTATTGTCGATCAAACTCATTTAGCGGCCTGAACTCAGCGCATGTAAATACAAATGAAATGCTTTTGTGTGATGTGCAATGTGTTAGCATTTGGGGCCCCATTTTAAACTTTGCCTAAAACCGGCCCTGCCTACAAATGTACAAAGATATTATACAGTCACCATGTGACAAGTGGGCCTGTGTAACTTCAAATGCCAGGGCTGAATTTTAGTCCCAGTCAGGCCCTGCGTGAAGACATCAAATCCATGGGTTCAAATGAAGACTTGTTAGAGCCGTAAGCACTGGTTTCAGATCCCAGGGTGCCATATTTGACCTGGAAAAATTGGTCTAGAGTCCATGCTTATTAAATGCAGGTTGGACACTGTTTCAGTTGTCTGCGGCTCAAAGAGTCTGCCATTCCCTTCTTCCTTTTTATGAGATGCTGTTAAAGATAAAAGATGAAACTCCACCATCTGTAAAATCTGATCAGACAGTGTCATTAGGGATCTTGGCCGAGGTTCCCCCAATGGTTTATGTAAACTATAGTTTACCCTGTAATATGGCAAGACCTTTACATGGTGACCTTGTATAGAAGGAAGGAGTTTCATTATATACTGAATATACTTTTATTCACAGTACCTTGGTGAGATGAGGTAGGATGTCAGGGAAGATGAAGATGAGGTAGACTATGGAGGGTGGAGGGTAGAGGATAGAGGCTCAGTCCTGGTCCATGTGCTGCAAGATGGCACAGACCACAAGAAAGAATGTGAGGAACAAATATAGGAGGAGTTGCAAAGTGAGAGGTACTATGGGAAAACACAGTAAAAATACATGAACAACATAACAATGGCAGCAAAGTACTACAAATACTGTAATCATAATATCAATATATGATGAATGCAGACACCATATAGTATTAGGCAAATGCCCATGAAGTGGTAGAGAGGTGCTGCCCTTTTATTCTGTAGGTTTCCTGTACTTGAAGGGTGGGTCCCCTCTCTCAGGTGGTGCTGTAAAGGGCTCTGGAAAATCACATTGCCAGTAAGTAATTTAGTGTTTTCAAAGTCTTTTTCTCTGAGGATTTTGTAAACCTCATAGTAGCGCAGACAAATTTGTGCGCCCAGCCATTTTTCAACCCCAAAAAAAACACTACTTGATTTTCTAACTGTACCCCTAAAGATGCAGAAGAAATTAAGTAGTTTTGGGGTCTTGTCCTTTACATGGGGTTAGTGGAGATGGGTTTGTTTGTTATGTATTGAGATGGCTACTCAGTTTGAACATTAAGGCTGTGTGCACACGTTCTGGATAAAACCGTGAAAAAAATGCATCCATTAAGCATCCTATTAATAGAATGCAATCTGTAATTTTTGTGGATATGTTGCATTTTTTTCCGGGGGAAAAAACGCATCGTGGGAAAAAACGCAATATGTTCATTAATTTTGCGGATTTTTTGTGGATTTCCCGCTATTTAATGCATTGGGAAGCTCCGGAAAAAAACACAAAAAATCTGCACCAAAAAACATGATAAAAAAGCCCAAAAAACTTATGCGGATGTCCTGCGGCAAAAGTCCGGTTTTGTTCTGGAAATTTCTGCAAATAATCCTGACGTGTGCACATAGCCTTAAACACCAGTTTTTCTGTTTGGAAGTGACAGTGTCTTTTCTTATTTGTATATTGTCTCTCTGACTGAGCACTCCACCCACCAGCCTGTGGCGGTTGCAACCCCTTTAACCTCCAAGGTGGTTTGCACGTTAATGACCAGGACAATTTTTACAATTCTGACCAGTATCACATTATGAGGTAATAACTCTGGAGCACATCAACGGATCCCCTTGATTCTGAGACTGTTTTTTCGCGACATATTGTACTTCATGGTAGTGGTAACATTTCCTCAATATTACTTGCATTTATTTGTGAAAAAAAATTCAATTTTGCAAAAAATGTGGAAATTTTTGGCATTTTCAAATTTTGAATTCTTTTGTCCTTAAATCAGAGAGACATATCAATTTTTTAAACTAAACTATTTTTTGTTAGGAAGTTATAAGGGTTAAAAGTTGACCAGCGATTTCTAATTCTTCCACTAAAGTGTTCAAAAGTCCACAATATGTATTTACCTGTTTGGTGGGAGACATGTTCGAAATATTCTGTAAGAAATACATGTATATATTTCAGGCCAGAAGTCAAACAGGAACTATGATTCAAAGAGAGAAAGAGGTATTTGTCTCGATTATTGCTTTTGATATAGATTTGATTTTGATATAGCGATAAGTAATAGGTACGGTAATATCTTATTACATAAGAAGTGTTATAGCGCTATTTAATAGTGGAAACAATTAAAATCCCATAAATATTAGCCAGAAAACCAACGCGTTTCGGAATGACGCGGATTCCTTCATCGAACCCTGATGAAGGAATCCGTGTCATTCCGAAACACACAAGGATTCTCAAGCACAGGCCGCGCGAGCGTCTGTCACTGGCCGGGACAGCGCTCGCACAAGCCGCCTGAAAGCCGACAGCACCATCTTCATTAAAGCTACGTAACCTGCACTACCACTGCCTACGAACTATGGACATTTTTTAGGTTTTTACAAGTATCCATATTACAGGTATTCAGCCGTGACTGTATTTATTCACCTGATAAATAGGCACTTGCACCTTGTTTGGGTGGTGCACTGGCGAGGTAGTAATTGAGCAATTTCCTAATCACAGGATTGTATTAATATTTATGGGATTTTAATTGTTTCCACTATTAAATAGCGCTAGAACACTTCTTATGTAATAAGTAATAGGTACAGTAATATCTTATCTCTATATCAAAAGCAATAATTGAGACAAATACCGTACCTCTTTCTCTCTTTGAATCATAGTTCCTGTTTGACTTCTGGCCTGAAATATATATATATTTCTTATAGAATATTTCAAACACGTCTCCCACCAAACAGGTAAATACATATTGTGGACATTTGATTAAGGGTGCATTCATGGTATATCGCAGGTAAAACATATTGTCTATAGTGCTTTATTATTCATTCCTTCGTGTGGTACAGAATATTACCTGCAGCTGTCCATATTGTTTGCACTAAGCGCCGCTACTCCATACATTTTCCCCTAAAGTGTACAAAACCATTTTTTTAGGGACTGCATCACATTTGAAGTGACTTTCAGGGTTCTATATGACAGACAATACACAAAAAAGTGTATAAACTGCATCCCTCCAGGTGCTCAAACCTACATTCAAAAAAGTTTATTAACCATTCAGGTGCTTCACAGATATTAATGGAATGTGGAAGGAAAAAAAAATGATCATTTAACGTTTTTCACAAAAATGTTACTTTAGACTCAAAGTTTTTTTTATTTTCGGAAGGGTAACATGAAAAAAAGGACCCCAAAATTTGTTGTGCCATTTCTTATGAGCATGCTGATAGCCCATATAGTGAAGGAAGCCACTGTTCTGGGCACATGGCAAAGCTTGGAAAGAAAGGAGCGCCACTTGACTTTTTGAATGCAAAATCTGCTGGAACAATTAGTGAACACCATGTCATATTTGGAGAGCCCCTTATGTGCCTAAACAGTGAAAATCCCAAACACCTGACCCCATTTTTTAATCTAGATCCCTCAAGGAATGTATTTAGATGTCTGGTGAGCACCTTTAACCCCCAGCTGCTTCACAAAAGTTTATAATGTTGAGCAGTGAAAATAATAAAACCACAAAAATATTTTTTAGCCCCAATTTTTTATTTTCACAAGGGTAACCGGAGAATGGCACTATACAATTTGTTGTGCAACTTCTCCCGAGTACGCCGATACCCCACTTGTAGAGGAAAACTATTTTTGAAGCACAGTGCAGAGCTAAGACAGGAAGAAACCATATTGGCGCTCAGGTTTTGCTGAAATAGTTTGAGCATGCCATGTCACATTGGCAGAGCCCCTGAGGTGCTAGAACAACAGAAACCCCCCCCCCCCCCCATATGTGAACTCATTTTACAAACTACACTCCCCAATGAATTCATGTAGGTGTGCAGTGATCATATTGACACCACATAAAGAATAAAGAATTACACTTTACCACTAAAATGTCATTTTAGCCTCAAGTTTTTAATTTTTCTAAGGGCTAGTAGGAAATTTTTTTACAACAAACTGAGGTCCATTTTTCCTGAATGTGTCAATACCCTAAATGTAATTTGGAAATACTTTTCTAGGCACATTGCAAAGCTCAGAAGAGAAGGAGCGTTGTACAGATTTTACTGCTATGGTTTGCGGCTGTCATGACCCACTGGAAGAGCCCCTGAGGTGCCAGAACAGCAGAACCCCCATAAGTGTCCTCATGTTACAAACTATACCGCTCAACAAATTAATCTAGGGGTGCAGTAATCATATTGACCCTGCTGTTGTGTCACAGAATTTTATACCATTGTGCAGTGACGAAAAAATAATAAAATTTTTATCACCAAAAAAATTTGTTTTAGACCCAAATTTAAAATTTTCACCAAGACGTGGGTAAAAATGGCATCAAAATGTGTCCCACAATTTCTACTGAACGTGGCAATACCACATATGTGGCTGTACAGTACTGCTTAGCCACACGGCGAGACTCGGGAGGGATGGAGCGCTATTTGCCTCCCGGAGAACATATTTTCCTAGAATAGATTGCAGAATCCATATATATAGCCTCTAAGTCAGTGTTTCTCAACTCCAGCCCTCAAAACCCACCAACAGGTCAAATTTTCAGGATATCCTTAGTATTGCACAGGTGAGAATTTCATAACCTGCTCAAGCATTAATTCCATCACCTATGCAATACTAAGGAAATCCTGAAAACTTGACCTGTTTCCTTTAGGAATTTAGCTAGAGGTGTAGTGATGATTTTGACTCCATGGGTGTTTTCCAGACACAAGCAATAGTAGATGTTGCGGAGTAAAAATTGCAAACTACCATTGTAGTGACTTGTATGCTGTAGTGACCAGTACATTATGCCCAGCTCATGCTTCTCCAGACATGCACCCATAAATTAGGCGGGCTCTCATCGCTACAGAAATGCCAAACATGTGAATGCTACATGTGGTTTAGGCACACTGTGGGGCCCACAAAGGAGGGGGCATTTAGATTTGTGAGAAAAATTTGGCGAGGAGCCAGCTTGCTTTTCCAGAGCCTTTGTACTACCAGTTACATAGAAGTCCCCTATATTTCCATTAACAGATAATGGATCTGAGTGGCTACTTGCTTTTTTTCTTTTGGATTGAGTTGAAGCTTTTATTGGAAACATTTTACAAAATGTTTAGGGCTTCCATTTAAATCTTCGAGTGACCTGATTCAGATGAAAACCCCGAGGGATCCATTTACTATAATAAGGCAGCAGAATTACTCTGGATAGTGTCTGGCCTCTGTTCAGCGTTGTCCTTTTCAGAAGTGCACAAAACTGTGGCCGACTGCCCTTTTATGCACGTTTAAATAGACAGACACCGCCAGATCATAGGCCAGACGGCATCCACAGTGCCTCCATCTGTCTCATTATAGGGCATTTTTCACCGGTGGTTCCATCTGAATCACGTATTTTCAGAGATTTATACGGAAATCCCAGTGTAAGGGCTCAGCGCAGCATAAATGTGAGCTAAGCCTTACTACAATCTTTGGGAGGCAGAATCAACAAATCAACAGCAGGGAAAGAATTGGTTTTATGTTTTACGCTGTTCCTCGTGCGGTATAAGTGATTAGACGACTTTATTCTTCGTGTCAGTGCGATTACAGGTATACCAGATTTATATCAGGTTTTTATATTTGGCTGCTGTCACACGCTAAAGGACAGTTTTTATTGCAAAAACTAATTTTTGCATTGCTATATTTTGGGAGAGCTATAATTTTTCCATATTGTATCCATCAGAGTCATGTGAGGGCTTGTTTTTTTGTGGGATGAAATGACGTTTTCATTGGTACCATTTTCGTGCACCTGAACTTTTATGATCACTTTCTATTCCGATTTTTGTCAGGCAGAATAAACAAAAAACAGCAATTCAGGAATTTTGGGGAGCTTTTATTCTTCATGTCAATATGATTACAGCAGTTCCACATTTGTATATTTTTTATGTTTTGATGCTTTTACACAATAAAACTATTGTATAGAAAAACTAATTATTTTTGCATTGCTTTATTTTGAGAGCTATAATTTTTTTTAAATTTTTCTGCTGATGGAGCTGTATGACGGCTGTTTTTTTTCTGAGACAAGATTACATTTTCAGCGGTACCATGTTAATTTATATTCGTCTTTTTGATAGCATTTTATTCCACTTTTTGTTCGGCGGTATGATGATAAAGCATTGTTTTTTGCCTTGTTATTTATTTATTTTACGGTATTCACTAAAGGGGTTAACTAGTGGGACAGCTTTATACATATACCATGTTCCAAATTATTATGCAAATGACATTTTTCTCGGATTTTCCTAAATGGTCGGTGCAAATGACAGTCAGTCTAATAAAAGTCATCCCCCATTAGAGTATACATCGAATTTTATTGAAGAAACCTCCCAATGATAACAGTATAATCTCCAAACTGAATAAAAACTCAAAATGCACTCCAAAATGATACTCCAAAGGTTCTCTATAGAGTTGAGGTCAGGGGAAGATGGTGGCTGTAGCGCCCCCACTGCCGCAGGGCCGAGGGGTACCCGGGACCGGGCCTCTGAGTCTCTGCTCGGGGATTGTCACGGTGGCTAGACCCGGTCCGTGACCCTGCCGAGGGGCGCCCAATGAAAGGTGTGGATGGTGGCGATGCTGTGGTGGGCGGTGCAGGTCGCAGTAAATAACGAGGACACCAGGTTGTAGTCTCTTTACCTCTTTACTGAAGGCTTCGAGTTAGCCAATCCAGAGCACTGTTAACCGGGCTGTCTGAGACCGGCCGGTCCAAAGGCACATTAGGAGTTCCCCTTTACAGGTGAGAATCAGCGTCTACCTGCTAGCGCCTATGTGTTGTAGTCCTTACCTGCTGACACAGGTGGACACAGCCAATGTCTCAGGGGAATAGCCAAATCTGGCGGTTTTGCCTAATGGTAAGTTTATATGATGTCAGTAATGAGTGACTAGGGACTACCGCCGATCGTAAGGAGGAGCCCCCTGGTACTAACCTTTAGAGATCTAGAGCATGTGTGTCCTGTCTGTGGAGGATGCGGTATCCACCGCAAGTCCGTGCGACCAGAAAGTGTGCCAGGTAACGCTAGATAAGGAAAAGGGGCGGGAGTTCCTGTGGCCGTGAGCCTATCAGTGAGGACCAGGAGTGGTCTAAACTGGAAGATTATGGCCATGCGTGTCAGAGCTTATCCAGTGCGCTCCAGGTGCTGTGAGTACCGAGTCTCATTCATTCCTGTGAATAAGTTGTTGCGCATGTCCGGAGATAAGACATGCAAATGTGGTGAAGTGTCCATTAGAACGGGTGATGCACTTCCAAAGTTTAGTAAAGGCGACTCTGGGAAGAAAAAGGATAGTATTATATGTTCAGTCAGGTATTAGTGCATGGTCAGCATTATTAAATCACTAGATGGTGGCCCGATTCTAACGCATCGGGTATTCTAGAATATGTATGTCCACGTAGTACATTGTTCAGCCACGTAGTATATTGCCCAGCCAAGTAGTATATTGCCCAGCCACGTAGTATATTGCCCAGCCACGTAGCATATTGCCCAGCCACGTAGCATATTGCCCAGTGACGTAGTATATTGCCCAGCCATGTAGTATATTGCCCAGTGACATTGTATATTGCCCAGTGACGTAGTATACAGCACAGAGCCACATAGCATATTGCCCAGTGATGTAGTATATTGCCCAGTGACGTAGTATATTGCCCAGTTACGTAGTATATAGCACAGAGCCACGTAGTATATTGCCCAGTGACGTAGTATACAGCACAGAGCCACGTAGTATACAGCACAGAGCCACGTAGTATATTGCCCAGCTACGAAGTATATTGCCCAGCCACGTATGACACAGGTTAAAAAAAAAATTAAATAAATAAACATATACTCACCTTCCGCAGGCGCGTTGTAGCTTTGTCGCCTGCAGGCGGCAGCTTCCGGTCCCAGGGTGTGATGACGTCGCGGTCACGTGACCGTGTCGTGGTCACATGACCATTACGTCACGGCAGGTCCTTGTCGCGCAGGACCTGTGATGACGTCGCGGTCACATGACCGTGACGTCACGGCAGGTCCTTCTGCCAGACCATCCTTGCCACCGGAACGTGCCGCTTGCATCGCGAGGAGCGGGAAAGGCGGCGTAGACGAGTATATAAAAATAATTTTAAAAAATAAAAAATGATTAACATTAGATGTTTTTACTATTGACGCTGCATAGGCTGCGTCAATAGTAAAAAACTTGGTCACACAGGGTTAATAGCAGCGGTAACGGAGTGCGTTACCCGCGGCATAACGCGGTCCGTTACCGCCGGCATTAACCCTGTGTGAGCGATGACCGGAGGGGTGTATGCGGGCGCCGGGCAGTGAGTGCGGGGAGTAAGGAGCGGCCATTTTCTTCCGGACTGTGCGCATCGCTGATTGGTTGTGGGCGTTTTGCCACGACCAATCAGCCACTTGGATTCCATGACAGACAGAGGCCGCGACCAATGAATATCCGTGACAGACAGAAGGATAGACAGAAAGACGGATGTGACCCTTAGACAATTATATAGTAGATGGGAGCAATATAAGCATCATCAGCATTATTAAATCATAAAAGCACTATAATAATGACTTCGTATAATTTACAGCATATACCGACAGAAATGTATTATGAGTCATGAAGACCAGAAATAACATGTTATGTAGGTTTTCAGCAATGAGCCTGATCATATAACAGTAAAGGCAACAGGTTATTACAAAAATGACAGGAGATCATATTCACGATTCAGCCCCTTAGGTGATAAGGTGGCCAGGGTGTGGATCCAGAAAGCCTCACGCCGCTTAAGTTGTCGTATGCGGTCACCACCCCTGCGGGGCTGGGACACCTGTTCTAAAATCTGGAATTTGAGTTGGGAAATGGTATGTCCTTTAGTGATAAGTGGTAAATGGCGATTGTGGATTGCACTTTTTTTTTGCAATTTCACCGCACTTGGATTTTTTTTCCGTTTTCCAGTACACAATATAGTAAAAATCAATGCTGTCATTCAAAAGTATAACTTGTTCCTTAAAAAAAAAATAAAAAAATAAAAACAACAATCTGTCACATGGCCATATTGACTAAAAAAAAAAAAAAAAAAGTTATGGCTCTTGGCAGGCATAAAAAAAAACAAACGAAAAAACGGAAGTTGGCCTAGGTGTGAAGGGGTTAATAAATAATTCCGTATTTCACTTGATGGCGCATACTCCTTCCATACCGCTATAGGTTTCTACTCTGTCTGTGAAGGGATCATCATCTTTTGAGGAATTCTTTGTCCTACTAAGCTGTAGTACGTTTCATCTCTGCCAGCACGGACATATGGCAGGGAGTAAAGTCAGTACATTTGCCATTCTTCCCTGTTATCATCCATAAGTAACTGAACGTATGCAAAGGAATATAAATGTCAGCATAATTACCACCTCACAGAAGTATAAGACCAAGCACAAAAATGTATACATGAAAACATAATTTGCTTAGGAACGCTCAGTTATACAAATGATATATATATATATATATATATATATATATATATATATATATATATATGTAATAATAATAATAATTTTATTTATATAGCACCAACATATTCTGCAGCGCTTTACAAATTATAGAGGGGACTTGTACAGACAATAGACATTACAGCATAACAATAATCACAGTTCAAAACAGATACCATGAGGAGTGAGGGCCCTGCTCGCAAGCTTACAAACTATGAGGAAAAGGGGAGACACGAGAGGTGGATGGTAACAATTGCTTTAGTTATTTGGACCAGCCATAGTGTAAGGCTCGGGTGTTCATGTAAAGCTGCATGAACCAGTTAACAGCCTAAGTATGTAGCAGTACAGACACAGAGGCTATTAACTGCATAAAGTGTATGAGAACATGATGCGAGGAACCGGATTATGGTTTACGTTTTTTTTTGTTGTTGTTTTTTTTGAGTGGCCCACACAATGATAGTTAGGTTAATGCGTTGAGGTGGTAGGCCAATCTGAACAACAAATAGAACAACAAATCCCAGCAATTGGGAGCCATAAACTTACAAGATGGCTGGCATGAATAGGTTAGAGAGCTGTTGCCAACAGCATCCAATCACAGCTCAACTCTCATTTCTGAAATAGCTATTGAAGAATGAAAACTGAGGAGTGATTGGCCGCTATGGGAAACAAGACCTAGGGCTTGGATTACCTAACTTATCGCTCCAACCCGGGTAGAACAAGAAGTCCCAGCAAATACTGGCTTAAATTATAAGTACATCAAACGTAAATCAGCCACAATACTAAAAAAAAAAACAAAAAAACACGAAACAAAAAAAGCCGGATTACTTACCGGTAATGCTCTTTTAATGAGTCCACGACAGCACCCCACATGAGAGAGAGGGATCTGCCCATAGGAACAGGAAACCTACAGAATAAAAGGAGGCGGTCCCCTCTCCTCCTCAGTTTAGTTTACAGAGTATAAAAAGGGAACCGCAAAAGCTTTAGTATTAATTCTTATTCAGCAACATAAATGTCTTAAACTCTATACAACCATTATTTGTGAGCTTAAAAGAAAGAACTGCGCATAATTAGGGAGGGTAGTAAATGGGTGCTGTAGTGGACTCATTAAAAGAGTGTGACGCCCGGGAGACCGAGGTACCCAGCACCAGATCAATGAGGTCCGTCTCTTGAGGGGGATGTCACTAGTGGCTTGACCCGGTGCTGTGGCCTCAGGTGATGCACAATGTAAGGGATATCATGAAGGAACAGACACTTAAGGTACCTTCACACGAAACGACGCTGCAGCGATAGCGACAACAATGCCGATCGCTGCAGCGTCGCTGTTTGATCGCTGGAGAGCTGTCACACAGACCGCTCTCCAGCAACCAACGATGCCGAGGTCCCCGGGTAACCAGGGTAAACATCGGGTTACTAAGCGCAGGGCCGCGCTTAGTAACCCGATGTTTACCCTGGTTACCAGCGTAAAATGTAAAAAAAACAAACAGCACATACTTACATTCGCGTCCCCCGGCATCCGCTTCCTGCACTGACTGACTGACTGAGCGCCGGCAGTAGCAGGGCACAGCAGTGACGTCACCGCTGTGCTGTGCTTTCACTTTCACTTTGCGGCGCTCAGTCAGTGTGGGAACCAGACGGCGGGGGACGCGAATGTAAGTATGTACTGTTTGTTTTTTTTACATTTTACACTGGTAACCAGGGTAAACATCGGGTTACTAAGCGCGGCCCTGCGCTTAGTAACCCGATGTTTACCCTGGTTACCAGTGTAAAATATCGCTGGTATCGTTGCTTTTGCTGTCAAACACAACGATACACGGTGATCGGACGACCAAATAAAGTTCTGAACTTTATTCAGCGACCAGCGACATCACAGCAGGATCCTGATCGCTGCTGCGTGTCAAACTAAACGATATCGCTAGCCAGGACACTGCAACGTCACGGATCGCTAGCGATATCGTTACAAAGTCGTTTCGTGTGAAGGTACCTTTACTTGATCAGCAGCAGGTCCTCTCAGCTGTGATGACCCTGATCCTGGATCGATGGCTATTGTCCAAATGAAAGACTGAGGCGTTGAAACGTTTAACCAGTTTACTTCAACAAAGAGGGATTTGCCACCAATACTGTCACCGGAGTCTGTATAAGAACTCTGAATTACTTTGACCCTGTCTGGATTTCCACCTCTTATTATGCGCAGTTTCTGTATGGCCCTGCTGTTGTTTGTGAACTGGCTGCCGACCCAATCTGTCTCTTCTGTACTCTGGTTCGACGGACAACCCGAGTCCTTTTTGTCGGCTTACCCCCTCTGGGAGTACCACTGAACTCTGTGTCTGTTGCTGCGTCTTACCCTGGTGAAGCTGAGATCACCTCACTTCCTTCCGGTTGCTGTATTATATATAATGAATATAGCCACGGATCCGGTATCCGTCTCTTCGCCTATTCTGGGTAGAGGTTATTGCTACCCGGTTCTCACAGTGTCCTTTTTCTCTATTCCTCTTTTCCTACTATGGGTATTACGGGCCTATAATCCGTCATCGGGCTGTTAGGAGTTCAGTTATACGACCTCTCACTTTCAGCTCCTCAACCCAACTGCCACTCCTTTTCTCAGACCAGAATAAATCAAGGGGAGTCTCTGGAGCTCCCCCTTCTGGACAGAGATGGTAGTGCAGTCTTGCTATTCTAGTATTTGTCTTAAACCTGCAGGAAGCCCTTAAATCACCTACACTGGCTGAACCCATTTTTAACACAGGAGCCGATAAACTGCTAAGAGACCAATTTATTGAGGGACTCTACACCCCTTCTCACCGGGGGCATGTGAGCATGCTTGTTTTTAAGAACCCTGAATTGACATTTGCCCAATTAAAGGAGAGCGCTATACGTCTCCAGCTGGCAGAGGCACCTCGGGATCAGGATCTCACACAACCCATGGCAGATGTACTTCAGCAACGGGGAATGCCAGCGACATCAGCTACGTCCGGTGCCAGTGCCAAGTCCCTGGGGCCCATTACTAATGAGGCTCTTCAGCAAAAGCTTGACTCTATAACTGATGTTGTTGCTTCAATGGCTAAAACCATGCAGGAGATGAGAGAACCCAAGATGGAGTTGGCAAACCGTAGAGAGGATGTTCCATGGATGAGGTCCCGGAGATACCCGACATGGAGAGGACGACCCCGTGACCGCTACCAACCGGATGGACAGCCCATTTGCCGCCGTTGCCAGCAGCCAGGCCACTTTGCACGAAATTGTGATTTAAACGGGAATCCCCTGGGAATGCGGGCCGCTTCGCAGGAATGAATTTTCAAGGCCCAACACCCTGGCATGACAGGTACATCGGAGGACGACCCATCATCCCTATCGTGCTGGACGGAATTCCCCTCAACGCTTTGCTGGATACAGGTTCCCAGATTTCATCCATACCATATATCCTTTATAAGAGGTACTGGGCTGAGGTAGATATTGATAAAGAAAACAACAACCTATATAGAAAGAAACACCAGAGATAATAATTTTTATAAACTGAGGAAAAACACTATAGAAATGAACCCTTAAAAAATTCCATCAGACCAGATTATAGTAAATAAAATATATTTTTTTATTAAAAATAAATTGCAATCACAAAAAACATCACCAAAACGTATGGAAATTTTTATTATTAGTAAAATTGTATAATCTACAACAGATATTTATTTATTAAGAATATAAAACATACAACTATAGATAATATGTATCTCCTCCAATCGAGGTTTACTTAGGGATAGATAAAAAAAAATATATATAAAAATCCCGTATGTGCAAGACAGGGCAAGTCCAAACTGATCAGTATAATAAACATAAAAATATATATAATGCAGCAAATAATAATTTAATAATATAATATGTGATAAAAATCAGTCAAATAAATTTGTGAATAATATGTGTGTATATCCATATATACACACACACACCTATTGTGTGCAGCAAAATAAATCAAGTCATAATAAAGTGCAATAAAAAATAAATTGCATACAAAACAACCAGTGTGTCCACAAAAGTTGTGAGCCAAAAACAAAAAACAAATAATTATATATTACCCAGTAAAAGTGCTGCCAAATGTGCCAAAATATATTATGAATACTGACCAGTTAGGAGTACCACTGCCCTGCACACACCACTCCAACGCCGTTTCGCTCACTGCTTCATCAGCGAAACGGCGTTGGAGTGGTGTGTGCAGGGCAGTGGTACTCCTAACTGGTCAGTATTCATAATATATTTTGACACATTTGGCAGAGCTTTTACTGGGTAATATATAATTATTTGTTTTTTGTTTTTGGCTCACAACTTTTGTGGACACACTGGTTGTTTTGTATGCAATTTATTTTTTATTGCACTATTGCACTTTATTATGAATTGATTTATTTTGCTGCACACAATAGGTGTGTGTGTGTATATATGGATATACACACATATTATTCACAAATTTATTTGACTGATTTTTATCACATATTATATTATTAAATTATTATTTGCTGCATTATATATATTTTTATATTTATTACTAGATGGCAGCCCGATTCTAAAGAATCGGGAGTCTAGAATCCATATATACTTTATTTATTCAAATGTAAGAATAATACAATTAATAAATAATAGTAAGAAAGAACAAAAAATGGCTGCACTCACCAGCTCTTGACAATTCTTGTTATTTAAGGTACAGTTACACAGGATCCATGAACATGCTTATGAGGGGAGTGATGAAAGACATCAGACAACAACTTTGCGTGTTGTGGCAAATGCCACAACAACGGTTCTTTGCTTAAGAACAATAATGTAAATAATAAATAATATGTATCAATAACTATGTATATTGGTATGTTCTATGACATTTTAAAATATTTCATTATTATGTGGAAAAGCTCTTAGTACCCATACTGGCGCATACTTGTGTGCCCATCAGGTATTTTCACAGTAATTTTACATCTGATGGGTTGGTATGAAACGTTTTTAATCATCTCTTGGGCTTAGCTAAGCCTTCATTTTAAATAATTCTAATAAGTACAACAGAAATAAAAGCCTTTTTGTGTATCCAAATTTTTTGTGTTTATTTTTACAGAAGTGTAAAATTTAAGAAATCAACGTTCATAGTACACCGATGGGCTAATATAAGCATGCCCATCAACCACGTCACGGTAGCCTTTGAACTGATGGGTCCTAACTAACTGATTCCTATTTCTTAATACTCAAACCTCTTTCACATCTGCATGTTTCTGATATTTGCAGAAGTAATGTTAAAAACAATACAACTTCCACACTTGGCACCAAAGAACTGACCTACAACACACTTTCAGCAAGTTCCATGCAATGTAGATGAAGCTTGGAGTTAACTTGCAGTAAATGCGGCAAACGCGGCTTCGACAATTGCATTAAATGCAGCCACAACAAAAACACTGGTAAGTGGAGATTTTGTGGCGAAAACTGCAGAAACCACATGTGCCGCACCTGCCGCAAGTGAAGTACAAATTCCGTATACATTGCATGCAACTTACAGCAAGAGTGGCGTGGGTCAGCCCTTAGGCAGGAAGTGCAGAAATAGCCTTTTTTCCACCATAAATTCTCCAAATAGCAGAAAAATGTTGATGTGAAAGCAAAATCTCTATTCTTTCCCTATCTATCTAAATATGTACCTATCTATATATCTATTTCTATGTACAGAACACACCTGGAGATAGAGATGTGTGTGAACAGCCATCCCACCCGTCTCTTACCTGTTCACAAAAACCTCACCCTTTTTAAAAACAAAATGAAATCTCTCAGCAGCTATACTGCTGGAGCTTCAAATACAGGTTCCTATCACCAAATACAGGCATTTGGATGATACACATCTTACATCTTGTACTTAATATGTGTTCTACTTACCTATAAAAATATGTATTGATATATCATATTTCTAAATTTATGTAGATATGATATAGAGTTATTAACCCTATATGCTAATGAGTACGTATGTTATATACGTATCTATATATATATATAATTGTCTAAGGGTTAATAACTCTATATCATATCTACATAAATTTAGATAATTTAAATCTACATAAGTTTGTCGGGCGGCCTCGACCAATCAGAGATGGGCACAGCATGGCGACGATGATGTCATAATGGTTGCCATGGCGACGATGATGTCATAAAGGTTGCCTCGACCAATCAGCGACGGGCACAGTCTGCCGCGAATCACATACTACGGGGACATGCATATTCTAGAATACCCGATGCATTAGAATCGGGCCACAGTCTAGTATATATATAATTGTCTAAGGGTTTTTCCGTCTGTCTGTCTGTCTGTCTTTCTGTCTGTCCTGGAAATCCCGCGTCTGATTGGTCGAGGCCGCCAGGCCTCGACCAATCAGAGACGGGCACAGCATGGCGACGATGATGTCATAAAGGTTGCCTCGACCAATCAGTGACGGGCACAGTCTGCCGTGAATTCGCCTCGACCAATCAGCGACGGGCACAGTATCGACGTAGATGTCATAATGGTTGCCATGGCGACAATGATGTCATAAAGGTTGCCTCGACCAATCAGCGACGGGCACAGTCTGCCGTGAATTCATCATTGTCCATATACTACGGGGACATGCATATTCTAGAATACCCGATGCATTAGAATCGGGCCACAGTCTAGTTTCCTACATAAGTACTTAAAATCTATATGTCTATGGCTACACTAATTTTTTTTTGTTTTTGTTTTTTTTCCTTATCTCTATACATAGAATTTGCCTATTGCTGTCTATGTTATTAGAAAAACTGAATAATGAAAAAAAATAAAAGTAACTTTAAACTAAAATATTTTTGTAGATAATATTACGTGTGAAGACTTTAGTACTATCAGCCAATAATTGTCCTTGAAGTGGTGTATTAACCACTTTAACCCTCACATTGCAACATTGCTTCACCCTGGAAAAAGCAACATACAATTGACCATGGGCAAAAGCAGGTTCTGGTAGATAAATGCCAACTCGATGGAGGGTCTGGCCTTGAGATTTATTTATGGTCATTGCAAATGCGGGCTTGATGGGAAATTGTCTCCGTCTTAATTTAAAAGGTAATCCAGTCTCTGATGGACACAAATCAATTCGTGGAATGAATACCACATTTCCTGCTGCTGACCCACTAATTACTTTAGCCAGTATGATATTGGCATGTAAGGCAGTGACAATGAGCCGCGTACCATTGCAGAGACCTTTGTTCGTGTTCAGATTACGTAATAACATGACAATGGTGCCAATTTTAAGTTTCAGCCGATGTGAAGGCATTCCAGTTGGTGTTAGTGAATTCAAAAACTCAAGTGGGTATTGATCGAGGTCATCAGCTTCATCAGGATCGATGGAATCATCACTGATATATTCAGTATAGTCACCTATCAATAAATCCATGACTTGGGAATTGACTTTCTCAACGTCCTCATTTTTTGGACATAAAATTGCATGAGATGCAGCTGTATTTATGCTTTCGGTGTCATTCACATCAATACAAAGATTATCTCCAAAAATTTCAATTATTAAAGAGCCAGTGCATACCATGTCTGGAGGAATTTCAATTACATCATCTCCAAGGTTATGTTCATTAGATAGTTCACCATTTCCCAGTTGAAGCAACCAACTGCTGTAGTGAGGATCAATGGAGCGCATGTTGTTAATAAGTGGCAGGCGAGTAAAATGTTGCCAGTGTTGTGAATATTTTATACAGCTCTCTACAACATCAGTTCTTGTCCCATGAGGGATGACAGGAAGACATTGTCTAAAGTCGCCTCCAAAAACAATCACTTTACCTCCAAACGGTGTTTTTTCTTTGTGAGCTACATTTGTTGTCATGACATCACGTAAAACTCTATCAATGACATGCAATGCATATTTGGATAGCATTGTGCACTCATCAATAATAAAAAGTTTAGTGCTGTGCAAATCTTTTGCTGCATCGGTATCATTCTTAATCCTGGAAACAGATGTTTCATTCACAGGAATTGGAATCCCATAAAGAGAATGAATGGTTCGTCCACCTTGTAGCAAGTTAGCGGCAATTCCAGTAGTGGCAGCAGGTGACACAATGTCTCCTTGTCCTCTTAGCTGATGTAGGAGTAGATGATATAGGTACGTTTTTCCGCTGCCACCAGGACCATCAAGGAAAAAACACTTTACTGTAGAATTAGTGTCTTCTAAAGCTTGAGTGATAGCATCAAAAGCAAAAAGTTGGTCCTCATTTAGAGTAGCTTTCATTTCAGCAGCTGCTGATAACTCATAATCTTTATCATACTGTGGGAGGAGGTGTTATTTCTTGACTGGACGTGGCAAATTAAAATCAGTATAAGTTTTGCCATGAGCTTTAAGAACATGTTGGACATCTGTCATAGCATAGCCTTCACAATTGACACACTCCAGAGTGTCGGAATGGTATGCATAGCAGTAGTCTTCTACAAAGTGTTCCTTAAATTCATCCCATAAGTCCCGAGGTTTAGCTGGAGGACCAAAAATACAAATGTAGGCAAACATGTCACGTAGCTGTGCTGGCATGTTGAGAATACTGGCATCAAGTAATGTATTTCTCCACAGACTATCATCAAATAGTAAGCCAAGAGCTAATGCCGCATCTTTGAAGGTTTCATGTGTGACTCCGTGTACAGTTTTTATGCTGTCAAAACTGGTTGCACCTTTGACATGTAACAATAACAATCTTAAATAGTAGCGTTCTTGGTCTTTCACACTGACAGTATACATTCGTCCAATCACAGAACCACCTGCTCGCTTTCTAACTTCCCAAGAACCTTCTTTCCAAACATAGTTTTCGGGAATTTCACGGTATAAATAAATATGAGCATGATGGTCGTTCTGATTAAGCTTGAAGTAGGCCATAAGTGTAGAATTTTGATGGAGCTTTTGTTTGATGTTTCCAATAGAGTCATCCTCATGAAAATAGAGTGGCTGAGAATGCGGTAGATGTACAGCAAGGCGAATGATGCTATGAGATTGTTTATGCATTGGATATGAGAATATTCGCCAAGCTGCCTCTGGTGCACTGACATATCTTGAATCCATGAATTGGTGTGTTTCATCATGTTGGATGTTAGTCTGGCAGATTTCAAGATTGGCTTTATCATGTCCTTTGTAGACGCATTTAAATAAATATTTCACAGCCTGAATGGAACCACAAACTTCGACATTTATATGGCACTTGTATTTTAATAGCAGGAACGGATTATATGGAACCACCCACGAATTGTCAATCGTGTTAGAATGGTGTTGAAAAGATGGGCCAAAGTGTCTGCGATAAGTAGGATAGGCGTCCTTAGCTATGATGGTTCTTGGTTGCAAATCTTTAGGGAAACCTTTGTACACTTCCCCAGATCCATACAGGGAGAATTTGGGTTGTGTTCTCCACACGGACCATGAATCATATGTTGGAGAACAATTTTATGGAGCTGAGGGTAATGGGTAGGATTGGGAATTTCAGCCCACACGGTATTGTCTATGTCCTCCTCAGTCCTTAATTTGGAGTTGCTGTCCAGAATAATCAAAATGTGAGCGTGTGGAAGGCCACGTTTTTGAAATTCAATTACATGAACCATAGCGCAAACTTTCCCAAATAATCCGTTGTTAATGTCTTTTAAGAGTGCTTCCAGTTTTATTTTGAAAACACGTGCCACCAAATCAGGTCTATGTTCCACACGCTGCCAAGGTTCCAAATTCTCAGTAATCTCATTCCATTTCGGATTACAGGTCATGGTGATGAATAGATCAGGACAACCATATTTAGTCACAATAGCCATGGCATCCTGGTACCGCTGCTGCATATTCCTGGGACTGCCTTCAAACAAAGATGGTAAAATGACCATTTTTCCAATGGGGATGCCCTTCTCAATGGATTTTTTCTGGAGATGTTCCTGGAGTACACAATAATCCTCTACTTTCAAATCCTTTTGGTGTTGACGGATATAATTTAGGCGATTTGCCTCGATTTTCACATAAGCATCCACTAAGTACTGCTGAGTGAGTTTGCCACCATTCAGGAGTGGATTAAACTGATTACGGACAGACAGCACATAGCAGTAATATTGCAGTTGTGTAACTCTGCGTGGACTTTGCCCTTGTTGCTTGAGGCCATCATGCCAGCCCTGGTCTCCGTAAGGGAAAAATAAAGGATAGAGTAAAGCATCTAAATTACTGTGTAGAATGCTGACCTATTGTGTTCTTGGCGCCAAAGGATTTTTGGGGTCCGGTTGTAAATGTATTAAAATATCACGATTAAATGGTGGCTCTCCATTGTCATTTTCAAATACGACAGCAACTTCATTGACAGTTGGATTATTATATTGGCGAGGGTCTTGATTCCGATCTTGTTTAAGGGCCATGATGATATTTGGCATGAGAGTGCCATTAGCTTCAGCTTTAAGATGTTCTTCATGTTCCACATCTCGTAACATTTTGTAGGCAGCAACAAAGGGATTCACATTGTCTAACTGAAGAGTTCATGTTCCACATCTCGTAACATTTTGTAGGCAGCAACAAAGGGATTCACATTGTCTAACTGAAGAGCAATTATACTCATCAAAGTGGGATGACATTTTTGATTTTGTTCACAGTTTAAACGTTGTTCATTCGCGGTAGCGGTATCCAAAATATACAGTTGGGCATAAGCTGGAACTTGATCATCACTGGGATGTAGGGTTCCAGTACGATGATATATTTGTCCATGTATACGGAAACAGTAAGGGCCATGTCCAGGTGGAGGGGATATATTGGCACCCATGGAGGCGAAAGCAAATGAGCTGTTAATACTACGAATATTTTCCATGAGATTCTTACTGAACTCACTCTCCCCTGTCAGCAATCGTTTAAAGACCTCGGGATATTGGGGTATAGGTATATGCACTTTACTCTTGTGACAACACAGAGTAAAATTTTTATCTGCTGGTATCTCAGCATTAAAATGTAATGCTTGACAATGTTCACATAAATAGTTCATAGGACCACAGGAGTGTTCTACTATGGAACTGTCATCATTAGTAAAACCTGTAGGATGTTGAGGTACAGGTTGTGGTAACGGAACATTGGAATGTTTCTTTAAGCCAACATATATAAAGCGTGGACCTGGTAGAGGATCTTCACTGTCCACAGATTCAATCACTGAGGAGTTGGAAGGTGTATCGTGGTCAGGGTTTATTAATATGGAGGTGCAAGCGGTTTTTTTGCGCCGTTCACGGCGTGCACCAGCTGCATTTGGTAATGGTTTGTTTGTTGCCTTAGAAGAGTCAGGTGTGAAGCATGTCTTATAAGCAGACTTAACGGTGTACAGGCGACGGCGTTTATCATTTGGAGTATAAGTAGGACAGTGTTTGCGCTTACGTGCAGATTTACCAACGGTTAAAGGAGCTTCAGGCTGCACACATTCTATGAATGGAGACAAAGAAGCTGTATTGTGGGCAGAATCTATGACTGAGGACGTGGAAATATTATGTTTGCAACGTTGAGAGAGTGCAGCAGGAGCTTTATTACTTAATCGATTAGTTTTGTCCTCAAAAGACTCATTAGTAATGCGTTTATTGCAAGCAGCATTAACAGTGTCCAGGCGCTTCTGTCTGTCCTCTGTAGTCTCGTTAGCATGCTGTTTGCGCTTACGTGCGGCATTGGCGGCTTTTCGCTCTGCGTCATTGGTATACTTATTATCAGACCTGATGTTACGTGCGCCATCAGCAGCTTTGGGCTCTGTGTCATTAGTATACTTAACAGTGTCCAGGCGCTTGCATCTATCCTCTGTACTCTTGTTAGCACGCTGTTTGCGCTTACGTGCAGCATCGGTGTCTTTTCGCTGTGCGTCATTGGTATACTTATTATCAGACCTGATGTTACGTGCGCCATCAGCAGCTTTGGGCTCTGTGTCATTAGTATACTTAACAGTGTCCAGGCGCTTGCATCTATCCTCTGTACTCTTGTTAGCACGCTGTTTACGCTTACGTGCAGCATCGGCGGCTTTTCGCTCTGCGTCATTGGTATACTTATTATCAGACCTGATGTTACGTGCGCCATCAGCAGCTTTGGGCTCTGTGTCATTAGTGTACTTAACAGTGTCCAGGCGCTTGCATCTCTCCTCTGTACTCTTGTTAGCACGCTGTTTGCGCTTATGTGCAGCATCGGCGGCTTTTCGCTCTGCATCATTACCATACTTTATATCACACCTGATCTTACGTGCGCCATCAGCAGCTTTGGACTCTGTGTCATTAGTATACTTAACAGTATCCAGGCGCTTGCATCTATCCTCTGTACTCTTGTTAACACGCTGTTTGCGCTTACGTGTGGCATCGGCGGCTTTTCGCTCTGCATCATTACCATACTTTATATCAGACCTGATCTTACGTGCGCCATCAGCAGCTTTGGACTCTGTGTCATTACTATACTTAACAGTGTCCAGGCGCTTGCATCTATCCTCTGTACTCTTGTTAGCACGCTGTTTACGCTTACGTGCGGCATCGGCGTCTTTTTGCTCTGCATTATTAGTATACTTTATATCAGACCTAATCTTACGTGCGCCATCAGCAGCTTTAGGCTCTGTGTCATTAGTATCCTTACTATTAGAGCTCATGTTGGCTAAGCTAAACAGCTTTAAGCGTGGTGGTGGCAAACAACAGGTTAATAAGAGGCAGTGTCAGGTAGTAGGAAAATAGCCAGTTAATAATAGGCAATAGTTCTTTGCAGGAATACAGATATTAATAAATAGGCAGTTTATATTGCAGAGAAATTGCTGGGCAATAATGGACAATGTCCTTATGTGGCAAATAATAGAGCAATATACCCAGTGTGGCAAAGAAGAGGTTAATAAACGGCAGTCTCTCAGTATAACAGTCAGTGAATAATAGGCAGTATATGGAGAAAACACCAAACAAAAGTTCAAAATTGGTGTGAAAATGTCACTGAACCACTTCACAACTAAATATATATACTATTTTTTGGCATATAAGACGCACTTTTTCCCCCCCAAAAAAGGGGGGAAAATGGGGGGTGCGTCTTATATTCGCAATGCAGGCTTACCGTGGACCGTGGCGGCAGAGGTGTGGCGGCAGAGGTGTGGAGATGAGGAGGCGCAGTGAGCGGGGACCCTCTCACGCCATACCTCTCACTGTGCCTCCTCATCCCAACACCTCTGCCGGTAACCACTGCTGCCACCCTCCCATGGACACCAGGCCGTGGCGTCGGCCACCTAAGCAGGAAGGGACCCTGCTCAGGTGCACGCCGTACCACCTCACCCCACCTCTGCCGACACCATGCCTCCTGTGACCCTGCTCTGCCACCACCAGCCCACAGGTAAGATACTGTAAATTCGGACAATAAGACGGACCCCCATCTTATAAAAAATCTTTTTTTCTGCAATTTTCACCCCAAATTTGGGGTGCGTCTTATGGTCCGGTGCGTCTTATAGTCCGCGAAATACGGTAGTTTTGGTAAATGGTATTTTTTTGACGAAATTCGGCAGGAGCTTGAAGAGCGACGTCACTGGGACCGCCTCCACGCAGTAGAAACTTGCTGTGAGGTAAAAATTCAAAAATCACACCAAAATGGCGGGCAGAGTGTGTCACAGTACGGCACATTTCTGATTGGTCGCTCGCGGCAAGCGGCAACCAATCAGAAAAGTGCCGCGCACCACGAAGGCATATATCTTTGTCCACCCTGAGCGGGTGTAGGACGCTGGTGACGTCACTTATCTCCGGACATTATCTCCGGACAAAGCCACGGAAGTTGGCACAAATTGCCGGAAGTAGTATTCTAGGCAATTATATATTAGATTTTAATGTTATCAGTGTTTACCTTTGAACGTTTATATTGTATTGTCCTGTCACCAGCCATGTGTACGATTATCAGCCGAAAGCCTCTCTGGAACCAATAATCACCCCATGTAAA
This sequence comes from Ranitomeya variabilis, assembly GCF_051348905.1. NCBI lineage: Eukaryota > Metazoa > Chordata > Amphibia > Anura > Dendrobatidae > Ranitomeya > Ranitomeya variabilis. Next base: position 251,499,516 of record NC_135233.1, on the reverse strand, counting down.
GGTATCTTTATAAGTTAAAGATTCAGAATACTATGACTTTTATCATATCCTGAACAGTCAAGTTTTTTATGAACCGTTAAGGTTTTCTGGTTGAAGTAAAAAAAACTGAGTGTTTACAGTTTGAAACCATAAAATGTTGAAAAATTATGTCATTCTTGAGTATATCACTCAATGGTGCTCATAAACGTGTCAAATTTGATCTATAATATACTTTAATATACGTTACTTTAATCTTTAATATACTTAAGAACAGGGCCCCAGACATCACACAGGGGGTCTGAAACACCGCACAGTGGTCCAAAATATCGCTGTGCTCTGCCTGGGGCCCCATATGCTGCCTGGGGCCCCTGTGCTCTGCCTGGGGCCCCTGTGCTCTGCCTGGGGCCCCATGTTCTGCCTGGGGCCACTGTGCTCTGCCTGGGGCCCCATAAGCTGCCTGGGGCCCCTGTGCTCTGCCTGGGACCACTGCTCTGCCTGGGGCCCCATATGCTGCCTGGGGCCCCTGTGCTCTGCCTGGGGCCACTGTGCTCTGCCTGGGGCCACATATGCTGCCTGGGGCCCCTGTGCTCTGCCTGGGGCCCCATGTTCTGCCTGGGGCCCCTGTGCTCTGCCTGGGGCCACTGTGCTCTGCCTGGGGCCCCATATGCTGCCTGGGGCCCCTGTGCTCTGCCTGGGGCCCCATATGCTGCCTGGGGCCCCTGTGCTCTGCCTGGGGCCCCTGTGCTCTGCCTGGGGCCCCATGTTCTGCCTGGGGCCACTGTGCTCTGCCTGGGGCCCCATAGGCTGCCTGGGGCCCCTGTGCTCTGCCTGGGACCACTGTGCTCTGCCTGGGGCCCCATATGCTGCCTGGGGCCCCTGTGCTCTGCCTGGGGCCACTGTGCTCTGCCTGGGGCCCCTGTGCTCTGCCTGGGGCCCCATATGCTGCCTGGGGCCCCTGTGCTCTGCCTGGGGCCCCATATGCTGCCTGGGGCCCCTGTGCTCTGCCTGGGGCCCCATATGCTGCCTGGGGCCCCTGTGCTCTGCCTGGGGCCCCATATGCTGCCTGGGGCCCCTGTGCTCTGCCTGGGGCCCCATATGCTGCCTGGGGACCCTGTGCTCTGCCTGGGACCACTGTGCTCTGCCTGGGGCCCCATATGCTGCCTGGGGCCCCTGTGCTCTGCCTGGGGCCCCTGTGCTCTGCCTGGGGCCCCATATGCTGCCTGGGGCCCCTGTGCTCTGCCTGGGGCCCCATATGCTGCCTGGGGCCCCTGTGCTCTGCCTGGGGCCACTGTGCTCTGCCTGGGGCCCCATATGCTGCCTGGGGCCCCTGTGCTCTGCCTGGGGCCCCATATGCTGCCTGGGGCCCCTGTGCTCTGCCTGGGGCCCCATATGCTGCCTGGGGCCCCTGTGCTCTGCCTGGGGCCACTGTGCTCTGCCTGGGGCCCCATATGCTGCCTGGGGCCCCTGTGCTCTGCCTGGGGCCCCATATGCTGCCTGGGGCCCCTGTGCTCTGCCTGTGCTCTGCCTGGGGCCCCATGTTCTGCCTGGGGCCCCTGTGCTCTGCCTGGGGCCACTGTGCTCTGCCTGGGGCCCCATATGCTGCCTGGGGCCCCTGTGCTCTGCCTGGGGCCCCTGTGCTCTGCCTGGGGCCCCATGTTCTGCCTGGGGCCACTGTGCTCTGCCTGGGGCCCCATAGGCTGCCTGGGGCCCCTGTGCTCTGCCTGGGACCACTGTGCTCTGCCTGGGGCCCCATATGCTGCCTGGGGCCCCTGTGCTCTGCCTGGGGCCACTGTGCTCTGCCTGGGGCCCCATATGCTGCCTGGGGCCCCTGTGCTCTGCCTGGGGCCCCATATGCTGCCTGGGGCCCCTGTGCTCTGCCTGGGGCCCCATAGGCTGCCTGGGGCCCCTGTGCTCTACCTGGGACCACTGTGCTCTGCCTGGGGCCCCATATGCTGCCTGGGGCCCCTGTGCTCTGCCTGGGGCCACTGTGCTCTGCCTGGGGCCCCATATGATGCCTGGGGCCCCTGTGCTCTGCCTGGGTGTAGGACACTGGTGACGTCACTTATCTCCGGACATTAGCTCCGGACATTAGCTCCGGACATTAGCTCCGGACAAAGCCACGGAAGATGGCACAAATTACAGGAAGTAGTATTCTAGGCAATTAAGCTCCGGACATTAGCTCCGGACATTAGCTCCGGACATTAGCTCCGGACATTAGCTCCGAACAAAGCCACGGAAGTTGGCACAAATTGCAGGAAGTAGTATTCTAGGCAATTATATATTAGATACTGATCAGTTTGGACTTGCCCTGTCTTGCACATACGGGATTTTTATATATATTTTTTTTAATCTATCCCTAAGTAAACCTCGATTGGAGGAGATACATATTATCTATAGTTGTATGTTTTATATTCTTAATAAATAAATATCTGTTGTAGATTATACAATTTTAGTAATAATAAAAATTTCCATACGTTTTGGTGATGTTTTTTGTGATTGCAATTTATTTTTAATAAAAAAATATATTTTATTTAATATAATCTGGTCTGATGGAATTTTTTAAGGGTTCAGATATTGATAAAGGACCCTCTGATGTTGAACTAGATACAGGTCCTTCTCAAAAAATTAGCATATAGTGTTAAATTTCATTATTTACCATAATGTAATGATTACAATTAGGCCGGCGTCACACTGGCGAGTTTTACGGATGTAAGAGCGCAGAAACTACGTCCGTAAAACTCGCATAACATACGGCACAATTATTCTCAATGGGGCTGCTCCTATTAGCCGTATATTACGGTTCAGTATTATACGGCTTTCTACGGCCGTACAAAATCGCAGCATGCTGCGTTTGTCAGCGTACTGCGCAAAAAAAAATCGCCAATGAAAGTCTATGGGGGCGAGAAAAATACGGATTCCACACGGACCAGCAGTGTGACTTGCGAGAAATACGCAGCGGTGTTAGTGAAAAGTCGGTAATTCAATTGCCGGCTTTTCATTTCTCCTGCACAAACCCGACAGGATATGAGACATGGTTTACATACAGTAAACCATCTCATATCCCCCTTTTTTTTGCATATTCCACACTACTAATGTTAGTAGTGTGTATGTGCAAAATTTCAGCGCTGTAGCTGCTAAAATAAAGGGTTAAATGGCGGAAAAAATTGGCGTGGGCTCCCGCGCAATTTTCTCCGCCAGAGCGGTAAAGCCAGTGACTGAGGGCAGATATTAATAGCCAGGAGAGGGTCCATGGTTATTGGCCCCCCCGTGGCTAAAAACATCTGCCCCCAGCCACCCCAGAAAAGGCACATCTGGAAGATGCGCCTATTCTGGCACTTGGCCACTCTCTTCCCACTCCCTGTAGCGGTGGGATATGGGGTAATGAAGGGTTAATGCCACCTTGCTATTGGAAGGTGACATTAAGCCAGATTAATGATGGAGAGGCGTCAATTATGACACCTATCCATTATTAATCCAATTGTAGGAAAGGGTTAAAAAACACACACACACATGATTGAAAAGTATTTTAATGAAATAAACACAGCGGTTGTTGTAATAATTTATTGTTCTCTCAAATCCATTTGCAGTCCCTCGCTTGGCAACATAATAAACGCACAAGATACATACCTTCTGATGTACTGTCAGGTCCAACGATGTAATCCATCTGAAGGGGTTAACTAATATTACAAGCAGGAGCCCTGCTATAATGCAGCTGTGCTCCGTGCTTGTAATTCCCCTGCGAATGAATGAAATGTAGGTCATTGACCTACATTTCATTCATTCGCGGTGAGGCGCCCTCTGGTGGATGTTCTCATGAACTGCAGCCTGGGAACTTTTTCCCACGCTCCAGGTCATATGAGGACATCCACCAGGGGGCGCATCACCGCGAATGAATGAAATGTAGGTCAATGACCTACATTTCATTCATTCGCAGGGGAATTACAAGCACGGAGCACAGCTGCATTATAGCAGGGCTCCTGCTTGTAATATTAGTTAACCCCTTCAGATGGATTACATCGTTGGACCTGACAGTACATCAGAAGGTATGTATCTTGTGCGTTTATTATGTTGCCAAGCGAGGGACTGCAAATGGATTTGAGAGAACAATAAATTATTACAACAACCGCTGTGTTTATTTCATTAAAATACTTTTCAATCATGTGTGTGTGTGTTTTTTAACCCTTTCCTACAATTGGATTAATAATGGATAGGTGTCATAATTGACGCCTCTCCATCATTAATCTGGCTTAATGTCACCTTCCAATAGCAAGGTGGCATTAACCCTTCATTACCCCATATCCCACCGCTACAGGGAGTGGGAAGAGAGTGGCCAAGTGCCAGAATAGGCGCATCTTCCAGATGTGCCTTTTCTGGGGTGGCTGGGGGCAGATGTTTTTAGCCACGGGGGGGCCAATAACCATGGACCCTCTCCTGGCTATTAATATCTGCCCTCAGTCACTGGCTTTACCGCTCTGGCGGAGAAAATTGCGCGGGAGCCCACGCCAATTTTTTCCGCCATTTAACCCTTTATTTTAGCAGCTACAGCGCTGAAATTTTGCACATACACACTACTAACATTAGTAGTGTGGAATATGCAAAAAAAAAGGGGATATGAGATGGTTTACTGTATGTAAACCATGTCTCATATCCTGTCGGGTTTGTGCAGGAGAAATGAAAAGCCGGCAATTGAATTACCGGCTGTTCACAGATATCGCGCTGAATGAAATCTAAATACAGAATATATATATATGTGTCTCAATGACATATATATATATATATATATATATATATATATATATATATATATATATATATATATATATATATACTGTATATATGTTTTAATGAACATTTGAGCACATAAATCCATTAGATGTCGGTTTTGCAAGCCTGCGCGAAAATCTCGCAGTACGGATGGCATACGGATTACATACGGAGGATGCCATGCGCAAAATACGCTGACACACCCTGACTACGGATCACTATTTTGGGAACATTTCTCCGTATTACGGCCGTAGTACAGACGTATAATACGTGGCGTATTGTCTTACGCCGAGTGTGACGCCAGCCTTAAACTTTAATATATTATAGATTCATTATCCACCAACTGAAATTTGTCAGGTCTTTTATTGTTTTAATACTGATGATTTTGGCATACAACTCCTGATAACCCAAAAAACCTGTCTCAATAAATTAGCATATTTCACCCGTCCAATCAAATAAAAGTGTTTTTTAATAACAAACAAAAAAACCATCAAATAATAATGTTCAGTTATGCACTCAATACTTGGTCGGGAATCCTTTGGCAGAAATGACTGCTTCAATGCGGCGTGGCATGGAGGCAGCCTGTGACACTGCTGAGATGTTATGGAGGCCCAGGATGCTTCAATAGCGGCCTTAAGCTCATCCAGAGTGTTGGGTCTTGCGTCTCTCAACTTTCTCTTCACAATATCCCACAGATTCTCTATGGGGTTCAGGTCAGGAGAGTTGGCAGGCCAGTTGAGCACAGTAATACCATGGTCAGTAAACCATTTACCAGTGGTTTTGGCACTGTGAGCAGGTGCCAGGTCGTGCTGAAAAATGAAATCTTCATCTCCATAAAGCATTTCAGCCGATGGAAGCATGAAGTGCTCCAAAATCTCCTGATAGCTAGCTGCATTGACCCTGCCCTTGATGAAACAGAGTGGACCAACACCAGCAGCTGACATGGCACCCCACACCATCACTGACTGTGGGTACTTGACACTGGACTTCAGGCATTTTGGCATTTCCTTCTCCCCAGTCTTCCTCCAGACTCTGGCACCTTGATTTCCGAATGACATGCAAAATTTGCTTTCATCAGAAAAAAGTACTTGGGACCACTTAGCAACAGTCCAGTGCTGCTTCTCTGTAGCCCAGGTCAGGCGCTTCTGCCGCTGTTTATGGTTCAAAAGTGGCTTTACCTGGGGAATGCGGCACCTGTAGCCCATTTCCTGCACACGCCTGTGCACGGTGGCTCTGGATGTTTCCACACCAGACTCAGTCCACTGCTTCCTCAGGTTCCCCAAGGTCTGGAATCGGTCCTTCTCCACAATCTTCCTCAGGGTCCGGTTACCTCTTCTCGTTGTACAGCGTTTTCTGCCACATTTTTGCCTTCCAACAGACTTACCATTGAGGTGCCTTGATACAGCACTCTGGGAACAGCCTATTTGTTGAGAAATTTCTTTCTGGGTCTTACCCTCTTGCTTGAGGGTGTCAATGATGGCCTTCTTGACATCTGTCAGGTCGCTAGTCTTACCCATGATGGGGGTTTTGAGTAATGAACCAGGCAGGGAGTTTTTAAAAGCCTCAGGTATCTTTTGCATGTGTTTAGAGTTAATTAGTTGATTCAGAAGATTAGGGTAATAGGTCGTTTAGAGAACCTTTTCTTGATATGCTAATTTATTGAGACAGGTTTTTTGGGTTATCAGGAGTTGTATGCCAAAATCATCAGTATTAAAACAATAAAAGACCTGACAAATTTCAGTTGGTGGATAATGAATCTATAACATATGAAAGTTTAATTGTAATCATTACATTATGGTAAATAATGAAATTTAAAACTATATGCTAATTTTTTGAGAAGGACCTGTATATGGGCCAGTAATGGTAAGTTGGTACCGAAACTAGGATTCAGGGAGATGACCATAAAGATTGGTAAAGCAGAATTGAAGAAACAGGGTATAATTGTCGTTGATGTTGACCGACAGAACTGTGAACCAACTGTATTGATAGGAATGAATGTGTTAGAGAACTGCTTTTCCGAAGTTATTTCTGTCTTACAACAAATTGCTGAAACTGCCCGATCCTGCCAGCAGAGAGTTCTCCGGAGGGAAATAAAAGTATTAATGTTAAGGCAACAGATAGAAGTTGCAGGTGGAGAAATCGGCAGTGTGAGGGTGAGTGATCCAACGTCTATTGTAATCCCACCAAAAACAGAAATGCTGGTATTGTGTAGAGCGGCCATTGGTACTAAAGGACGAGACTATCAAGCCTTAATAGAACCAGCGTACACCGACAGCAGGCCCACTATACTCACGGCACGAGGGGTGGTCGAAGTACACCGGGGACGGGTGCCGGTACGACTTTTGAACTGTGGAGAGGAAGAGGTCACTTTGCCAAGGTACGCTACAGTGGCAAAGTTATATACTGTTGTCAACAATGCCATCACAACCGTTGAGCCCTTAGAATCGACCTGTCAGGAGGAAAATAACGGCTCAGATGGAGAATCGGACGGATAGAAGGGGTGGAACATACAATCCCCACCGGTGACCATCCCCCGATAAAAGAAAGATATAGACCCATACCGCCCGCTCACTATCAATGCGTGAAGGACATGCTGAGAGAGATGAAACAGGCCGGGGTAATAAGAGATAGTTGTAGCCCTTGGGCGGCCCCTCTGGTGATTGTCAAAAAAAAAGCATGGAACCATGAGAATGTGCGTAGACTACCGGCGGATTAATAACATCACCCATAAAGATGCCTATCCCTTGCCTAGGATAGAAGAGTCCTTGACTGCTTTGAAATCTGCTAATTATTTTTCCACCTTAGACTTAACAAGCGGGTATTGGCAAGTCCCTGTGGCTGAGAGAGATAAAGAAAAAACGGCATTCACCACACCAATGGGTCTAAGCGAATTTAATCGCATGCCGTTCGGACTCTGCAACGCATCCGGTACTTTCCAGCGACTGATGGAATGTTGCCTCGGACACAAGAACTTCGAGACCGTTCTCCTGTACCTAGATGATGTGATCGTCTACTCAAAGACTTACAAACAGCACTTAACAGACCTGGCAGAGGTGTTCGAAGCCTTATCCAAGTATGGTATGAAAATCAAACCATCCAAATGTCACCTTTTCAAGCCAAAGGTACAATACTTAGGGCACATCGTGAGTTCGGAGGGAGTAGCACCGGATCCCGAGAAAATAACTGCCATAAGGGATTGGCCAAGACCTACCAACGCAAAAGAAGTGAGGCAATTCTTGGGATTAGTGGGTTACTATCGTAGATTTATAAAAGGATTTACCAAATTGGCAGTGCCCTTGCAAGATGCTTTGATAGGGCAGACGAAGAAACCTTCAAACGGAAACCCTCCTTTTCAGTGGAACGACGAAAGAGAAGACTCCTTTGAACAACTAAAGAAAGCACTAACCGGAGAAGAAGTTCTGGCATACCCGGATTACCATCAACCTTTCATCCTCTACACCGATGCCAGTAATGTGGGATTGGGAGCGGTGCTGTCACAAAAGCAAGAAGGTCGGGAGAAAGTCATCGCCTTTGCAAGTAGAAAACTCCGGCCTACTGAAAGAAATTCTGAAAATTATAGCTCCTTCAAATTGGAGCTACTGGCAGTAGTTTGGGCTGTGACTGAACCTTTCAAACACTATTTGACCGGTGCAGAATTTATTGTCTATACTGACAAAAATCCATTGACCCACCTAGACACGGCTAAATTAGGTGCGTTAGAACAGCGATGGATAGCCCGGTTATCTAATTACAACTTCGTGATCAAGTATCGAGCAGGTCGCAAAAATGGAAATGCCGATGCCCTATCCCGGATGCCACACTTGAGAGATGTAGAAGAAGAAACGGGGGAGCTTGAAGAAATTGAACTACCAGCCTTTCATCAGCCCAAGGTAAAACATCGTCAGTCAAATACCTATCAGAAACAACAAGAAGTGAATTTTAATCCGTTAGCACACCATAGATGGGCTGACACCCAAGATAGCAATCCGGCTGTGAAGCTAGTGAAGGAACTATTGACTGAGCAAAGTGCATATCCCAATGAGGATGCCCCAGAAGAGACGCATCAACTCTGGAAAGAGAGAGGCAAAATGTTCCTGTATCAAGGGAAACTCTGTAGAAGATACACCAATCCGAAAACACATGAATTGGTTTGGCAGATTATCGTGCCTAAACAAGATGTGAGGATGGTCCTCGAGGCTTACCACAATGGTGCTGGTCACTTTGGTTGGAAAAAGCTAGAAGTACTTCTGAGAGAAAGATTTTATTGGGTCGGGATGAGAAAATCAATCGAACAGTGGTGTAGAAACTGTGGCCCGTGCAACCTCAGAAGGAACGATCAAAAGAGCCAAAGAGCACCACTGCAGCCCATAATCACCAAACAACCACTTAAACTGGTAGCCATGGACCACGTGAAGTTGACACCGAGCTGGTCCGGTTACGTCTATGCCTTGACCATCGTGGATCATTATTAGCGCTTCTTGGTAGTAGTACCTGTAAAAGATCTGACTGCAAAAACAGCAGCCAAAGCGTTCAAAACGTACTTTTGTAGACCCCATGGATATCCGGAACAGGTTCTCACTGACCAGGGTACAGCCTTTGAATCAGAGATCTTCAGAGAATTCTGTAATATGTATGGTTGCAAAAAGATCTGGACGACGGCTTATCATCCGCAAACAAACGGCTTATGTGAGAAGATGAACCATATTGTGATAGACCTACTAAAGACTTTACCTGAAACGGAAAGGAATCAATGGCCAGAGAAATTGCCTGACTTGGTGGATCTGTATAATCATGTCCCGGTGAGCTCTACCAACTGCACCCCAGCTTATCTTATGCGTGCAAGACCCGGCCAATTGCCAATCGATCTAGAAATGGGAATTCTGAAACCAGACGCAGAAGTTCAAGACTCCAATTGGGATGTCGTTCGGCAAAAGCAGTATCGCCAAGTGCAAGAGAGTGTGGAAAGAAGCCTCCAGCAAACCAGAGAAAGACAAGAGCGAACTTTCAACCAGAATGCTCTCGCAATTCCATTAAGACCGGGTGACCAAGTACTCAAGAGGAATCGTCGAACCAATAAACTGGATAATCAATGGGAAGCCGTACCCTACACAGTTTTACCAACAAGAATGGATAATCATAAAATGTGTCTCATTAGCAAAAACGGAGGTTTAACATCTGTACTAGTGTCAAGAGACAATCTTAAATTATGTCCAGAAACGTTGAAAGAGCCAGAAGTTGTCCAGCCAGAATCAGGTTATTCAACCTATACAGGTTCAACCAGTAAAGGAAAAAGAGGAGGAAATGTATCACACCTGTATAGGAGACTTTCCCAAAACCCTACTAACATACCATGGTGCAGTAGTGGTTCCCATGGTGGCCTTTTTTTCCAACACCGAACCCAATATTAGAAGTCCCAAGACAGGAAGAGGCTGACCCCGTACTACAAGAAGTTCCAGGTCAGGAAGAACAGATTCCTGATCAGAGTGATCCCATTCACGGTGGACTTGCCAACCCCATAGTGGTGGAATTATCTTTAGCAGAGAGGGCAGATACTATGTCCGCATTAGACAGAAGTACACCACATAAAGAGACACCACTGTTACGTAGATCCCAGCGTAGTACCCAGGGTCAATTACCGGCCAGGTATGCGGATTACCAACTATAAGACTATAGTCATTGTTATCGTTCTGTAACGTTTAAGCCCAGTACCTACAGAGACTTACCTGTATGAACTTCTTGCATATTCTTGAACTTTTTATCAGCCCGGAAATACTAAATCAAAGCTCCGGAAAGACTGCTTTGTGAACTTAGCTTCCTACCTTCAAGGATAGAACTGTATTAATGGACGCTATTTGAAGTGACTTTTTACAGAATTCCATTTTTTTTGCTTCTTTGAGTGGTTTTTGTCATTTTTTATTTTTAAGACTCTGTACATATCAATTGTTATTTCAAAATGTTATCATCCCACAGTCCCGGAGTACTGTTCTTAACTAAGGGGGATGTGGCGCCCCTAGGGGTATTTGCCACAAAAATAGTTAGTTATTGACACCAAATACAAATATTAAAATAGCAAGACTGCACTACCATCTCCGGTCAGAAGGGGGAGCTCCAGAGACTCCCCTTGATCTAGTCTGGTCTGGGAAAAGGACTGGCAGTTGGGTTGAGGAGCTGAAAGTGAGAGGTCGTATAACTGAATTCCTAACAGCCCTATAACGGATTATAGGCCCGTAATACCCATAGTAGGAAAAGAGGAATAGAGAAAAAGGATATTGTGAGAACCGGGTAGCAATAACCTCTATCCAGAATAGGCGCAGAGACGGATACCGGATCCGTGGCTATATTCATTATATATAATACAGCAACCGGAAGGAAGTGAGGTGATATCAGCTTCACCAGGGTAAGACGCAGCAACAGACACAGAGTTCAGCGGTACTCCCAGAGGGGGTAAGCCGACAAAAAAAGGACTCGGGTTGTCCGTAGAACCAGAGCACAGAAGAGACAGATTGGGTCGGCAGCCAGTTCACAAACAGCAGCAGGGCCATACAGAAACTGCGCATAATAAGAGGTGGAAATCCAGACAGGGTCAAAGTAATTCAGAGTTCTTATACAGACTCCGGTGACAGTATTGGTTGCAAATCCCTCTTTGTTGAAGTAAACTGGTTAAACGTTTCAGCGCCTCAGTTTTTCAGTTAGACTGGGGCTTGGGTAATGACGTAGCTCGATTAACAGTTTTGTGCCTGACGGTTATGAGATGATTACTTCAGGGGATGGCAGCCATTTTTACCCCATTATAACCAATGGAGAAAAGTCACTTTCAATAGTTTTCAATGGGGAACAGGATTTTCTTTAACAAAGTCAATTTCCAAGACTTTTCATCCAAATTTTCAAAGTTTCAGACTCCAATTACGGCACACAATACCCGGTGTACGGGCTGGCCCTATCCTGTTCGTGACGACAGTTGTGACGCCCGGGAGACCGAGGTACCCAGCACCAGATCAATGAGGTCCGTCTCTTGAGGGGGATGTCACTAGTGGCTTGACCCGGTGCTGTGGCCTCAGGCGAGGCACAGTGTAAGGGATATCATGAAGGAACAGACACTTACTTGGTCAGCAGCAGGTCTTCTCAGCTGTGATGACCCCGATCCTGGATCGACGGCTATTGTCCAAATGAAAGACTGAGGCGCTGAAACATTTAACCAATTTACTTCAACAAAAAGGGATTTGCCACCAATACTGTCACCGGAGTCTGTATAAGAACCCTGAATTACTTTGACCGTGTCAGGATTTCCACCTCTTATTATGCGCAGTTTCTGTATGGCCCTGCTGCTGTTTGTGAACTGGCTGCCGACCCAATCTGTCTCTTCTGTACTCTGGTTCGATGGACAACCCGAGTCCTTTTTGTCGGCTTACCCCCTCTGGGAGTACCACTGAACTCTGTGTCTGTTGCTGCGTCTTACCCTGGCGAAGCTGATATCACCTCACTTCCTTCCGGTTGCTGTATTATATATAATGAATATAGCCACAGATCCGGTATCCGTCTATGCGCATATTCTGGGTAGAAATTATTGCTACCCGGTTCTCACAATGTCCTTTTTCTCTATTCCTCTTTTCCTACTATCGGTATTACGGGCCTATAATCCGTCATAGGGCTGTTAGGAGTTCAGTTACACGACCTCTCACTTTCAGCTCCTCAACCCAACTGCCAATCTTTTTCTCAGACCAGAATAGATCAAGGGGAGTCTCTGGAGCTCCCCCTTCTGGCCGGAGATGGTAGTGCAGTCTTGCTATTTTAATATTTGTATTTTGTGTCAATGACTATTTTTGTGGCAAATACCCCTAGGGGCGCCACATTCAATTGATATGTACAGAGTCTTAAAAATGAAAAGTTACAAAAACCACTCAAAGAAACAAAAAAAATGGAATTCTGTAAAAAGTCACTTCAAATAGCGTCCATTAATACAGTTCTATCCTTGAAGGTACTAGGAAGCAAAGTTCACAAAGCACTCTTTCCGGAGCTTTGATTTAGTGTTTCCAGGCTGATAAAAAGTTCAAAAATATGCAAGAAGTTCATACAGGTAAGTCTCTGTAGGTACTGGGCTTAAGCTTTACAGAACGATAACAATGACTATAGTCTTATAGTTGGTAATCCGCATACCTGGCCGGTAATTGACCCTGGGTACTACGCTGGGATCTACGTAATAGCGGTGTCTCTTTATGTGGTGTACTACTGTCTACTGCAGATATAGTATCTGCCCTCTCTGCTAAAGATAATTCCACCACTATGGGGTTGGCAAGTCCACCGTGAATGGGATCACTCTGATCAGGAATCTGTTCTTCCTGACCTGGAACCTCTTGTAGTACGGGGTCAGCCTCTTCCTGTCTTGGGACTTCTAATATTGGATTCAGTGCTGGATAAAAGGCCACCATGGGAACCACTACTGCACCATGGTATGTTAGTAGGGTTTTGGGAAAGTCTCCTATACAGGTGTGATACATTTCCTCCTCTTTTTCCTTTACTGGTTGAACCTGTATAGGTTGAATAACTTCTGATTCTGGCTGGACAACTTCTGGCTCTTTCAACGTTTCCGGACATAATTTAAGATTGTCTCTTGACACTAGTACAGATGTTAAACCTCCGTTTTTGCTAATGAGACACATTTTATGATTATCCATTCTTGTTGGTAAAACTGTGTAGGGTACGGCTTCCCATTGATTATCCAGTTTATTGGTTCGACGATTCCTCTTGAGTACTTGGTCACCCGGTCTTAATGGAATTGCGAGAGCATTCTGGTTGAAAGTTCGCTCTTGTCTTTCTCTGGTTTGCTGGAGGCTTCTTTCCACACTCTCTTGCACTTGGCGATACTGCTTTTGCCGTACGACATCCCACTTGGAGTCTTGAACTTCTGCGTCTGGTTTCAGAATTCCCATTTCTAGATCGATTGGCAATTGGCCGGGTCTTGCACGCATAAGATAAGCTGGGGTGCAGTTGGTAGAGCTCACCGGGACATGATTATACAGATCCACCAAGTCAGGCAATTTCTCTGGCCATTGATTCCTTTCCGTTTCAGGTAAAGTCTTTAGTAGGTCTATCACAATATGGTTCATCATCTCACATAAGCCGTTTGTTTGCGGATGATAGGCCGTCGTCCGGATCTTTTTGCAACCATACATATTAGAGAATTCTCTGAAGATCTCTGATTCGAAGGCTGTACCCTGGTCAGTGAGAACCTGTTCCGGATATCCATGAGGTCTACAAAAGTACGTTTGGAACGCTTTGGCTGCTGTTTTTGCAGTCAGATCTTTTACAGGTACTACTACCAAGAAGCGCGAATAATGATCCACGATGGTCAAGGCATAGACGTAACCGGACCAGCTCGGTGTCAACTTCACGTGGTCCATGGCTACCAGTTCAAGTGGTTGTTTGGTGATTATGGGCTGCAGTGGTGCTCTTTGGCTCTTTTGATCGTTCCTTCTGAGGTTGCACAGGCCACAGTTTCTACACCACTGTTCGATTGATTTTCTCATCCCGACCCAATAAAATCTCTTTCTCTCAGAAGTACTTCTAGCTTTTTCCAACCAAAGTGACCAGCACCATTGTGGTAAGCCTCGAGGACCATCCTCACATCTTGTTTAGGCATGATAATCTGCCAAACCAATTCATGTGTTTTCGGATTGGTGTATCTTCTACAGAGTTTCCCTTGATACAGGAACATTTTGCCTCTCTCTTTCCAGAGTTGATGTGTCTCTTCTGGGGCATCCTCATCGGGATATGCACTTTGCTCAGTCAATAGTTCCTTCACTAGCTTCACAGCCGGATTGCTATCTTGGGTGTCAGCCCATCTATGGTGTGCTAACGGATTAAAATTCACTTCTTGTTGTGTCATGTTTTACCTTGGGCTGATGAAAGGCTGGTAGTTCAATTTCTTCAAGCTCCCCCGTTTCTTCTTCTACATCTCTCAAGTGTGGCATCCGGGATAGGGCATCGGCATTTCCATTCTTGCGACCTGCTCGATACTTGATCACGAAGTTGTAATTAGATAACCGGGCTATCCATCGCTGTTCTAACGCACCTAATTTAGCCGTGTCTAGGTGGGTCAATGGATTTTTGTCAGTATAGACAATAAATTCTGCACCGGTCAAATAGTGTTTGAAAGGTTCAGTCACAGCCCAAACTACTGCCAGTAGCTCCAATTTGAAGGAGCTATAATTTTCAGAATTTCTTTCAGTAGGCCGGAGTTTTCTACTTGCAAAGGCGATGACTTTCTCCCGACCTTCTTGCTTTTGTGACAGCACCGCTCCCAATCCCACATTACTGGCATCGGTGTAGAGGATGAAAGGTTGATGGTAATCCGGGTACGCCAGAACTTCTTCTCCGGTTAGTGCCTTCTTTAGTTGTTCAAAGGAGTCTTCTCTTTCGTCGTTCCACTGAAAAGGAGGGTTTCCGTTTGAAGGTTTCTTCGTCTGCCCTATCAAAGCATCTTGCAAGGGCACTGCCAATTTGGTAAATCCTTTTATAAATCTATGATAGTAACCCACTAATCCCAAGAATTGCCTCACTTCTTTTGCGTTGGTAGGTCTTGGCCAATCCCTTATGGCAGTTATTTTCTCGGGATCCGGTGCTACTCCCTCTGAACTCACGATGTGCCCTAAGTATTGTACCTTTGGCTTGAGAAGGTGACATTTGGATGGTTTGATTTTCATACCATACTTGGATAAGGCTTCGAACACCTCTGCCAGGTCTGTTAAGTGCTGTTCGTAAGTCTTTGAGTAGACGATCACATCATCTAGGTACAGGAGAACGGTCTTGAAGTTTTTGTGTCAGAGGCAACATTCCATCAGTCGCTGGAAAGTACCGGATGCGTTGCAGAGTCCGAACGGCATGCGATTAAATTTGCTTAGACCCATTGGTGTGGGGAATGCCGTTTTTTCTTTATCTCTCAGCCACAGGGACTTGCCAATACCCGCTTGTTAAGTCTAAGGTGGAAAAATAATTAGCAGATTTCAAAGCAGTCAAGGACTCTTCTATCCTAGGCAAGGGATAGGCGTCTTTATGGGTGATGTTATTAATCCGCCGGTAGTCTACGCACATTCTCATGGTTCCATCCTTTTTTTTTGACAATCACCAGAGGGGCCGCCCAAGGGCTACAACTATCTCTTATTACCCCGGCCTGTTTCATCTCTCTCAGCATGTCCTTCACGCATTGATAGTGAGCGGGCGGTATGGGTCTATATCTTTCTTTTATCGGGGGATGGTCACCGGTGGGGATTGTATGTTCCACCCCTTCTATCCGTCCGAAGTCCAATGGGTGTTTACTGAAGACCTGTTCATATTCCGTCACTAATCTATACACCACTTGTCTTTGATGGGTAGGTGTTGAATCTACACCCACGTCTAGCTGTTGACACCAATCCTCAGATTCTCCATCTGAGCCGTTATTTTCCACCTGACAGGTCGATTCTAAGGGCTCAACGGTTGTGATGGCATTGTTGTCAACAGTATATAACTTTGCCACTGTAGCGTACCTTGGCAAAGTGACCTCTTCCTCTCCACAGTTCAAAGTCGTACCGGCACCCGTCCCCGGTGTACCTCGACCACCCCTCGTGCCGTGAGTATAGTGGGCCTGCTGTTGGTGTACGCTGGTTCTATTAAGGCTTGATATTCTCGTCCTTTAGTACCAATGGCCGCTCTACACAATACCAGCATTTCTGTTTTTGGTGGGATTACAATAGACGTTGGATCACTCACCCTCACACTGCCGATTTCTCCACCTGCAACTTCTATCTGTTGCCTTAACATTAATACTTTTATTTCCCTCCGGAGAACTCTCTGCTGGCAGGATCGGGCAGTTTCAGCAATTTGTTGTAAGACAGAAATAACTTCGGAAAAGCAGTTCTCTAACACATTCATTCCTATCAATACAGTTGGTTCACAGTTCTGTCGGTCAACATCAACGACAATTATACCCTGTTTCTTCAATTCTGCTTTACCAATCTTTATGGTCATCTCCCTGAATCCTAGTTTCGGTACCAACTTACCATTACTGGCCCATATATCTAGTTCAACATCAGAGGGTCCTTTATCAATATCTACCTCAGCCCAGTACCTCTTATAAAGGATATATGGTATGGATGAAATCTGGGAACCTGTATCCAGCAAAGCGTTGAGGGGAATTCCGTCCAGCACGATAGGGATGATGGGTCGTCCTCCGATGTACCTGTCGTGCCAGGGTGTTGGGCCTTGCAAATTCATTCCTGCAAAGCGGCCCTCATTCCCAGGGGATTCCCGTTTAAATCACAATTTCGTGCAAAGTGGCCTGGCTGCTGGCAACGGCGGCAAATGGGCTGTCCATCCGGTTGGTAGCGGTCACGGGGTCGTCCTCTCCATGTCGGGTATCTCCGGGACCTCATCCATGGAACATCCTCTCTACGGTTTGCCAACTCCATCTTGGGTTCTCTCATATCCTGCATGGTTTTAGCCATTGAAGCAACAACATCAGTTAAAGAGTCAAGCTTTTGCTGAAGAGCCTCATTAGTAATGGGCCCCAGGGACTTAGCACTGGCACCGGACGTAGCTGATGTCACTGGCATTCCCCGTTGCTGAAGTGCATCTGCCATGGGTTGTGTGTAGGGGCCCTGGAACAGCAGTTCCTTGTCTGATGGAAGAATCCACGGGTCGCATAGACACATGCTCTGGAGACAAGAGAACCATGGTCTCTTTGGCCAAAAGGGTGCAATGAGGATCACCCTTGCTTGTTCCCTCCTGATTTTCCTGATCACTAGTGGAATCAGAGACATTGGAGGAAAGGCGTATGCCAGTCTGAACTTCCAAGGGTGGTGAAGGGAGTCCCACATGTCTGGATGATCCATGAAGTTCAGGGAAGCGAACCTTTTTGCCTGTGATGTCTCTTGTGGCAAACAGATCTATTTGAGGTATACCCCATGCTCTTGTTATCATCTTGAATACGGTTCTGTTTAAGGTCCATTCCCCCTGGCGTAGCATGTTTTGACTGAGGTAGTCTGCTTTGGTGTTTTCTACACCTCTGATGTGTAGGGCTGTTAAGGATGCAAGAGGAGACTCTGCTAGTTGGAAGAGGTCTGCTGCTATGGTCGTCAGACTTCCTGACCGTGTACCACCTTGACGGTTTATATATGCCACTGTGGTGGAATTGTCCGAGAAAACTCTTACATAGGCTCCTTGAATCTGTGGAAGAAAATGATTTAAGGCATATTCTACTGCTCTTAATTCTTTCCAATTGGAAAAACATGCTAATTCTGCCTGATCCCAGGCATCTTGGGCCAGATCATTCTCCATATGTGCACCCCACCCCATAGGGCTGGCGTCGGTGGTAATTATCTTAGAAGGGTCTATTATCCAAGGTACACCCTTTGAAAGGTGTTCCATATCTAGCCACCAGGATAGGGATTTTATGATATCTCTGGAAAGAGTTAGTTTACTTTCCAGATGTCCTTTTTTCCCTTGGACTGACAATACTTCATACTGTAATTGGCGGGTATGAAATTGAGCCAACGGCACAGCTGGAATACATGAGGATAATGATCCCAGTAAGGACATAGCCTTCCTTAGTGTCATGTGTGGGCTTTCCATTGCATCTGACACCTTTGATTGTATAGTCACTTTTTTTTGAATGCGGTAGGAAGCTTTTCTGACTTACGGAGTCTAGCTGGATTCCTAGAAATATTTGAACGGTCTCTGGATTCAGCCTGGACTTTTCGAAGTTGACGATCCAACCCAACTCCTGTAGGGACGAGATCGTATTAGATAATCGCATCTCACATTGAGGTATAGAATCTCCTACTACTAGAAAATCATCTAGGTAGGGTATTATCAAAGTGTCCCGTTGGCGTAGATGAGCCATCACTTCCAATATCACTTTTGTAAAGATGCGAGGAGCCATAGAAAGCCCAAATGGCATTGCTACGTATTGAAAGTGATGAACCTTTCCTGCCAGGATGACTGCTACCCTTAGGTACTGCTGGTGTTCGGCATGTATTGGAAGATGATAGTAGGCATCTTTTAGGTCTATCCCAGCCATGACACACCTAGGGAACAAAAGCTTGATGGCAGAACTAATGGATTCCATTTTAAGAGTATGGTTACGCAAAAAAGAATTTCATTTTTTGAGATTTATGATTGTTCTAAATGAACCATCTGGTTTACTGATCAAAAACAAAGGGGAATAGAACCCCTTCCCTTTTTGATCCTGGGGAACTTCTATCAAGACTGTTTTAGATAGAAGAGATAGGATCTCTGTTTCTAGGGTTTCTTGTTGTTCCCGTCCTTTTGGTGATGTTACTATAAAAGAATCCCAAGGGATTCTATCAAACTCTAATTTTAACCCGTATTGAATAATGTCCAGAATCCAATGGCTAGATGTTATTTGTTTCCATTTAGAAAATAAAAATTTTAATCTGCCGCCTACTTCATGGTTAGCGGTACTTGCTACGCTTTGTATTATAGGATCCGCTAAACAGAGCACCTTTTTGTTTTGGATCCTTTGTCTCCCAGCGCTCCCTTTGAGTCTCAGACGGTTTGTTTCTGGTAAAGGGGTGTCTTCTGAAGGCTCTCCTGTAAGATGGAATATATTGGTTAGGGAAGCCCTTCTTTCGCTCTCCCGCTTTATTTAAGAGTTTGTCCAATGTTTTCCCAAAAAGGAACTCACCCTGGCAGGGGATCGCACAAAGTTTTGCTTTTGCCTGTGCGTCCCCTTTCCAGTTTTTCAACCAGAGTGCTCGCCGGGCTATGTTTACTAGGCCGGCTGATCGGGCTGCTAGGCGTAGCGAATCCACAGAGGCGTCTGCCAGGAATGCTATCGCTTCTTTTATTACAGGGATTTTCGGTAGGATTGACTCTCTCGAAGTTCTACCTCTAATTTGTTCCTCCAGCTGTTCCATCCACACTAGTAGCAACCTTGCGGTGCAGGTACTAGAGATAGCTGGCCTGAATGCCCCTGTGTTAGCCTCCCATGTTCTTTTAAGTAAGGCTTCAGCTTTACAGTTTAACGGGTCAGTTAGGACCCCCAAATCTTCAACAGGCAAGACTGATTGTTTGGAAGTTGAAGCAACTGCAGCACCAATTTTCGCACTTTTGACCAAGAATTCAGTTTCTCGTCACTGAAGGGATAGCGTCTCTTAGAGGATGTGTTAGCAGCGGGTTAATCAGCATGATGTCCACAACGAGCAACAGAGAATGTTCATTTATTGAGAATTAAGAACATTCAGCATTACAACATGAGAACAGGATCAATCTGGTTTCTGAGAGAGAGATCTGCTGTGACTTTCAGTTTCAGTTGCACACACAAGAAAATGTGCTCACAGGGAAGGAGGAGGAGGAACATCCTGTCTGTAAATGAGGACTCTTTTTTTTTTAACTTTGTTGACATGTGAACAATATGCATGCAGACATAAAAATCACATCATATTAAACAAACAATAGTTGTTGCAATACATACAGATCAATATGCATTAGGCCAACAGGATGATGGTAGAAATCCTCTTGTATTCTGCTTATCCCATTCTTTTTTAATTAGCTCTTTAATCGTGGGTATGACGGGGAAGGATCTACGTTTTTTCTGTCCTAACCCCGCAAACAATGTCTTGAGCCGACTTTCTCCCCTTCTCATCTGGGCACCCCATCGTGCTTCTGACAGATTTTACTAGGTTGTCTACACTGCTGTTAGGTAGACAGAGCCCCCCTTCATTCTCGGATGAACTTGGCTGAGATTCAGATTTGTCTGAGGATCTATGTACAACATCTGATTCTGAGCTTACTGGAGATTGGGACCTGCTTGGTTGATGGATACTGGTATTACTTGTATGCGACAACCCCTGCATTTCTTCCCGGATTATGGCTCTAACGTCAGACAGAGTCATTATATTCTCCTGCCGTAAGGTAAGCATGATGCATTCTGAGCATAACCTTTTGGTATAAGAATCCGGGAGGGGCTGCGCACCTAAGGCACATTCCTTGTGCTTGGACTTGTGCATCTTTTTCTTAGTCTAGAGGAAGGGGATACAGGAGGAACATATATCAGCATATAGGAAGAGGCTTTTTTTAAAAACTCACCCAGTGAAGCTGACAGGTATCGGTTCTGGAGGCGGATTTTTTGACAAGTGATCTCTCTGGTGGTAGATCGTTTGTCCGGAGGCCGACCACCACTCTTAGTGCTGCTCCTGGCGCTTGTCTCCTTGCTGGGAGAACGCTGCTCTGTTGTAGGCAAGTGCGCTTCGTCGGCCGGTGAAGCCATACTCACACACACCGGCCGACGCTAGCGGTGCATTTTTAAATCTGGCGCCGAATCTCCTGCCTCCCCGGACCTAACCTGGAAGTGCTCCGGCGACTTCCGGGTCAGACGCGCCGCTCCTCCTCACCATGCGGCGGCTGTGGATAAGAAGCCGGCCGCTGAGCACGCGCGTCCTTATGGAGCCGGGCGGACCAGCGGTGACCGGACCCGGACCATGGTGGCTGACCAGACGAGGGGGGAGGCTGCAAGCATGGGCTCCCCCGCCGCTGCTTCTGGAACCGCAGCCCCTGCCGTTCCCTCAGAGACCGATGCAGGCGGGTGCATGGCCCAGGGATCCTCTTCTGTAGGTAAGCAGGGATTCCTATAGGAACAGGAAACCTAAACTGAGGAGGAGAGGGGACCGCCTCCTTTTATTCTGTAGGTTTCCTGTTCCTATGGGTGGATCCCTCTCTCTCATGTGGGGTGCTGTCGTGGCGAAGGGTAAAAAACAATCATGGTCGGCACATGACTGGAAATGTGCTAATCACAATTATCTGTGTGACCTCAGCCGTGGAATCACTCGCTTTTGGAAGATGAGCTCTCTGCAGAGTTCCTCCATTTCTTGTAGTATCTTCAGGACTCCACAGACCCAGCACGGACCCAGCCAGAGAGACCTCCTCCTCCAGGTGTCTCACAGCTCACCATCATGAGGAGCCAGACACCTGGAGGAGGAGGACTATAGGCTGCGGCTCACCAGTGTATGAGGGTCTCAGGAGACAGCGGCCGGTCCGTGCCGGGACCCGCGGGAGTGTGGATCTAGGCCTCAGGATACACACACTGCTCAGGGCCATTGTACACCCTGAACAGCACCACCATTCTCCCTTCTTATAAGCGCCGTACCCGCTATCTTGTTTTTAGGCTACGTTCCCATGATGAGTTCTTGAGGATTTTTTTTTATGGTGCGAATTTTTGAAAAAATGCAAGGAACCTGTTTGTATTTAATGGGTGCAGAAATGGTGCAGGAAATCAGCAACATCAAAAGCTCACATCCTGAAAATAGGAAAAGAAATCACAGTGGTGGCCAAAAAAAAAAAAAACCTCCATTTTTATAAATTTAATGGCAATCAGTGTGCAATAAAAATATATAATTATCTATATAAGGGGCTCACCCCTGTATAGGTCATGAAGACAGGGTGCAAAAACCTGGTCTGTAATGAATAATAGAACCACAAGAGAGAAAAGACTGGACCAATAATGGTATGCACAACCACAGAATTTACAAAAAATATATCAAACTTGAATAATGCAATAAATAATGTGCAATAAAAATGACCCAGTGATGTGATTCTCCAGGGGAGGACGATTATGGCGAGACTTATAAGTGACCGCTGCATAATCAAGCAGAGATGAGCGAATCTCCACAAGTCTGTTATTCTCCTCCCAGGTGTCAGAGCCTGGTGCGCACTGTTTGGCAGTGTTAGTAATTTTTGCACTATAGCAGCGCATGTGCACTACTACTGCTGGTCACATGATCAGATGATTCCAGACAGAACACAATGGCAGTATCACCATACTGTTAACTGCAGATGCAAGTCTCTGAATGACCACATGAGGGCGCCCGATCACACATCCAACTCACATACACAGAATGATAAAAGCCCCGCCTCTATATGTAAATGAGCGGAGTTCTCGCACTTCCCGCGGTATTTCCATGTCGTTGTCATGGTGACCCCACGCATCCGTACCGTACACTCCAGTGTTGTGTGAGGGTCAGTGACAGGAGGCGCTGCCGGGGCCCAGGTGAGGACTGTGCGGCTCCGGATAACGTGCAAGCGCAGGAGCGCGGCCCCAGAAGTGACTGCTCAGGCCCCGTGTCCCCCGCACCCTGCTCCGAGTATATCTCAGGTATAGAGACAGAAACTATAGGAACATGAAGGGCGGAGCCATCACTGACACAGAGGAGCGGAGCCATCACTGACACACAGGAGCGGGGCCATCACTGACACACAGGAGCGGGGCCATCACTGACACACAGGAGCAGAGCCATAACTGACACACAGGAGCGGAGCCATCACTGACACACAGGAGCGGAGCCATCACTGACACACAGGAGCGGAGCCATCACTGACACACAGGAGCGGAGCCATCACTGACACAGAGGAGCGGAGCCATCACTGACACACAGGAGCGGAGCCATCACTGACACACAGGAGCGGAGCCATCACTGACACAGAGGAGCGGAGCCATCACTGACACACAGGAGCGGAGCCATCACTGACACACAGGAGCGGAGCCATCACTGACACAGAGGAGCGGAGCCATCACTGACACACAGGAGCGGAGCCATCACTGACACACAGGAGCGGAGCCATCACTGACACAGAGGAGCGGAGCCATCACTGACACACAGGAGCGGAGCCATCACTGACACACAGGAGCGGAGCCATCACTGACACAGAGGAGCGGAGCCATCACTGACACACAGGAGCGGAGCCATCACTGACACACAGGAGCGGAGCCATCACTGACACACAGGAGCGGAGCCATCACTGACACACAGGAGCGGAGCCATCACTGACACACAGGAGCGGAGCCATCACTGACCTATAGGAGCGGAGCCATCACTGACACACAGGAGCGGAGCCATCACTGACACACAGGAGCGGAGCCATCACTGACACACAGGAGCGGAGCCATCACTGACACACAGGAGCAGAGCCATCACTGACACACAGGAGCAGAGCCATAACTGACACACAGGAGCGGAGCCATCACTGACACACAGGAGCGGAGCCATCACTGACACACAGGAGCAGAGCCATCACTGACACACAGGAGCAGAGCCATAACTGACACACAGGAGCGGAGCCATCACTGACACACAGGAGCGGAGCCATCACTGACACACAGGAGCGGAGCCATCACTGACACACAGGAGCGGAGCCATCACTGACACACAGGAGCGGAGCCATCACTGACACACAGGAGCGGAGCCATCACTGACACACAGGAGCGGAGCCATCACTGACACACAGGAGCGGAGCCATCACTGACACACAGGAGCGGGGCCATCACTGACACACAGGAGCGGGGCCATCACTGACACACAGGAGCGGAGCCATCACTGACACACAGGAGCGGAGCCATCACTGACACACAGGAGCGGAGCCATCACTGACACAGGAGCGGAGCCATCACTGACACACAGGAGCGGAGCCATAACTGACACAGGAGCGGAGCCATAACTGACACAGGAGCGGAGCCATCACTGACACAGGAGCGGAGCCATCACTGACACACAGGAGCGGAGCCATCACTGACACACAGGAGCGGAGCCATCACTGACACACAGGAGCGGGGCCATCACTGACACACAGGAGCGGAGCCATCACTGACACACAGGAGCGGAGCCATCACTGACACACAGGAGCGGAGCCATCACTGACACACAGGAGCGGGGCCATCACTGACACACAGGAGCGGAGCCATCACTGACTCACAGGAGCGGAGCCATCACTGACACACAGGAGCGGAGCCATCACTGACACACAGGAGCGGAGCCATAACTGACCTATAGGAGCGGAGCCATCACTGACACACAGGAGCGGAGCCATCACGGACACACAGGAGCGGAGCCATCACTGACACACAGGAGCGGAGCCATCACTGACACAGGAGCGGAGCCATCACTGACACACAGGAGCAGAGCCATCACTGACACACAGGAGCGGAGCCATCACGGACACACAGGAGCGGAGCCATCACTGACACACAGGAGCGGAGCCATCACTGACACAGGAGCGGAGCCATCACTGACACACAGGAGCAGAGCCATAACTGACACACAGGAGCGGAGCCATCACTGACACACAGGAGCAGAGCCATAACTGACACATAGGAGCAGAGCCATAACTGACACATAGGAGCAGAGCCATAACTGACACATAGGAGCAGAGCCATAACTGACACACAGGAGCAGAGCCATCACTGACACACAGGAGCGGAGCCATCACTGACACACAGGAGCGGAGCCATCACTGACACAGGAGCGGAGCCATCACTGACACACAGGAGCAGAGCCATAACTGACACACAGGAGCGGAGCCATCACTGACACACAGGAGCAGAGCCATAACTGACACATAGGAGCAGAGCCATAACTGACACACAGGAGCAGAGCCATCACTGACACACAGGAGCGGAGCCATCACTGACACACAGGAGCAGAGCCATAACTGACACACAGGAGCGGAGCCATCACTGACACACAGGAGCAGAGCCATAACTGACACATAGGAGCGGAGCCATCACTGACACACAGGAGCAGAGCCATAACTGACACAGGAGCGGAGCCATCACTGACACACAGGAGCGGGGCCATAACTCACACATAGGAGCGGAGCACGTGTAGGATGGAGCCATAACTGTAGGCGTGCATAGGGTGGAGCCATAATTGCCATATGGGAGTGCACTGGGCTGAACCATAACTGACTTATATAGCATGTGTAGGGTGGAGCCATAACTGTAGGACGGTTCTGGGAGGAGCCATAATTGTACAAACTCAAAGCCACAGCTGACCTATAGGAGCATAGTGGTCAGAGCCACAACGGTAGGCGTGCACTCTGCGGAGCCGAAACTGTAGAAGCTCAAGCCAGCAAAGCCATAATTATACAAGTACACTGGGCGGAGTCATAACTGTACAAATGCAAAGGGCAGAGCCATAACTGACCTATATGAGCGTACTGGGCGGAGACATAGCTATACGAGTGCAATGGGTGGAGCCATAACTGTACGAGTGCACTGAGCAGAGCCATAACTGTAAGAGTGCAATGGGCAGAGCCGTAACTGTACGAGTAATGGGCGGAGCCAGAATTATAGGGGCACATTATAGGAGCCAGGGCCGGACTGGCCATTTGGCAATTCTGGCAAATGCCAGAAGGGCTGGTCTGGTTGTGGGCCGCCTTGTGTGCTACATTGTTAACTGAATCAATGTTCTCAATGCACCCATACTGTTATCAGTTGTGACGGAGTACAAAGCCGGTCACTCCATCACTTACCTCAGCATGCCGTGGGTATAATTAGAAATATTGGTCTTGTAGTAAATCTTCCTTTCCTCCATCCAGGGTAATATTAGTAATATATCCCATCTGGTTATTAAGGACGGGGACAACATGGGCCTGTGTGATTTCAAATGCCAGGGCTGAATTTCATCCCCAGTCCGTACCTGATAGGAGCCATAACTATATCACTGGGCGAAGCCATACCTATATCAGTGCACTGGGCGGAGCCATGCTGTCACCTGTAGGAGCGCACTGGGCGGAGTAATATGTGCGTCCTGCAGGGAGGCACGCCGTCCATCCATGCATTGTGTCTTTATGAACTCTTGGAGACATCTTTATTATGCAGGCTGATAGCACCAGGGGGTCCTGGGAGCGGCGCTATCACCATCTGTGTATTTCCAGATGGCAGAGGAACACGCAGCGCCCCCTCTGGTGCACATGAGCTGACGCTATGGCTCTTGTTGGAGAAGTCCACGTTGTTCCCAGCGGTAAAGTCTACAGACAGATCTTTGATGCGGAGGTACGGGGCCTTCACAGCCGTTGCCATCTGCGGTGTAGGTGGATCTGCTTGTTGAGCCTCGTCCTGCTGTTACAGGTGCAGCTCGTTCGGTCACTTGGAGAGGCGCGAACTCGGGGGGCGCAGCATGGAGGACGGTTTGATAGTGGGAAGATTCCTCTCATCAGGGATGAGGACACTCACTCTGCAGGGCTGTTATCTGCTCGCCAGCGGCGCTGGGTGGACAGCAAGCCATATGACGGTTTCACAGAGAACCCGGCTGTATACAGGTGAGTTTATGGTGCGGTATTATCTGTATACAGGTGAGTCTATGGTGCGTTATTATCTGTATACGGCCGGAGACACACTGGTGCGAGATACGGCCGAGTCTCGCTGGTTAAAAGCAAGCTGTGGCACCGGCACTCCGGAGCGGAGCGTGCAGCTGCATAGCAATACATGGAGCCGCACGCTCCGCTCCGGAGTGCCGGTGCCACAGCTTGCTTTTAACCAGCGAGACTCGGCCGTATCTCACAGCAGTGTGTCTCCGGCCTACCAGTGAGTCTGTGGTGCGGTATTATCTGTATACAGGTGAGTCTATGGTGCAGTATTCCTCCAGGTTTCCGCCTGCACAACTCAACCATTCTGTTACCACTCAGCTCACAGAGCCCTCACATATTTGTCTTTACATATACCCCATCCACTGTCTGAGTACATGCCATTTTCCTCCTGCATTTGTATTTTTTTGCGGTTTTTCAGTATCAGTTCTTTACATTTTTTCATGCTGTCTTATCAATTGTTACATACTAGTGTAAGATTACGCTTACTGCGTGTCTTGGGGGACACTCGCTTGGCAATGGGATAAACGCACTCAGGCACAATTTTCTTACAAAAACAGTCTATTTGGTTTATTTCGACATCAGCATAAACCGCAACCTCAGGAACTTGGTAGTTTGTAACAGCCTGAACGCCATCTGTACATATTTAGCTTTACAGTGGAACCACAGTCCCTCACTGACCCCGGTTAGCACAACACGGATTACAGTCCGTTACCTGTTGGCGTCCATCACACAGGTTCCCGGATCCCTCTTATCCTCAGAGGTGTCCCACACACGTGTATCACTGACGGTTATCAGACCATCCACTCCGGAGGTATCTCACAGGCCTCCTTGCTCTGGCTCAGACTAGCCAGCACTCGCTCCATGTGCCAAACACACCTTCCTCACATAAGTGTAACCACACCCAGGTACCTATCACATGGCTAGTCAGGTGATAGTGACATCACCACAGGTCCTCAAACACACAACCATCTTAGGTGTTCAGACACATCCCTTTGGGTGGGTTTGTAGGTGACTGGACCCACCCATCTCTCCAATCACCTGGAAGCCTTCCCAATGTAAGGCCGGTTTCACACGTCAGTGGCTCCGGTACGTCAGGTGACAGTTTCCTCACGTACCGGAGCCACTGACACACGTAGACACATTGAAATCAATGCATCTGTGCAGATGTCATTGATTTTTTGCGGACCGTGTCTCCGTGTGCCAAACACGGAGACATGTCAGTGTTCGTGGGAGCGCACGTATTACACGGACCCATTAAAGTCAATGGGTCCGTGTAAAACACATACCGCACACGGACGTTGTCCGTATGCAGTCCGTGTGCCGTGCAGGAGACAGCGCTACAGTAAGCGCTGTCCCCCCCACATGGTGCTGAAGCCGCGATTCATATCTTCTGTGCAGCAGCGTTTGCTGTAGAGAAGATATGAATAATCCTTTTTTTGGTTTGTTTCTGGTCTTTAACATAAAGATCCATGTCCCCACCCCCTGTGCGCCCGCCCACTGTTATTAAAATACTCACCCGCCTCCCTCGCAGTGTCCTGTCCTGGCCGCACCTTCTCCTGTATGAGCGGTCACGTGGGGCCGCCCATTACAGAAATGAATATGCGGCTCCACCCCTATGGGAGGTGGAGCCGCATATTCATGACTAATTGGCGGCCCCACGTGACCGCTCATACAGGAGAAGGTGCGGCCAGGACAGGACACTGCGAGGGAGGCGGGTGAGTATTTTAATAACAGTGGGCGGGCGCACAGGGGGTGGGGACATGGATCTTTATGTTAAAGACCAGAAACAAACCAAAAAAAGGATTATTCATATCTTCTTTCCAGCGAACGCTGCTGGAGAGAAGATATGAATGGCCGCTTCAGCACCAGATGCAAGGGACAGCGCTTATCTCTAGCGCTGTCTCCTGCACGCTCCGTGTGGTACCCAGTCGGCACACGGGCGGCACACGTGTGCCGCCCGTGTGCCACACAGATGGCCTACGTGAGCTCACGGTCACGGATAACTCTGGTACCGATTTTTCCGGTACCGGAATTATCTGGACGTGTGGGACAGGCCTAAAACAAATCCCTCAGCAGTAGATCTGCTGAGCAAAACACGCCCAGGCTTCCATCACAGGGCCACTCACCTCTGCGATACATACCGCCCATCAATCACATGACCAGTCGCCATGCCACACTAGTCATATAGTATACTGCATGAGTGGTCAGCGTAATCACATTTCAGCATGACTATTACTTAGGCAGCTCAGTTGTGTGTTACTCAGTACGGACATCTAGCATCTGATTTCTCGACCTCTGTGCAGCCCTATCACTTATTTTTCATTTACTATTTTTAACACATAGGGGTCACATCGGTGCATTATTTTGAATTTATTTCTATATTATTTACGGTATATATTTTAAAGGTTATATATATATATATATATATATATATATATATATATATATATATATATGTTACGCACAGTCTGTGATTCCTTGTCCCCTGCTACACATTTATTCTTATTTTTTTTTTTATTACTTAGTTTTATGTTACTATTTTTTAATAATAAATTCTTCTTGTGACATCAATTTTTTTCCTGTATGTGTATATTATTTTATCATACCTTTTTTGTTGCTTTGTGGAATCGTGTTTTTATAATTATCAATAAAGCAATATATTTTTTATTTTCTTAGTTTCTTTGAATACTTCTTTTGGGTAATATATTGTGCTTGGTATTCTTAGCTTTGTAATTCATATATTTATGGTATTTCTTTTTCTTATGTGTATACTCATAGTTCTATGGTGCGGTATTATTACATTTTCTGGACTCTTCTCCCATCTGTAATCTTCCTTCCAGGGACGGAGCAGTGGCCGCTATTAGGACAATGCAGGAAAGCGAAGATTTGATCGCAGCCAGAGAAGTGCGCGGCCTGTGTGACGTCATTGGTAATGTGCGCTGTTTTCTGGGCTTATAGACCAGTTAGTCAGGTTTATATAATGCTGGATCGGGGGGATGGATACTTTCACATTTAGTGATTGTATTGATGGTGCAGAATGACGGTTCACCCCTGCGCCAAAAAAAAGGAACAGCTCTGGCAGCTGTAGCAGGAAAACCTGGCCTAAGAGGAACATTTTAATTTATTTATTTTTACATTTCTGAACATTTTTATTTAAAGCGGTTGTCTGGGGTTGGGATGTTGCTGAAATGTCCTAAGGATAGTCATCAGTATGAGGTTGGTGGGGTCCAGCAGCTCCGCCACTGAAGGGAATAGGAGCTGAACGAACCCTACCGGGTGCCTGGAGCTGTGCTCCTCCACGGCAGAGGAAAGCTGCCGACTGGTGGGGGTCTCGGGTGTTGAAACCCCACTATTGCACTTTTTTTTTTCCGCATCTTTCTTGTATTGGCCAGGTGTCGATGATTTGGTGACAAAACAATCCCTTTCCTCTAATTATACAGCCGGGATAGGAGATATATCTGATCCTGGACATTGCAGCAAAGTGTGCTCCGTCTCCATCCTGCCCATCTATGACTCTAGCTCCCAGCTTGAAGGCGCTGTAATGTGCTGCACGTATCGCAAGGGGTTAAACTAACTGTTATAGCAGCATTTTTTACCTCTTCTGCTGCTGCTGCTCTGCTTGCTTAAGCGTCAGACGTCTGATACATTGTCGTGTACTTCAGTTCCTGAGAAGACGGACAGTGGACTCCTGAAGCGGATCACCGCCGCCAGACAAGAGCGGCACGCCGCCGCCGTGTCCTCCCTGCAGAAGGAGTTGGCGGATGTCAGCAGGGTGAGGAGGAGGCTCAGGCCTGTGCTACTTACACCAGAGACAGTATCGTGTTTCCATCATTTTAAATTTTTTTTGTTATCAGGAAATGGAGATCTTAGTTATGGAAGCTGGAAAGAGTCTCCAGGGAAAAATCAGCGAGTCCCATATAATGACTGACCTATTGTTCCAGAAGTCTGAGAACAGGACGGACAACGCCAGCGTCACCATGAGCGTAAGTGTCTGCACGAAGGTGTATGAAACGACTTCAGGCTACCATATATATATATAATGACAGGGATAACCCAGACTTCTAGTCTTCACCTTGGCTTGCTGTCAGTGAATAGGAACATCCTTTCTTCCATCCAGAGACTGAAACCCCATTCCGATCTTTCCCACCAGACATAAGTGCAAAACGTGTCACAGTGGATCCGGCTAAAACCCCTGTCAGACATGATCAGGTTGGGATTTTCAGCCTCCGGTTATTGATATCTGCTGTTCCATTCACTGACAGAAAGCAGGGGTATTGAAATGAAAAAAAATTGGAAGTGTTGGGAATTTTCACAGATTTTTTTCTGTGTCCATATAGACTCTGAATGATCTCTGGGGCCAGGTTATTGAGGAATCCAAACACCGAAGGGAGAACATAAGGGATGCAGAGAAGACAATGTTTGAAGTGGAGCAAAAACGAGCCAAACGGGTAGGTTTGGATAATCCTGGGAAAATACATGGAAGCGTCTGTCGCCATGAGTCCTGAAGAGTTCCCATTTATGGCCAAATGGCACAGCAGAGGCTATAGTAGTTTAGATGAGAGGCATAGACATCGGGAGAGGAGGTCCGGCACCTGCTGCACTGGGCGCATTCATCTGCCCGGCGGGTACATGCACAGTGCACAGTGTTGGATGTACATTGCTTCCTTCTTTCTGAGCTGTTTGTGCCCCCGCTAATAATAATGTCCCCCCTTTCTTCACTGCAGATTGCAGACATTTTGTGGAAGTTCACGACCCTGCTGACAGAGATTTGCTTTCTCATGCCACCTGATGTGCACAGATTTATCCATAAAGAAGCCATGGTGAGCCATACTTAGACTTTTTTAGTTTCTCATTACACAGGTCAACAAAAAAAATTTTTTTTCTGGTGTCCAAAATATTTTAATGAATTTGGGGTATTTTTGGGGTGCTGATTCTGAATATGCTATCAGTTTTGCCAGATTGGCTCAAGTTTTTGAAATTTTTGGTATCTTATTTATAGCACTTGTTGGTAAATGCAACGCATCATGTCATTAATTTCTTTGGATTAGTACTTGAACTGATCAGTTCTTAATATAGTTTTGTGTTATTTAGTGTTCTAAAAGTTTGTTCATAGCTTGATTTTTGCACTAACTTTATGTTGTTGTCTGTTTTCCAGTGAAAAGCATGAACTCATCAAGAAGAAGTTGTCTTAACGATCCAGACTCATTCTGTTACATTTGTGGTGAATACACACTGCCAAAACATAGAAGAAACATAACAGACTTCGTAAAAAAAGTGTATTTTGCCTATTTTGGGGTTATGCTTGGGGACCAAGACAAGTTTTGGGCACCACACATAGTGTGCAAAGCATGTATCGAATTATTACGAAAATGGAGCAAAGGACAAAGAAAAAGCTTCAAATTTGGTGTTCCAATGGTGTGGAGAGAGCCAAAAAATCATCATGATGACTGTTATTTCTGTGCAGTGCAAGTGCAAGGATTCAATAAGCATAAGAAACGAAAATGGGAGTAACATGGAATCTGCAAGAAGGCCTGCCCCTCATTGTGAAGATGTGCCTGTACCTGTGTTTACCATAAATAACAGTCATCATGATGATTTTTTGGCTCTCTCCACACCATTGGAACACCAAATTTGAAGCTTTTTCTTTGTCCTTTGCTCCATTTTCGTAATAATTCGATACATGCTTTGCACACTATGTGTGGTGCCCAAAACTTGTCTTGGTCCCCAAGCATAACCCCAAAATAGGCAAAATACACTTTTTTTACGAAGTCTGTTATGTTTCTTCTATGTTTTGGCAGTGTGTATTCACCACAAATGTAACAGAATGAGTCTGGATCGTTAAGACAACTTCTTCTTGATGAGTTCATGCTTTTCACTGGAAAACAGACAACAACATAAAGTTAGTGCAAAAATCAAGCTATGAACAAACTTTTAGAACACTAATTAACACAAAACTATATTGAGAACTGCTCAGTTCAAGTACTAATCCAAAGAAATTAATGAGATGATGCGTCGCATTTACCAACAAGTGCTATAAATAAGATACCAAAAATCTCAAAAACTTGAGCCAATCTGGCAAAACTGATGACATATTCAGAATCAGCACCCCAAAAATACCCCAAATTCGATGAAATATCTTTGGCACCAAAAATGCTGTTGACCAGTGTTATTTATATATTTTTTCTTACTCTTTCAAAATTCTCAACTTTTTTTTTCCGTAAATAGAGGGTGAGCACCATAGTTTTCATTGGTACCATTTTGGGGTCTGTACAACTTTCTGATCTTTATTTTTATTATTCCATTTTGTTGGTTGAGGACAGGTGAAGTGGCCATTTAAACTTTTTATATATATTATGTTTGCCCTTACTCTTTCACTGTTTTGGATGTGCTTGCCCCCTTCCTGATTTCCTATTATTTTGCATGTTTGTCACACTTAAATGTTTCAGATCACCAAACAAATTTAGAAATTAGACAAAGGTAACACAAGTAAACACAAAATGCAGTTTTTAAATGAAGGTCTTAATTATTAAGGGAAAAAGAAATCCAAACCTACAGGGCCCTGTGTGAAAAAGTGATCTCTCCATTAAAATATAAATGAACTGTGGTTTAGGACCTGCCTGTCAAAGTGAAGTAGACCTTAAAGGGAACCTGTCACCCCCAAAATTGAGGGTGAGCTAAGCCCACCGGCATCGGGGGCTTATCTACAGCATTCTGTAATGCTGTAGATAATCCCCCGATGTATCGTAAAAGATGAGAGAAAGAGGTTAGATTATACTCACGTGGGCGGTCCGGTCCGGTGGGCGTCGCGACCCGGGGCCTCCCATCTTCATAGGATGACGTTCTCTTCTGGTCTTCACGCTGTGGCTCCAGCACAGGCGTGCTTTGTCTGCCCTGTTGAGGGCAGAGCAAAATACTGCAGTGCGCAGGCGCGGGGAAAGGTCAGAGAGGCCCAGAGCCTGCGCACTGCAGTACTTTGCTCTGCCCTCAACAGTACTGCTCCAGAGTGCTGGACACTCCTGGGAAAGTTCACTACTAGTCCATGTTTTCGCTATTTTTGGATAGTGGCTCCCACTGTGGTTTGCTGGAGTCCCAAAGCTTTAGAAATGGCTTTATAACCTTTTCCAGACTGATAGATCTCTATTACTTTGTTTCTCATTTGTTCCAGAATTTCTTTGGATAACAGCACGATGTCTAGCTTTTGAGGAACTTTTTGTCTACTTCACTTTGTCAGGCAGGTCCTATTTAAGTGATTTCTTGACTGAGAACAGAAGTGGCAGTAATCAGACCTGGGTGTGGCTAGGGAAATTGAACTCCACTTCCCAAAGATGTAACAAACCATAGTTAATTTACGTTTTAAAAGGAGGCAATCACTTTTTCACACAGGGCACTGTAGATTTGGATTTCTTTTTCCCTTAATAATAAAGGCCTTCATTTAAAAACTGCATTTCTCCTTCGCCTCATTGGGGGACAGAGACCGTGGGTGTATGCTGCTGCCATTAGGAGGCTGACACTAAGTGGTAAAAAGAAAGTGATCTCCTCCCCTGCAGTATACACCCTCCTGCTGGCT
Organism: Ranitomeya variabilis; assembly: GCF_051348905.1. NCBI lineage: Eukaryota > Metazoa > Chordata > Amphibia > Anura > Dendrobatidae > Ranitomeya > Ranitomeya variabilis. The sequence continues at coordinate 251,465,072 of NC_135233.1, read as the reverse complement.
CTCAGCTGACCAGTTCTTGCTTAGTGTCCATAGGAGGCACACGGACGGGTCTGCTATTCAGACCCAAATCTCTTTCTTATTTTATTTTTACCTTTTACATTTTTTATTTTATTTTTTCCACGGACAAATGGGGCGACGGATCCTTTCAAGGTTCCGATCTCCCCGAACCATCAACAGGCGAGCACGGAGAGTGTCGCCTCTCCGTATCCTCTCCTGCGACGTGGGATGCCAGGCCTGGGCTGATTCTTAGGGGCAACAGGCCCCTTCAAGGGCACCGATCTCCCAACACCATCAACAGACGAGCACATGGAGTGTCGCCTCCACGTACCCCCTTCTGCAGCCAGGCCTAATGCCAGACAACTGGCCCTGTCCACCCGGGGGCTGAACTCCGCGGATGTACAGAGGCCCCCTCTCTTTGGCGTCCGAGCAGCCCCCACTGTCCCACCAATGGTAAAGCGGATGGTACAAGGAGGCGGACGGTTCCTCTCCACCTCCCTAACAAAGGGATGGTGGATTGAGGTTTATCCCTCTATCCCTGCACCGTCCACGCTGCAATACCTGACCTGCAGCAGAACAGTAGAGTGCACGCGCTTTCCTCGGCACTGAAACTCAGTCATCCGCGACGGCTCCATGCCGGGACGCGCACCGATGGTGAGTGGATCCAGTCAGCGGTGGGCCTCTGCAGCGGGATATTCACATGCTGACAGGCCGCCTCAGCTTCCCTGTGGCCCACCTCCCTATCGGCTTCGGCCGATGTGTAGGCCGCACCCCGGAAGCCGCACCCACACTATGGCACCCCAAGGTGGCTCTGCCCGCTTTTTCTGGCGCTTCTCGCCTGGCACGGAAGCGCTTAGTTTTCTCTGCCACTACAACACCCCTCACTTCTACTGCTGGTATCGCTCCCGCCGGCTGCAGAAATTTAGGCCCCGGCTTGGGCCTATTCATGGAAGTCTAGAGGCTCCGCCCACATAGTGCCTGTGGCTTCGCCCCCGAATTGGCGCTTCTCGATCTCTGCGAGATTTTATCACCTCGGCAACTCCCGGTGGCCATCTTGGTCCACCCACCCGGCTCACACAGGGGCGACGACTTTGCATTAAAGGGGCACAACGACTCTGCAACATGGCCAGTATTCCCTGGTCTTAAAGGCACATGACCAGTATTCCCTGGTCTTATAGGCACATGACCAGTATTCACATGAACAGTATTCCCTGGTCTTAAAGGCACATGACCAGTATTCACATGACCAGTATTCCCTGGTCTTAAAGGCACATGACCAGTATTCCCTGGTCTAAAGGCACTTGACCAGTATTCCCTGGTCTAAAAGGCACATGATCAGTTTTCCCTGGTCTTAAAGGCACATGACCAGTATTCCCTGGTCTTAAAGGCACATGACCAATCCAAAGCTGGTCACCCTAAATGAGCTCAGGAGCCCTCCGCCACTGATCTCAGAGTATCTAGTTTCCTCAGTGGACTTCGTCACTGACCACAATCCATGGTTTCTCTGACCAAGAGATTGAATCCCTCCGTGAACCCTCTGTGGCTCGGAGTGCTCGCAGGACCGATATACATGGTCCCTATCCTACATGGGAGCCGTCGGCTAGCAGGGGCCGCAAGTATTCTAGAGATGTACAGGTGTCTAGAAACGTACAGGCATCTAGAAAACGGAAGTTTTCATTTCCTGATCTCTATCCTCAATGATTTGCTGAGAACAAGACTCTGAATATGGATTGGATGTTGCCTTGGATCTGGACTTGCCAGAGCTTCAGAAAAGGATGAACTCGCCTATTTATATCATCTCTGTACATTGATGAGGACTCCGGTTCTGCTCTAGACTACGCAGTGTCCCTCATAAGGAGACTAAACTCCCTCGTAGAGCATTTGCCATTCAGTCCGGATAAGCGATTCACTGGACAGAAGCCTCTATGTGGGATGCCATGCCTGGTCTGATTTTTAAGGGAGACGGGTCCTTTAAAGGGCACCAATCTCCCCACACCATCAACAGACGAGCACACGCAGTGTCGCCTCCATGTATCCTCTTCTGCATCCAGGCCTAACGCCAGACAACCTGTCCTGTCCACCCGGAGGCCTGAACTCTGTGGATGTACAGAGGCACCCTTTTTGGCGTCCGAGCACCCCCCTGTGCATCACCACTATTTAGCAGATGATGCAAGAAGGCGGACGATCCCTCTCCACTTCCCTGTTAAGAGGATGGTGGATCGAGGGTTCCTAATTTTTAACTCTGCACCATCAAAAGAGAGCGGTGATGGCAAGAGACGATGACCTGCCCGATGTATCATCAATTAAAAATACCACGGACTGTCAGATAGAAAATCTGGTTCGTTTCCATCTTGCGGCTTCGGGTTCAGCGCTCTACCCTCCCTAGCCGCCGCATGGATTGCTAGAGCAATGGTCTCCTGGTTGGAGACCTTAACTATTTTGATTCACACAGTAACCTTCTCCCGAAGACACTACAACTGGCCAATCAAATCTTTTGAGCGGGATACTAACAAAGGATCGTATGTTTCCTACAGACCCAACCAGCAGTCGAAGGGTTGTCCAGGACAGTCTAGATCTAAGGGATGTTGGTTCCAAAAAGGGAAACGAAAAGTAAGACCGATCCTGGACCTCAAACTTCTAGCAACCTTTGACAAGGTCCTCCTTCTTTGGATGGAGTTCCTCCGCTCAGCCATTACTTCAACAGAAAAAGGTGGAGTTTTTTGGCATCCATCGACATTCGGGATGCTTATCCTCATTCCTATTTTTCCCCTCTTCAAAAATTCCTTAGTTTTTCCATTCGTGAACAGCATTTTCAAATCACAACCTTGTTCTTCGGCCTTGCTACCGCACCCAGAGTGTTCGCAAGGGTCATGGCGGCTGTCATGTTCCTCTTGCACACTAGAGGCGTGGTCGTCCTGCCCTGTCTGGTCGACTCTCTAGCCGCTCTTCCAGGACTATGCTGAGTCGTCTATATCACTTGCGATACCTTCTCACCTGGGCTGGCAGCTAAACTTAGACAAGTTCTACTCATTTCCAGCCCAGCAGATATCCTTTTTGAGGATGATCGTGCACACTTCCAGAAGGATGGTAATTCTCCCTCAATACAAGGTCATGGCCCTTCAACAGGGAGCTCGCGCACTTGATCACTCATACCCTCATTTCATTCAATTTGCTAGGAGGGTTCTGAGGAATAATGGTGACGACAATGGAAGCAGTTTCCTTCGCTCTGCTCGTTTTCAGCAAGTCAAACAGACTTTCAGACGGTAGTCTCTGAGCTCCTCCTTCATCCAGTGCCTTTCTCCCGGTTCAATGGTCATTAGTAACTACCAATACCAGTCTTCTTCTCCCGATCATTGCTCTGGAGATCCGAACTGTCGTCCTACAGCAGGTCCACTGCCTTCTGGCGGGTCACCCCATCCAAATTCAATTCGATAATGCCACGGCTGTGCCATACATCAATCATTTAGCAGGTACCCACGGTCAGGCACCATGGCCGGGGCACCTCGCATTCTCTATGGGCCGAGATCTATCATTCGGTGATCTCGGCAGTACATATCCCAGGAGTAGTCCCAAGGATAAACAGTCGCACTCAAAGTTCCTTCAAAATTTTGCCAATTAAGTGTTTTTTATTTTCAAAACACCAAAATTAAACAATTCACCGCAGTGGTATAAGGTAACGTTTTGACCCGCTGGGTCTTTATCAAACCTTACTCATAATAAAGAGAAACCGCGTCTGAGGTGGTGTGATGCAGCACACAAGCAGCCCCTAACAGGACTCCAGTACTTCACTTGGGAACATGTCCTCTACCTGTCTCTTTATTATGAGTAAGGTTTGATAAAGACCCAGCGGGTCAAAACATTACCTTATATCACTGCGGTGAATTGTTTAATTTTGGTGTTTTGAAAATAAAAAACCACTTGCTTGGCAAAATTTTGAAGGAACTTTGAGTGCGACTGTTTATCCTTGGGACTACATTTTGGTGGAACATTTCCACGTCCAGTCAGCACCACCATAAAGCAAGAGTGCACGTCTTTTTCTCTTCTCTATCCCAGGAGTAGAACTCTGGGCGGCAAACATATTCAGCCATCAGGGTTCCGCCTCAAGTGAGTGGGAACTTCACCCGGAAGTCTTCCATCAGATCTGCCTTCACTGGAGCTCTCCAGTTGTAGATCGGATGGCGTCCAGACCGAATGCCAATGTACTCGAGTTTGTGGTTCGGCCTCGAGATCCAAGAGCCATCGAACTGCATGCTCTGGTTCTTCCGTGGTACCAGTTTCCATAACTCCCCTTCCACTACTTCCGAAAGTCTTTCGGAAGCAGAAAGGGTCCCAGTGATCCTCAGAGATCCGCACTGACCACATCAGTTTTTTGTTTGCATGAGCTAGTATCTTTCCGCCTTATTGCAACAAAACTGCAAGTAGGGACCTTCTCGCAGGGAGTTTTCACACGTAGTTCTTCCCTATCGCATACCGTTAGATCATTGGGACCTTAATGGACCTGGGAGTCTTACAGTAGACTCATTTTGATCCGGACAGAGTTTACTATCAGGGAAGGTCGCCCTTTTTTCTCTGCGATATCCTCATCCTGATGAGTCTTCGGAGCTAGCTGCTCTGTTCTTTCAGACTTTTTTCCCTTATTACCTTCAAGGCAAGGTTGTCCTCAGGCCATCCCCGTCCCTTGTTACCAAGGTGGTATTGTATTACCACTGTTATGAGGGCATAGTTCTTCCCTCATCTCTTTCGGCACCAGTCCACAAAATGAAATTAGTTTCCCATATTCTGGACGAAGTGAGTGCTCTGAGTAGGTACGTCTTGAGGATGGCGTCCTTCCGAAGGTTGGACGCTTTATTTGGGCTTCCTGACGGTAAGAAGAAGGCTTCCTGAGGTTTACAGGAATGGTTTAGCCGTTTCATCAGCCATGTTAGGCTGGTGGATTCGTTTCACCATCCAGGAGTCCTTCCGTGTTAGGTTGACATCTATCTCCCTGTCTTTCGAGGGTTCTAGGCACCAGGCGTTGGCAAAGCACGCCGGCAAGCTTGCGGATTTGTCCCGTCCGCATGCATTCTTGAAGCCCTGTAATTCCCACACTTCCACAGATGTGAGTCTGGGCAGGCGGACTCTGCAGGCCGCGGTGGCACACTTGTAAGTAGCGGTTACATAGGGCTTGATCTGATGTTTTCCCCACCCAGGGACATCCCACGGTCTGTGTCCCCCAATGAGGCGAAGGAGAAATAGGGATTTTTGTGTACTCACTGTAAAATCCTTTTCTCCGAGCCATTCATTGGGGGACACAGCTCCCACCCTGTTATTAGCTTATGCTTGTTTAATCTGACATGCTATACTCTCATATATAATATGACACGCTATACGCTCATATGTTATTGATCTCCTACTGCTTTTGCACCGAACTGGTTAGCTGAGAGCCAGCAGGAGGGTGTATACTGCAGGGGAGGTAACTTTCTTTGTATCACTTAGTGTCAGCCTCCTAGTGGCAGCAGCATACACCCACGGTCTGTGTCCCCCAATGAATGGCTCGGAGAAAGGGATTTTATGGTGAGTACACAAAAATCCCTATTTTGTGCTTACTTGTGTTATCTTTGTCTGTTATTTACGTTTGTTTGGTGATCTGAAACATTTAAGTGTGACAAACATGCAAAAGAATAGGAAATCAGGAAGGGGGCAAACACTTTTTCACACAACTGTATGTGATTTACTGTCCATATATCTATACTCTTAGATGATTAATCAGGCCGTACTGGCCAACCACCGAGCGATTGCCAAGCTGTCCCTTAATCTGATGGAAGCCGAACTGAAAAGAGAAGGGCTGCAGCGCCTCCGGTGGCTAGATCTGGTAAAGGCTTGGAAATGCTATAGAAAAGAAACGATCCTTCGGGACTTCAGGTGAATTTTGCGGATGCGCTGCTTAAAACAGGTCATTTGAATTGTCTGAATTTTGGGGTGTAACTTTATGTATGTATTTCACAGGGAGTTTGCAAAGCGAGAAGCGGAGGAAATCCTAGGAACAGTAGAAAGAGAAGCGGATCTGCTGATGGATCGGTGTAAACCTCTCCATGTAGAGAGACTCCGGCTGCTGTGCTCAGTCAGGTACCAGATAACCAGAGAGGAGTTTGCAACCTAAACACGTGTATAGAAAAAGATCTAAGTATAATCTTATTTTTACAGTGATTTTGTCCCTCCGACCTGCACAAGCACTGCAGTGACTGCCTGGCATAAATTACTTCTGGAAATAAACAAGCAGATAGGTGAGTGCATTTTATTCAGTGGCATGTAGAAGTTTGGGCACCCCTGGTCAAAATTTGTGTTATTGTGAACAGTTAAGCATGGTGAAGATGAAATGATCTCTAAAAGAGCTAAAGTTAAAGATGACAAATTTTCCTTTGTATTTTAGGCAAAAAAGTGTTGATGTTTTACATTTTAAACATTACTTAACAAAAACGTTTGGGCTCCCTTTGAGACTTGTGTGCTCAGATAACTTTGACCAAGGGTTCAGACCTTAATTAGCCTGTAAGGGTTATGGCTTGTTCACTATCATTGCTAGGAAAGGCCAGGTGATGCAAATTTCCCTCCTCTAACCTTGTGCCAAAAAGTGGCAGCCACGGGTTCTTCTAAGCAGCTGCCACTTTTTATTTCAGATATATATGGGATAATTAATTCACCTCAGACTGATTTCCCCCCAGGTAGGTACTCCTACATGACTAGGTGAGATGCCTTTTGGGGGAAGGAATTACCACTCCAGACCTGGCAGAATACCTGGAATAAGGCAGCAAAAACCTCCAGATGTACATTGTATAAGGAAACTCAATATAAGATTTTGATGTTCTGGTATCACACTCCAGAGCTTCTCCATAAACGTAACCCTCGGTTTCCTGATGTCTGCTGCCGCCTGCACTGGCCAGGGGATCGTTGACACATATCTTTTAAACTTGCTCCAGAATAACTGAGTCAGTCAAAGTTCCATTAGAGCCATCAATATACCTCTTTAATACTACTCCCAAGGGGATGGGGAAAAATTTTGCTAAATTACTCCTCCATTTATTTGCTGACTGCAGCTAAATGCTTGATAGCCTCCTTTTGGAAGTGGATTAACCCACCTTCCCATCGGGATCTGTTGGGAAGAATCTCGGATGTAAGATGTATGGAATATTTGATGGCCATTTTAAATGCAAAAGTGGACCTTTTTTAGACTGTATGGTCTCCTTGGGATTATTTCTGGGCCCAGTATGGTAGCTAACCTCCCATCAGTTTCCATGCCCTTTCCTCCACTATCTGGTGTTTTGTTGTCATACGTCTAGGTTTGTCTTATCTAAGTTTGTGTCATTGGTTTATAGATATTAGGTTTTATAATGGCCCTCACAGTCCCCTGACCTAAACATCATTGAATATCTGTGGCTAGACATCAAAATAGCAGTGTATGCAAGACGGCCCAGTAATCTCACAGAACTGGAAGAATTTTCCAAGGAAGAATGGATGAAAATCCTTCAAACAAGAATCGAAAGACTCTTGTCTGTCTACAAAAAGCGTTTACAAGCTGTGATACTTGCAAAAGGGTGTGCTACTGGGCATAACCATGCAGGGTGCACACACTTGTGCATCAGTCCATTTTAATATATATAATTTATATTTAGATATATAATATATTTAATAATTATATGTATATATCATTTTTTTTTCTTTCTTTTTTTTGCCTAAAATACAAAGGAAATGTGTCATCTTTAACTTTAACCTTTTAGAGATCATTTAATCTTCAACTTACTTAACTGTTCACAATAACAGTAATTTTGACCAGGGGCACCCAAACTTGTACATGTCATAAATAATCAGCTTAGAGGGTTGCCCCTATCTTTTAGCCTCACGTCTACCTGGACTCGGGGCTGAACTTATATTTTGTCCCCAGCGTTTAATCCAATGTATTTTGTTCTCTCTCTTCTATAAATGCGATTACTAATGAATGTGTATGTGACCGCAGTGATCTGTGTTTAATGCTCCTAATCTCCCATTGCAGACTGCACAAGTTCACATTTTTTAGAAAAACTCTATAACCTCCAGGAGGATGTGATCCAACGATGTATGAGGGAATCCGAGAGGATTACGGTAAGCATGGCTTGAGTGTAGTACTAGTAAGTGGGTGCCATTTGTGATTCCGAGAACACCTACAGTGCTTTCCGAAAGTATTCGGCCCCCTGGAACTTTTCAACCTTTTCCCACATATCATTCTTCAAACATAAAGATACCAAATGTAAATTTTTGATGAAGGACAACAAGTGGAACACAATTGTGAAGTTGAATGAAATTTATTGGTTATTTTACACTTTTGTGGAAAATCAAAAACTGGAAAGTGGGGTGTGCAATATTATTCGGCCCCTTTAACTTAATACTTTGTTGTGCCACCTTTTGCTGCGATTACAGCTGCAAGTCGCTTGGGGTATGTCTCTATCAGTTTTGTACATCGAGAGACTGAAATTTTTGCCCATTCTTCCTTGGCAAACAGCTCGAGCTCAGTGAGGTTTGATGGAGATCGTTTGTGAACAGCAGTGTTCAGCTCTTTCCACAGATTCTCGATTGGATTGAGGTCTAGACTTTGACTTGGCCATTCTAACACCTGGATACGTTTATTTGTGAACCATTCCATTGTAGATTTTGCTTTATATTTGGGATCATTGTCTTGTTGGAAGACAAATCTCCGTCCCAGTCTCAGGTCTTTTCCAGACTCCAACATGTTTTCTTCAATAATGGTCCTGTATTTGGCTCCATCCATATTCCCATCAATTTTAACCATCTTTCCTGTCCCTGCTGAAGAAAAGCAGGCCCAAACCAAGATGCTGCCACCACCATGTTTGACAGTGGGGATGGTGTGTTCAGGGTGATGAGCTTTGTTGCCTTTATGCCAAACATATTGTTTGGCATTGTTGCCAAAAAGTTCGATTTTGGTTTCATATGACCAGAGCTCCTTCTTCCACATGTTTGGTGTGTCTCCCAGGTGGCTTGTTGCAAACTTTAAACGACACTTTTTATGGATATCTTTGAGAAATGGCTTTCTTCTTGCCACTCTTCCATAAAGGCTAGATTTGTGCAGTGTACGACTGATTGTTGTTCGATGGACAGACTGTCCCACCTCAGCTGTAGATCTCTGCAGTTCATACAGAGTGATCTTGGGCCTCTTGGCTGCATCTCTGATCAGTCTTCTCCTTGTTTGAGATGAAAGTTTAGAGAGACGGCCGGGTCTTGCTAGATTTGCAGTGGTATGATACGCCTTCCATTTCAATATGATCGCTTGCACAGTGCTCCTTGGGATGCTTAAAGTTTTGGAAATCATTTTGTATCCAAATCCGGCTTTAAACTTCTCCACAACAGTATCACGGACCTGCCTGTTCTGTTCCTTGGTCTTCATGATGCTCTCTGTGCTTCAAACAGAACCCTGAGACTATCACAGAGCAGGTGCATTTATAAAGAGACTTGATTACACACAGGTGGATTATATTTATCATCATTAGGCATTTAGGACAACACTGGATCATTCAGAGATCCACGATGAACTTTTGAAGTGAGTTTGCTGCACTGAAAGTAAAGGGGCCGAATATTATTGCACGCCCCACTTCAGTTTTTGAATTTCTGCAAAAATTTAAAATAACCAATAAATTTCGTTCAACTTCACTATTGTTTTCCACTTGTTGATTCTTCACCAAAAATGTACATTTGGTATCTTTATGTTTGAAGCATAATATGTGGGAAAAGGTTGAAAAGTTCCAGGGGTCCGAATACTTTCGCAAAGGCACTGTATCACCTATTAACACCTATCTATAAAACAGGTGAGGAGTGTCTGGATATTGTAGTCCCATAGATAGGTGCGCGGCTCTGTCCTAAGACCCCCACCTATCCCATAAACCACTAATTAGAAGTGCCCAGTTCCAGCAGGAGCATGCACACAGCGATGTATGGGCTTAATAGGAAGCATATGGCTTTGTAGGCATCTGTGGACAATGGTGTAGACAGTCGTTGACCACCATTTATACACCGAGGGGCTCCAACATTTCAAAAATTTCTAAAATAGATTTGTGTTTTGTCCCAGGCACAATTAATAGAGACGGACATTTGTGGCAACGAGGATGCAGAGGTGATAGTGACCACGGAGCGATCGCCGTTTATCAATCACTTCCAGGAGGAACGTGAGAAAAGACATCAGATATTCAGTGTAAGTGATCCGACGTCCGCCTGGGTTTACATTGGCTCTGCTGAATCCTGATCACTGATTATTTTTTGCTTTTTTTTAAAAAAAAATTCTTATACATTTCAGGAATTTCTTGGAGCCATATCCAAGAAAATGGCTGCACATGTGAACAGGTTATTCCAAATCACCCATAAATCTGTTCACCTATGGGAAAACTTGCAGATTGGACTTTACCGACAGGAAGAGACCCTGCAGAAAGATGTAGACCACTGTCGTCATAGGCACGATGCAGAAAACCAGGTTTGGGCCTTACCTGTGTCACCATCTGCCTGTCTCCTAATACCTACTTAGTGCAGCTTTATTTCCTTATAGAAAATTAGTCTTGTAATAAACATGAGCTAAGGATCCACTTCAACTATTTGTCTATTTTTTTTAAGGCAAAAGAAGCTGATTTGGACATAATTCTGGACACCCTGCGACAGCAGAGCACCAAGGAAGAGCTGCAAGTCTCCATGGGAAAGGCACAGGCTGCGTTGCTCGATATCCAGTCTGGGTAGGTGCTGTGCCTACTCTATATATTGGGGGTCTATGAATTACGTGCAGAGATATGCTACTCGTATGTAACTTTACTTAGCCTAGATCAGTGCTGTTTCTGAAGAAGAAGCATGTTGCTGGAGATTCCTGCTGCAGACAACTGCTTCTTGCCTCTTATATGCAATGCAGCATTGCAGGCGGCTGTCCAGATAAAAGGTCGACCATGTGATGCATAATTGGCCCACACAAGCTAAAGCAGCCCAATATTCGTTCAATTATACATTGCTATGTCTGTGCGCCACTTGTGTGTATAGAATATGATTGCGGCTAAATGTCACTTTCCTTCAATGAACAGATACAAGCAATTCCATGAAGATCAGGTCCAGATCATTGAAACCTACCCACGCCTGGTGCTATCTGAATTATTGGCGTACAGTGCGGCTCTGAGCAAATTCTTTCATGTAAATGAAGTATATGGAAAGGTGAGGATGACTGTATTGCATGGTCTGACTGTGTATACTGTCACACATTGCCTGGTCTGGCTATATATACAGGTCTCACATTACCTGATTGTATATTACAGGTCACACATTGCTTGGTCTGACTGTATATAAAAGTCACACATTGCTTGGTCTGGCTGTACTGTATATACAGGTCTCACCTTACCTGATTGTATATACAGGTCACACACTGCTGGGTCTGACTGTAAATACAGGTCACACATTACCTGATTGTATATACAGAATAAAGAAAGGTTGGAGGGCACCACTAAACAATGTACTTGGGGTACTCCATAAGCATGTGAAATATACTATAGAAGAAAAAGAGAGTAGAACATGCCCACAGAATAGGAACACCCATAACTAGTAAAAAACATACTTTATTATCCAAAAAATTCACAATTCAAACAATTTTGAACAGGAAATAGCAACAACAGTGTTAAAATCATTTAAAAACCACCAAAGATGTATGTGCTAGTCATGCCTTGTGGTAATGGCAATGACAACCCACAAAAAATATATAAAAGTCACACATTGCTTGGTCTGGCTGTATATACAGGTCTCACATTGCTTGGTCTGGCTATATATACAGGTCACACATTACCTGATTGTATATAAAGGTCACACATTGCTTGGTCTGACTGTATATAAAAGTCACACATTGCTTGGTCTAGCTGTATATACAGGTCTCACATTGCTTGGTCTGGCTATATATACAGGTCACACATTACCTGATTGTATATAAAGGTCACACATTGCTTGGTCTCACTCTATATACAGGTCACACATTAATATGCTCTTAATAAAATATGTTTTCACTAAGGACTTTCCCTCAAACACTGAAGAATGTGAGGCTTCACCCTCCATAATCGCAGACCCAGTATCTAGCAGCCCTGCAGCAAGTCCAGATGATGGTGATCTTACAGGAGAACCTATAGAGTCCTCACATCCTGCAGACGTGGACAACCCCTCCCAAGATCACAGTGCAGAGGATGGGGGTGTTCATATTCTGCAGCCCCTTAATATAGAGACCACAGGGGACGGTGATGGGGGAAATGTAGGTGCTGAACAAGCCGAGGACTCATCACAGCTCAACCATGAAAATACCTTGGCCGACCCTCCGAGAGTTGAGCACCAGCGGGATAGTGAGAGGACATCTGCTGCACAGAAGGAGGTCAGTAAATGTATCATCAGTGGGGTCCAACGCTGAGAATCTCCACATTTCATTACCTGTTGTCACATCCAAAGATGCTTCCTTGCTTGTCCTTTTTGTCTGTGGTTGGATAAAAGCACAAAAAAAGAAAAAAAAAAAAAAAATATATATATATATATATATTTAAAAAAAAACCTTTGTACATTCTGTATTTCTGGTAATTTAAAGGGACCTGTTCCCCTTGTGTATATAAATTAGAAGGATAATCAGATACTGAATATGTCATTCTTTCTGCTGCTTAGAATATGTCATTGGCTGAAGAAACCCCCGCCATAAGTGAGACGTTCACAACCTCCAGACTAAATACCTACACGGTGCTAAGGAAGAAAGCCGTGAAGCCAGGCTCATCGATGGGATATCTGCAGGATAATGTGTTCTTCACCGAGGCTGTTACGGAGGCCGAGAGCCCTTTAAATCTGGATTACGTTGTACTACCAGACGAGACAATTGCTGACCTTAGAAGAAGGTGAGCAACGAGCGTTTCTTATGTACCGGACCTTCTCTATTAGCAGAGTCTTAACCACTTTACCATAGACACCACTCAGTCTATCACTTAGTGTACTGGAAAACGGAAAAAAACTTCCAAGTGCAAAGTAATTGGAAAAAGAAGGGCTTATTTATTTTCCCTCACCCATGACGGCACCTGAGAGAGTGAGATGTGTCCCTATCTCTGGACAGGAAGATACATTTTTTGGGGGGTGTCTTTTCAGCGCTGCCCAGGATTGTCCAGTCCAGACCGATAAAAGTATTTAAAAAAAACCCCACAAACTTTATATGCTACGCCTTTCGGAGCAGTTCCTGCTTTTTTTTCAGGCAAAGCATATGTCGTGTTTACTGGCTACAGCCATTTTATACAATATTGTAGGTATCCACTAACAAATCGAATGCTAGACGAATCAGGTGGTACTTCAATTATGCAAATGAGCCTCATCGCCATTCTTAATCACTGGTGAAAAGCATAATATTGTATAACCATCACAAAAACTCAGACATGGTATTTATGTTGATTGGAAATTCCAAATAACAAATAACTGACTGGCACTTCTAAATCAGAAAACTGGTGTGTACAGGTGCGAACTAGGAGCAGCCAACTCCATATACAAATAAGTTGCACTCTGTAGTCCTAAAGTATGTAATATATGAAGGCTGTCACCTCTCACCTAACAAAAATATTCAACCTTTCTCTCACTTCCGGTATTTTTCCCTCCTCATTTAAGCATGCCATCATACATCCATTACTTAAAAAACCCTCCCTCGACCAAAACTAATCATAGACCTGTCTCTAACCTTCCCTTCATCTCCAAACTCCTCGAACGCCTGGTCCACTCCCGTCTTACCCGCTATCTCTCAGATAACTCTCTTCTCGACCCTCTTCAATCTGGCTTCCGCTCTTTACACTCTACTGAAACTGCCCTCACTAAAGTCTCTAATGACCTACTAACAGCTAAATCTAATGGTCACTACTCCATGCTAATTCTCTTGGATCTCTCCGCAGCATTCGATACTGTGGATCATCAGCTCCTCCTCACTATGCTCCGCTCCATCGGCCTCAAGGACACCGTTCTCTCCTAGTTCTCCTCCTATCTCTCTGACCGATCCTTCACTGTATGTTTTGCTGGTTCCTCCTCCTCTCACTTTCCCCTTACTGTTGGGGTTCCTCAAGAATCAGTCCTAGGCCCCCTCCTCTTCTCTTTGTATACTGCCCCTATTGGACAAACAATCAGTAGATTTGGTTTCCAGTACCATCTCTATGCTGACGACACCCAATTATACACCTCTTCTCCTGTTATCACGCCGACCTTTTTAGAAAACACCAGTGATTGTCTTACCGCTGTCTCTAACATCATGTCCTCCCTCTATCTGAAACTGAACCTGTCAAAAACTGAACTCCTCGTGTTCTCTCCCTCTACTAACCTACCTTTGCCTGACATTGCCATCTCCGTGTGTGGTTCCACCATTACTCCAAAGCAACATGCCCGCTGCCTTGGGTTCATCCTTGATTCCGAGCTTTCATTCACCCCCCACATCCGATCACTGGCTCGCTCTTCTTATCTGCATCTCAAAAACATTTCTAGAATTCGCCCTTTTCTTACTTTCGACTCTGCAAAAACTCTTACTGTCTCACTTATTCATTCTCGTCTGGACTATTGTAACTCTCTACTAATCGGCCTCCCTCTTACCAAACTCTCCCCGCTCCAATCTGTCCTGAATGCTGCAGCCAGGATCATATTCCTCACCAACCGTTACACCGATGCCTCTACCTTGTGCCAGTCATTACACTGGTTACCCATCCACTCCAGAATCCAGTACAAAACTACTACCCTCATCCACAAAGCACTCCATGGCTCAGCACCACCCTACATCTCCTCTCTGGTCTCAGTCTACCACCCTACCCGTGCCCTTCGCTCCGCTAATGACCTCAGGTTAGCATCCTCAATAATCAGAACCTCCCACTCCCGTCTCCAAGACTTTACACGTGCTGCGCCGATTCTTTGGAATGCATTACCAAGGTTAATACGATTAATCCCCACCGTTTTAAGCATGCCCTAAAAACTCATTTGTTCAGACTGGCCTACCGCCTCAATGCATTAACCTAACCATCCCTGTGTGGCCCATTCAAAAAAAAAAAAACATAATCAGGTTCCTCTCATCATGTTCTCATACACTTTATGCAGTTAATAGCCTCTGTGTCTGTACTGCTACATACTTAGGCAGTTAACTGGTTCATGCAGCTTTACATGAACACCCGAGCCTTACACTATGGCTGGTCCAAATAACTAAAGCACTTGTTACCATCCACCTCTCGTGTCTCCCCTTTTCCTCATAGTTTGTAAGCTTGCGAGCAGGGCCCTCATTCCTACTGGTATGTTTTGAACTGTGATTTCTGTTATGCTGTAATGTCTATTGTCTGTACAAGTCCCCTCTGTAATTTGTAAAGCGCTGCGGAATATGTTGGCGCTATATAAATAAAATTATTATTATTATTAATAAAGCATGACTTTTGACATAAACTTATGTCAACAATCATGAAAGGATTAATGAGAATCTGACTTTCAGACTCCGTCTGGGCTTCTTCGAGCATCTGGAGGGCTGGTATGATGACACCGTGTCCAGTTCACATAGCATTGTCCTTGCCAAGAAGGAAGAGCTGAAATCCGAGCTGGACCTGCGCTGTCACCTGCATCAGCCTCGCAGCCAACGCGTAAAGATGGACGTCCATAACGTCAGAGCAGGTACGGCCCAGGTCACGGCTCCTAAATCCTACACACCATGCCATCCATGATACTGAGTTTCGTCCAAAGAGGCTCTTCAGGGTAATTGGCCATGTCCGTCTTTGCATCCGGTAGTAAATATATCATTAAACAAATTAAGCAAAAGTTTTTGTGTATACAGCGTGCCTTTTGTCAGTCCTTCTGCCCTTGTCGTCTTGGAAATCTCCATGGACAGACTTCCTGCTGAGCATTTGATAAACTTGAGTTTTCCTACTCAGCAACCAGTCAGGTGAGGCAGATCTGCAGGGAGGAGGGAGAGAGCAGCAGCTTCAGCCAATGATGAAACAGGAGGTGTGTCTCAGACTACCTGAAGCCACCTGTAGATGCTGCAGATGAGCTGTAGTCATAGATGGCAGCACAAGTATTGACTGGAGAGTGACTATAATTTCTATAGTTTCCAATTTTGTAAAAGATGAGAAAGGTTTAGTAAAAAATTTACCCCTGGGTGGCAGTGCAACGTTTTACAAGTTCAAAATAGTTTTGTGTTTTGCCGCCATGTTTAATAGAAAGAGATGGAGGCTGCACGCTCTGCCCATGACTGCCCGGTTATCTCCGGGTTCTCTGCATTCATTGCACACACCAAAAATTCACTGACTGGTTACCAGGCTGATAAAAGAAATGGGCTTGTGCTGCCCCCTGGGGACCAATGTAATTGATTGTAGTCAGAACACATTGACCCTAGAGATAGTATACGGAGGTATCCTCTGATGTCTAGGCTTCTTGTGTTCTAGCTGAGCTGCGCCTCCACTCGGAGCGGGTGGACCGTCACTGCGAGGGGATAAAGCAGGCGCTGAGCAACCTAAGGGAAGAAAGCATTGTGCTCATTGACCAGATGAAAAAGGAGACCAAAAACTTCCGCAGTAAAATCAGCGGCATGCACAGTATCTTTCTGGAGGCCAGGAAATCTGACAAGTGAGTGAATCGTGCAAAGGATCATAGGGAAAATCCAATTGACATAATATTTTGCTCTGTGGGTGTAAGGGGTGACATCGCTCCTCCTGGAGAGGGACATGACATACGTCAGTGTGATAAATGTAAGCAGACACACTAACCCCAACACAACCACATCCTTCTTTCAACCACATCTCTGCAAGTATGTCCCTGTTTCCATAGACATGCACAGACTAAGTGATCACTCACAGATTGCAGGGGGAGGGGGGAAGTCTCAACAATTGAAACACTCCACCAGAACATAGCAATGGCTGTGCATGCAAAACCACGCTCCATTCATCCTCTGTGGAACTGCTGGAGGTGACAACTATGGTGCACAGTTATATCCGGCAGTCCCATTGGCAATCAGGGTTGCTTGGATTTGCACAGCCGCCGCTTTGTTCCAATGGGGCATTTCAGAGCCCCTATCTCGACATTAGTGGGGGTAGGACCCCAACCGTGAGAATGTTCTCTCTAATTACGTGGGTAGATGATAACTCTCAATGTTGGGATGAACCCTTTAGGCTGGCTACACCCATAAGATAGGTGTCAGATGAATTGCTATTACCATCATACACATGCATGCTCATCTCAGCGGCGTGTGCATGTCTTCTGAATGGGGAGAAGGGAGGAAGCGTTTGCCTGTCATCTCCAGTCTAAAAACGAAAGGGTCAGCATTGAATTTCTGCAATCCCAATTCTGCTCACCTCCGACATAACCTGTCACATGGGAAGTTTGGAGGTCGCTATATAAATTACTCAAAATCTGAAAGTATGGCTGACATTAGTCTAAGGTGTATGGACTGCTTCCCAGCCTGAATGCCTGTCAGACTGGCACAAGCTGAATGATGGTGCCCACATCTGCAAGAATAAACCTCATCCAGTGTGATTCTGCAACTACCGGCGTATGATGCGTAACGTTGGCCAGTACTGAAACAAATCTGATTTTTACTTTGTCTTAGTTTTTGTCATTTTTTTTAATTTATTTTTTTTATGTTTTTGTTTTTTTTTTCTTATTTCAGACTAGTCGCCCTGAGCAACTCCCTTCCCTCCATCTTGGACAGTCACGTTAGCGGGGTGCAGACGGCCATGAGGAACTACCGGCAACATGTGGAGGAGATGCTGGGGAAGTTGTGTGACACCAACTCAGATTTCATCAAGTCGTTTCGGTAAATATTCGGCAAGACAAGGTTGTGACAGATATAAGATGACAGAATTGGTTCTTAGGGTGTAATTAGTGTCTCCCATTAGGTTATTTTCAGAAGGAGGAAACTTTTCTCCGGACGAAGTTGAGATGCTGCGGAAGAGGCTGCATAAAGCGTCGGCCACCATAGCGGCATTTGAAGGCTCCATTATGGTGGATCTGGAGGGCCTGGAATCTCAGTGCCTGGAGCAGGTATGTTCAGAGTTGTAGTATATTTCTGTATCACATCAGGGAACCGTATTTATCTACATACATGGACTCTGATGACCTTACACTGTGGACTGAGTTCTGTATCATAACCAAAAGAAAGCGACGATGCTAGTAACAACCGATCGTGGAGGTGCGGGGTTCAGGCACACATTGATCTGATACTAATGACCGATCCCAAGGATATCTGAGTTCTTCAAAACCCCTTCAATGTCCATTGTACTATTTGTTTACTGTCAGGCCACAGAAGTCGTGAAAAAGTCTGAAGACAAATTCCTCGGCATAACTACAGACATGATTTTCCTTGAGAATATTCAGAAACTACTGACAAACTTGCAGGTGAAGATTAAAGCTCTGGTAAGTGGGATGTCACTAGCAGCATCTGCAGAAAAAACTTTCATATCAAAGTGTTGGTCGTTAAACGACGACCGATGCAAAGCCGATTGGTGGCATAATGGCCTCTTTGTTCAAGCTGATGAATGTTCTGTGGACGCGGAATAATCTATAGAGTATCTTCTTATCAGCAGCACATTCTGTTTGCACAGAACAACATGCTGCTGAGGATAATGATTTTCCAAGCTTTTGAAAAATGAATATCTGTACATACTTAACAAAAAAAAACCTTCTGTAGGCAATGGCGCCTGCTGCGCCTGTGCAGTAGCAGCCATCGGTGTATATAGCTGTGATCCGAGAGCTTCAACTGCGCAGGCGCTGGCGGCGCCATTTTGGAGAAGGAATTTTTTTTTCTTCTCCAGTAAGATGGCGCCGCCTGCACAGTAGCAGCTATTGGATCACAGCTATATACACTGATGGCTGCTACTGTGCAGGCGCGGCGAGCGCCATTTTAGAATAGATTTTTTTTCTAGCTGAATAACATGAAGAACATGCATTATTGGCACATCAAACATGCGACTATGCTGCAGCGCAGGTGACATGGCCGGCACCTGCCCACAGAAGATTTTTTTCTTTTTTTTTGTACAGATATTCATTATGTAAACTGGGGTCAGGTCAGTGAGGTATCCTTGCCCTGTCAGCAGTCTGCATTATGAATACCTAATCAGAGCACCACATGAAGAACCCCTTCCAGGCCGCCCCATGGCACAAGCATAGCATTAACTCTAAACTGAAAATAAAGATTAAAGAACAACCACAAGATGGATTTCATCAACCAAGGTCTCATTTTAATCAGTATAACGTTGCTGACCTGTCACTGTGTGTAGGTTACTGTGCACAATCCTGCGGTCCTGGGCAGATGGGACAATAATACGCATGTTTTTAGCCTTAAATCTAACACTTTTAAGAGCTCGCTTACAGGAGCGAATATATCGAACGAGTGCAATCCAATAAGAAAAATCGCATTGCACTCGGACCACTGTTACTCTATGGGGCAGTGCACACGTCACAACTCTGTTGTCGGAATACCTGGGGCCATGGGCTCCTTTCCTGTCCCTAATGCTAGGGGCATCCTAGCTATCCCTCCTCTCTTCTGATGGTGAAGACACCAGGGCCACATACCTTGCTTAACTCCTGAAACAGCCCTATATCTTTCCCCTCCCCCACCCAGGGAATTGGGGAGTAATGTATGAATATACACAAACCAGACTAGCAAGGAAGAACGTATAGCGATAAATGAAAATACCAAACATACAAATATGCACTCACAAACAACAGAGTGGAACACCGGGGAGAAAAGGAAGGAAAACCAAATAGGAGAGTATGAGGAATCGCTTACAGTCAAAACACCAAGCAACAGTCACAGATCACCACTCCAAACCTCTACCAACAACCAACACCTCCACGCCAGGCAGCATAAGACTAACACTGGCAAACCAGACTGCCAGAGGTGAGTATGTATAGGAGAGGGGAGTGGCCAACACTGCACAGCTGAGATCATCCAAGCAGGAAAACATCAGAGACTCCAAGCTGAACAGTTTAACCCCTGCAATGCTGACAGAAACCTGCACTGTTTAATATGAAGGAGAAGTGCTTCTAATCAGTGCAGTGAAATCAAACGCTGCTGTCTTCTGGCCCCTTTCTGTTGAGGTAAACCCGTGAGCACATCTGTGATAATTTCTCATGCGGATTTGTCTTGCAGATGCTGCGAGTGGCAGTGAGAATCAGATCGCAGGCGCCTATACAAACCTATAGGTGCGTGTGAAACATCACACTGTACTCTGATGTCACCCGAGTGCAGTGCAATTCCCACGGATGCCAGCAATGCAATGAAGGAGATGGAGAAATTAATTTCTCTGTCTCCTCCGCACCTGTGCTGCCATTCTTTCATGTGAGAGGATCAGAGCACGGACGCTCGGCTTACTCTCGCAGCAGAGCAGGAGCCGAGTGTAATTAGCATATCGCATCTGCCGCTCTCACAGCATCCAGCGTTACTCTGCCGCTTAGGAGCAAAAGAAGAAATCTGAATTGGAGGAAAAATTTCTCTTTTTCATCTTTTTTTTTTTCTTTCCTGATTGGAATGTAACATTTCCCGTATCGATCGTTTCTTGTCTTTCTATTGGGATCTCTGCTTTGCAAACTCGTTCTCTTATGTTTGTAGGTTGCAGACAGTAATTCGCAGTCTCAGCAAATCAACTCTCAGCTCGAACATCTTCGGATGAAGACTGATGCCTGCGCGCATCCAAACATCGACAAAGAAGTGAGTTGTCTTTAGTTCAGCAGTCTGAGGTTGTTATTATTATTATTATTTTTTTTTATTGTTATAGCGCCATTTATTCCATGGCGCTTTACATGTGAGGAGGGGTATACATAATAAAAACAAGTACAATGATCTTAAACAATACAAGTCATAACTGGTACAGGAGGAGTGAGGACCCTGCCCGCGAGGGCTCACAATCTACAAGGGATGGGTGAGAATACAGTAGGTGAGGATAGAGCTGGTCATGCAGCGGATTGGTTGATCGGTGGTTACTGCAGGTTGTAGGCTTGTCGGAAGAGGTGGGTCTTCAGGTTCTTTTTGAAGGTTTCGATGGTAGGCGAGAGTCTGATGTGTTGTGGTAGAGGGTTCCAGAGTAGGGGTGATACGCGAGAGAAATCTTGTATGCGCTTGTGGGAAGAGGAGATCTTGTGAGGATCGGAGGTTGCGTGTTATTTAGGGATTTCTCTGTTTGTGTTTGTTTCTCATCATTGAGGGTCTCTGATGACCTACTTTCCCCCAAATGAAACATCTCAGAAATGGATTTTACAGTCTAATCTTTGAAACCTCCAGTGATCGTGAGTGGAGGTCAAACATGCTTATTTCCATTCATTGTCTGTAGACTGCCGGAAATAGAAGAACTACTGCATCCTACAGTCTCGTAGACAATGAATGGGACAGAGGTCGAGCGTGCGCTCCCCTGCTCAATTCAGATGGGACGCTGCAGAGCCACATTCTCTGGTTTTCTGGGTGTCCCAGTGTACACAAAGTTATCCACACCCCTATGGATAAGGGTTGAACAGTGCTTGTTGAAATGCCCAATTTTCAGACGAACTGGACTTTGGAGAGACGGTATTCATATCTGCTTTTCTTCGGCTCATGCGGGTGTCTTATATGGGGGTATCCGTCTGTATTAAGCTCATATACTCGTATAGGGGATGTAGAGATACCATATCGGTGTCTGCACTCACTATGCAGGGAGAATACATCGGTCACCTGCATTAGTTGGTGATGCCTTTTCTTACGGTTCCAGGTGGTAAGCAGTGACAATCTCTATGCCTTCATGAAGACTGTAATGGAAGGAGTAACCAAGAGGAGCCGCTATCTGTCATGTCTGCTGGTGAGTGACCCGAATTATCAGTCAGGTGCCATACAGTCACCTATTCTATAACCGCACTCCCTCCTCCTGCCATCTACCAACCTGCAGGACCCTAACCCCGTTCTACAAGAATCTCCCTTACAAGGTCCTATCGCCACGGCTTCTCGCTCCGATGTTACATCAAGACAAGAAGGCAGGGTCACATTTGGGACCCCTGACAGCCTACTAAATCCAAGCAGGATTGGAAAACTAGCTCTGGACGATGCGGCAGTGGGAGTCATAAGGAACATCATGAAGTGAGTGTGCAAAAAGCACGACGACACTGAAAATAGTCGGGTGACGTGATCCTCCTAACTCACCAAATTCATCCCGTTCATTGCCACACAGCAGATCTGCCTCTTCTTTGTAGCAATTGGTGGGTGTCTCATCAATCAGACCACCATCATCAAAACCATAGACACCCTTTAACAAGTTGTATTTGTACACCCTATCCACAGAATACATGATAAATGGATGTTCACTTGTGGTCTGGCTTCTGAGACCCCTACGATTTTTAGAATGGCGGTCCCAGACTCTTTATTATTATTATACATTTTTATAGCGACATTTATTCCATGGCGCTTTACATGTGAAAAGGTGGCAAATATAGACAAATACATTAAACATGAGCAAAAAACAAGGCACTCACAGGTACAGAAGGAGGGAGGACCCTGCCAGCGAGGGCTCAGTCTGCAGGGGATAGGTGAGGATACACTAGGAGAGGGTAGAGCTGATTGTGTGGTGGTTCAGTAGGTTGAGGATCACTGCAGGCTTGTCGGAAGAGGTGAGTCTTCAGGTTCTTTTTGAAGGTTTCCGTGGTAGGCGAGAGTCTGATGTGTTGTGGTAGAGAGTTCCAGAGTATGGGGGAAGCACGGGAGAAGTCTTGGATGTGGTTGTGGGGAGAAGAGATGAGAGAGGAGTAGAGGAGGAGGTCTTGTGAGGATCGGAGATTTCGTGTAGGTAAGTACCTAAGGCTAGGTCACAGATGTATGGAGGAGACAGGTTGTGGATGGCTTTGTATGTCATAGTAAGGGTTTTGAACTGGATTCTCTGGGCGATAGGAAGCCAGTGAAGGGCTTGGCATAGGGGAGAGGCTGGGGAATAGCGGGGAGACAGTTAGATTAGTCGGGTAGCAGAGTGTAGGATGGATTGGAGTGGTGCCAGAGTGCTATAAGGGCGTTCACTAGTGTTTTTGTGGTGTCGTGGTCAAGGAATGCGCGGATCCGGGAAATATTTTTGGGTTTGAGACGGCAGGAGGAGGCAAGGGCTTGGATATGTGGCTTGAAAGAGAGGGCAGAGTCGAGGATCACCCCGAGGCACTGGACGTGTGCAACTGGGGAAAGTGAGCAGCCATTGACATTGATGGATAGGTCTGGTGGAGGGGTAGAGTGAGATGGAGGAAAGATGATGAATTCTGTTTTGTCCATGTTCAGTTTTAGAAAGCGAGCAGAAAAGAAGGCCTAGATAGCAGACACGGTGTAGGATTTTGGTAAGTAAGGAGGTGAGGTCAGGTCCGGATAGGTAGATCTGTGTGTCATCGGTGTAGAGATGGTACTGCATACCGTGGGATTCTATGAGCTGTCCTAGGCCGAAGGTGTAGATGGAGAAGAGTAGGGGTCCTAGAACTGAGCCTTGAGGAACACCGACAGACAAGGGGTGAAGTAAGGAGGTGGTGTGGGAGACGGAGACACTGAATGTTCGGTCTGTTAGATATGACGAAATCCAAGATTGGGCCAAGTCTGTGATGCCAAGAGATGAGAGGGTCTGTAGCAGGAGGGAGTGGTCCACAGTGTCAAAGGCAGAAGAGATAGGTCCACACAGGACTCTTGGGTGAATACAGCAGTTGTGAACATGCACCACCACCAAGCCTGTAACAATGAAGTCTAAAGGTCACACATGTTCACTCCTACTCCAGTTACCCCGGGTACTTTGGGACCTCCTTTTTGTGACCAGTGGAGGTCCCAATGGTCAGACCCCCAGCCATCATACAATTTTCATGTAAGTAGATGATAAATGTTGTTCATGAGACAATTTGTTTAATGGTTTCCTTTTTATACAATAGGACACAAAGAATATGTGGAGATGCAGAACAAGAGCAGGACGACGGGAACCCGTGGCAGTCTACTGTGGCAGGTCGGGAATTATAACTATATAAGACTGTAAGGTCTATTCCCATATGGCGGTAATATTACAGGAGAAAACCACACCACTGCCGCAGTCACAGAACTTGCTGTTTTCTGTACGACGTTGATTTCTAGATAATATGACTTTTCTCAGTATGAATATGTTGTTGTTCCAGGGTCACATCAGCTTCCACCCGTAGCCCCGCACCCTCCATTACGGCCCAGCAATGGAAATAAAAAGAAGGCCAGCTCTGCTGATGGGGAAAGCATCCAGGTCAAGTTCTCATCTCCCAGGTATTGTTACCTAAAGTCATCTATACCAGACGATCACTCAGCTTTACAGGCTGCACAAAGGTGTTTTTTTTATGATGTTTTTAATGCTGCAATGCACTTTAAAAGAAAAAATAAACTATTTTGCATATAGCCAAGGTTAATAAAATTCAAGCATTTTGTGTATACCGCTCCTATGCAGACCTATGTGTTTCTTGTTGTCTGATCCTATAGTGATAGTTTCATAAGACCTGACTACATAGTCAGACCATACATAAATAGGGACCGTGTTCATTTCTTTATTTTTTTCCTACCTCCCATAGTCTTCGTAAGCTGGTGAAGCCGACGAGGTTTGACAAGAAATACCAGGTTTTTGGAGAAAAGAAAGAGGAATCAGAGTAAGATAAAGGCCCCACATCACCACGTGGTTCTGCCATGATTTGTGTCTTTGCTTTTTCTTGAAGAAGCGGATGTATAGGTGCCTATGTAGCGCCAACATATTCCACAGCACTGCTCCAAGGTGGTCATCAGATAGTTACTACTAATGAGGCCTCCAATCTTTTTATCTCTGTGTCTAGGGGCAATAATATAGTTTTGAATTCTGTACTGATTATTTCTGTCTTTTTTATTTAGAAACTTTATGGGCATCCTGACTTCTATTCTCTGGGAGAGCAACGATCACCTGCTGTATTTGGCAGAGGTAACATCTGGCGAGCGTGGCTGCCTTGGGGCTCTTGGCATCTTTCTTCTCTTGTTCCATGAATGCCCAAGAACCGCCATGTATACGCCTACTGGAGGCGGACACTCAGTATTGGAAAATTGCATCTGGGTATCTGCCACTAGTAGGCGTATTCTCCCGAAAATGATGCACATCAGAGTGCGGGCTCGCTCTGTCAGCACCATTACAGTCTATGACCCCATCGGCGCATGCGTCTTGACCCCTTTTTGATGGGATTTCGGATGTATTCCCCTATGGAGACACAGAACGCAATGTGAAATGATTATTTACTGAGTTTTGTATGGTGCATATTTAAAAAAAAAAATGCACGTAACTTATTTTGCTTAATGGGTTCAGAAAATCTGCAACATCAAAAACTCCTCGTGGGATTGTAGCTCTAATGTGACACCTCGGTGACGCCATTATTCTGTCCCGTCTGTGACTGCAGGAATTCTATAAGAAGGAGCGCCGCCCTATAGCCCGGCGGGACTTACTGCAGGAAACATTTGAAGACTGCGCTGACACTTTGGTCGCCAAGCTTCAGTCCTATGAGAAGCAAGCCCTGGAGTATCACAATAACTGTGTGCTTGGTAATCGCCTCCTCGTGCCAGTAGTTGCATTGTCTCTTGAGGGTGCAGTAACACATTAGTAATTACTCGTCCTGTAATTTCAGAGCTCCGAGAGCAGCTGGAGCAGCTGGAGAAGTGGATGAGCCATGTGCCGCCACTTGTAATTATGAGCCTGAGGGAAGAAAACTTCAGCTTCATGCAAAACTCGACCAACGACACTCGTCTGCTTTTCATGAAAGAGCTCAACCAGGGCAACCAGACTCAGGTATCCTCACTCTCTGCCTCCACCAGTCAGACTAAGGTATCCTCACTCTCTGCCTCCACCAGTCAGACCAAGGTATCCTCACTCTCTGCTTCCACCAGTCAGACCAAGGTATCCTCACTCTCTGCCTCCACCAGTCAGACCAAGGTATCCTCACTCTCTGCCTCCACCAGTCAGACCAAGGTATCCTCACTCTCTGCCTCCACCAGTCAGACCAAGGTACCCTCACTCTCTGCCTCCACCAGTCAGACCAAGGTATCCTCACTCTCTGCCTCCACCAGTCAGACCAAGGTATCCTCACTCTCTGCCTCCACCAGTCAGACCAAGGTATCCTCACTCTCTGCCTCCACCAGTCAGACCAAGGTACCCTCACTCTCTGCCTCCACCAGTCAGAGTAAGGTATCCTCACTCTCTGCCTCCACCAGACTAAGGTATCCTTACTCTGTGCCTCTGCTAGTCAGACTAAGGTATCCTCACTCTCTGCCTCTACCAGTCAGACCAAGGTATCCTCACTCTCTGCCTCCACCAGACTAAGGTATCCTCACTCTCTGCCTCCACCAGTCAGACCAAGGTATCCTCACTCTCTGCCTCCACCAGACTAAGGTATCCTCACTCTGTGCCTCCGCTAGTCAGACTAAGGTATCCTCACTCTCTGCCTCCACCAGTCAGATTAAGGTATCCTCACTCTCTGCCTCCACCAGTCAGACTAAGGTATCCTCACTCTCTGCCTCTACCAGTCAGACCAAGGTATCCTCACTCTCTGCCTCCACCAGTCAGACCAAGGTATCCTCACTCTCTGCCTCCACCAGTCAGATTAAGGTATCCTCACTCTCTGCCTCCACCAGTCAGACTAAGGTATCCTCACTCTCTGCCTCCACTAGTCAGATTAAGGTATCCTCACTCTCTGCCTCCACTAGTCAGACTAACGTATCCTCACTCTCTGTCTCCACCAGTCAGATTAAGGTATCCTCACTCTCTGTCTCCACCAGTCAGACTAAGGTATCCTCACTCTCTGCATCCACCAGTAAGCACTGCCGGATATGATTTATTTTGTGCTCACACCAATAAATAATTTGCTTATCACTGGGGGTCCGACTGCTGGAACAACAACTGATCATGTGAACGAAGGTCTACAATGTCCCGATTAAATAAATCTGAATGGCTGAAAAGTGCAGAATGACAATTGAGGGGTATGCAATGACAAAATCTGTTGTCTTCCAGGAAGACCTGAAGAATCTGCTGAGGCCTAGTCTAGGCCATCCTGATAACTTCCAGACTTTACAGCAGATCTGCCAACAAGAATGGCAAAGGCAGGGGGAAGAGCGAGACCGGATTGATCTCAATGCCAAGCACTTAAAGGTAGGAGAATTGTAAGGCTATGTGCACACGTTGTGGATTTTGCTGCGGATCTGCAGCGTATTGGCCGCTGCGGATTCGCAGCAGTTTTCCATGCATTGTACAGTACCATGTAAACGTATGGAAAACGAAATCCGCAGTGCACATGCTGCAGAAAATACCACGCGGAAACGCTGCGTTGTATTTTCCGCAGCATGTCAATTCTTTGTGTGGATTCCACAGCGGTTTACACCTGTTCCATAATAAGAATCCGCAGGTGTAAAACCGCAGGTGAAATCAGCACAAAAACCGCAGTAAATCCACAGATAATCCGCAGTGCGTTTTACCTGCGGATTTTGCAAAAACACTGCGGAAAAATCCGCAACGTGTGCACATAGCCTTAAAGTGTGAATACAGCCATGAGTTTCCATACGCAATAAACCAAAGCCAAGGCGGCACAGTCTAATAAACGGTGTTTCACAGACTATCACTTAGGTGCCTTTATATGCAACAGCGGACTCTACAGCCCTAGAATCTAGACTTCAGGTGTTCCTCTGAAAAAAACATCCATCTATGCGATCCTTCTGAAAGAAATGAGGGCACTCACCAGTCTTCACTAGATTCAATCCTTTATTGGTAATATATCCAGATAAAAATCATGGCCGGAGATGACAGAACCAACGCACTATATTTCCGCCGCTTTTCCCTAGCACAAACTGACCCGTAGAAGCGCAAGCACAGCGCGAAACGGCCGTCGTCCCTAGTCTCCCCTGCTCACACGAGCGTTGGTTCTGTTGTCTCCGGCCATGATTTTTATCTGGATATATTACCAATAAAGGATTGAATCTAGTGAAGACTGGTGAGTGCCCTCATTTCTTTCAGAAGGATCACAGCCATGAGTTTCCTGACTGCAGCATCCTTAGTGGTCCGAGTGTCGTTTTTTATAGTTTTTGGCATGAAAATATGTAGTGAAAAAATGGTGCATTTTCATGAACCGTTTTTGACAGCGCAGTCAAAATGCATAAAAAAATCTGAATAAAACTTCCTGAATTTTATCGTGATGACCATCTTTTATAGGTGAAGCACGTTAAAAAAAAATAAAAAATTAGCAAAACTGTAGCATTTTGTGGTAAAACGTGCAGTTTTTTACTTGCCCGTTTTTGATTATCTCTTGAATCCTATAAATGCATCCTAGCATTCCCCTACATAGAGCTGCCGTGACTCATGTGTCAGGAGTTTTATAGCATATTTTATATGTCCCTTTATCATCTCATTAAATGAGATGACAACCTGTGGGATATATATAATTTTATTTTTGCTTAATGTATTTATAAAACATTTTTTGCATTTGGGTTTCATTAAACAAACACAATTTTGTTGCTGGCTGCAGAATGAGTTGACTGAGAATCCATCAGTGAGCTCGTTCTGAGGGTCTGAAAGTTTCCAACTTTTTGTCTTGTTTTTTCTACCTCCTCTTCTCTAATTTATGACCACAGAACGCATCAAAGTTGAATATGCAAATAGACTGTAGAAAATAAACTGCAAAATTTTTATTAAAACCCAATTGCAGAAATTATTATTAGCCTCGTTGTTACCTCTCACAGGAATGCGTTTTGGAGAGTATTCAGCATTTTGTCAACTCTCTGGCTGCCATCGCTGAGCATATGCTGCTGGAATTGGACGAAGCACTTATTGTGGATGACGTGTTACCTGCCAGTAAGTGTAAAGTGTCAATTATCCATATACTGCATTACACCATAGTGATCAATGTAACTCTGATCGGCAGCGACCGAGATCCCGAAAGAGAAGCTTTCCACACTGATCAGACGCAAGCAAACCGGCCGTCCATTAGAAGGCACAGAGTACCGGCCTCTGATTGAGCGCGGCTCCAGGTAAGGATGAACTACAGGGGGCGCATGGCAGAAATCCATTCACTGTTACATGCATGATGACGCCGGTCCACTCTGATCACGCGAATGTAGGTTCTTGTGTGTTTGGAGCTATAGTGATCCCATGCGACCATGGCTCCATTCACTGGGTATAGAAATGGTGGTTGCACGTACTCACTACTGCTCCAGCAGTCAGACCCCAGCGATCATACATTTATCCCATATCATATGGATAGCTGATATATATGATTTAATATAAGGGTATTTAAACACAGAGTCGTTTTGCTGAGTTTTCGGAGCAGAAACTCTCCAAGTCCTCCTCAAAAATATTGATTGTGTGCATATAGGGTGGTTAGGAAAGACTAAGCTCTGAGTTTTCTGTCCCTCAGGGTTTGGCCGGGGATCTCCCTCAAGGAATCTGCCCATACAAAGATTAGCAATAACACCAGGAGCCCGGAAACGGCATCAGTGACCACCGCCAAGACCACCTTAGGTCACATCTCCACAGTAGAGGCCCGGGATGCTGCTTACAAAGTAATGGTCATATAATCGGATGGAAGAAATTAAAGGGATATAAAAGGGTTGAATATTTGAGAACCTAATAATATAATCGCATCACACATGGCGGTACGTTACACTAATTTCAAAATCGTGAATCTACAATTATTGCACTTTAGAAATTTCTACAAGATGCAGAATCGGCCCTGACTGACATCGAAGAGGAGAGGACGCAGCAACATCGGGCAGCGCAGCGCTGGGAGCGATGGTGGAGCCAGTCTGTCCTAAAGATAAAAGAGCTTTATCCAGCAAACTGATTACAGATTCACATGTCACTCATTGGGAAACATTATAATTGACAGCGAGAGGGTCAAGTATAATGAAATCTCAACATGATAATCATTTATCAGAAGCAAATTCTGCTGCTATGTAACTGCGCAATGAAAAATAAAATTTATTGCAAACATGAAAATGGTTCTTTTCACTGCAACGGATCCCTCTGCCTGCCCCAGTCTGGTCTGCCTGTCTCTGTCTCCCACTGTCCCCTCTGCCTGCCTCAGCCCCCTCTGCTTCTGGTGGTCCCCTCTGCCTGCCCCAGTCTGGTCTGCCTGCCATAGTCCCATCTGCCTGTCCCAGCCCCCTGTGCTTCTGATGGTCCCCTCTACCTGTTCCCTCTGCTTGTCATTGTCCCATCTTCCTGTTGAAGACCCCTTTGACAGCCACAGTCCCCTCTTCCCTCTCTATTTGCTGTGGTTCCCTGCCTGTCTGTCCCCTCTGCCGTAATCACGGCTTCTCTTCTACGACTTTCTTTCACTTCTGCGATGGTCTGCTACATATTTTCACATCACGCTTCATATTTAGAATAGGGTGTAGGCTCCTGTTATCTCTCCTGCATCAAGCGGTAGGTTGTCTGTGACCGATCAGTGAAGGCTGAGGGGCCGACTTCCTGTCCACTCCTGACCATGCGCTTCTACCAAGAAACGTACTTTACTCTGTTCACTGTGAACATGGACGGTTTCACTTGCATCGTCCCCGCTGTGCTGCTCCTTCTGTCTGGTGAGTAATGAGATGCTATATGAGTGCTGCACATGTACGGAGGCACAGAGATGATCCAATATCTCATACTACAACTCCATGTATTTTACTATTGCAGATTCTTTATCAGGAAGGTACATTTATATTGTCCATGACACGGTAAATCGCAGCTTAGGGCAATCTGTGTTCCTAGAGACGTCGTATAGCCTACCACCCAAAATCTCCAATTATAAGATAAGATGGAAAACTGGCAACCAAGCCATCATTTACTACAGTGCTGTCAATTGCACCATCGGCCCTCATGGATCTCCCATATGGACCAATGGAACTCTCATAATCTACCCAAAGTATAAACCCCGAACGGAGTTCACTGGTCTGAATGCATCATTGTTACTGCACAATGTGCAAGTGAGCGACTCCGGCATATACACTCTTCTTCTGTCTGCCAATAACACGTGGTGGGAACGTAACATCAGAGTAAACATCAATGAAAATGTGTCAATCAACAGTAAGTGAGACGTACGGTAATACTCTTAGATTATACATGTACTATTACATAAATACTTATAGATTGTAAGCTTGAGAGCAGAGCCCTCACTGCTCCTGTAACTATAGAACTATGGGTTACTTTGTACTGTTTTTACTGTCTGTACATGTCCCCGCTTAATTAAAAGTACCGCAGAATATGTTGGCTCTATAGAAATAAGATGATTATTATTATAACACTGCTCCCTTTATGCAACAATACAACTACTATAATACCGTCTCCTATGTACAAGAATATAACTACTATAATACTGCCCCTATGTACAAGAATATAACTACTATAATACTGCCCCTATGTACAAGAATACAACTACTAGAATACTGCCCCTATGTACAAGACTATAACTACTATAATACTGTCCCTATGTACAAGAATATGACTACTATAATACTGTCCCCTATGTACAAGAACATAACTACTGTAATACTGCTCCTATGTACAAGAATATATCTACTATAATACTGCCCCTATGTACAAGAATATAACTACTATAATACTGCTCCTATGTACAAGAATATAACTAATGTAATACTGCTCCTATGTACAAGGATATATCTACTATAATACTGCCCCTATGTACAAGAATATACTGTAGCTACTATAATACTGCTCCTATGTACAAGAATATAACTACTATAATACTGCCCCTTGTGTAGAATATAACTACTATAATACTGCTCCTATGTACAAGAATATAACTACTATAATACTGCTCCCTATGTACAAGAATATAACTACAATAATACTGCCCTCTTTATACAAGAATATAACTATTATACTATAATACTGCCCCTATGTACAAGAATATAACTACTATAATACTGCCCCTATGTACAAGAATATAACTACTATAGTACTGCCTCCTATGTACAAGAATATAACTAATGTAATACTGCTCCTATGTACAAGAATGACTACTATAAAACTGCCCCTATGTACAAGAATATAACTACTATAATACTGCTCCTATGTACAAGAATATATCTACTATAATACTGCCCCTATGTACAAGAATATAGCTACTATAATACTGCTCCTATGTACAAGAATATAACTACTATAATACTGCCCCTTGTGTATAATATAACTACTATAATACTGCTCCTATGTACAAGAATATAACTACTATAATACTGCCCCTATGTACAAGAATATAACTACTATAATACTGCCCCTATGTACAAGAATATAACTACTATAATACTTCCCCCTGTGTAGAATATAACTACTATAATACTGCTCCCCATACGTGCCATCTAACTACTACAATGTTGTGTTTATACTAGTAAAATGCCGATTACCGTACATATTGTAACATCCTGTGTGAAATCTTTTCCTCAGTGATTATTACATACTAGATGGTGGCCCGATTCTAACGCATCGGGTATTCTAGAATATGTATGCGCAGTATATTGCGCAGCCCACGCAGTACATTGCGCAGCCCACGCAGTACATTGCGCAGCCCACGCAGTACATTGCGCAGCCCACGCAGTACATTGCGCAGCCCACGTTGTATATTGCGCAGCCCACGTTGTATATTGCGCAGCCCACGCAGTACATTTCGCAGCCCACGTTGTAGATTGCACAGCCCACGTAGTATATTGCGCAGGCCACATTGTATATAGCACAGCCACATAGTATATTGCCCAGCCACGTAGTATATAGCACAGCCCATGTAGTATATTGCCCAGCCACGTAGTATATAGCACAGCCCATGTAGTATATTGCCCAGCCACGTAGTATATAGCACAGCCCATGTAGTATATTGCCCAGCCACGTAGTATATTGCCCAGCTACGTATATAGCACAGCCCATGTAGTATATAGCACAGCCCATGTAGTATATTGCCCAGCCACGTATATAGCACAGCCCATGTAGCATATTGCCCAGCCACGTATATAGCACAGCCCATGTAGTATATAGCACAGCCCATGTAGTATATAGCACAGCCCATGTAGTATATTGCCCAGCCCACGCAGTATATAGCAATGTGGGCATCATATCCCTGTTAAAAAAAGAAATAAAATAAAAAATAGTGATATACTCACCTTCCGGAGCACCCGGATCCAAGCGATGCTCCTCGCCCGCTCCGGTCCCAAGAGTGCATTGCGGTCTCGCGAGATGATGACGTAGCGGTCGCGCGAGACCGCTACGTCATCATCTCGCGAGATCGCAGCATGGAGTGTCGGGAGGAGCGGGTAAGGCCTGTTGTCGATCCGGGGGCCGACGGACTGTATCTAACGATTTTTTTTAAATTATTATTATTTTTAACATTAGATCGTTTTACTATTCATGCCGCATAGGCAGCATGAATAGTAAAAAGGTGGTCACACAGGGTTAATAGCAGCGGTAACGGAGTGCGTTACCCGTGGCAAAACGCGGTCCGTTACCGCCGGCATTAACCCTGTGTGAGCGGTGAGCGGAGGGGTGTATGCGGGCGCCGGGCAGTGAGTGCGGGGAGTAAGGAGCGGCCATTTTCTTCCAGACTGTGCGCGTCGCTGATTGGTCGCGGCAGCCATGACAGGCAGCTGCCGAGACCAATCAGCGAACGAATAACCGCGACAGAAAGAAGGACAGACAGACAGACAGAAAGACGGAAGTACCCCTTAGACAATTATATAGTAGAAGTGTAATACGGTGTTGTGCTGCATCTTACTGTAGTTTGTGTTTTCCAGGTGATGTGAGTGCACAGCAGATTGTTATCTCCTCGGTGCGGATGACTTTGTGCTTCCTCCTCATCGCTGCTCTGGTGTATACAGTCCGGCTCTGACTGTTCCTCCACCAGATGTGAGACAGATGACTGATGAATCCCTCGAGGACTCTCTTTTCTTATATATTGTATAGAATTATTACATACTTTTGTGCATGGAGCAATATATAAACGAAGGCTAAAGTAAAGATAGACAGGAAGTGTTCAGTTCCTTTCTGGGTTGCAGAGGTGGAAATGCTTCTTTCCCCTGTAGTCATTCAGATAATGGCACCAAGTGTGGGGGACATATTTGTGTTCATGGTGAGGTCTGACTAATCTGATTTTGGAGGATGTCCTTCTCTTGCTGGAGTGTCAAATTCAAACAGACCGAGGATCCCCAGTCTTAGCAACTATGAGTTTTACAACTTTCTCTTATGTTTGCAGGCACTGAATACAAACTTAAGAAACGAAGTTTAAAAAAAAAATGCACCTGTTCAATGACAGCAAGCAGAATTATTAAACTGTTTTTATTCACACGTTGTGTTTTTTTCTGCTGTAGTATCCACACGGTGTAAGGAATTTAAGAGAGAGTAAGCTTTAACTGTATTTTATTCTTTTCCTCCAGCACACAGCATAACATTTTCTCATCAGGCTATAACTGAAACTGAAACTAAATTCAACTCCCGCCCTCACTTTCTTAAAGAGACATATCTAATTCTTATACATTACATTATATATATATATATATATATATATATATATATATATATATATATATATATATATACACACACACAGTTGTGGCCAAAAGTATTGACACCCCTGCAATTCTGTCAGATAATACTCAGTTTCTTCCTGAAAATGATTGCAAACACAAATTCTTTGTTATTATTATCTTCATTTAATTTGTTTTAAATGAAAAAACACAAAAAGAATTGTCCTAAAGTCAAATTGGATATAATTCCACACCAAACATAAAAAAGGGGGTGGACAAAAGTATTGGCACTGTTCGAAAAATCATGTGATGCTTCTCTAATTTGTGTAATTAACAGCACCTGTGACTTACCTGTGGCACCTAACAGGTGTTGGCAATAACTAAATCACACTTGCAGCCAGTTGACATGGATTAAAGTTGACTCAACCTCTGTCCTGTGTCCTTGTGTGTACCACATTGAGCATGGAGAAAAGAAAGAAGACCAAAGAACTGTCTGAGGACTTGAGAAACCAAATTGTGAGGTAGCATAAGCAATCTCAAGGCTACAAGTCCATTTCCAAAGACCTGAATGTTCCTGTGTCTACCATGCGCAGTGTCATCAAGAAGTTTAAAGCCCATGGCACTGTGGCTAACCTCCCTAGATGTGGACGGTAAAGAAAAATTGACAAGAGATTTCAACGCAAGATTGTGCGGATGTTGGATAAGGAACCTCGACCAACATCCAAACAAGTTCAAGCTGCCCTGCAGTCCGAGGGTACAACAGTGTCAACCCGTACTATCCGTCGGCGTCTGAATGAAAAAGGACTGTATGGTAGGAGACCCAGGAAGACCCCACTTCTTACCCCGAGACATAAAAAAGTCAGGCTGGAGTTTGCCAAAACTTACCTGAAAAAGCCTAAAACGTTTTGGAAGAATGTTCTCTGGTCAGATGAGACAAAAGTAGAGCTTTTTGGGCAAAGGCATCAACATAGAGTTTACAGGAGAAAAAAAGAGGCATTCAAATAAAAGAACACGGTCCCTACAGTCAAACATGGCGGAGGTTCCCTGATGTTTTGGGGTTGCTTTGCTGCCTTTGGCACTGGACTGCTTGACCGTGTGCATGGCATTATGAAGTCTGAAGACTACCAACAAATTTTGCAGCATAATGTAGGGCCCAAAGTGAGAAAGCTGGGTCTCCCTCAGAGGTCATGGGTCTTCCAGCAGGACAATGACCCAAAACACTTCAAAAAGCACTAGAAAATTGTTTGAGAGAAAGCACTGGAGACTTCTAAGGTGGCCAGCAATGAGTGCAGACCTGAATGCCATAGAACACCTGTGGAGAGATCTAAAAATGGCACTTTGGAGAAGGCACCCTTCAAATATCAGGGACCTGGAGCAGTTTGCCAAAGAAGAATGGTCTAAAATTCCAGCAGAGCATTGTAAGAAACTCATTGATGGTTACCGGAAGCGGTTGGTCGCAGTTATTTTGGCTAAAGGTTGTGAAACCAAGTATCAGGCTGAGGGTGCCAATACTTTTGTCTGGCCCATTTTTGGAGTTTTGTGTGAAATGATCAATGTTTTGCTTCATTCTCTTTTGTGTTTTTTTCATTTAAGACAAATTAAATGAAG
Organism: Ranitomeya variabilis; assembly: GCF_051348905.1. NCBI lineage: Eukaryota > Metazoa > Chordata > Amphibia > Anura > Dendrobatidae > Ranitomeya > Ranitomeya variabilis. The sequence goes on along the minus strand of NC_135233.1, from coordinate 251,428,984 downwards.
ATAATAATACCAAAGAATTTGCGATTGCAATCATTTTCAGAAAGAAACTGATTATTATCTGACAGAATTGCAGGGGTGGCAATACTTTTGGCCACAACTGTATATTAACAACCTACAGTTATATGAAAAAGTTTGGGCACCCCTATTAATCTTAAGCTTAATGTTTTATAAAAATTGTTTTTTTTTGCAACAGCTATTTCAGTTTCATATATCTAATAACTGTTGGACACAGTAATGTTTCTGCCTTGAAATGAGGTTTATTGTACTAACAGAAAATGTGCAATCTGCATTCAAACAAAATTTGACAGGTGCATAAGTATGGGCTCCCTTATTTTCTTGTTTTAAATACTCCTACCTACTTTTTACTGACTTACTAAAGCACTTTTTTGGTTTTGTAACCTCATTAAGCTTTGAACTTCATAGCCAGGTGTATGCAATCATGAGAAAAGCTACTTATAGTGGCCACTTGCAAGTTGTTCTGTTTGAATCTCCTCTGAAGAGTGGCATCATGGGCTCCTCAAAACAACTGTCAAATGATCTGAAAACAAAGATTATTCAACATAGTTGTTCAGGGGAAGGATACAAAAAGCTGTCTCAGATTTAACCTGCCAATTTCCACTGTGAGGAACATAGTAAGGAAATGGAAGAACACAGGTACTGTTCTTGTTAAGGCCAGAAGTGGCAGGCCAAGAAAAACATTAGAAAGGCATAGAAGAATGGTGAGATCAGACCACCTCTAGAGAGCTGCAGCATCAACTTGCTGCAGATGGTGTCACTGTGTATCAGTCAACTATACAACGCACTTTGCACAAGGAGAAGCTGTATGGGAGAGTGATGCGAAAGAAGCCGTTTCTGCAAGCACACCACAAACAGAGTCGGCTGAGGTATGCAAAAGCACATTTGGAGAAGCCAATTTCTTTTTGGAAGAAGGTCCTGTGGACTGATGAAACCAAGATTGAGTTGTTTGGTCATACAAAAAGGTGTTATGCATGGTGGCCAAAAAACAGCATTCCAAGAAAAACACTTGCTACCCACAGTAAAATTTGGTGGAGGTTCCATCATGCTTTGGGGCTGTGTGGCCAATGCCGGCACCGGGAATCTTGTTAAAGTTGAGGGACGCATGGATTGCTCTCAGTGTCAGCAGATTCTTGACAATAATGTTCATGAATCAGTGACAAAGTTGAAGTTATGCAGGGGATGGATCTTTCAGCAAGACAATGATCAAAAACACTGCTCCAAATCTACTCAGGCATTCATGCAGAGGAATGGCCATCCCAGACCTGAATATCATTGAACATCTGTGGGATCATTTGAAGAGGGCTGTCAATGCTCGGCGACCATCAAACTTAACTGAACAGGAATTGTTTTGTAAAGAGGAATGGTCAAAAATACCTTCATCCATATCCAGGAACTCATTAAAAGCTACAGGAAGCGACTAGAGACTGTTATTTTTGCAAAAGGAGGATCTACTAAATATTAATGTCACTTTTCTGGTGAGGTGCCCATACTTATGCACGTGTCAAATTTTGTTTGAATGCAGATTGCACATTTTCTGTTAGTACATTAAACCTCATTTCAAGGCAGAAACATTACTGTGTCCAACAGTTATTAGATATATGAAACTAAAATAGCTGTTGCAAAAAAAACTATTTTTTATAAAACATTAAGATTAATAGGGGTGCCCAAACTTTTTCATATAACTGTAAAACAAATATTGACAATGCAACAACACGAAAATGTCCAAGAAAAACCATGTCTGTATTGTCTTATTCCCCCTTTTTTTTTAAATTATATCTCTTCAATAAGTCTCGATGGAGCCCTTTTTTCCCGTGTAGGGTAATGTCTGGGTTCATTGGGGGTGTCCAGTGCTGACGGATCAGCCACCTCTTGTTGGTCCTCTCCACCATCGGGTATTAAATCTTCCACTGATGGGAATTCATTACCATTGTTCTGCGGTATGATTTTAAAATGTGAGGAATTTCGAGTGATGGAGTGTCCGTCTTGTTCAGCTGTGACCATATTGCATTTTCTCTCAGTAACATTATATTTTGCAGGACTATATACAGCTGAGGTTTTGTTGGTTGATTTTTGACGCACAACAACCATATCACCTCTTTTGATGGCACATGTCTGAGCCCCTCGCCTTCTGTCCGCATAATGTTTCATGGCTTGCTTGTTAAAGAAATCTGTTGATCGCACTGAAGAGTCATTTGGTAAGGGATGACTGGTCACATCAGGGATCCGTATTCGAGGAGTTCTGAACATTAGATGAGATGGAGCAGCATTAGTGGTGGAATGTGGCGTGTTGCGGTAATTGCGCATTAATTTGTATAGTGACTGTTTCAGTGGGGTGTGCTCCAGACTAGCTGCATTTATTTGTTTCCCCATGGTGCGCATGAAACGTTCTACGATTCCTTTAGCTTGCGGCCAGCAAGGTGTGATCTTTCTGTGGCTGAGCCCCAAGTATTCAGAAAACTGTGCAAACACATGTCCACTGAATGGAGGTCCATTATCTGTTTTGACCACTCTTGGAATGCCATATGCAGAGAATATGTCGTCCAGTTCTGGTATGACACTATTAGCAGACGTTGAAATGACAGGGTATCTAGAATATTCATCAATTGTTACTAGAATGTATTGGCCACTTGGTAATGGTCCATATATGTCGACTGCCACTTCCTCCCATACAGCAGTGGGTAACGGAGACATTTGTAATGGCTCTAGAGTTGACGATGGAGTAATTAATTGACAAGTGGAGCAATGTCTAATCTTCTCTTCCACCAATTTATCCATATTTGGGAACCACACTTTTTCTCTGAGTAACTTTTTTGTGCCAACAATTCCTAGATGACCTTTGTGTGCTATCTGTATGACAAGGTTGCGCAAGGCCTTAGGTACAACCAGTTTGGTACCACGAAGGATGAGTTGGTCTTCAGTGACTGATAATTCCTCATGTACATTTGAAAATAGTTTTAACTCCTTCAGATCAATCCCATCTTCAGGAAATTTTTTCTTTTGAATTTCATGCCACCTCCTATTTTGAATAATTTGTATTGAGGCACAGAGTGTCTTGTCACTTGTTGTATTCACAAACTGATCAACAGAAAGTGCTTTTGGCATGGTTTTGAGCTGTAACAAAGTGGATGTATTCTTCAATGGAGGAATGCACAGGTAAATCATCATTCGTAGGATGTCTTGAGAGATAATCAGCCGGATTGCTGTATTTTCCAGGTTTGTGAAAAATTTTGTAATTATAGTCCTGTAGATGTAGACCCCATCGTTCAATCTGTCCCGACATTTTCGCTCTGGGATTTCCAAAAATTGTAAGGAGAGCTTGATGATCTGTGACAATAGTGAAGGGAGGGCCATAGAGAAATAAGTGAATGTGTTCATACAGTGCCCCAGAGTCCTGGTCGTTGCAGTACTGATGCTCCGCCGCTAAGGGGAGTGATGGTACGTCTGATGGCACTGAAGGAGTTCACCTGACCAGGTATCACAGACACCAATACACTTCATAGTCTGGCCTCCAGGGGGAGCTAAGGGTGCTATGTATTAGGCCACTCCTCACAATCTGGTAAAACTGGGGGTTAGATAGAAAGTTAGACAGAAGCTGACTGGGTTGGAACCAAGCAACATCCTGTGGCAGAGGGTGTTGCAGGGGAAGTCTCAGGGGGGTCCCTGTCAGGGGTGGGATCCTGACAGAGGCCTAGCGAACAGGAAAGAACGTTAAGGAACCGCGCCTGCACTACATCACGGCGGTATCTCAAGAAAGGACAAGAAGCGAGGTTTATTGTGGAGAGTGAGAAACGAGATCAAAGCAGAAAGGAGATAACATCAATAGGAGTCGTGCTGTAAGATCGAGGCAACATCCTATTGAGGCGCGTAGCCGGTGGCCAGAACGCCGAGGAAGTATTAGGCTCCAAGCAATACTTCAAACAGAGGCAGGACAGTTAATTTTAGGTTGGCTGTCTCACCAAAATCACCTAAGAAGACATAGGGGGCAACTGTGGGAGAGGGGCGTCACTAGGGTCCCGGAAGAACTCCAGGCCTACCCGTCATACGGGTGCATCCTATCCAGATCATCTGGGGGACGGAGAAGAACATCAGAACAGACATAAGTTGTGGGAAAGAACATCAGAAACAGACAACAGTTGTGTGGACTATCCCGTGGTGCTCAGCAGGGAAGTACTACAACACACAGGCGCTAGAAGGTAGGCACCGATTTCCACCTGCAAAGGGAACTCTGGAGGTGCCATCGGACCGGCCGGTCTCATACAGCCCTGTTAACCGTACTCTGGATTGAGGACCTTGAAGCCTTCAGTAAAGAGGTAAAGAGACTGCAACCCCGTGTCCTCATTATTCATCGCGACTTGCACCACGCACCACCACTTACAACTTTCATTGGACGCCCCTTAGCAGGGTCACGGACCGGGTCTAGCCACCGTGACAACCCCAGAACTGAGCCAGAGAGGCCCGGTACCGAGTACCCCGCGGCCCTGCTTCTGGGGGCGCTCCATTCACATCCCCAGACGACTGCCAAGCTTTCTTTTTCAGGTTGCAAATACTTTCTTTCAGTGCTTGTTAAGCTTTTACTTGCATAAAAAATGATGTGGGGGCTTTGATTGTCATCCTTGTATTGTGCTAAAATTGCACCCAGTCCCATGGGACTGGCGTCCAAAATCAGTTCGCTTCGAAGAGCTGGATCAAAATAGGCCATGGTGGTTGTTGAGCAGAGTTCGTTTTTAATTGTTTCAAAAGAGGCCTGACAGTCTTGGGACCATTGAAAAACGCAATTTTGTTTCGTAAGTTCCCTTAATGGAGTGCTGATTGTCGAAAAATTTGGAATATATCTAGCCCAGTAGCTTGCCATTCCAAGAAAAGAGCACATTTTCTCTTCGCCACGACAGCACCCACTTGTTAGAGGGGATCCGCCCCTAGGAACAGGAAACCCTATGGAGAGATAAAAGGGGCGGTCCCCCTCGCTCCCACAGTTGGTTTCCTGTTCCTACGGGAGACGCTTGGAGAGAAGAGGATACCCAGCCTGGATGCCGCTTGCGCAGTTTACCTTTATGGGACGGCAAGGGCTCCAGAAGCTGGAAGCAGCGTCGGGGGTCCTATGGCAGCTTCCCCCCCTCTGCTGGCAGGTACCGTGAGGCCGGGTCCGGGGAGTCGCCTGGCTCACGAAGATCCACCCAGCGGACCTGCGAGGACCGAATCGCTGGGTAAGGAGATCCTGCGGCGCCATCTCTGATGGTGCGCAGGCAGCGTGGGTCCGGTACACTGTCTCCCGGAAGTAGTATCGTAACTTCCGGGGTGATTCAGGAGGGACGGCACCTGCGCTGAAGCTGGTGGAGGCGTAGGCGCATACAGCAGAGCCGCGACCCGGATGTAGCGGTCACTTCCGGGTGCGGCAGGAAGCAAGAGGGCGGCCCCCTCCGGCGTCCATCATGGCATCTCCGCAGGACCCGGCGATGGCTTCATCCGAAGTCACCGCTATTGCCCCTGGTAGCCGGACAAGCAGCAGTCGCAGATCATCTTCTTCTAAAAGCGCCAAGGATAAGAAATCAGGCCGGGAGAGTCCGGGTCGGAGCAACGGAAAACGAGGGGAAGATGCCTCTCCCGGTGCAAGTTTTCAACCTGCAGGTAAGCTCTGGGTCAATGTCGGAGAATTCAGACAGTCAGAAACAACTGAAGAGTAGCTCCAGCTCACCATCTTTGTCAGGGGCAGATGACTTCATGCCGGGTGCCTCCGGAGAATGGATCCTGAGCACCGGCCAATGCAACTACGCACTATTTGAGGGGGCTGTCGAACCCATGCAGATTGATGCCGACCCCCAGGATGACCAGCAGAATGTCCCGGATATCAATTATTTGGTGGAAAACCCTACCCTGGACCTGGAGCAGTATGCTTCCAGCTACAGTGGCCTCATGCGTATTGAGAGGCTGCAGTTTATTGCAGATCGGTGCCCTCAGCTGCGGGTTGAAGCTCTAAAAATGGCTCTATCGTTTGTACAGCGAACTTTTAATGTTGACGTGTATGAGGAGATTCATCGGAAGCTGACGGAGGCATCAAGGGAACTGCAAAATGTACCGGATGCTTTGCCCGAAGGCTCGCTGGACCCTCCTCCATTGGACACATCCTGGGTGGAGGCAACTCGTAAAAAAGCACTTCTGAAACTGGAAAAATTGGACACTGACCTGAAGAATTATAAGGGGAATTCCATCAAAGAAAGCATTAGGAGGGGCCATGATGATTTGGGGGATCATTACTTGGATTGTGGAGACCTAAGCAACGCACTGAAATGCTATTCCCGCGCTAGAGACTACTGTACCAGTGCTAAGCACGTCATCAACATGTGCTTGAATGTTATCAAGGTCAGCGTGTATCTCCAGAACTGGTCTCACGTCCTCAGCTATGTCAGTAAAGCGGAGTCCACACCGGAGATTGCTGAGCAACGAGGAGAAAGAGACAGTCAGACGCAGTCTGTGCTAACCAAACTAAAGTGTGCTGCAGGGTTGGCAGAGCTCGCAGCTCGAAAATATAAGCAAGCAGCAAAATGCTTTCTACTGGCATCGTTTGATCATTGTGACTTTCCAGAGCTTCTTTCCTCTAGTAATGTTGCAGTGTACGGGGGTCTCTGTGCCCTGGCCACGTTTGACCGTCAAGAGCTGCAAAGGAATGTCATCTCTAGCAGTTCTTTCAAACTGTTCCTGGAGCTGGAGCCTCAAGTCCGTGATATTATATTCAAATTCTATGAGTCCAAGTACGCATCCTGTCTAAAGATGTTGGATGAAATGAAGGATAACCTGCTTCTGGACATGTATCTCGCTTCTCACGTCCGCACACTGTATACTCAGATCCGGAACCGTGCTCTTATACAGTATTTCAGCCCATATGTATCAGCAGACATGTATAAAATGGCCACTGCATTTAACACCACGGTGTCTGCGCTTGAGGACGAACTGACTCAACTCATCCTTGAAGGGTTAATAAATGCTCGCATCGATTCTCATAGCAAGATCTTATATGCACGAGACGTGGACCAGCGCAGCACCACATTTGAGAAGTCATTACAGATGGGGAGAGAGTTTCAGAGAAGAGCCAAAGCCATGATCCTACGAGCTGCTGTCCTGCGTAACCAGATACATGTCAAGTCACCTCCCAGGGAAGGAAGCCAAGGAGAACTGACACCAGCTAACAGTCAATCTCGACTCAGCACCAACATGTGACCACTGCGCTCTCCTGGCCCTGCCATCTGCACAGACCCATGCAGGGCGATCAGATTATACTGCAGAGACATTACCACCTGCTTACGTTACCTTCCCATAGGCTGCCTCGGCTATGTTTGTGTGAGAGCTTGCCAGGAGCTGCCTGGTTTGTCTCAATGGTCTCAGTTTATTGGACATGATCGCCTTGCTCTCTCCAGTGGAATTAGGAGTAGTGATGTGACGCTGACTCTCTGGATGGATTCCAGGTAGTGGCCGCACTAGGGCAGAACAGAAAAGTAATTGTGATGTAGGTGGTGGGGAACCGTTACGCTATCATCTTCTTTTCAGCAGCTCATGTGTTTGACACTACCATGTTCTCAGGTCCTCCCTCCCCTCACCTCTTCTCTGGTTCTGATTCACGTTCTGCCCTTCTGAACCAGGCTGCCCTTCCGTAGCTCCAGAGACACTGCTACCAATTCACTCTACAGACAAGATGCTGGCTTTTCCCATTTTTTTCTTTGTGAAGACGGGACATATGACTGCATTATTATCCCATAAGAAAAACTCCTCTGCCTCCTTATAAAGCATTGCAAGTTACATGTTTCTTGTTTCTTCTGGTTTGGAATTAAACATGTTCCTGTTAAAAAAAAAAAAAAAGAAATCAGGCCGGTCGGTTCAATCTGTGCCTCCGTCTCCTCCTCATCAGCCGGTATTGTAACAACAACCTCACTGGGTGAGTGTGTGTGTGTACCCCCTTAGGCTGATTATACAGGTCCTTCTCAAAAAATTAGCATATAGTGTTAAATTTCATTATTTACCATAATGTAATGATTACAATTAAACTTTCATACATTATAGATTCATTATCCACCAACTGAAATTTGTCAGGTCTTTTATTGTTTTAATACTGATGATTTTGGCATACAACTCCTGATAACCCAAAAAACCTGTCTCAATAAATTAGCATATTTCACCCGACCAATCAAATAAAAGTGTTTTTTAATACCAAACAAAAAAACCATCAAATAATAATGTTCAGTTATGCACTCAATACTTGGTCGGGAATCCTTTGGCAGAAATGACTGCTTCAATGCGGCGTGGCATGGAGGCAATCAGCCTGTGACACTGCTGAGATGTTATGGAGGCCCAGGATGCTTCAATAGCGGCCTTAAGCCCTTAAGCTCATCCAGAGTGTTGGGTCTTGCGTCTCTCAACTTTCTCTTCACAATATCCCACAGATTCTCTATGGGGTTCAGGTCAGGAGAGTTGGCAGGCCAATTGAGCACAGTAATACCATGGTCAGTAAACCATTTACCAGTGGTTTTGGCACTGTGAGCAGGTGCCAGGTCGTGCTGAAAAATGAAATCTTCATCTCCATAAAGCATTTCAGCCGATGGAAGCATGAAGTGCTCCAAAATCTCCTGATAGCTAGCTGCATTGACCCTGCCCTTGATGAAACACAGTGGACCAACACCAGCAGCTGACATGGCACCCCACACCATCACTGACTGTGGGTACTTGACACTGGACTTCAGGCATTTTGGCATTTCCTTCTCCCCAGTCTTCCTCCAGACTCTGGCACCTTGATTTCCGAATGACATGCAAAATTTGCTTTCATCAGAAAAAAGTACTTGGGACCACTTAGCAACAGTCCAGTGCTGCTTCTCTGTAGCCCATTTCCTGCACACGCCTGTGCACGGTGGCTCTGGATGTTTCCACACCAGACTCAGTCCACTGCTTCCTCAGGTTCCCCAAGGTCTGGAATCGGTCCTTCTCCACAATCTTCCTCAGGGTCCGGTCACCTCTTCTCGTTGTACAGCGTTTTCTGCCACATTGTTTCCTTCCAACAGACTTACCATTGAGGTGCCTTGATACAGCACTCTGGGAACAGCCTATTTGTTGAGAAATTTCTTTCTGGGTCTTACCCTCTTGCTTGAGGGTGTCAATGATGGCCTTCTTGACATCTGTCAGGTCGCTAGTCTTACCCATGATGGGGGTTTTGAGTAATGAACCAGGCAGGGAGTTTTTAAAAGCCTCAGGTATCTTTTGCATGTGTTTAGAGTTAATTAGTTGATTCAGAAGATTAGGGTAGTAGGTCGTTTAGAGAACCTTTTCTTGATATGCTAATTTATTGAGACAGGTTTTTTGGGTTATCAGGAGTTGTATGCCAAAATCATCAGTATTAAAACAATAAAAGACCTGACAAATTTCAGTTGGTGGATAATGAATCTATAATATATGAAAGTTTAATTGTAATCATTACATTATGGTAAATAATGAAATTTAACACTATATGCTAATTTTTTGAGAAGGACCTGTACTCCCCCTCTTTGTCTATATTCCTTAGGCAGAAAGAACGGGGAAAACCAAACACATACAATGTGCTTCATGCTCTCAGCCGCTCCCTGATAGTTATTTAAAAAAGCTGTGCCAGCCTTGCATCGAATCCACCTTACGAGAGGAATCTTCAGTAAGGTCGGAAGATATAAGAAGTATGATTAGAGAAGAATTACAGGCCTTCCGAAGCTCGGAAAAAATTCCCGAGGGTAGGAAAAAATATAATTCCCCCAGGTCTGAGCAGTCCTCTGAGTTTGAAGATAAAGATTCGGATGGTTCCCAAAGGATCATTTCCTCAGATGATGAGCGGGATACATGCTTTCCCACAGACAGTATCGATAATTTAGTCAGATCAGTTTGTAACACTATGGGTATTGAGGACACAAAAATCCCTAAAACACCACAGGACGTGATGTTTGCAGGCCTATCAGAGAGGAAAAAACCTTCTTTGGGTATGGCTCCACGGTCCGGAGGGGCGGCGGTATCGCCGCAGCGGCGAAGCCGCTCGGCGCTAAGCCCCGCCCCCTTTCTGGGACGCGATGGTGCCGGATGTGTACAGTACACATCCGGGATCATCGCACCCCTCGCCATAGGGCCCTGTGATATGCCTGTGATAAGGTGTACGGACATGCTGCGATCTGAAAAGACGCGCAGCATGTCCGGAGTCGCAGAGCCGCCGCGTGCGGGTTTCCACGCATAGTGGAGACGGGATTTCATAAAATCCCCTCCACTATGCTGGAACATCTGGACGCTGCTTGTTTGACGCTGCAGCGTCAAACAAGCAGCGTTTACTTACCGTGGAAACATACCTTTCCCCTGTAATTCCAGCAATTAAAAATGTAGTAAAAAAGGAGTGGGAAAGCCAGGGACAAAGAGGATTGCCGTCTTCGTCAAAAAGGCGCTATCCCTTTAATGATGAAGATTTCTCCATATGGTTAAAAGCCCCAAAGGTAGATGCTGCAGTGGCTTCCACTTCTAGGAAATCTTTGCTACCCGTGGAAGATTCCGGCTCCTTGCAAGACCCGCTGGACCGGAAAGCGGATACCCTTTTAAAAAGAGCATGGGAATCCTGTACAGGAGCTTTCAGGCCGGCTATATCAGCCACATGCACTGCCAGGTCCATGTTAGTCTGGTTGAATGATTTAGAAGAAGGATTAAAAAGCGGCCTTTCCCGAGATAGACTGATTTCTTCCATACCATTAATCAGAGGAGCTACAGCCTTTTTAGCGGATTCCTCAGCTGATTCCATACGGCTAGCTGCCAAATCGGCAGGTCTGACTAACGCCGCTCGTCGAGCCTTATGGCTAAAGGGGTGGAAAGGAGATCCCCAAACAAAGTCTAAATTATGTGGTCTTCCATGCCAGGGTGAGTACCTATTTGGTACCAAGTTAGATGAGATACTAACTAAAGCGGGTGAGAGGAAGAAGGGGTTCCCCAATAATACTTATCTTCCATCCTACAGGAGAGCGTTCCGAAAGCCCATGTTTAATAGGAGAAAAGACTATAAAAACCAAGACCGCTGGGCTAATAAAGACTTTAAACAGAAAGGAGCGTTTTTCAGAAAACGTCCATTCAAGCCTGAGGATAAACCCCGTTAGGACAGATCTACCCGTTGGTGGTAGGTTCTTTCTTCTCTTCACAATGGCTGACAATGACTTCCAATCCATGGGCAACTAGCCTTATATCTACGGGTCTAAAATTAAAATTTGCCCGAGTCCCTCCGGACTCATTCTTATTGACTTCCTTAAGGTCTCAGTCACAACAAGAGGCCTTAGAACAGGAAATAATAAATCTCCTGTCCAAAGGGGTACTAGTGGAAGTCCCTTTTCATCAAAGAGGAAGGGGTTTTTATTCCCCTTTATTTTTGATTCCGAAACCAGACGGATCGTTCAGAACGATAATTAACCTGAAAAGACTAAACGTCTTCTTAAAAAACCAAACCTTTAAAATGGAATCTATACGATCAACTATAAAGCTTGTTTCCCCATTGCTTTATGGCAGTACTTGACCTTAAAGATGCGTATTACCATCTACCAATCTTCATCGAACATCAGCAATATCTACGGGTGGCAGTTATGATGGAAGGTCAAGTAAAGCATTATCAATACACAGCAATGCCCTTTGGACTGTCGATAGCTCCGAGAGTCTTCACAAAATTAATGTCTGAAGTAATGTCATATTTAAGATTAAAAGACACACTGGTAATACCATATTTAGATGACCTTTTGGTAGTGGGCAACTCCCTTTCCCAATGCCATCAACGTTTACTGGATACAATTTCATCCCTGCAGGAATTGGGGTGGTTAGTAAACTGGGAAAAATCCAAATTGTTCCCCACAACTCGACAAACATTCCTAGGGCTTATTCTAGATTCTACAAATCAAAGGTGCTTTCTTCCCGACTCTAAGCAATCAACAATTATAAACAAGGTACAATCGGTGATTAATAACCCCCTAATTTCTCTAAGAGAAGGGATGTCCCTTCTTGGTTCTTTCACATCGTGTATTCCGGCTGTCCCGTGGGCTCAATTCCATAGTAGGAAATTACAGTATCAAATTCTACAGGAAGAAGAGAGGTTACAAGGCCAATTAGATAGTCGGTTATCTTTACCATCAGACGTGTTAAATTCTCTTACCTGGTGGTTAGACCAGAGTCATTTTACCAGTGGGGTTCCCTGGGTGGTTAAACCTTCAAAAACAATCTTTACCGATGCCAGTCCTAGTGGTTGGGGAGCACACTTAGGAGATCAAATAGTTCAAGGTCTGTGGTCTCTTAGAGAATCGAATGATTCTTCTAATAAAAAAGAACTGAAGGCTATCTATCATGCCATATGTAAATTTCTTCCGCAGTTACACGGAACGCATACAAGAATCTTTTCAGACAACATGACAGCGGTGGCATACATAAACCACCAAGGGGGAACAAGATCAGAAGCTCTCATGTCTATAGCCGGCGACATTCTATCCATAGCAGAGGAGCACCTCCTATCCTTGTCAGCACTGCATGTAAGAGGAGTCGACAATCAAAAAGCGGATTTCCTCAGCCGCCACACTCTCCGCCAAGGAGAGTGGGTTCTCAGCCGTCGTATCTTTTTAATGATAATCAAAAAATGGGGCACTCCCGAGATAGACCTTTTCGCGACGAGACAAAACAGACAAGTCAAAAGGTTCGCTTCTTTGTTCCGATAAGACAATCCAGATATCTTCGATGCTCTGCAAGTCCCATGGACATTCCAGAAAGCATATGCCTTTCCCCCATTAATACTTCTTCCAACTGTGATCAGGAAGATAAGGGAGGACAGAGCAAACGTGATCTTAATAGCTCCGTTTTGGCCCAAGAGGCCATGGTTTTCCTGGCTGAGAGCCATGTCGATCTCAGACCCGTGGATCCTTCCGGAGGATCAGGATCTTCTCTTCCAGGGCCCCTTCAACCACCCTCATGTGAAGGGTCTGCGGTTGACAGCCTGGCATTTGAGAGGCAGCTGCTAAAAATGAGAGGATTTTCTAACAAAGTAATCGACACTCTGCTACTAAGTAGGAAAAAATCCACCACATCCATTTATATGAGAGTGTGGAAAAAAATTTTAAACCTCTACCCAACAGCACTATCAAACAAAATTCATATCCCTATGATTCTAGAATTTCTTCAAAAAGGGCGCGATTTGGGTCTGGCAGTCAGTACCTTAAGAGTGCATATTTCTGCGCTTGGTGCTTTATATGGTCACGATATTGCAGGTGACAGGTGGGTAGCCAGGTTTATCGCAGCTTGCCAAAGGTCAGAGATAGTTCAAATTCCCCATGTACCACCTTGGGATGTTAATTTAGTCCTTGAAGCTCTAACAGACCACCCCTTTGAGCCACTACATTCAGCTCACATAAAACATGTCTCCATCAAGACAGCTCTTCTTGTCGCGTTAGTATCAGCTAGAAGAGTGAGTGACATACAGGCATTATCGATAGATCCACCGTTTATGTCTATATTTCCAGATAGAATTGTCCTAAAAACAGACCCTTCCTACTTACCCAAAGTATGCACTAAATTTCATATGTCACAATAAATTTTTCTTCCCTCCTTCTATGATAACCCTACGAATCAGGAAGAACAAAAATACCACACATTAGATGTGAGGAGAGCCATATTAGCCTATTTAGATAGAACTAGCGCCTGGAGGAAGAGCAGGGCTCTCTTTATTTCCTTCCAGGGCCATAGAAAAGGAGATGGAATCACGAAGGGTACTTTATCTCGGTGGATTCGGGATGCAATATGTCTGGCCTATTCATCCAAAGGGGAGAACCCGCCTGAGACTGTAAAAGCACATTCCACTCGGGCGATAGCATCATCCTGGGCCGAGCGAGCTGAAGTTCCAATAGAACTAATATGTAAGGCCGCAACCTGGGCTTCTCCTACTACCTTCTATAATCACTATAGATTGGATTTATCTTCTTCATCTGACCTATCCTTTGGTAGATCAGTTCTTAACACTGTGATCCCTCCCAAATGACTATCTCTGAAAGTCTCTCAAGTGGGTGCTGTCGTGGCGAAGAGAAAACACCGGATTACTCACCGGTAATGCTCTTTTATAGAGCCACGACAGCACCCCTTTACTTCCCACCCTAATGAGTTATTTTTATAGAAGCACAATTAAGGGTGTTTTTGGTTCTTGTAGTTAGCCATACTTAAGTTAACTAATGATAAATGATGAAATCAAATTGCCTACTAATTCTGGTGGGCGGTTCCTCGCAATCTCTGTAACCCAACTGTGGGAGCGAGGGGGACCGCCCCTTTTATCTCTCCATAGGGTTTCCTGTTCCTAGGGGCGGATCCCCTCTCTCAAGTGGGTGCTGTCGTGGCTCTATAAAACGGTAATTAGTTCTTACCGGTAATTGTATTTCCAGGAATCCACCTGACAGCACCATTGGAGGACGTCCTTCTTATCCGCAGTGGGACAGGAACCACAAGTTAAAAGGACCCTCCCCACTCCACCCACCAGTGATTTTCTAAGTACCACATCTGGATGGATGCAAAAAAGAGAGTTTATTTACAATTACACACCAATGTTACATCACATTAGTCAGTAGTAAAAGTTTGCAGTGGGAGGGAACTAGTAGTGCTGTCAGGTGGATTCCTGGAAATACAATTACCGGTAAGAACTAATTACCGTTTTCCAGTCCACCACCTGACAGCACCATTGGAGAATACCAAAGGATGTTAACTAGGGTGGGACTACTGCATGTAAGACTTTTCTACCAAAGGCTAATTGGTCTGATACGACATCTAATTTATAGTGTCTAGCAAAGGTAGAAAGACTAGTCCAAGTCGCCGCCCTACAGATTTGCTCAGCTGAGGCACCCCCCCTCTCTGCCCATGATGTAGAAATGGCTCGTGTTGAGTGGGCCCTAAGAGTGTCCGGGGGATCTTTCCCTTGGTTTGTATATGCTAGGCTAATCATGTTTTTAATCCACCTAGCAATGGTTGATTTTGCTGCCTTGCAACCCCTATTTGGACCACCGTATTGAATAAATAAGTTAGTGTCCCGTCTCCAGCTTTTTGTCGCCCCCAGGTATTTTAGAACAGTCTCCCTAACGTCAAGGTTATGGTAGACCCCTTCTTTTGCGTTTTTAGGGTGTTGGCAGAAAGAAGGAAGGATTATCTCCTGATTTATATTGGTAGATGATACTACTTTGGGGAGGAAAGCTGGGTTATGTTTGAAGACTATTCTGTCGTCAAAGATTTGAAGATATGGGTTCTGGATAGAAAGAGCCTGCATCTCCCCTAGCCTTTTAGCCGATGTGATGGCAATCAGGAAGGCGGTTTTAAAGGAGAGATTGGCTATGTCCATATCTTCTGACAGTAAGTAAGGGGTTTTACACAAAGTGTTAAGGACCAAGTTTAGGTCCCAAGGAGGAGTTGATTTCCTCACAAGTGGCCTCATTCTCTGTGTGGCCCTGGAAAATCTGGCTATCCAGGGATGGGAGGCTAGTGATGTATCAAAAAATACACTAAGTGCTGCAATCTGTACTTTTAGAGTGCTAGGCCGAAGGCCCTTGTCAAATCCGAGTTGCAGGAAATCGAGGATTTTGGGGATATCTGGTTTTGAAGTATCCACATGACCTTTTCCCAGAAAGGAACAATACCGCTTCCAGATCTTGTTGTAAATCGCCGAAGTCACCGGCTTTCTGCTTGCCTGGAGTGTGGTAATGACATCTTCTGACAGGCCTCTAGATCTTAGGGTTTGCCGTTCAGGATCCAAGCAGATAGGTGAAAAGAGTCTGGATTCTTGTGGAATACTGGACCCTGAAGTAGAAGGTCCTGCCTGTTCGGTAGAAAGACTGGTTCTTCTGTTGACATCCTGGACAGTAGAGAAAACCAGCTCCTTTTCGGCCAGAAAGGAACCACCAGGATTACGGTTGCTCTTTCGTCTCGTATCTTCCTGAGTGTCTTCGGTATCAGAGGAAGAGGCGGAAAAGCGTATAGGAGACCTTCTCCCCAATACTGAGACAAGGCGTCTACTCCTGTGGCTCCATCTAGAGGATTCAGAGAAAAAAATGCTCTGGCCTTTGTGTTTGACCTGGTGGCAAAGAGGTCCACCTGAGGCGTTCCCCATTTCTGGCACAGACTGCTGAATACTTCCGGGTTCAATTCCCATTCTCCGGGATGTACCGACTTTCGGCTCAGGAAATCTGCAACCTGATTCTTGGCACCTTCCAGGTGAACTGCCGAGATGGATTTGACAGATCTTTCTGCCCACCTGAAAATCTGGTCTGCTAAGTGTTGCAGTGGTGGATGTCTCGGACCTCCCTGGTGTCTCAGAAATGCCACTGCTGTGACATTGTCGGACAGTATTCTCACGTGTTTGTCTCGGACCAATGACTGGGCCTGGCACAACACTTTCCAGATCGCGTACAGCTCTCTGAAATTCGACGATCTTGCGGCAATTTGAGGAGTCCATTCTCCCTGGTAGTATGTTCTCCCTATATGACCGCCCCATCCGTATTGACTGGCGTCTGTGGTAACCGTAACACAGGGATCGAGTATCCATGGAACTCCCTCTCTCAGGTTCGCTGGTGTGGTCCACCAGGTTAGGGATTTCTTTACCGAAGGAGACACAAGCATCTTCCTGTCTAGGGAACTTTGTTTTCTGTTCCAAGATCCTAGGACTTCTCTTTGCAACTTCCGCGAGTGGAATTGGCTCCATCTCACACAGGGTATGCATGCTGTCATGAAACCGAGTATCCTCATTGCCTCTCTTATGGAGGGGGTACTTCTTCTGAAATGGTGGATGTGCCTGATCAAGGTCTCTTGTCTGTCTTCTGGTAAAAAAGATGTTCTTAGATTGGAATCTAAGATCACTCCCAAAAATTTTATTCTGGAATTTGGGACCAGGCAGGACTTTTTCCAGTTCACGATCCACCCCAGCTCCTGTAGGATGGAAAGAGTGAACGTGCAGTCTATCTTGAGGAGTTTCTGTGATTTCGCCATTATCAGGAAGTCGTCCAGGTATGGGACTATGGTCACATTCTGATTCCTTAGATAGACCACCACTTCCGACATCAGCTTGGTAAAGATTCTGGGCGCTGAAGCAAGCCCGAAGGGGAGACATCTGAACTGGAAGTGATGTACAATCCCCCTGTTCATTATGGCGAACCTCAGGAACTTTTGGTAGGAGAGGTGTATCGGGACATGATAGTATGCGTTGCTTAGGTCTAGGGTACACATTACCATGTCTTTGTCTATTAGAGGTGTCGTGGATCTTATAGATTCCATCCGGAATCTTTTGTACCGGACCCATTTGTTTAATGGTTTTAAATTTATAATCGTCCGGGAGTCTCCGGATGGTTTCTTTATTGAAAACAAATGGGAATAATGGCCTCTGCCTCTTTCTGAGATGGGAACTGGCACAATCGCTTCTAATTCTAACAGCTCCTGAATGTTTGTCCACATGGAGGAGTCGGAGAGCGGACAAGGTCGGGTCACTACAAATCTTTCTGGGGGACTGCTGGAGAACTCTAATTTGTATCCCTGTGCAACTACTTGTAGAATCCAAGGATTCTGGGATACCTTCTGCCAACCCCCTAGAAATTTCCGTAATCGACCTCCCACCTTTATGTCATTTATTTGACTTTGGTGTGCCTGCACTAGGGAAGATGGAGTCTCTACCCTTTCCACCCTTGGGATAAGACCACCTCCCAGTCTTCCCTTTCCCCTTGTAGTTTGTCCTCTGACCAGGTCGGGACCTACGAAAGGGTTGATATTTTTTGGTATTCTCCTCAGGAAAACCCTTCTTTTTATCTGAGGCTTTTTCTAGAATATCGTCTAGAATCGGCCCAAATACTTTATTTCCTGAGAATGGGATTCCACACAATTTATTTTTTGACTGGAGATCCCCCGACCAGGTCTTTAGCCATATGGCACTTCTGGCCGCGTTAGACAGGGCTTCGCTTCTAGCCGCAAACCGTACAGATTCGGCAGAAGCGTCCGCCATAAAGCCTGTTGCGAGTTTGAGCAAAGGCAATGATTTAAGGATAACCTCTCTAGAAGTCTTGGCTTTGAGGTGATCCTCTAAGTCGTCAATCCATAAGTGCATTGACCGGGCTACGGAAGTTGCCGCTATATTGGCCCGTATTATTGCCGCGGAGGACTCCCAAGTTCTCCTTAGCAAACCATCCGCTTTACGATCCATAGGATCCTTTAACGCAGAAGAGTCCTCAAATGGAATTGAGGTCTTCTTCGCCACCTTTGCTAGTGGGACATCGATCTTGGGAACTTCATCCCACACTTTAATGTCCTCAGGGTTGTAGGGCAGACGAAGTCTAAAGTCCCTGGGAATCACTAGCTTCTTCTCCGCTTCCTGCCACTCTTCCAGGATCATGGAACGGATGTGGTTGTTGACGGGGAAGACTTTTGTCACCTGGGCATGTAATCCGCCAAACATCTCGTCCTGGATCGAGGTTTCCTCTGGTGTATCTTGTAGCTGCATGGTGTTACGTACAGCATAAAGAAGTTCATCTGTGTCTGCTGCGGCGAAGAGATATCTCTTCCCTTTGCCCACAGATCCGTCTCTTTCTTCCTGGTCAGAATCCTCCGAAACCTCACCCTCGGAAGAAGGGCTAGACTCCCTTGGCCTCTTCCGTGAAGTCTGTGGTTCTGACTGAGTCTGGGGAAGATTCAAGCCTGAGATAGAAGCCTGAACCTCCTGTCGAATCATGGTCCTCATGCTGGATAGTAGTGCTGTCTGCTCATCACCCACAATTTTGGATGTGCACGATCTGCACAATGGTTTCCGCCAATTTTCTGGAAACTTAGTGGCACAAATCGGGCATTTATTCTTCCCCGATTTTTTCCTTTCAGTTGTGGGGATGGGAGGCTCAGCCTAGGGTAAATAGACATACGTGGCACCGTAAGTAGGGAAGCGGGGGGGGGGAGGGGTGGGCTTTGTGGTATGGCTTTACATAGCCTACTCACGTGCCCCTGAAGCTGGTCAGTCCCCTCAGGTCTGGTAGTGTCCTCCATGATGAGGATAATATTACAATACAGCCGTGTGCACCTTTTGTCAGGATAGCCGGCGGAACAACGACCCCCATTGTATGCTTATATAGGTTTTACCTGGTTGATCCTGCCTCCTTACCGCGCCCCGCGCGGTCGACCATGCTGAGAAAAGGCCTTCCTGAAGGCCGGCGCTGGCGCTGGCGTCCTCCGGTCCGATGCTTGCCGCGACCGGAAGTGACGCGGCCGCCGACCGGAAGTGACGCGGCCGCGTGTCCTGGAGCCGGCAGCGGCTGCTGCACAGAGAGCCCCCGCCGAAACGGCTGCGGCCGCATGCGGGAACAGCCGCCGCTGCAGCAGACAGCGCCCGGGCCGAGAGCCCCAGCAAGGAGAAACGGACCTTGGCCCCAGGAGCAGCGCTACACTGGGGGAGGCTGAGGGACCCCCCATCGCAGGTATCAGCCGCAGATATCTTGCGGCGGGGAAGGGAAAGGCTGGGCCCCCCGATCCCCACCATCTGCACAGCACCGTCGGAGGCTACGTCTTGCAGTTCCTATCCACAGTGGGACAGGAAAAACACTGGTGGGTGGAGTGGGGAGGGTCCTTTTAACTTGTGGTTCCTGTCCCACTGCGGATAAGAAGGACGTCCTCCAATGGTGCTGTCAGGTGGTGGACTGGAAAAGAGCATTACCGGTGAGTAATCCGGTGTTTCACTGGCATTCTGTGGAATTGAAGCTGCTCTGATGGATTCCACTTTCTTGGGATCAGGTCGTACTCCTTCCGCCGAGAAAATGTAACCATAGAACTCCAATTAATTTTTATCAAATTCGCATTTTTCTTTGTTTAAAGTGAGTCCAGCAGAGAGCAGACATTCAAATATAGCATATAGAGCACGATTATGTTCAGCTTGAGTTTTCCCAAAAACCAGTATGTTAGCACTGTAATTAAAGGCATTTGGAATATGTTGAATGACGCTCCTAATCGTATCTTGAAAAATTTCCGCTGCTGAGCAGACCCCAAACGTCAATCTTTTGTATCTTCTGAGACCCACATGGGTGGAAAATGTTGTTAAGTATCTGGATTCTGGACTCAATTCTAATTGATGAAAGCCCTTATTGAGGTCGAGCTTTGAAAAAAACGGTTGCTCCATTTAATAAATGAATAATGTCATCAATTGTGGGTGAGATGTGTCTTTCCCTTTGAATAGCAGTGTTGGGCAGGCGCATGTCAACACACAGTCTCACCTGCTCTGGAGTCTTTGGAACTACCACAAATGGAGAGACCCACGGAGTGGGACCAGAAACAGTTTTAATGACATCATCATCCATGAGTAATTGGAGTTCCTTTTCTACCTTCTTTCTCAGGTGAAATGGAATACACCTGTGAGCCTGGGCTACTGGACTAACACTGTCATCCACATGAAGAAGCTCTTGAGAGTCCTTTAATTTTCCTAATCCACTAAATAGGGAGGGAAAACTGTTCACCATTGCTTGTACATCCAGGTCTGCAGGGTCGGTTATGGTATGAACAATCTGGATGAGTCCTAGCTTCAAGGTAGTGTGATAGCTGAGAAGACAGCCTCCTGATCCTTGCAATGTGTGAAAAGTTGTTTTCTGCCTATTTTCTTTATAGCTAAGTTCAGCATCAAATTGTCCCATTGTAACTAGAGGTGTTTTAGATCCATATGGAAATATTTTAGTATGCACTTGCTGTAAGACTGGCTTTGTTTTCAACTGTTCATAAGCATTGCTGTCTATGATATCCACCGAAGCTCCTGTATCTATTGTAAAGGTGATATCCGTGTTGCAGATGGTGAGTGTAATGGAGACTGCACTGAGCCAGTGACAGAAGTTGTGAACACATAGTTCTCAGCCACAGACATTTCTTCTATATCCTGATTTACCATTTTTATATTTGCAGGCTTTGTCATTGGCAGACGAGACTTGTTGGACGTTGATTTGCAGACAACAGCAAAATGGTTCCCTTTTCCACATTTACTGCAAGTTTGTCCTATAGCTGGACATTTATTCTTGTGGTGAGGGAAATCTTGTCCACATCTATAACAATTCTTCTGTTGCGGGGCTTGCTTGCCTTGTGCACTGTTATGTTTGAGATTATGCACATGTAAATTATCCCCATTCTCCATTGCAGTTGCCTGATGATCTGCAATAATAATAATAATAATAATTTTTATTTATATAGCGCCAACCTATTCTGCAGCACTTTACAATTAAGCGGGGACATGTACAAACAATAAATTCGATACGAGTTAAGACAATTTAAACAGTGACATTAGGAGTGAGGTCCCTGCTCGCAAGCTTACAATCTACAAGGAAATGAGGGGACACAATAGGTGAAAAGTGATTGTTATTTCAGGTCTGGCAATTATAATAAATAGGGATTTTCATACAAAGCTGCATGATCTGGTCATCAGCCCGTGTGTTTAAGTGCAATAGTCAAGTATCAAGTGCAGTTATCATGTGCATGGAGGGTGTGGAGACAGATGAATAGTAGGGTGCAGATTCAGAATAATATTTGGAAGGAGGGAACAGGGCAAAGTTAGTTTACTGAGTAGTTGATGTGGTAGGCTTGTTTGAAGACATGGGTTTTCAAAGCACGCTTGAATAGGTCGGGGCTAGGTATCAGTCTGATCGTTGTGCATTCCAGAGAGCTGGCGCAGCACGAGAGAAGTCTTGGAGACGGAGGTGTGAGGTTCAGATTACAGGGGATGTTAGTCTTAGGTCATTTGTAGAACGGAGGGCACGTGTAGGGCGATAGACAGAGATGAGAGAGGGGATATAAGGCGGTGCAGAACTGTGAAGAGCTTTGTGGGGGAGAGAGATGAGTTTATATTGGACCCTGTAGCGAATGGGTAGCCAGTGTAAAGACTGGCACAAGATGGAGGCATTGGTGAAGCAGCTGGACAGAAATATGACTCTGGCTGCAGCATTCAAGATGGATTGGAGAGGAGAAAGTTTGGTAAGAGGGAGACCGATTAGAAGAGAGTTGCAGTAGTCCAGACGAGAATGAATAAGAGCGACAGTAAGAGTCTTAGCAGTTTCAACGGTGAGAAAAGGTCGGATTCTGGAGATGTTTTTAAGATGCAGGAGACAAGAGCGAGTGATCGGATATAGGGAGTAAAGGAAAGTTCGAGGTCGAATATGACCCCAAGACAGCGGGCATGCTGCTTGGGAGTTATGGTTGAACCCTCCAGGGTAATTTCGATGTTGGGTAGAGTGAGGTTAGTAGAAGGGAGAAACACAAGAAGTTCCATTTTGGAGAGATTTAGTTTCAGGTAGAGGGAGGACATGACGTTAGAGACAGCAGACAGACAATCCTTGGTATTTTGAATTAGGGTAGGGGTGATGTCGGGGGAAGAAGTTTATAATTGGGTGTCATCAGCATAGAGATGATACTGGAACCCAAATCTGCTGATTGTCCAGTAGGGGCCGTGTAAAGAGAGAAGAGGAAGGGGCCTAGGACTGAGCCTTGCGGAACCCCGATAGTAAGGGGACGAGGAGAGGAAGAGGAGCTGGCAAAAGATACAGTGAAGGAGCGGTCCAGAGGTAGGAGGAGAACCAGGAGAGGGCTGTGTCCTTGAGGCCTATAGAGCAGAGCATAGTGAGGAGGAGCTGGTGATCCACAGTGTCAAATGCGGCAGAAAGATCCAGGAGAATCAGCAGAGAGCAATGACCTTTGGATTTAGCTGTTATTAGATCATTAGAGACTTTAGTGAGGGCAGTTTCAGTGGAGTGTAAAGAGCGGAAACCAGATTGTAAGGGGTCAAGAAGAGAGTTATCCGAGAGATAGCGGATTAGACAGGAGTGGACCAAGCGTTCCAGGAGTTTAGAGATGAAGGAAAGGTTAGAGACAGGTCTGTAGTTAGCAGTGCAG
The DNA here is from genome assembly GCF_051348905.1 of Ranitomeya variabilis. Lineage (NCBI taxonomy): Eukaryota > Metazoa > Chordata > Amphibia > Anura > Dendrobatidae > Ranitomeya > Ranitomeya variabilis. The sequence goes on along the minus strand of NC_135233.1, from coordinate 251,406,061 downwards.
TTCTGGTCCAGGGATGGCTTTTTAAGTAAAGGGATTATGATGGCATATTTAAATGAGGAGGGAAAGATACCTGAAGAAAGAGAGAGGTTAAATATTTTAGTCAGGTGAGTAGTGACCACTGGTGAGAGAGACTGCAGGATATGTGAAGGAGTGGGGTCACTGTTGCAGGTTGTAGGCCGAGCAGAAGCGAGGAGCTTGGAAACTTCTTCTGAAACAGGCTCAAAGGTGTCTAGTGAGCTTGAGGTGCGGCAGGGAAGGGGATCCAGGCACTGAGGAGATTGCGCTGAGATATCCTGATGGATGTGGTTGATTTTTTCTAAGAAATAAGTGGCCAGATCCTCACCGCTGAGGTTGGTGATGGGGGCCTGTACTTTAGGTTTCAGGAGGGAGTTTAAGGTTTCAAAAAGTCGTTTTGGGTTGTTGGATAGTGAGGTGATGAGGGCAGTGAAGTAGGATTGTTTGGCCAGATAAAGGGCAGAGTTATAGGTTTTGAGCATGAACTTATAGTGGATGAAGTCTTCTGCTAAGAGAGATTTTCTCCACTGCCGCTTTGCACACCTTGAGCAACACTGAAGAAAGCGTGTTTGCATAGTGTGCCAGGGCTGCCATTGCCTGTGTCGGGTCTTTCTGCGTGTAGAAGGTGTTGCTTCATCTAGGGCATTCTTCAGTGTATTATTGAAGTGTGACAATGCTAAATCGATTGTCCACAAGCTGCTGGGTATTAATGGTACGTGTATTCCGATAAGTGTGGTAAGTGGGGGTGTCCCGGGTGAGGAGACAATTCTTGACAGAGAAGGAAAGAAGGTTGTGGTCTGAGAGCGGGAGAGGGGAGTTAGTAAAGTCATGCAGCGAGCCGGGACGGGAGAAAACCAGGTCCAGAGTATTCCCATCCTCATGCGTAGGAGAATTAGTAAACTGTGAGAGGCCGAATGAAGACGTTAGAGAAAGAAGATGAGAGGCAGATTGGGAGAGGGGATTATTGATGGGGATGTTAAAATCTCCCATGATGAGGGCGGGGATGTCACAGGATAGGAAGTGAGTAAGCCAGGTGGCAAAGTGGTCTAGAAACTGGCAAGAGGAGCCCGGAGGGCGATAAACAACCGCCACTCGCAAGGAGAAGGGCTTAACCCCTTAGTGACAGAGCCAATTTGGTACTTAATGACCAGGCCAATTTTTACAATTCTGACCACTGTCACTTTATGAGGTTATAACTCTGGAACGCTTCAACGGATCCTGCTGATTCTGAGATTGTTTTTTCGTGACATACTGTACTTCATGTTAGTGGCAACATTTCTTGGATATTACTTGCGATTATTTATGAAAAAAATGGAAATATGGCAAAAAAATTTAAAAATTAGCAATTTTCAAAATTTGGATTTTTATGCCCTTAAATCAGAGAGATATGTCACAAAAAATAGTTAATAAACAACATTTCCCACATGTCTACTTTACATGAGCACAATTTTGGAACCAAAATTTTTTTTTGTTAGGGAGTTATAAGGGTTAAAAGTTGACCAGCAATTTCTCATTTTTACAACACCATTTTTTTTTTTTTTAGGGACCACATCACATTTGAAGTCATTTTGAGGGGTCAATATGATAGAAAATAACCAAGTGTGACACCATTCTAAACACTGCACCCCTCAAGGTGCTCAAAACCACATTCAAGAAGTTTATTAACCCTTTACGTGCTTCACAGGAACTGAAACAATGTGGAAGGCAAAAATGAACATTTAACTTTTTTTTGCAAACATTTTGCTTCAGAACCATTTTTTTTTATTTTCACAAGTGTAAAAACAGAAATTTAACCATAAATGTTGTTGTGCAATTTCTCCTGAATACGCCGATACCCCATATGTGGGGGTAAACCACTGTTTGGGCGCACCGCAGAGCTTGGAAGAGAAGGAGCGCCGTTTGACTTTTTCAATGCAGAATTGGCTGGAATTGAGATCGGATGCCATGTCACGTTTAGAGAGCCCCTGATGTGCCTAAACAGTGGAAACCCCCCACAAGTGACCCCATTTTGGAAACTAGACCCCTTAAGGAACTTAACTAGATGTGTGGTGAGCACTTTCAGCCCCCAAGTGCTTCACAGAAGTTTATAAAGTAGAGCCGTGAAAATAAAAAATCGCATTTGTTTACACAAAAATGATCTTTTTGCCCCAAAATATTTATTTTCACAAGGGTAACAGGAGAAATTAGACCACAAAAGTTGTTGCACAATTTCTCCTGAGTACATCGATACCCCATATGTGGGGGTAAACCACTGTTTGGGCGCACTGCAGAGCTTGGAAGAGAAGGAGTGCCGTTTTACTTTTTCGATGTAGAATTGGCTGGAATTGAGATCGGACACCATGTCGCGTTTGGAGAGCCACTGATGTGCCTAAACAGTGGAATCCCCCCACAAGTGACACCATTTTGGAAACTAGACCCCTTAAGGAACTTATCTAGATGTGTGGTGAGCACTTTAAACCCCCAGGTGCTTCACGGAAGGTTATAGCGTAGAGCCGTGAAAATAAAAAGTCGCATTTTTTTTTTCAAAAATGATCTTTTTGCCCCCAAATTTTTATTTTGGCAAGGGTAACAGGAGAAATTAGACCACAAAAGTTGTTGTGCAATTTCTCCTGAGTGTGGCGATACCCCATATGTGGGGGTAAACCACTGTTTGGGCGCACCGCAGAGCTTGGAAGAGAAGGAGTGCCGTTTTACTTTTTCAATGTAGAATTGGCTGGAATTGAGATCGGACACCATGTCGCGTTTGGAGAGCCCCTGATGTGCCTAAACAGTAGAAACCCCCCACAAGTGACCCCATTTTGGAAACTAGACCACTTAAGGAACTTATCTAGATGTGCGGTGAGCACTTTAAACCCCCAAGTTCTTCACAGAAATTTATAAAGTAGAGCCGTGAAAATAAAAAATCCTTTTTTTTTCCCTCAAAAATGATTTTTTAGCCCCCAAGTTTTTATTTTCTCAAGGGTAACAGGAGAAATTGGACCCCAAAATTTATTGTGCAATTTATGCTGAGTAGGCTGATACCCCATATGTTGGGGTATACCACTGTTTGGGCGCATGGCAGAGCTCGGAAGGGAAGGAGCGCCGTTTTGGAATGCAGACTTTGATAGAATGGTCTGCGGGCGTTATGTTGCATTTGCAGAGCCCCTGATGTACCTAAACAGTAGAAACCCCCCACAAGTGACCCCATTTTGGAAACTAGAGCCCCCAAGGAACTTATCTAGATGTGTGGTGAGAACTTTGAATGCCCAAGTGCTTCACAGACGTTTATAATGCAGAGTTGTGAAAATAAAAAATATTTTTTTTTCCACAAAAAAAATTTTTTTAGCCCCCAAGTTTTTATTTTCACAAGGGTAACAGGAGAAATTGGACCCCAAAAGTTGTTGTCCAATTTATCCCGAGTATGCTGATGCCCCATATGTGGGGGTAAACCACTGTTTGGGTGCACGGCAGAGCTCGGAAGGGAGGGAGCACCATTTGACTTTTTGAGCGCAAAATTGGCTGTGGCGTTTAGAGACCCCCTGATGTACCTAAACAGTGGAAACCCCCCAAATCTAACTCCAACCCTAACCCCAACACACCCCTAAGGCTTCTTTCACACTTCAGTTGTTTGGCGTCAGTCAGCTCCGACATAGTGACGGATCCGTCACAATTGTTGAGAAAACGGTATTAACGGATCCGTTTTTTTGACGGATCCGTTACTTGGGGGTTGTCTGGGAAAAGTATCTACTTTTTGGAGCATGCGCAATTGAAAAAGCGGATTGGGGCGACGGATCCGACGAAATGACGGTAACAACGGATCCGTCGCCCATAGGCGGCCATTCTATGGAATGACGAACGCGACGGATCCGTCGCGAACCGCCATTTCGGCGCAGACAAAAAACGTTACAATGGCCGTCAATGTCTAGATGACGTCCGCCAAATCTCGTCGGATCCGTCACATGGCGGATGGAACGGACGACCATCCGCCACAATCCGTCGCTAATGCATGTCTATGGGAAAATAGCGGAACCGCCAAAAAAAATGGCGGATCCGCTATTTGATGAAAATGGCCGTTTCAGACTGACGCCAAAAGACTGAAGTGTGAAAGAGGCCTAACCCTAATGCCAACCCGATCCATAATCCTAATCACAACCCTAAGGATAATCGCAACCCTAACCTCAAAACAACCATAACCCTAATCAGAACCCTAAATCCAACACACCCCTAATCCTAATCTCAACCCTAACCTCAAACCTAACCCTAATCCCAATACACCCCTAATCCCAACCCTACCCTTAACCCTAATCCCAAACCTAACCGTAATCCCAAACGTAACCCTAATGCCAACCCTAACCCTAACTTTAGCCGGAACCCTAGTCCTAACTTTAGCCCCAACCCTAACCCTAAATTTAGCCCCAGCCCTAACCCTAAATTTAGCCCTAACCCTAACCCTAGCCCTAACCCTAGCCCTAACCCTAATTTTAGCCCCAACTCTTTTCTCCTGCCGGCCGGCAGATGGCAGCAGAGAGCGGGCGCACTGCGCATGCGCCCGCCATTTTCTTTCTATAGGAAGAAGCCGGCCGGCAGGAGAAGACACAGGAGGACCCAGGGACACCGGTAAGTATGATAGGGTCCCCGAATCGCCCTATTTCTCTGTCCTCTGATGTGCGATCACATCAGAGGACAGAGAATTACACATCACTTTTTTTTTTGCGGTCGCCGGTAAACAGTTAATTACCGGCGATCGCAAAACAGGGGTCGGTAAAAACCGACCCCGATCATGTTCTTTGGGGTCTCGGCTACCCCCAGCAGCCGAGACCCCAAAGATCTCCCAGGTGCCGGCCGGCGGGCGCACTGCGCGTGCGCCCGCCATTTTTAAGATGGCGGCGCCCATGGGGAACCACGAGGAGCACCGGGGGAGACAGGTGAGCATCGGGGGGGGCATCGGGGGCGACCGGGGACCCCATTTCTCTGTCCTCCGATGTGCGATCACATCGGAGGACAGAGAAATTAAATGGGAAATCGCGTTTTTTTTTTTTTTGCGATCGCCGGTAAACGGTTAATTACCGGCGATCGCAACTCGGGGGTCGGTAAAAAACCCCCGAATCATGTTCTCCCCGGTAACCGAGACCCCAGAGAAAATCCGACTCTGGGGGGCGCTATTCACTTTTTCCACAGCGCCGTTAATTAACGGCGCTGTGGTTTAAGTACCCTTAGCGGCCGCCGTTAAAAGGCGTATCGGCGGTCGTTAAGGGGTTAAAGAGTCTGACGGCATGGACTTCAAAGGAAGGAAATGTAAGTGAGGGATATCTGCTATCTCTATAGCACAGGCCATCTTGAGTAAATCATGCAGAGAGAGATCCTGCTGCAGAGCTTTACGCCTTATGTTATTAGACGAGCAGGTGACAATTACTTGAGTTAGGATTTCATCATCTACATCAGTAAATGCACACCCATGTGCTAGTTCTTTTAGCTGGGTAACATAGGTGTCTATGGATTCTTCTGGAAGCTGCTTAGCAATCCTGAACTTATATCTTTCATATCTGATGTTTTGTTTAGGGTTGAAGTAGTCAGTGAGAGCTTTGGAGCAGTTGCTGTGCGTGTGCTGCCGGTAATGTGCTGTATATGTCATAGACTCCTGTGCCCACGTAATGCAGGAACACGGCCCTCTTTCTTTTCTCCTCTTTTATATCTATTGCTTCCAGGAAATTCTCAAACCGATTTAACCATTTTCTCCAGTTATGAGAGAGATTAGTGACATCAGTCATATCAAACTGTGGGAAAGTGTGCAAGTATTCAGCCATGATGGAGTCTCTCAGTGGCGCTGGCGTGTGAAGCAGTAGAGCAGGGGTCAGTACTCACAGTAGCAGGTGATTCAATCCCATCCTCATTACCAGTTGTTATGTCAACACGGTGTAAGGAATTTAAGAGAGAGTAAGCTTTAACTGTATTTTATTCTTCTCCTCTTTTCCTCCAGCACACAGCATAACATTTTCTCCTCAGGCTATAACTGAAACTGAAACTAAACTCAACTCCCGCCCTCACTTTCTTAAAGAGACAGATCTAATTCTTATACATTACAGCTGCCAATTATTTTCTCCTTGGACAGTAATTGTCCAATGTAGATACGGCTGCGGTTTAGGGGTAGTAGGATTGGAATTTTTGAAAAGCGAAGTATAGATGTGGAGATCAGTAGTTTCTCTGTTTTGAAGAATTGTAATGTAATCAGGCAAAACAAAAACACTTGTAATATTCTCATTAAGATAGTTTTTCCATTTCTGGCAGTGAAAGGAGACACAGACACACCAATCTGCCACTTGTGGCTCCGCAGCTGATAAAACTCGGTGGACGGTGGCATCACAGAACTCCAGCACTCAGTCAGGTATTATTCCCATATTTACTTCAGACCTCAACGGTTCTAGTTGGCTTTCATCTTTAGGGGCGGTGTACAGCCTTCCCTTATATTCTCATTAATTATGTATATGCACTACTACTTAGAGCCTGGGAGTGTCTTTCCTCTGGTTTTTACTATTACATATGTCTGACTGCTTGTCTGGTTTCTGTGGAGCCATCCACCACTGGTGTACTCTGTCATATCCCTATTTTATTCTCTTGTTGTTTGTATTATTTTCAATAAACTTTTTGCTACCTTTAGTATATTTCGTGGTGTTTAGTTTGTATATGATTTTCTATTATATCCTGGCACCGTCAGTGACTCTTTCTGCACTACCCTTTCATACTGTTTTGGGGTGCAGGCCTTGTATTTTTTGATTGAAGCTGATAAAACTCCCAGCATCCCTGTATGGGCAAAGTAGTGCGACAAGAGGAAGGAGGCCACGACTGATAAAAAAAATTATACACAGAGAAGAGAGGTAGTGACTAAGCAGACACCAGAAGTGCCGACAGGTATAAAGTGCTTTGAGAAATGAGGCTGCTTTTGAGAACTACAAGCCCCAGAATGTCCTACGTGTAGTTTCCAAGCCTGAGGTTGTAGGACCGTTGGGCAACTAAATGTGCATCAGAACTGCAGATAAAAAAAACCCTCAATGCTATGGCCATAAAGTGACATCCATGAATCTGCAAACAAGAGGGTTCAGGGTAAGGGAGGGGGAATTACTGAAAATCTAACAGCATCGCGCCACTTTTTAGCCCAAAATTTAAGAGAGAAGGTGGATAGAAGGCAAAGTATTGTGAGGGTAAGTGAAGCTTATTGCAATAGGTTGCATCTGTATGTAGAAAAACATTTAAAAATATATTATAAACATATAAATAATGCTTTGATCTGTGGATGGATGTAAGACCAGAGCTGTGGCCAGGACCCGCCTGTGAATATTGTAAATTTGCTATAGCCACAACCACACTGACTCTAACAAAAAAAAATTCACTTTCTTGGTCGTTTCTATTATTACACAGTGAACATAATAAGAAGAAAAGACACAGAAATTTCTGTTTTTGTTTTTTCCAAAATTCCGCCCCACCATGAATTTTTTCCCACTTTTGTCAGTACAAAAAAAAAAAAATGTGGAGAGTTTTCTTTGTACGAGGGAAGGGTGAGGAGTCGGTTGGGATTTGTGTTTATTTTTTTATTGAAAGATTTTCGTATTTTTCAAAAAATGCTAACGAAAAACATGGCTGGAGATGAGACCCCCATATAGAACATTCTGTATATAGACCTACGTGTGTAGTCAGCGACTTTGGGCACGCTGGATGGTGGCGCTGTCTGGGGCGAGGTGCCGGCTTTTGGGACCTGAGGGCAGGGCCGGCGTCAGCACCCGACACACCCGGGCAAGTGCCGGGGCCCTGACAAGACGGGGGGGGGGGGGCCACTCACGCAGTCATAGATCCATCTGGCCGCTTACCCTTCCAATTTGCGCTGGCACAAGCATCTTCTCAGTCAGTGCAGGGCCAGGCACATAGGGGTTAAGGACACAGCGAGCGTGATATTGTGGGCGGAGAGAGCACGTTCTCCTGCTCTGCTCTCCTGGCTGCATGCAGTGCTGAACTTATCAGGCACAGGCAGATTCCGGAGGAGCTCCTACAGGCGCCTGAGTGAGTGCCATGCTATTGCTGTATATTCTGACAGTCTGGGTGACCTGGGGCGGCCATGGGCTGGGCGGCTGCAGCTGATTATATATATATATATATATATATATATATATATATATATACACACACACACACACTACAGCCGCCGCCCAGCCCAGGCCCCCAGCACAGCCTGTATAGATACAGTGTATATAATATATATACAGGACAGGTGCTGGGGGCCTGGGCTGGGCAGCTGTTGAAGTATATACACTGCACAGTACCACTCCCCTGTATATATACACTACACAGTACCACTCCCCTGTATATATACACTACACAGTACCACTCCCCTGTATATATACACCGCACAGTACCTCTCCCCTGTATATATACACCGCACAGTACCTCTCCCCTGTATATATACACCGCACAGTACCTCTCCCCTGTATATATACGCCGCACAGTACCCCTCCCCTGTATATATACGCCGCACAGTACCTCTCCCCTGTATATATACGCCGCACAGTACCTCTCCCCTGTATATATACACTGCACAGTACCTCTCCCCTGTATATATACACCACACAGTACCTCTCCCCTGTATATATACACCGCACAGTACCTCTCCCCTGTATATATACACCACACAGTACCTCTCCTCCTGTCCTGTATATATATACACTGCAGAATTTACAATAGCTTTCACTCATGTAAGAAGTGAAATCTGGCATTGTACTATACCTATATTTCTCTGCTGTATCTGGGCATCATGAATCGTGGTATGTGTTAAAGGGGGGGGGGGCCTACTGAGACTCTTTCGCCCGGAGCCCTCAAAAACCTGGAGCCGGCCCTGCCTGAGGGGTCAATGCATCTATAAGATAAAAAAGTTATAAAAGATTTATGCAGGATTATAAAGCTATTCACTACCAACCTGAGCGGCTCTTCCCATTACCATAAATCATCGTATACATTTTGTCTGGGAATTACTGGCTCTCTCCAGCGTCACTTATCAGGTGACCTTCACAACTACGTCTGATCGTCATGTGCCTGCCAAGACGCAGACATGACTGACGGCCATCATGAGCCGCTTGTAATAGAGTGATCGGTGCTGGTCGCACACAAGTCCTGGCGATGGGACGTCATCAGGACAGATCACCTTCTGATAAGGAGGCAACCATATTTAGATGGCGGAAATTGCAACAAAAGTCTGTGACATCCAAAATCACTATGTGCATCTATAGAATATGCAGGGTCGGAATCATTAGGAATGGATTATCAGAAGGGGTCTATGCGACAAGGATGTGGTGCGGGCTACTAGATTATTACTGTATTTAACCCCTCGCTGGTTACCTGCTGTGCAGTTATAAGTGATGAGCAGCCTACTTTTCCTCCCACTGTCATCAGTTTCTGTCACCGCACAATCAGACAGAATCCCATCTCTCCAGGTGATGCAGTGACCACCTTTATCATAGAAAACATTACCACCAAACATCACCATTCTCATCCAGGATCACTGCCAGGTCCCTGCATTCGATTTTCAGACGGTGGAATGTCTCCTTGTTGTAATCCTTGAAACATACCGTGTCCGGCCGGCAGGACAGTGAGACCCCATCTGAAAGATAGGAAGAATATGTCATCACTGCTGCGCTCCATACCAACTGCGACTACCGGCCATGGAGGAGGAGGACACCTGCGGCGACTACTGTAGTAGAGTCAGGTGTGTGCCAACATGGTGGTATTCCGGGCACCTTATGATTCTACACAGAGTCTGCAAACGTGTCCCCTAACATCTTTATTACTGAGCCACCATTGGCGCTGTGATCAGAGACCCGACAAACCATATGGGGCCTGCACCCAAGACCAATAGTGGGTCTCCGGCCCACAAAGCCTCCGCCATAATTCATGGCCGGGGCCACCTCCTGACACTTAGATCCCAGCACTGGGGTCTAATGATATCCTGGGGCAGAATATATGGGAAAATATGATGTTAGAAGCAGGGCTGTGGAGTCTGAATAAAATAGACCAACTCCTAAAATATATAGTAAATTGGGTGCAGTAGTACAGTGCAAGATATGCTGTACATGTTTTTATAATAGATTTAAGAGGAGAAAATTAGTCAAAAAATGCTAGTACTTGAAAAAATGAACAAACTTTATTAAATCACATACACAAAAGATAAAAACCATTTTATATGTAGCGCACGCAATTCATTGAGCAACCAATATATGGCATAATAATATGAGGTAAGTGACAAAGTTAACAACTAAGTGAGTGCTGGTAAAACATGCCTGCACAAATGGGATAACATTAAATACAAAAGTGCTGCGTGAAAAAGGTACAAAGCTAAATGCCACAGAGTGTATAAGAGGTAAAAGCTGCTAGATACAGCTGTGACCAATACAAATCCATGTGGATATCAAATGCTGCCAGCACCAATCTTCCACTCTAACAACTATAGACTAACGAAGACTAACATAAGTCAGTCCAACAGTCTCCTGACATTATAGACATTAACCACAGCAATGTGTAGTAAAGATACATAGTTACCCATATTAGTGCCAGGTCATGCGTCCCGGACCCCACTCCCCAACGCACGTTTCGGTGCGAGATCACCTTCTTCAGGGGGCGTGGCTTAAACAGGAAACAGTCCCTCCCTTTATATCCGGCGTGCAAGATCACCTGATCCAGGAAAAGCAAATACAGGCGAGCCTGCCACGCAGGCGCACCACTGAAGCGGCCGCAAACACAGTGCATCCATGTCTCCACCCCGTAGCAAAACCACGTGGGGTGACTGATGCCAGACACCTACACGCAGCAAGCCAATCAGAGAGGAGACAACAGAGCGCAGAAAGAAGCGGACATGCTCGCAAAGATGTAACAGCAGCCTGTAAGTATGATATGTCTGAGCTCTGTACGCTATTACCATTATGTACAAAAACAAAACCATGTCTCAAAATTACTAATAAGGCACCATAAAACACCAACAATTATATGGGTCAGATCAACGCAGATAAGATTCCAACAAAATACTTAAAATCACCCTGTTATACAGGAGCGTAGTCAAAAAAGTAAACGGAAATGCTGCGCATGCGCTAACCCCCGCACGGCCAGGCTGAACGTGGGACGACCGGTGCCTAGCCGTCACCTCGCAGCCAAGGACGGCAGTCAGGGCAGCACAAAAAGAAAAACGCAACAGACCGTGGGCATCATGACCCGCATACACACATGTATAGGTCACATCTGTAAAGGCCCCGTCTCACTTAGCGAGATCGCTAGCGAGATCGCTGCTGAGTCACAAGTTTTGTGATGCAACAGCGACCTCAGTAGCAATCTCGCTATGTTTGACACGTACCAGCGACCCGGCCCCTGCTGCGTGATCGCTGGTCGTGTTGGAATGGCCTGGGCCGTTTTTTGATCGTTGAGGTCCCGCTGACATCGCTGAATCGGTGTGTGTGACACCGATCCAGCGATGTCTTCACTGGTAACCAGGGTAAACATCGGGTTACTAAGCGCAGGGCCGCGCTTAGTAACCCGATGTTTACCCTGGTTACCATCGTAAATGTAAAAAAAAAAAACCAGTACATACTCACCATCTGATGTCCGTCAGATCCCTTGCCGTCTGCTTCCCACACTGACTGAGCGCCGCAAAGTGAAAGTGAAAGTACAGCACAGCGGTGACGTCACCGCTGTGCTCTGCTCTCACTGTACGGCAAGCAGACGGCAAGGGACCTGACGGACATCAGATGGTGAGTATGTACTGTTTGGTTTTTTTTACATTTACGCTGGTAACCAGGGTAAACATCGGGTTACTAAGCGCGGCCCTGCGCTTAGTAACCCGATGTTTACCCTGGTTACCCGGGTGCTGCAGGGGGACTTCGGCATCGTTGAAGACAGTTTCAACGATGCCGAAGTCGTTCCCCTGATCGTTGGTCGCTGGAGAGAGCTGTCTGTGTGACAGCTCCCCTGCGACCACACAGCGACAAAACAGCGACGCTGCAGCAATCAGCATCGTTGTCTGTATCGCTGCAGCGTCGCTGTGTGTGACGGGGCCTTAAGATCAATAGACCCTAGTGTGATAGTAACAGTAAACACATGTACAATCAATACACTTAAAAATAGACAAAAGGACATGGTATTATTTAGTACATGGAGACTGCCAGAGAGATTAAATGGCCGCAACCAGAAAGTCCAACCATATCATCCAAATAATCGTATAATCATGTCACATAGTTACAATCCATATTAATGTCCCAGATCTCCTCATTGTATGGATAAGAATAGAGACAGCTCTTCTTGTTAATTGTAGACAGGTCCTCCACAACGCCGGAAGATATATCTTAAAGGGCATATCATGTATGTTGAAACATATATATCATATATGGTTAATCACTAAAAGGAAAGAACAAAATAAATAAAATAAAGTTAAAAGCCAATTTAAAATCAAAAGACAAAGGGCGGCAGCGAACAGGAATAGGGCAACAAGAAAACCGATTACATATGAAATGGTCAGAGGAACGAAGCAAAACCCTGGGACTCATTTAATCCCTTGGGGGACATTGTGCCCAGGATAGCAATCCACCTACACTCTTTTTGGGCTAACAAGCGTTTAATGTTCCCACCACTGATACCCAGTTGGATATGCTGAATGCCCCCCTGACCATAAAAGATTTCGGATTACTCTGGTGGAATATTTTAAAGTGCCTTGGTATAGTTTTTAACAAGGTCATCTCTGTAACTGTGGCTGCTGCAAGCATGTCGCGTATGTGCTCGCAGGTGCGTACTCTTAGCTGTCGTGATATCAAACCAATATAAATTTTTTGACAGCCACAAGTAGCATAATATATCACCTGTGTAGTAGCACAGGTGATATATTGGCTGATATTAAATTCCCGCATTATGCATACCATCAGATAAGGTGAAAGTGGCTGTTCTTAAGATGTTCTTGCATGCTATACATCTACCACAGGGAAAGCAGCCCTGTGGCGGCCCACGAGAGCCAAACAGATTTCTTACTCCAGGGGCATAATGGCTCTGGACCAACATATCGCCCAAGTTTGGACTTCTTCTAGCTGTCATTAGTGGATCTTTTGGTAAGTATTTCAACAAAACAGGATCCGTCTGAAGTACACCCCAATGGCGCCTAAGACTCTCCCTCATCTGCGACCACTGACCATTAAACGTGGATATGAACCTAATTTGATCATCATCTTTTTTGGTTCTAGTCTGACAGTGTAATAAGGTAGATCGATTGCTTCTTTTTGCTCGTACGTAGCCTCGTTTTATACAACGTTCACTGTATCTGCGCATCCGAAACCTATCACGGAGATCTGCTGCCTGGGTCTCAAACTTCCCTTCGGATGAGCAAATACGCCTCATCTTAAGGAATTGGCCTACTGGGATGGCCCTAATGGTGGCCCCCGGATGACTCGAACTCGCATGTTGCAGTGCATTGACCGAGGTGGGCTTCCGATAGACGTCCATCTGTACTTGCAAATGTTCATCAACTAATATTTTGACATCCAGGAAGTCCACCTTGGCCCTGCTATACTTGTAAGTCAATCTGATGTTTAAAGTGTTGGAGTTCAGGTCATCCATGAAGCTCTGTAGCTGCTGCTCACTACCCTGCCACACAATAAACAAATCATCTATATAACGCAGCCAGCATTGCACATGGTCCGCGGCCTGAACGCCCTCCCCCCAAAAAACTCCCCTCTCCCAATATCCAAGGAAGAGATTGGCAAAAGAGGGCGCACAGGCCGCCCCCATGGCAGTGCCACATTGCTGCAAATAAAAAAAATCACGAAAAACAAAAAAATTATGGGTCAGGATATACTGGAGCAGCTCCAGAATGAACTCACACATAGGGCCATCCCAACTTGCTACTATCAAGAAAAAAGCGTCAGGCATCCAAACCGTCACTGTGTCGGATGCACGTATACAGCGACTCAATGTCTGCCGTCAAAAGTAACATTTCCCTATCTAGGGTCATGCCATCAATTCTAGCTAAGACATCCATTGTATCGTTTTGTAATGTATTCATAATAATTTGGGAAAGTTATGAAGTGTCCTATAAACGTCTGTTCTGTTCCTGAACCAAGGATCTGGGCTTTTAGATGAGATGAATCTGTGCTGTACTTTACCCTATTTTGCGGATTATAAGATGCACCCCAAATTTTGAGGAGAAAAGTAGGAAAAAAAAAACCTTGTTTTAACAAAATGGTGGTGCTTCTTATAATCCATGCGTCTTATTGCTTACCGGGGGGTGGTGGCTGCGGTGAATCGGGTTCCCAGGGTCGCTGCTGGAGGAAGCAAGAGTGGATTGTTGCTGAAGGCTGGGATTGTCACGGGGAGACTAGGTGAGCGAGAGCTAATAACCCGGGCCCCTGCAATTTCCCTCAGACTAGGGAAATCCTGACTGACCCTCTACCTGGAGTTTACACTGATGGTGTGCATGTCCAGGCCTCGAACCTCACCCTGTCTCCTGTTTCAACCCTAGGCTGAAACCTCCACCCACCACCCAGTGAAGAGGTAATACACCAATACCCACAGTTAGCACAGACAAGGATAAAGGAAAATATACACCACGCCGCAGTCACTCAGGAATACACTATAAATGTGCAGGGCAAAATAAATACAAATATAGGAAGGAGTAAATAAGACTAAGGAAAATACACCACCAGCAACGAATCTCCAACAACCAGCTCTCCACTCCAGACCGAGATAACAACGCACAAGACAGAAGCTATAATCGGCGACGCCCAATGATCAGGAGAACTATTTAAAGGCAATGGGCATGGCCCAGCTTCCAATCCGAGGATCAGGTAAATTAACCCCGGAACAGCTAGATAAAATCTAGCCGACGCCAATGAGCAAATAGTGGTCAAAAGCGGAATTACCGCTGTCTGTCGAACGACCTGGTCTGAACAGCGTCCGACATGACAGTACCCCGCCTTCTACGAGGGACCCCAGGGCCCTCACGGCTTATAGGACCCGGCTTGTCTGGATGGCGACGATGAAAAAACCTGACCAGCCGATCCGCATGAATATCCGAGGCTGGTACCCAGGACCTCTCCTCAGGCCCATAACCACGCCAGTGTACCAAGTACTGTAAAGTGCGATGCACTACACGAGAGTCAACCACCTTGGAGACTTCAAACTCCAAATTACCATCCACCAAGACTGGAGGTGGCATAGGCGCCGCGTCCACAGAACCCACCACCTTCTTTAGAAGAGACCTGTGGAACACGTTGTGTATCTTATACACCGTAGGGAGCTCCAATCGGTACGCTACTGGGTTAATGACGGCGGTGACCCTAAATGGACCAATAAACCGTGGACCCAATTTAAGGGATGGTATTTTGAGTCTTATGTTTTTTGTGGATAACCACACCCAGTCATCCACACTCAGGTCCGGACCTGGCACACGCCTACTGTCAGACACACGTTTGTACCTAGCACCCACACTCAACAGGCGCTGTTTAACTCTCCTCCAGACTGATGACAATTGTGCTCCTAACTGATCCTCCTCCGGAACGCCGGAAGAGCCCCTCTGACTCAAGGTACAAAATTGAGGATGTAGCCCGTAAACACAAAAAAACAGAGACTCCCCAGACGACTCCTGGCGGTGATTATTGATGGCAAACTCAGCCAAAGGAAGAAAGGTAGACCACTCCTCCTGGTTATCAGAGACAAAGCAGCGTAGGTACTGTTCCAAATTTTGGTTCATACGCTCAGTCTGACCATTTGACTGAGGATGGAACGCTGAAGAATGAGACAACTTGATCCCCAGCTGTGAGCAAAATGCTTTCCAAAATTTTGCCACAAACTGAGACCCCCTATCAGACACGATGTCAGACGGAACCCCATGAAGTCTGACCACCTCCTACACAAATACCTGAGCCAGAGTCTTAGCGTTAGGCAACGAAGGCAAAGACATAAAGTGCGACATTTTAGAAAACCGATCAACAATCACCAAGATGACCGTGTTCCCAGCTGATGAGGGCAAATCAGTGATGAAATCCATGGAGATTTCCGTCCATGGCTTACTAGGTACTTCAAGAGGAAGTAGTGTGCCAACAGGACGGGAGCGGGGCGTCTTAGCCCTAGCGCACGTGGTACAAGCTGACATGTATGAGACCACGTCCTGTCGGATCTTGGGCCACCAAAACCGACGTGACACCAACTCCAAGGTACCTCTAACCCCTGGGTGGCCAGCCAGGACAGCATCATGATGCTCCGCCAAAACCTTTAAGCGGAGATGAAGCGGTACAAAAGATTTGTTGATGGGAAGCTCAGATGGTACCTCCTCCTGAGCCTCGGCAATCTCAGCCTCAACCTCGGTAGTGAGAGCCGAAACCACAACACGCTTTTGGAGGATGGGTACTGGATCTTCCCGAGGTTCTCCCCCCGGAAAACACCTGGACAGAGAATCCGCCTTAGTGTTTTTAGACCCCGGTCTGTAAGTGACAACAAAATTGAACCGCGTGAAAAACAATGCCCAGCGAGCCTGCCTGGGGGACAGACGCTTGGCTGACTCCAAATACAGCAGATTCTTATGATCGGTAATAACAGTAACCTGATGTACCGACCCCTCCAAGAAGTGTCGCCATTCCTCAAAGGCCAACTTGATTGCCAACAACTCCCTGTTGCCGATATCGTAGTTACGTTCGGCGGACGACAGTTTCTTGGAGAAATAGGCGCACGGACGCAAACCACTCAAAGATGAGCCTTGAGATAGTATCGCCCCCACACCAACCTCAGACGCATCGACTTCCACAACAAAGGGTTTTGATACGTCTGGCTGCACAAGAATGGGGGCTGAAACAAAACTGTTCTTAAGAAATTCAAATGCGCGCACAGCAGCCTCAGGCCAAACGGAGAAATTGGTACCCTTTTTAGTCATGTCAGTTAGCGGTTTAGCAATGATGGAAAAATCCTTGATAAATTTCCTATAGTAGATAGAAAACCCAAGGAACCGCTGAGGTGCTTTCAGGTTATCAGGACGTTCCCAATGCAGCACCGCTTGCACCTTAGCGGCGTCCATTTTAAAACCAGAAGCAGACACAATATAACCCAAGAAAGGCTACTCTTGAACAGAAAATACACATTTCTCAAGTTTAGCATACAGCTTATTCTCTCTGAGAAGCTGTAACACCTGCCTGACATGATTTAAATGAGCATCACGGTCGCAAGAATATATGAGGATGTCATCTAGGTACACGATAACGAATTTCCCCAAAACATGCGAGAACACATCATTGATGAAATGTTGGAACACTGCAGGTGCGTTAGTCAACCCAAAAGGCATCACCAAATTTTCAAAATGACCCTCAGGGGTATTAAAAGCCGTCTTCCACTCATCACCTTGACGGACTCTTATGAGGTTGTACGCCTCCCTGAGGTCAAGCTTGGTAAACCACTTAGCACCCGCCACCTGGTTGAACAAATCTGGTATCAGTGGCATCGGGTATGGATCACGAACCGTAATCTGGTTCAACTCCCTGAAATCCAAACACGGGCGTAATCCGCCATCTTTCTTCTTCACGAAGAAGAACCCTGCTGCCACTGGCGAGGATGACGGCCTGATGTGCCCTTTGCTCAAGCTTTCAGCAATATAATCTTTTAACGCTTGTCTCTCCGGACCGGAGATGTTAAACATCCTTGCTTTAGTCAACTTGGCCCCTGGTTTAAACCTGATAGAACAGTCATAGGGACGATGTGTCGGCAACTCTGAACAACCCTTTTCAGAGAAACACATCCACAAAATCCAGAAGTGACTCCGGAACGCTTGAAGTCAGCGCAGCCACACATGTGGCCAGGCAATTCTCCTGGCAGAACTCGCTCCACTGAATTATGTCCTGAGTTTTCCAGTCAATTACCGGGTTGTGCATGGACAACCAAGGAAAACCCAAAACCACCTGAGCAGGAAGATTCCCGAGCACCTTACATGTAACCCGCTCGGAATGTAGAACCCCAATGTGGAGTTTCACCTCAGCCACAAATTCAGTAATCTCCCCCTGAGAGAGAGGAGCAGCATTGATGGTGACCACGCGGATAGGATGAGACAGTTTTTCAATCCTAAAACCTGCTGTGCGCGCAAACTCCTCATCAATGAGATTTGTGGCTGAACCACTATCCACAAAAACAGTAATTGGCAGCTCACTGCCAGCGATAAAAACCTTAGCAGGGAGCATGCATTGAGAAACCACCATGGAGGATATACATAAGCTCAGATTGGTCTCCTCCACACCCTCTGAGCTTAGAAGTTTTCCGCCGTTGCGTTTTTCTTAGACAGCAGAGGACAGATGTTAATAAAATGACCAGTTTTACCACAGTAAAAACAGGCTCCCTGCTTCCTGAGCTCAGGGGCTCGACGCTTCACATGTGACACCCCTGCGATTTGCATAGGCTCCGTGGGCTCACCTGCAGCAACCTCACATGAACCTAAACCCTCTCCCATAGGCGGTGTCTCATGCTCCCCCTGACGCAAACGTCGATCAATGCGGACAACCAGACCGTTTCATAGCGGAAACTAGAGAAGCAGGAGTCTCGTACATCAGAAGGGCTTTTTTAACCCTTCCAGAAACCCCATGAATAAACTGACTCCGCAATGCTGGATCATTCCATTGTGTATCGATCGCCCAGCGATGAAATTCAGAACAGTAATCCTCTGCAACTCGCTCCCCCTGGCGAATAGTGCGTATCTTAGATTCTGCTAGAGCCATTCTGTCAGGTTCATCGTAGATTTTTCCAAGAGAGGAAAAAAAACTCTCCATAGAGTCAAATGCAGCAGAATCAGATGGCAAAGAAAACGCCCATGCTTGAGGATCCCCACTTAACAATGACAAAACCAGGCCCACACGCTGAGCCTCATTACCCGAGGAGATCGGGCGCATACGGAAATATAGTTTGCAAGCTTCACGAAAAGAAACAAATTTACTGCGTTCCCCAGCAAATTTTTCAGGCAAAGGGAATTTAGGCTCAGCAACTCTTCCTGTCACTCCAGCTTGCACATTAGATACTGCTAGTCCCTGTTGCTGAACTGCCCCCCTCAACTCAGTGACCTGTAGGGACAGCGCCTCCAACTGGCGGGTTATGGAAGTCACGGGATCCATGACAAAAGAAAAAAAAGAAACCTTTTTTTTTTTTTTCTTTTTTGTTGTTGGGCCGATTATAATGTCACGGGGAGACTAGGTGAGCGAGAGCTAATAAACCGGGCCCCTGCAATTTCCCTCAGACTAGGGAAATCCTGACTGACCCTCTACCTGGAGTTTACACTGATGGTGTGCATGTCCAGGCCTCGAACCTCACCCTGTCTCCTGTTTCAACCCTAGGCTGAAACCTCCACCCACCACCCAGTGAAGAGGTAATACACCAATACCCACAGTTAGCACAGACAAGGATAAAGGAAAATATACACCACGCCGCAGTCACTCAGGAATACACTATAAATGTGCAGGGCAAAATAAATACAAATATAGGAAGGAGTAAATAAGACTAAGGAAAATACACCACCAGCAACGAATCTCCAACAACCAGCTCTCCACTC
Organism: Ranitomeya variabilis; assembly: GCF_051348905.1. Taxonomy (NCBI): domain Eukaryota; kingdom Metazoa; phylum Chordata; class Amphibia; order Anura; family Dendrobatidae; genus Ranitomeya; species Ranitomeya variabilis. The sequence goes on along the minus strand of NC_135233.1, from coordinate 251,386,491 downwards.
CAGACCGAGCTAACAACGCACAAGACAGAAGCTATAATCGGCGACGCCCAATGATCAGGAGAACTATTTAAAGGCAATGGGCATGGCCCAGCTTCCAATCCGAGGATCAGGTAAATTAACCCCGGAACAGCTAGATAAAATCTAGCCGACGCCAATGAGCAAATAGTGGTCAAAAGCGGAATTACCGCTGTCTGTCGAACGACCTGGTCTGAACAGTGTCCGACATGACAGGGATGAGGGGGTGTTCGGATGTGCGCCGCTGCGGGGGTTCTGCCGACATTTTGTGAAAGCCCAGAGCCCCACACTTACGGTACATGGTTTACTGTGCACATGCACAGATGGAGATCTCGACACCAAGATCTCTGAAGATGAGATCCTCCACCTCCCGGCAGCCATTTCCCAGAGTCCACCGCACAGTAAACCATGTACCATAACTACGAGGGCTCTGGGCTTTCACAAAATGTCAGCAGAGCCCCCGCACCACTGAACACCCGCAGCGGCGCACATCAGAACACCCCCTCATCCCAGCCTGCGGCAACACTCCACTCCTGCCTCCTCCAGCAGCGACCCTGCTCCACCGCTGACGGTAAGGTATATCCACATTATAAGACGCATCCCCCATTTTCTCCCCAAATTTGGGGGAGAAAAAACATGTGTCTTATAATCCAAAATATACAGTATGTAGATGACAGTAGTAACCAGTGCTGTGGAGACGGAGTCAGGGATATTGAGGAGTCTGAGGTTTTGCTTACTGGTTCCAGAGACCTGGTTAGAAGCCACAAGCTCCTTAGCTAGGTTTATAATCTCTGTGCAATAGTACAATATACTGTAAAATACCCATAGCCAAGGCGCTCCACACCATCTGCATGTAGCAGATATATTCTTCACTTTTCAGATCTGAAAATTGTTACAATATTCATTGGTTTCTGAAATCTCATAATACAGGGAGAAAGCAGCTGAAAATTACTACAGTATGTTACCCATGTCTGTTGTGCAGCAGAAAAGCCGTGGATGAAATGTAATGCAGTATGTAACCACAGCTGGGCTGGAAAGCACAGGACAGACTAATCTGTCAGGGATGCAATATCACCAGACTGTAGGATGTTCACCAGGTCCTACAATAAGTTAGCCACGCTTGTCCTGATCTGCAGAACTGGAAAAATCAGCCCTAACACAAAACGTCCCATTACATCCTGTGTCAGCTGCGGGTGGATGGAGTTCAGGAGCTGCTTTACAGGGGTATGTAGCGACAGCAGCAACCAGAGCCAACTCTGATCACTTACATGCTCCCCTCTTTCTCTAACGAGCATAAGGCAGTATGGAGTCTATTACCGTCTCCCTCACTACAGGGCGTCACCAGAGACACACACTGGTCGGCCTTTAAAAGTATTTTCTTTACAACAACATCAAATGAGTACATGCATGGCTGAAATAACGACAGCACCAGACTCCTGTTGGCCTAGTCCATTTCAGTGATAACACAAACTGCAGTTTTTAAATGAAGGTTTTTATTATTAAGGGAAAAAGAAAACCAAACCTCCAGGGCCTTGTGTGAAAAAGGGATTGCCCTCTACACCTAATAACTGATTGGGTCACCTTTAGCAGCAACATCTGCAATAAAGTGTTTGCAATAACTGGCAATGAGTCTTTTACAACGCTCTGGAGGAATTGTGGCCCACTCATCTTTACAGAATTGTTGTAATCCAGCCACAATGGAGTTTCTGAGCATGAACTGCCTTTTTAAGGTCATGCCACAGCATCTCAATCAGAGAAAGGCCAGGCCTGCAGTTCTTTGGATGTTGTTGTGGTAGTCTTTTGTGACCTCTTGGAGGTGTCTTCACTGAGCTGTTGTGAAGGTTCGCCACGGTTCCATGTTTTCACCATTTGTGGATAATGGCTCTCACTGTGGTTTGCTGGTCTCCCAAAGCTTTAGAAATGGCTTTATAACTTTTTCCAGACTGATAGATCTCAATTACTTTGTTTCTCATTTATTCCAGAATTTCTGTGGATTGCAGCATGATGTCTAGCTTTTGAGGTCCTTGTGGTCTACTTTAGTTTGTCAGGCTGGTCCTATTTAAGTGATTTCTTGACTGAGAACAGGTATGGAAGTAATCAGATACAAGAACAGAAACTACTTAAAGTATAAAAAGCCATAAAATTAGTACTAATCAATGAGAATTTGATGGGAGACACTCAAATTAAACAAACATGATTAAAAAACACCACTAGTAGGACATGATATAAAAAAAAAATATACATATTAAAAAGAGGAGGCACAGCTATAGGTTTACGAGAGTAAGTCCGAGAGTATTATATATTTAGGAAGTGCAAAGGCACACTATAATTGTTAATTTCCAAACAAAAAAAGTATAAAGTGCAGTGCAGGATAAAATGTCAAATATAATATAAAGTGCAGTGCACATGCAAATTATGTTGCCTTAGTTATCAAATTAGATCAGAAAATAACCTCTCTCTCAGTCCCTGAGGAAGCAACATGCGAAACTCATGTTGGAGTGTGAGGTGACAGCAGTGGTATTCACAGCACGAATTCAGGTTGGTAACTTGATTTACTTAATATCCTGGAATCTCCTACCATAATATGTCTGTATCTATTAACCATAATTGTCTCACTTGAGGTTATTTTCTGATCTATTTTGATAACTAAGGCTGCTTTCACACATCATTTTTTTGCCGTCAACCACAATACGGCGACTTTTGAAAAAAACAGATCTGTCGCAAATTGTGAAAAACTGATGAGGGAGATCTTGTGCGCGCGAGAGAGGGAGACCGCAGAATGGAAAATGTAAAAAACAGCGCATGCTCGGTGTAAAAAAAACCAAAACGTATCCGATGCCGGATTGCATCATATGACTGATCCGGTGCCATAGGCTTCCATTCTAGCAAAAGCCAGATGGAGCCAGATCGCTGTCCGTTTTTTTTCCATGGACACAAAAAACGTTACCATGTCAGTTTTCTCCGGCCATGGGAAAACACATTTTCAACAGTTCCGGCGAAAAATGGATGAAACATGAGGCCATCCGTCACTAATACAAGTCTATGAGAAAAAAAAAGATCCGGCGGCAATTTTTGCCAGATCCGTTTTTTTCAAAATTCGCCGGATTGTGACTGACTGCAAAAAACTGGTGTGAAAGCAGCCTAAGGCAACTTAATTTGCATGTCCACTGCACTTTATACTTTTTTTGTTATGGATTTCACAATTATGGTGTGCATTTGCACTTTATAAATAGATTATACTCCCGGACATATACACCAATCGTGCTGTGTATGCTGCTCCGCCTCCTTTTTAATTACGGTATATGTATATAATTTTTATATCTTGCCCTTTAGTCTTGTGTTGTTAATCATGTTTGTTTAATTTTGGTGTCTCCAATAAAATGGTCATTGATTTGTACTATTTGTGGCTTCATTTATACTTTTCAAGTAGTTTCTATTCTTGTATCTTGCACTTTATCTACTTAATTATTGCTAAATATTGCATATATTTATTTTTATTAGGGTACGACTTCCTTTTTATTTAGGTTAAAAAATAGAATTACTAAAGGGAAAATTCCCTCACAGCATTGCCATCAAGTGAGAGCAATTAACTAAAGTAACCTCTTCAGTGATGCACTGCAGGAGCCATTGCCTCCTGTCAATGTGTCACTGGAGGCCCTATAGAGCAGTGACATCACCCGATGTCACTGTTCTATAGGGGAGATCGTCGTGGGACATTCGTTATTAATTGGACTACGTCGGAGAGGGAGTATACGGTTGGTTTATTATTTTTTGCAGGCGATCGAGGCGTCGCAGGAATTAGGCATGCTTGTAAGTATGGTGAAATTAAGAATATTAAAATATTTATTTATGGCTGTGTTTTTTGTTTAACTCTTTCACTACTCTAGGATTAATAATGGATAGGCATCTTATTGACGCCTCTCCATTATTAACTAGGCTTAATGTCACCTTACAATAGTAAAGTGACATTAATCCCTTATTACCCCATATCCCACTGATTACGGGAGTGGGAAGAGAGGGGCTAAGTGCCAGAATTGGTGCATCTTAGCGATGTGCCATTTCTGGGGTGGCTGCGGGCTGGTATTTGTAGCCGGGGGGGACAATTTCCATGGCCCTTTTCTAGGCTATGAATATCAGCCTGCAGCTGTCTGCGTAGCCTTTCTGGCTATAAAATATAGGGGGACCCCACGTCATTTTTTTTTTAGGTACTCCTATTTTAATAGCCAGTAAAGGTTATGCAGACAGCTGCAGGCTGAAATTCATTGCCTGTGAAGGGGCGATGGGTATTACCCCCTTCCCAGGCTACAAATATTGGCCCCTAGCTTTCCCCCTGTCGCAGAAAATTGTGCGGGAGCCCACGCCATATATTTTTTTTTAACTGAAACATTGTTCATTAAGAAACATGGATATGGATATATCTATGGATATAGATAGACATATGGATAGATGTATCTCTGTATGTATCTTTCTATCCCATATCTATCTATCTATCTATCTATCTATCTATCTATCTATCTATCTATCTATCCATCCCATATATATATATCTATCCCATGTCTATCTACACTGTGTACAGAATTATTAGGCAAGTTGTATTTTAGATGATTATTTTTATTATTGATCAACAGCTATGTTCTCAATCAACCCAAAAGACTCATAAATATCAAAACTGAGGCTATGTGCACACGTTCAGGATTTCTTGCAGAAATTTCCTGACAAAAACCGGACATTTCTGCCAGAAATCCGCATGTGTTTTTTTTGCGGTTTTGACGCGTTTCTACGCGTTTTTTCCCAATGCATTAAATAGCGGGAAAAACGCGAAAAATCCGCAAAATTAATGAACATGCTGCTTTTTTTTTACCGCGATGCATTTTTTTCGTGGAAAAAATGCACCATGTGCACAAAAATTGCGGAATGCATTCTAAATGATAGGATGCATATGTATGCATTTTTTATGCGTTTTTATCGCGTTTAAAAAACGCAAAAAATCCTGAACGTGTGCACATAACCTTAATATTTTTGGAAGATGGAGTGGTTTTTTTTAGATTTGGCTATCTTAGGAGGATATCTGTTTGTGCAGGTAACTATTACTGTGCAGAACTATTAGGCAACTTAATAAAAACCAAATAAATTCCCATCTTACTTATTTATTTTCACCAGGTAAACCAATATCACTGCACAAAATTTAGAAATAAACATTTCTGACATGCAAAAACAAAACCCCAAAAAATTAGTGCGCAATATAGCCACCTTTCTTTATGATGACACTCAGCAGCCTTCCATCCATAGATTCTGTCAGTTGCTTGATCTGTTTACGATTAATATTGCGTGCAGCAGCCACCACAGCCTCCCAGACACTGTTCAGAGAGGTGGACTGTTTTCCCTCCCTGTAGATCTCACATTTTTTGAGGGACCACAGGTTCTCTATGGGGTTCAGATCAGGTGAACAAGGGGGCCATGTCATTATTTTTTCTTTTTTGAGACCTTTACTGGCAAGCCACGCTGCGGAGTAGTTGGAGGCATGTGATGGACCTGCACCTGATACCCCAATACTGAGCCGCTGCTGCCGTACGTGTCTCTATTACTGCCCCTGATATCCCAATACTGAGCCACCGCTGCTGCCGTAGTGTCCCTATTACTGCCCCTGATACCCCAATACTGAGCCGCCGCTGCAGCCGTACGTGTCCCTATTACTGCACCTGATACCCCAATACTGAGCCGCTGCTGCCGTATGTGTCCCTATTACTGCCCCCGATACCCCAATACTGAGCCGCTGCTGCCGTATATGTCCCTATTACTGCCCCTGATACCCCAATACTGAGCCGCTGCTGCCGTATGTGTCCCTATTACTGCACCTGATACCCCAATACTGAGCCGCTGCTGCCGTATGTGTCCCTATTACTGCACCTGATACCCCAATACTGAGCCGCTGCTGCCATATGTGTCCATATTACTGCCCCTGATACCCCAATACTGAGCCGCTGCTGCCGTATGTGTCCCTATTACTGCACCTGATACCCAAATACTGAGCCGCTGCTGCCGTACATGTCTCTATTACTGCCCCTGATACCCCAATACTGAGCCGCCGCTGCTGCCGTATGTGTCCCTATTACTGCCCCTGATACCCCAATACTGAGCCGCTGCTGACATATGTGTCCCCATTACTGCTCCTGATACCCCAATACTGAGCCACTGGCGCCGTATGTGTCGGTATTACTCCACCTGATACCCCAAAACTAAGCCGCTGCTGCCTTATGTGTCACTATTACTGCACCTGCTGTGTGGTTCTCTGTGTCCTCTAAATTCTAAAGCAACTCTCTACAATATAGTAATGCCGGGTGCAAGTGCAGCGCCCCAGAGTCCTGGTCGTTGCAGTACTGTGGCTCCGCCGCTAAGGGGGACTATGGTACGTCTGATGGCACTGAAGGAGTTCATCTGACCAGGTATCACAGACACCAATACATTTCACAGTCTGGCCTCCAGGGGGAGCTAAGGGTTCTATTTATTAGGCCACTCCTCACATTCTGGTAAAACTGGGGGTTAGGCAGGAAGTGAGTTGAGAAAGCTGACTGGGTTAGAACCAGGCAACACCTTGTGGCAGAGGGTGTTGTGGGGGAAGATTCAGAGGGGTCCCTGTCAGGGGTGGGATCCTGACAGAGGCCTAGCAACCAGAGAGAACGTTACGGGACCGCGCCTGCACGATATAGCGGCGGTACCCCAAGAAAGGATAAGAAGCGAGATTTATTGTGCTGAGTGAGAAACGAGATCAACGCAACAAGGAGAATACCAGTAGGAGTCGTGCTGTAAGACGAGGCAACATCCTATTGAGGCGCATAACCGGTGGCCGGAATGCCGAGGAAGTATAGAGCTCCAAGCCAAACTTCAAACCTACAGCAGGACAGTCAGTTACAGGCGGGCTGTCTCACCCAGACCCAGGAAGACACAGGGGGGTAACAACAGGAGTGGGGCGACGCAAGAGTCCCGGAAGAGCTCCGAGCCTCCCGTCATACGGGTGCGTCCTAACCGTAAGATCAGGGGGACGTAGAGGGAGAACATCAGAATCGAGTTGTGAGGGAACACGAGAAACAGACACAACAGTTGTGGGGTACTATCCCGTAAGCACAGCAGGGGAGGACCACAACACAAGTGCAGGAAGGTAGGCACCGATTTCCACCTGCAAAGGGAACTCTGGAGGTGCCATCAGACCGGCCGGACTTGCGCAGCCCTGTTAACCGTATTCCGGATTGAGGACTCAGAAGCCTTCAGTAAAGAGGTAAAGAGACTGCAACCTGGTGTGCTCGTTATTTACTGCACCGCACTACCACCACCATCCACATCTATTATTGTACGCCCCTCAGCAGGGTCACGGACCGGGTCTAGCCACCGTGACAACCCTAGAGCAGAGACTCAGAGGCCCGGTACCGGGTACCCCTCGGCCCTGCGGCAGTGGGGGCGCTACAACTTGGCGTCATGAACAGGATCTACTTAAGCCTGAAGAATCAGGTCATGTGTGCCTTGGAACTGTGATTTATTGTGCTCGGACTGTGATTTATTGCAAGGACTGTGCTGTGCCACTTGCCGCCAAAATCCGCCGCCATTACAGCGCTGAGGAGAGCGCAGGAGAAGAAGAGGGGCGTGGAGTGGGCGTAGACAAACTGGAGAGCGCGAAAGACAATGGCCACCCAGTCTAAATATTTCTGTGTCCTGAGGACGTGTCCGTCAGCAGCCGAGGTCCGCCTCCTCATTCTCTTTGGAGGATGGAGACCATGGAGACGGGGCCGCCCACGAAAGAGACCGCGGGAAGAGGACACCAGAGAGGTAGCGAAAATGGCGACGCCGGGAGCACCGCGTGGGAACGACCCGACTCAGCGAGAAGCTGCACAGCCCGACACAGCCCCGGACACGCCATCGTTGCGGGAAATGACCCTTGCGGAGCTACCGATGGGCCGACCCCCCTGCCCGCCGTCCGAGGAGTGTGTGGCTGCAGCTGAGGCCCGGCAGATAGCCCTACCGCCTGGAAGCCGATGCCCGTGTGATCGCTCGGCTGGGCCAACCTACAGAGGTCCGCCTGTCTCCGGTGTCCCCCGCTTCTTTCATCCCGACCGTGGCGGAGTGCGAGCTGCAGGCACAGGGCCTGAGGATCCTGCCGGAGGTGGAGCACCTGCAGCGTCTGATGACAGCGTGGCGGAACAGACCCCAACCGGCAGCCCAGGTCGATCTGAGGAGCGTTGAGGAGGTTCCACCGTCGCACTGGGGTGTAGTGATATCCTTTAACTCCCAGAAAGGAAGGGGAGTTATCCAGGAGATCGGGGAGCCACTGCAGGTCCGTGTAGATCGGGAAGAAGTGGAGCCCTGCGGGGGAAGGTACGATCCCGACCTGGAGCCTGGCGATGCGGTGACCTACACCCGGTGGAGGAGGGAGGTCGGCTGGATAGCTCGGGGCGTCCAGCGATGTGTCGCACTCCAGGCCGATACCGGGGCATCTGAGGACGAGCCCCCTGCAGAGAAGGCGATGGAACCTGCCTCTGTGGAACCCCCGGAAGTCCGGGCTCACCGTGTGCCCCTGGGTCGCGCTTGCCCACGAGTAAGGAGGGCATCTCGCAGAGGGATCCTGTCGCTGCTGGAGCCAGGACCGGCCCTTGCTGCACCAATGCGACCCGTTGGCCGGGTGAGGCCTGGAAGGAGACCACCCCCTACACTACAAGAAGACTAAGTAAGCAAAAATGCTTTATTGATTGTACATAGTTAATTGTTTCCATTGTTTTGCTGCTAAAACCCGTCCAGGGTTAACTCTTAAAGGGATCCCTTTGTTGACCCGGGATCCCTATTGTTTTTGTCTGTTTTCTACCTTTTTGCACAAGTTATCAAAGGACTGCCGAATCATGGACGGTGAATGATTCAAAAACTGATCTTGTAAATAGTTTGCACCTTCTTAAAGGTGCTTTCTACTGGTTTTATAAGCGAAAGGACTCTTTGCGAAGACACTGGTCGCAGAACCAGCATCGGAGTCCTTACTGCAAACAGACTTGCAGCTTGAGAAGTTGCACTACCTCATAAAGACTTGGTCCCCTCTTAAAGGGGATGTTCATCAAAAGCACTTAAAGAATGATGATGTTTTGAAAGAAAGTACTAATAATGCTGATATGTAAAAGTTATATGTAGTTAACTGGTTGATTGTAAGAAATGTTTAATAATGTTAATAGAAGAATGAGGACAGGAAGTGAACCCGTAGGGGTTAGTGGTGAGTCCTCTTAGGAGCCATGTAGAGATGGCTCAGTGATCTCGAACTGAAAGAAAAATGATATGTTCTATACTGTGTATAGTAGTGGAAGGACAGTAGGCCCGGGCGGAAAGGGGCGGTCCTGTATAGAAAGGAGAGGCAGTAGGTCTGGAGCAGTTAGGACAGGCGGTCCTGCAGATATAAAGAAGGAGAATGCATAAAAGTTAATTAGCCTTATATGTGATATAAGAAGGTCTTTAGTGGATATAGCGAGTACGTCCTTAAAGGCAATGTTAAATTATTGTTCAAAGATTTTGCACTTAGTAGAATACCCGGTTGGGTAAGAAATGTATTTATAGTCTGTTATTGAAAGTATTTAACCATGTTTGTAACGTTCAAGTGTCCTCACCTCCCATAAAGGGAAGCTCTGTTAAAAAGTTTACTTGTACTTGCATTTTCAAAATTGTATGTCTTTTTGCTGACATGTATTGTTGTTTTCTTCCCAGTCCAGGAGTACTGGATTTAACCAGGGGGGAGTGCAGCGCCCCAGAGTCCTGGTCGTTGCAGTACTGTGGCTCCGCCGCTAAGGGGGGCTATGGTACGTCTGATGGCACTGAAGAAGTTCATCTGACCAGGTATCACAGACACCAATACATTTCACAGTCTGGCCTCCAGGGGGAGCTAAGGGTTCTATTTATTAGGCCACTCCTCACAGTCTGGTAAAACTGGGGGTTAGGCAGGAAGTGAGTTGAGAAAGCTGACTGGGTTGGAACCAGGCAACACCTTGTGGCAGAGGGTGTTGTGGGGGAAGATTCAGAGGGGTCCCTGTCAGGGGTGGGATCCTGACAGAGGCCTAGCAACCAGAGAGAACGTTACGGGACCGCGCCTGCACGATATAGCGGCGGTACCCCAAGAAAGGATAAGAAGCGAGATTTATTGTGCTGAGTGAGAAACGAGATCAACGCAACAAGGAGAATACCAGTAGGAGTCGTGCTGTAAGACGAGGCAACATCCTATTGAGGCGCATAACCGGTGGCCGGAATGCCGAGGAAGTATAGAGCTGCAAGCCAAACTTCAAACCTACGGCAGGACAGTCAGTTACAGGCGGGCTGTCTCACCCAGACCCAGGAAGACACAGGGGGGTAACAACAGGAGTGGGGCGACGCAAGAGTCCCGGAAGAGCTCCGAGCCTCCCGTCATACGGGTGCGTCCTAACCGTAAGATCAGGGGGACGTAGAGGGAGAACATCAGAATCGAGTTGTGAGGGAACACGAGAAACAGACACAACAGTTGTGGGGTACTATCCCGTAAGCACAGCAGGGGAGGACCACAACACAAGTGCAGGAAGGTAGGCACTGATTTCCACCTGCAAAGGGAACTCTGGAGGTGCCATCGGACCGGCCGGACTTGCGCAGCCCTGTTAACCGTATTCCGGATTGAGGACTCAGAAGCCTTCAGTAAAGAGGTAAAGAGACTGCAACCTGGTGTCCTCGTTATTTACTGCACCGCACTACCACCACCATCCACATCTATTATTGTACGCCCCTCAGCAGGGTCACGGACCGGGTCTAGCCACCGTGACAACCCTAGAGCAGAGACTCAGAGGCCCGGTACCGGGTATCCCTCGGCCCTGCGGCAGTGGGGGCGCTACACAAGTGCCCTAGAAAACAGTGCCCATATTTTGCCCCTAGAAAGTAATAATGCCCTGTGTGCCCCTTTGATATCCACAGTAACCTGAGTTCCCCTATGACAATAAGTGCCCACTTTACATTTAATAAAGTCCCGAGTCTCCCCCCCCGTACAGCTCTCCTATACACACCAAACTGACCCCTCACTGTATAGTACCACCCACACAGTATACTGACTCTTTAGTAGCCCCCAAACTGATGGCTCCAACAATGTATAATGACCCCCACTTTGTAATCTCCATACTGTATGATGGTCCCCTAGATAGCCTCCATATACAGTAGCATAATGCACCAAATAGTCCTCAAAATAGTATAATGCACTCCCCATAGGCAGGCTCTATAGCATATGCAGCGCCCCAGAGTCCTGGTCTTTGCAGTAATGTCGCTCTGCCACTAAGGGGAGTGATGTTACGTCTGACTGCACTAAAGGAGTTCACCTGACCAGGTAACACTCACACTACACTTCACACTCCGGCCACCAGGGGGAGTGGTTCTATCTAGTAGGCCACTCCTCACACTCTGGTAAAACTGGGGGTTGGACAGGAAGACAGAGAGAAGTAACTGGGAAGAGCTAGAGAGAGGACCTGTCAGGGATGGGATCCTGACAGATTCCTAAGAAAGGACAAGAAGCGAGGTTTATTGTGCTGAGTGAGAAAAGCAGGAATACAGCAAAGAGGCAATAGGACCAGAAGGAGTTGTGCTGTAAGACCGAGGCAACATCCTTCTGAGGCGCAAACAGTCGGTGGCCGGAACGCCGAGAAAGTAAGAGACTTTAAGTATTACTTCAAACCACGGCAGGGCAGCCAATTATAGGTTGGCTGTCTCACAAAAACACCTAAGCAGACAACGGAGGCAGCTGTGGGAGAGGGGCGACTCTAGAGTCCCAGAAGAACTCCAGGCCTACCCCGTCATACGGGTGCGTCCTAGCCATATTGCAGCGCCCCAGAGTCCTGGTCGTTGCAGTACTGTGGCTCCACCTCTAAGGGGAGCTGCGGTACGTCTGATGGCACTGAAGGAGTTCATCTGATCAGGTATCACAGACACCAATACATTTCACAGTCGGGCCTCCGGGGGGAGCTAAGGGTTCTATTCACTAGGCCACTCCCCACCATAGTGGGTAAACTGGGGGTCAGGCAGGAAGTTAGATCAGAAAGCTGACTGGGTTGGAACCAGGCAACACCTTGTGGCAGAGGGTGTTGTAGGGGAAGATACAGTAGGGTCTCTGCCAGGGGTGGGATCCTGGCAGAGGCTTGGCAACTTGAAAGAACGTAACGGGACCGTGCCTGCTCCGGGTAGCGGCGGTGCCCAAGGAAGGATCAGAAGCGAGATAGATTGTGCTGAGTGAGAAACGAGATCAAGCATAAGGAGAATACCAGTAGGGGTCGTGCTGTAAGACCGAAGCAACACTCTACTGAGGCGCACTACCGGTGGCCGGAACGCCGAGGGAGTATCATAATATCTAGCTTCAAGCAATACTCTAAACAGCGGCAGGACAGTCAGTCTAAGGCGGGCTGTCTAACTCATATCACCTATGCAGTCTTGGGGGGCAACTTGTGGAGAGGGGCGACTCTAGGGTCCCGGAAGAGCTCCGAGCCTACCCGTCAAACGGGTGCCGTCCCAACCAGGATATCAGGGAGGGACGGAGGATTAGCAGAACATCATCTAATCGAGTTGTGAGGGAACTTAAGAAACAGACACAACAGTTGTGGGGACTTTCCGTAAGCACAGCAGGGAAGGACCGCAACACCTAGCGCTAGTAGGAAGGCACCGATTTCCACCTGTGAAGAGAACTCTGGAGGTGCCATTGGACCGGCCGGACTTGCGCAGCCTGGTGAACCGTGTTCTGGACTGAGGACCCAGAGATCTTCAGTAAAGAGGTAAAGAAACTTCAACCTGGTGTCCTCGTTATTTAACCGCGACCTGCACCCCACAACTGCACCGCACCATCACAGCCTCACTACTACAGCAACACCACCATCATCCTTATCTATTATTCACTGTACGCCCCACGGCAGGGTCACGGACCGGGGCCTAGCCACCGTGACAACCCCAGAGCAGAGGCTCACAGGCCCGGAGCCGGGTACCCCTCGGCCCTGCGGCGGTGGGGGCGCTACAACTTGGCGTCACGAACAGGATCTACTTAAGCCTGAAAAGTCAGGTCATGTGTGCCTTGGAACTGTGATTAGTAGTGCTTGGACTGTACTTTATTGTAAAGACTGCGCTGTGCCATTTACCGCCAAAATCCGCCGCCATTACAGCGCCGAGGAGAGCGCAAGAAGAGAAGAGGGGCGTGGAATAGGCGTAGACAAACTAAAGAGCGCGAAGGGCAATGGCCGCCCAGTCTAAATATTGCTGCATCCTAAGGGCGGGCCCGTCGACGGGAGAGATCCGCCTCTTAATCTTCTATGGCGGGCGGAGACCGAAGAAACGGAACTATGACTCAGATGAGGTGGAACTGGAGACCAGGAAAGGCCTGCAGAAAAGAATGGCCCCGCATCGACCCCCGTCACCAGCGGATTACTCCGATATGCCCCCGCTGGAGGATTTGGATCCTTGGGAGCTGCCGATGGAGCATCCCGTGCCTGGACGGTCCCCGAGTCATACGCCTTCCACAGGGGACGGAAGCGGCGCAGGAGGAGCTACCGCAAGTGAAGGTACCCAGTGCCGCGATCCCCGGGGAGGCCACCTCACTTCTGCACACGACCCGGTCACTGCTGCGACCGGTGGCGCCCCAATGTCCCCGCCGTCTGGCACCAATGCACCGGGGGGGCATGACCTAGGACCCTTCCCCTGGGGGGAATATCGGAACCACCTGATCGCAGAGTTCCAGCGAGAAGTGGAGCGGGAGGCGCGAGGTGAGCTGCTGGAGGGCTCCCTGCCGAAGTGGGGCGTTGTGGTTGTGTACCTGCCCCAGACGGGAAAGGGCTTCGTGCAGGAGATCGGGACAGCCCTGAGGGTCCGCATCACCCGGGAGGAAGTGGAGCCCTGCCTGTGTGGAGACGGCGCCAAATCCTTCATGAAGCCGGGGGATGTGGTTACATACCGCCGGCACCTAAAGGGGAGCGGCTGGTGGGCTCGGGATATGCAGCGCTGCACCGCTGTTCTGGCGGTATCCCGCACCGAGGGGGAGGAGCTTGCCGCTGAAGCCGCTGCTGCCGCCGCTGCTGCTGCCAGCATTATTTATCGGCCCACACAGACCCTCATTGCAGCGCACGACCTGGTCGTGCAGAAGACCCGAACCCACGGGGTGCACCTGGCCGCGGGAGTGAACTTGGAGACAGACCTGCCTGGGCCACAGAGGGCCACCTGCCAGGTGAAGCCTCGGTGGGGGTTACCGAAAGATGAATAAGATACTACTACTTCTGTATATGTATATAGTTACTGTTTTACTGTTTTGCTGCTGAACCCGTCCAGGGTTAACTCTTAAAGGGATCCTTCTGTTGACCCGGGATCCCTATTGTTTTGCTTTTGTTGGTTTTTCTGAAGTTTTTGCACAAGTTTCTAGTTGAAAAGAACTGCTGAAATCATGAACAGTGCATGATCCGAACTTCTTGTACATAGTTTGCACCTTATTAAAGGTGCTCCCTACTGGTTTTACTTAAAGAAGGACTCTTTGTGAAGATACCACACTGGAACCTTTGCTGAGTATGTACTGGTAGCTGGAGAAGACGTGCTACCTCATAGAGACTTGGTCTCCTCTTAAAGGGGATGTCCATTTGTTGCACGTAAATAGTGATATTGCTTTAAGACAGCTGGCAATAATGTTTGATGAAAGAAAGTGATGATAATGTTATATGAGTAAGTTATATGTATTTAACTAGTTAAATGTGAAGAAATGTTGATGATGTTCTCCGAAAGAAAGTGAAAGATAGAAGAAGGATGCAGTGGGCCCGTAGGGGTAGACGTGGTGTCCAGCATGCATGATAGTGAGAAAGATAATGAGAAGGCTTAATGTTCAATAGAAAATGTTTTGATAATGTTGATAGATAGTTAGGATAGAAGGTAAACCCTGAGTCCTCATAGGAGTCATGTAGAGATGGCTCAGTGCTCTTAAACTGAAAGTAATGTTATGTTCTATACCGTGTATAGTAGTGGAAAAGGCAGTAGGCCCGGGCTGAACGGGGCGGTCCTGCATAGAAAGGAGAGGCAGTAGGTCTGGTGCCGTTAGGACAGGCGGTCCTGCAGATTTAAAGAAGGGGAATGAAAAAGTTAAATTACCTTATAATGTGATTATAGGAAGGTCTTTAGTGGATTCAGAGTGTATGTCCTTAAAGGCAATGTTAAATTATTGTTAAACAATTTTGCACTTAGTAGAATACCCGGTTGGGTAAAAGAAAGTTAATTGTGGCATGTTGCTATGATATTTAACTATGTTTGTAACGTTCAAGTGTCCTCACCTCCCATAAAGGGAAGCCTGTTCAAGTATACTTATTGTTATTGCACTCAACAAAACTGTATGTCTTTTTGCTAACTTGTATTGTTGTTTTCTTCCCAGTCCCGGAGTACTGTGTTTAACCAGGGGGGAGTGCAGCGCCCCAGAGTCCTGGTCGTTGCAGTACTGTGGCTCCACCTCTAAGGGGAGCTGCGGTACGTCTGATGGCACTGAAGGAGTTCATCTGATCAGGTATCACAGACACCAATACATTTCACAGTCGGGCCTCCGGGGGGAGCTAAGGGTTCTATTCACTAGGCCACTCCCCACCATAGTGGGTAAACTGGGGGTCAGGCAGGAAGTTAGATCAGAAAGCTGACTGGGTTGGAACCAGGCAACACCTTGTGGCAGAGGGTGTTGTAGGGGAAGATACAGTAGGGTCTCTGCCAGGGGTGGGATCCTGGCAGAGGCTTGGCAACTTGAAAGAACGTAACGGGACCGTGCCTGCTCCGGGTAGCGGCAGTGCCCAAGGAAGGATCAGAAGCGAGATAGATTGTGCTGAGTGAGAAACGAGATCAAGCATAAGGAGAATACCAGTAGGGGTCGTGCTGTAAGACCGAAGCAACACTCTACTGAGGCGCACTACCGGTGGCCGGAACGCCGAGGGAGTATCATAATATCTAGCTTCAAGCAATACTCTAAACAGCGGCAGGACAGTCAGTCTAAGGCGGGCTGTCTAACTCATATCACCTATGCAGTCTTGGGGGGCAACTTGTGGAGAGGGGCGACTCTAGGGTCCCGGAAGAGCTCCGAGCCTACCCGTCAAACGGGTGCCGTCCCAACCAGGATATCAGGGAGGGACGGAGGATTAGCAGAACATCATCTAATCGAGTTGTGAGGGAACTTAAGAAACAGACACAACAGTTGTGGGGACTTTCCGTAAGCACAGCAGGGAAGGACCGCAACACCTAGCGCTAGTAGGAAGGCACCGATTTCCACCTGTGAAGAGAACTCTGGAGGTGCCATTGGACCGGCCGGACTTGTGCAGCCTGGTGAACCGTGTTCTGGACTGAGGACCCAGAGATCTTCAGTAAAGAGGTAAAGAGACTGCAACCTGGTGTCCTCGTTATTTAACCGCGACCTGCACCCCACAACTGCACCGCACCATCACAGCCTCACTACTACAGCAACACCACCATCATCCTTATCTATTATTCACTGTACGCCCCACGGCAGGGTCACAGACCGGGGCCTAGCCACCGTGACAACCCCAGAGCAGAGGCTCACAGGCCCGGAGCCGGGTACCCCTCGGCCCTGCGGCGGTGGGGGCGCTACAATATCATCTGGGGGACGGAGAGAACGAAGATCAGAGACAGACAGAATAAGTTGTGAGGACTATCCCGGGGTGCTCAGCAGGGAAGGACTACAACACACAGGCGCTAGAAGGTAGACGCTGATTCCCACCTGTTAAAGGGGACTCCTGATGTGCCTTCGGACCGGCCGGTCTCAGACAGCCCGGTTAACAGTGCCCTGGATTGGACACCTCGAGACCTTCAGTAAAGAGGTAAAGAGACTGCAACCTGGTGTCCTCGTTATTTACTGTGACCAGCACTGCACCGAACTACCACCACCATCCACACCTTTCATTGGGCGCCCCTCAGCAGGGTCACGGACCGGGTCTAGCCACCGTGACAACCCCAGAGCAGAGACTCACAGGCCCGGTACCGGGTACCCCTCGGCCCTGCGGCAGTGGGGGGGGGGGCGCTGCAACTTGGCGTCACGAACAGGATCTACTTAAGCCTGAAGAATCAGGTCATGTGTGCCTTGGAACTGTGATTTATTGTGCTTGGACTGTGACTTATTGCAAAGACTGTGCATTACTATTGCCGCCCAGAGTTCCCGCCACAATTCGCCATCGCCGCGCACGGAGGGAGGAGCCTTAGTTTCGTGGGCGGAACTGGTCAAAAGAAGCGCGGAACGAGAAACCGCGGCAAAGCGCCAACCCCGGAAGAGGAACCCCGACCTCCAGCAGGTTAGTGGGAGGAAGGGACAGCCATGTCCGAGTCGGGAGGAGCGGAGGCGGCGGTCGCAGCCGTGGACGCAGGGGCAGCTCCGGTCCCCGCAGCGGACGAAGCC
Source organism: Ranitomeya variabilis (assembly GCF_051348905.1). Taxonomy (NCBI): domain Eukaryota; kingdom Metazoa; phylum Chordata; class Amphibia; order Anura; family Dendrobatidae; genus Ranitomeya; species Ranitomeya variabilis. The sequence continues at coordinate 251,369,060 of NC_135233.1, read as the reverse complement.
GCGGCCCTAATACCACCACTGGTGGCCACAGAACCCACTGCCCCCCTCAGCCAGTCGGACGCTGCCGCTACCACAAAGGCCATAATGCCCTTCTCTATGCCGTACCTGCCCGGAGCGGCCTGGCTCCCACGATACTCCGGGGAGTCGCATACATTCACTGACTTTAAAGAAGGGATCTGCAGCCTGCTCGAGTTCTATCCCCTGACAGAGCCTCAGAAGGTTCATATGATAATCGGCCAACTCTTTGGGGCGGCTCTGAGAGAAGTGAAGTCCTGGCCCGCCGCGGATAAGGGAACAGCACAGCAGGTTTTTGCAAAGCTTAAAGCCACCTTCGATACCCGTACTGCTACAGAAATTAAATTGACTTTCTATGGATGCAAACAGAGGCCACAGGATAGCTTACGGGACTATGCCCTAAATCTCCAGGAGGCGCTGCGGGCCATTAAGCAGAGTGACCCCGGCAGCATGCAAGATGAGGATAAACTCCTTAAAGAGCGGTTCATTGAGGGGCTCCTGTGCAGTCACCAAAAGTGCCAATTACACTTCCTGGCCATGCAGAATCCAGACTTGACTTTTGCGCAATTCAAGGATAAAGCTATCCAGGCGCTGCAGGAGCGACAACCCAGCCGCGCAATACCACCCAGGCGTCCCGCTCTCACATACCACCAGGAGGTGGCATCAGATGCCCCAGTTGCCGCCGAGGCCGATGCCCAAAGCCTAGAGGACGACTCCCCTGCAGGACTCCGCCTCCAGATGCAGGAGCTGACCAAGAGCGTTGCTGCCCTGGCCCGGACGGTGCAGTCCCTACAGGAGGCCCCCAAGGAGAAGATCCAGCTGGCCTCCAGACCAGAGGATGTCCCTTGGATACGACGGAGGAGGACTCCGCCGACCAGAGGCCGGGACAACGATCGCTTCCATCAGGACGGACGACCCATCTGCCGCCGCTGTCATCAGGTGGGCCACCTTGCAAGGTACTGTCCTTTAAACGAGCAACCCCTGGGGCAAAGGGCCAACCCCCAGGAGTAGGACGATCAGGCCCGCAACATTGGAGAGCCAAATACGTTGGAGGGCGACCAGTTCTCCCTGTAGTGGTTGACGGTATTCCCATGAACGCTTTGCTGGACACTGGTTCTCAGGTGACGACTATGCCTTACGTGCTTTATAAACGGTATTGGGAGGACACCGATATTACTCGTGGCCCCGATGACGATTTCACCATAATAGCCAGTAATGGTCAGCCATTGCCACAAGTGGGGTATAAAGAGGCCACCATCAAAGTGGGGCGGGTGGAATTGAAAGCCCAGGGGATTGTAATTGTTGATATTGACCGCCGAGAATGTAATCCCATGATGACTATCGGTACTAATGTTATAGAAAATTGTCTTGCAGAAGTTATTGTTCTGTTGCAACAGGTAGCAGAAACCGCTGGCCACAGTGAACAACGCGCCCTGCAAAAAGAAATCAGAGCTCTGATGCAAAGACAGCAGGTAGAGCTGACTGGTGGTGAGATTGGTCGTGTCACTGTGAGTGATTCAAACCCCATCGCGATACCCCCAGGAGTGAGATGTTAATATGGTGTCGGGCAGCCATAGGCCTCAGGGGAAAGGACTACCAGGCCCTGGTAGAACCCGTCTATTCAGACAATAGACCTACGCTCCTAACATCCAGGGGGGTGGTCGACGTCCGCCAGGGGAGGGTGCCAGTACGTGTCCTTAATTGTGGGGAGGAAGAGGTCCATCTCACCAAGTATGCCACGGTCGCCAAACTGTTCACCGTCAATAATAGTGTGATACAGACACCTGGACCCTTGGCCCCATCTAATCTGGTGGGGGACAACGGTTCTGCAGGGCCCTCGAAAGATTGGTGTCGGGAATTGCATGTGGGCACTGACTCCACCCCATCCCATCAGAAACAGGGGGCCTACAGGGTGGTTCACGAGTACGAGCGGGTATTTAGCAAACACCCCTTAGATTTTGGACAGGTGAAAGGGATCCAACACCATATCCCCACGGGAGATCACCGGCCCATAAAAGAGAGATACCGCCCTGTACCCCCAGCTCATTACCAGTGCGCTAAGGACATGTTGCGAGAAATGAAGGAGGCTGGGGTGGTGAGAGACAGTTGTAGCCCCTGGGCAGCTCCGTTAGTCCTTGTTAAAAAGAAAGATGGCACAATGAGGATGTGCGTTGATTACAGGCAGTTGAATTGCATTACACATAAGGACGCATACCCACTGCCCAGGATAGAGGAGTCTCTAAAGTCTGCTAACTATTTCTCTACCTTAGATCTCACCAGTGGGTATTGGCAGGTTCCCGTGGCGGAGGCGGACAAAGAAAAGACGGCCTTCACGACACCGATGGGTCTCTGCGAGTTCAACTACATGCCCTTCGGATTGTGCAATGCCCCGGGGACGTTCCAGAGAATGATGGAGTGCTGTCTGGGGCACAAGAACTTTGAGACCGTACTGCTGTATTTGGATGATGTCATTGTCTTCTCTAAGACCTACGAAGACCATCTGAAACACCTGGCTGAGGTGTTTGAAGCCCTGTCCAACTTTGGCTTAAAGGTGAAACCGTCCAAATGTCATCTGCTGAAACCCAAAGTGCAGTACCTGGGCCATGAGGTGAGTGCTGAAGGAGTGGCCCCAGACCCCGACAAGGTCACAGTGATCCAGGACTGGCCGAAGCCCAGCAACCTCCACGAAGTCCGGCAGTTCCTCGGGCTGGTAGGCTATTACCGGAGGTTCATTAAGGACTTCACCAAGAAGGCAGCGCCCTTGCAAGACCTGTTGGTGGGCCAATCAAAGAAGACCAAGAGGAAGAACACCCCATTTGATTGGAACGAGGGGCTGGAAGGATCCTTCACTTGCCTGAAGTCGGCACTGACGGGAGAAGAGGTACTGGCCTACCCTGAATACGACCAACCGTTTGTGCTGTACACGGATGCCAGCAATGTAGGATTGGGAGCCGTGCTGTCCCAGGTCCAGAAAGGCAAGGAGAGGGTAGGTAATCGCTTACGCCAGCAGGAAACTTCGTCCCACAGAAAGGAACCCTGACAACTACAGCTCCTTCAAGCTGGAATTCCTTGCCATCGTCTGGGCAGTGACAGAGAGGTTCAAACACTACCTGGCCTCAGCGAAATTCACCGTCTTCACGGATAACAATCCGCTAACGCATCTGGATACCGCCAAACTCGGGGCCTTGGAACAGCGGTGGATGGCCCGGCTGTCCAACTACGACTTCACCATCAAGTACCGGGCAGGACGCAAGAATGCAAATGCCGATGCCTTGTCTCGAATGCCAAATTTGCCAGAAACGGGGGAAGACCCGGAGGCACTTGAAGAGGTGGAGCTGCCTGCATTCCATTGCCCCAAAGCCACTCAGAACTCCCATCATGTGAGGAACAGGCACAAGAACCAACCGGATGCCACGCTCAATCCCCTGCCCCATCACGGATGGGCGGAAACTCAGGATGGTGACCCCGCGGTCCGTCGGGTGAAAGAGCTCTTGACGCAGGCAGGGCTGCATCCCGTCCCAGATGATCTACAGGAGACCCAACAGCTGTGGAAGGGGAGAAGCAAACTGTTTATCCATGATGGCAAGCTGTGCCGGAGAAGCATCGACCCCCGTACTCACGAATTGGTATGGCAGATAGTGGTGCCAAGGCGAGATGCGCCCATGGTTCTAGGAGCCTACCACGATGGAGCCGGACACTTCGGGTGGAGGAAGCTGGAGAGGCTACTCCGAGGGAGGTTCTATTGGATTGGCATGAAGAGAGCCATTGAGAAGTGGTGTCGAGAGTGCGGTCCATGTAGCCTACGCAGGAGGGACCGTGGCAGCCAGCGGGCTCCCTTGCAGCCTATCATCACCAGGCGGCCGCTCGAACTGGTCGCGCTGGATCATGTGAAGCTGACACCTAGCCGGTCAGGCTATATTTACGCTCTTACCATCGTAGATCACTACTCCAGATTTTTGGTGGTTGTGCCTGTCAAGGACCTAACGGCCAGGACTGCCGCCAAGGCCTTCCAGCAGTACTTTTGTAGGCCCCATGGCTACCCGGAGAAGGTACTGACCGATCAGGGACCAGCATTCGAAGCAGAAGTGTTCCAAGAGTTCTGCCAACTGTACGGGTGTAAGAAGATCAGAACCACACCATACCATCCTCAAACTAATGGGATGTGCGAAAAGATGAACCAAGTGGTGATCGACTTATTGAAGACCTTGCCCGTAGAGGAACGGAACCTGTGGCCGACAAAGTTGCCTGACTTGGTGGATATATACAATCACATCCCAGTAAATTCTACCAGCTGCACTCCAGCGTACCTGATGCGAGGAAGGTCTAGTGTTATGACCCCAATGGCGAGGGTCTCAGAGCAACAAGTAAGTCTGCGAAGTACAAAAATCCAGCTCATAGGGCAGTGGTAACTGGGTTGACCATATATCTACTCCTAACGCCAACACTAGAAGTAGCCGGGGAACATGCCTACGTTGGTCGCTAGATGTCTCGCGCCAGCCGGAGGACTAACTACCCCTAGAAGAGGAAAACAAAGACCTCTCTTGCCTCCAGATAATAGACCCCAAAAGTTGGATACAAGCCCCCCACAAATAATAACGGTGAGGTAAGAGGAAATGACAAACACAGAGATGAACTAGGTTTAGCAAAGAGAGGCCCACTTACTAATAGCAGAATGTAGTAAGATAACTTATATGGTCAACAAAAACCCTATCAAAATTCCACACTGGAAATTCAAGAACCCCCGAACCGTCTAACGGCCCGGGGGGAGAACTCCAGCCTCCCTAGAGCTTCCAGCAAGGTTAGGATACAGATTATGTACAAGCTGGACAAAAATGCAAACAAAAACAAATAGCAAAAAGCAAGAAAGCAGACTTAGCTTAATCTAGCAGGAACCAGGATCAGTAGACAAGAGCACAACAGATTAGCTCTGATTACAACGTTGCCAGGCATAGAACTGAAGGTCCAGGGAGCTTATATAGCAACACCCCTGAACTAACGGCCCAGGTGAGCATACAAGGGATGACTGACATACCCAGAGTCAAATCACTAGTAACCACTAGAGGGAGCCAAAAAGCAAATTCACAACAGTACCCCCCCCCCCTTAGTGAGGGGTCACCGAACCCTCACCAAGACCACCAGGGCGATCAGGATGAGCGGCGTGAAAGGCACGAACCAAATCGGCCGCATGCACATCAGAGGCGACCACCCAGGAATTATCCTCCTGACCATAGCCCTTCCACTTGACCAGGTACTGAAGCCTCCGCCTGGAGAGACGAGAATCTAAGATCTTCTCCACCACGTACTCCAACTCGCCCTCAACCAACACCGGAGCAGGAGGCTCCGCAGAAGGGACCACAGGCACAACGTACCGCCGCAACAAGGACCTATGAAATACGTTGTGAATGGCAAACGACACCGGAAGATCCAGGCGAAAGGATACAGGATTAAGGATTTCCAATATCTTGTAAGGACCAATGAAGCGAGGCTTAAATTTGGGAGAGGAGACCTTCATAGGAACAAATCGAGAAGACAGCCATACCAAATCCCCAACGCGAAGTCGGGGACCCACACCGCGGCGGCGGTTGGCAAAACGCTGAGCCTTCTCCTGTGACAACTTCAAGTTGTCCACCACATGACTCCAGATCCGCTGCAACCTATCCACCACAGAATCCACCCCAGGACAGTCAGAAGGCTCCACATGTCCCGAGGAAAAACGAGGATGGAAACCAGAGTTGCAGAAAAATGGCGAAACCAAGGTGGCGGAACTAGCCCGATTATTAAGGGCAAATTCAGCCAACGGCAAGAAGGTCACCCAATCATCCTGATCAGAAGAGACAAAACACCTCAAATAAGCCTCCAGAGTCTGATTAGTTCGCTCCGTTTGTCCGTTAGTCTGGGGATGAAAAGCGGACGAAAACGACAAATCAATGCCCATCCTACCACAAAAGGATCGCCAGAACCTGGAAACAAACTGGGATCCTCTGTCCGACACAATATTCTCAGGAATGCCGTGCAAACGAACCACGTTCTGGAAGAACACAGGAACCAGATCAGAAGAGGAGGGCAGCTTAGGTAAAGGAACCAAATGGACCATCTTGGAGAAACGATCACATATCACCCAGATGACAGACATGCCCTGAGACACCGGAAGATCAGAAATGAAATCCATAGAGATGTGTGTCCAAGGTCTCTTCGGGACAGGCAAGGGCAAGAGCAACCCGCTGGCACGAGAACAGCAAGGCTTAGCTCGAGCACAAGTTCCACAGGACTGCACAAATGACCGCACATCCCTTGACAAGGAAGGCCACCAAAAGGACCTGGCCACCAGATCTCTGGTGCCAAAAATTCCCGGGTGCCCTGCCAACACTGAGGAATGAACCTCGGAAATGACTCTGCTGGTCCATTTAGCAGGCACAAACAATCTGTCAGATGGACAAGAGTCAGGCCTACCAGCCTGAAATCTCTGCAACACACGCCGCAGATCAGGAGAAATAGCTGACAAGATAACTCCTTCCTTAAGAATACCCACAGGTTCAGCGACTCCAGGAGCATCAGGCACAAAGCTCCTAGACAGAGCATCGGCCTTCACATTCTTAGAACCTGGCAAATACGAGACCACAAAGTCAAAACGGGAAAAAAACAATGACCAGCGGGCCTGTCTAGGATTCAGGCGTTTAGCAGACTCGAGATACATCAGATTTTTTATGATCAGTCAAGACCACCACACGATGCTTAGCACCCTCGAGCCAATGACGCCACTCCTCAAATGCCCACTTCATGGCCAACAACTCCCGATTGCCCACATCATAATTTCGCTCTGCCGGCGAAAACTTCCTGGAGAAAAAGGCACAAGGTCTCATAGTAGAGCAACCAGGGCCTCTCTGCGACAAAACGGCCCCTGCCCCAATCTCCGAAGCATCCACCTCCACCTGAAAGGGAAGTGAGGTGTCAGGTTGGCACAAAACAGGCGCCGAAGTAAACCGGCGTTTCAACTCCTGGAAAGCCTCCACGGCAGCAGGAGCCCAGTTAGCTACATCAGAGCCTTTCTTGGTCATATCCGTCAATGGTTTAACAACGCTAGAAAAATTTGCGATAAAACGACGGTAGAAGTTAGCAAAACCCAAGAACTTCTGAAGACTCTTAACTGACGAGGGTTGAGTCCAATCATGAATAGTGTTGTGAAATTGGATTCTGGGCTCCCCCGGTGGCCACTTGTGGAATTGAACTTGTGTGCATCATCCCCTCTGTTCACCTGCTCCTATCAGGATGTGGGAGTCGCTATATAACCTTGCTCCTCTGTCAGTTTCATGCCGGTCAACAATGTAATCAGAAGCCTTCTGTGCTTGTTCCTGCTACTAGACAACTCCCAGCTAAGTTGGACTTTTGTCCTTGTGTGTTTTTGCATTTTGTTCCTGTTCACAGCTGCTGTTTCGTTACTGTGTCTGGAAAGCTCTTGTGATCGGAAATTGCCACTCTGGTGTTATGAGTTAATGCTAGAGTCTTAAAGTAATTTCTGGATGGTGTTTTGATAGGGTTTTCTGCTGACCATGAAAGTGCCCTTTCTGTCTTCCTGCTATCTAGTAAGCGGACCTCGATTTTGCTAAAACTATTTTCATACTACGTTTGTCATTTCATCTAAAATCACCGCCAATATATGTGGGGGCCTCTGTCTGCCTTTTGGGAAAATTTCTCTAGAGGTGAGCCAGGACTGTCTTTTCCTCTGCTAGGATTAGGTAGTTCTCCGGCTGGCGCTGGGCATCTAGGGATAAAAAAACGTAGGCATGCTACCCGGCCACTTCTAGTTGTGCGGCAGGTTTAGTTCATGGTCAGTATAGTTTCCATCTTCCAAGAGCTAGTTCTCATATATGCTGGGCTATGTTCTCTCGCCATTGAGAATCATGACAGTTTGACCGGCCCAAAAAAGGGTTAAATACTGGCTGAGAAAGGAGAGAAAAAAGAAGTCTGCTACAATTTTTTTTTTTTTTTTTTTTCCCTCTAGTTCTGAGTGTGCTCTTAATTGAATCACTTGCTAGTCTGCCTATACTGCAGCCTTCCTCTCTTTCTCTCCTTCTAATCCTTGAATGGCTCTGTGTTCACCTGTTTCAAATGGATCTTCAGAGTGTAGCTACAGGTTTGAATAATCTCGCCACAAAGGTACAAAATTTGCAAGATTTTGTTGTTCATGCACCTATGTCTGAGCCTAGAATTCCTTTGCCTGAGTTCTTCTCGGGGATTAGATCTCACTTTCAAAATTTTAAAAATAATTGCAAATTGTTTTTGTCCCTGAAGTCTCGCTCTGCCGGAGACCCTGCACAGCAGGTCAGGATTGTAATTTCCTTGCTCCGGGGCGACCCTCAAGACTGGGCTTTTGCATTGGCACCAGGGGATCCTGCGTTGCTCAATGTGGATGCGTTTTTTCTGGCCTTGGGGTTGCTTTATGAGGAACCTCATTTAGAGCTTCAGGCGGAAAAGGCCTTGATGTCCTTGTCTCAGGGGCAAGATGAAGCTGAAATATACTGCCAAAAATTCCGCAAATGGTCTGTGCTTACTCAGTGGAATGAGTGCGCCCTAGCGGCGATTTTCAGAGAAGGTCTCTCTGATGCCATTAAGGATGTTATGGTGGGGTTCCCTGTGCCTGCAAGTCTGAATGAGTCCATGACGATGGCTATTCAGATCGATAGGCGTCTGCGGGAGCGCAAACCTGTGCACCATTTGGCGGTGTCTACTGAGAAAACGCCAGAAAATATGCAATGTGATAGAATTCTGTCCAGAAGCGAGCGGCAGAATTTTAGACGAAAAAATGGGTTGTGCTTCTATTGTGGTGATTCAACTCATGTTATATCAGCATGCTTTAAGCGTACTAAGAAGCCTGACAAGTCTGTTTCAATTAGCACTTTGCAGTCTAAGTTTATTCTGTCTGTGACCCTGATTTGTTCTTTGTCATCTATTACCGCGGACGCCTATGTCGACTCTGGCGCTGCTTTGAGTCTTATGGATTGGTCCTTTGCCAAACGCTGTGGGTATGATTTGGAGCCATTGGAGGCTCCGATACCTCTGAAAGGGATTGACTCCACCCCATTGGCTAGTAATAAACCACAATACTGGACACAAGTGACTATGCGTGTTAATCCGGATCACCAGGAGGTTATTCGCTTTCTGGTGCTGTATAATCTACATGATGTTTTGGTGCTGGGATTGCCATGGCTGCAATCTCATAACCCAGTCCTCGACTGGAGAGCTATGTCTGTGTTAAGCTGGGGATGTAAAGGAACTCATGGGGACGTACCTTTGGTTTCCATTTCATCATCTATTCCCTCTGAGATTCCTGAATTCTTGTCTGACTTTCGTTACGTTTTTGAAGAACCCAAGGTTGGTTCACTACCTCCGCACCGGGAGTGCGATTGTGCCATAGACTTGATCCCGGGTAGTAAATACCCTAAGGGGCGTTTATTTAATCTGTCTGTGCCTGAACACGCTGCTATGCGAGAATATATAAAGGAGTCCTTGGAAAAGGGACATATTCGTCCTTCGTCATCTCCCTTAGGAGCCGGTTTTTTCTTTGTGTCTAAGAAAGACGGCTCTTTGAGGCCGTGTATTGATTATCGACTTTTGAATAAAATCACGGTTAAATATCAATATCCGTTACCACTGCTTACTGATTTGTTTGCTCGTATAAAGGGGGCCAAGTGGTTCTCTAAGATTGATCTCCGTGGGGCGTATAATTTGGTGCGAATCAAGCAGGGGGATGAGTGGAAAACCGCATTTAATACGCCCGAGGGCCATTTTGAGTATTTGGTGATGCCTTTTGGTCTTTCAAATGCCCCTTCAGTCTTCCAGTCCTTTATGCATGACATTTTCCGCGATTATTTGGATAAATTTATGATTGTGTATCTGGATGATATTCTGATTTTTTCGGATGACTGGGACTCTCATGTCCAGCAGGTCAGGAGGGTTTTTCAGGTTTTGCGGTCTAATTCCTTGTGTGTGAAGGGTTCTAAGTGTGTTTTTGGGGTTCAGAAGATTTCCTTCTTGGGATACATTTTTTCCCCCTCTTCCATCGAGATGGATCCTGTCAAGGTTCAGGCTATTGGTGATTGGACGCAACCCTCTTCTCTTAAGAGTCTTCAGAAATTTTTGGGCTTTGCTAACTTTTATCGTCGATTTATTGCTGGTTTTTCTGATGTTGTAAAACCATTGACTGATTTGACTAAGAAGGGTGCTGATGTTGCTGATTGGTCCCCTGATGCTGTGGAGGCCTTTCGGGAGCTCAAGCGCCGCTTTTCTTCCGCCCCAGTGTTGCGTCAGCCTGATGTTGCTCTTCCTTTTCAGGTTGAGGTCGACGCTTCTGAAATCGGAGCTGGGGCGGTGTTGTCGCAGAGAAGTTCCGACTGCTCCGTGATGAGACCTTGTGCTTTTTTTTCCCGTAAATTTTCGCCCGCCGAGCGGAATTATGATATTGGGAATCGGGAGCTTTTGGCCATGAAGTGGGCTTTTGAGGAGTGGCGTCACTGGCTTGAGGGGGCCAGACATCAGGTGGTGGTATTGACTGACCACAAAAATTTAATTTACCTTGAGTCTGCCAGGCGCCTGAATCCTAGACAGGCGCGCTGGTCGTTGTTTTTCTCTCGGTTTAATTTTGTGGTGTCTTACCTACCGGGTTCTAAGAATGTTAAGGCGGATGCCCTTTCTAGGAGTTTTGAGCCTGACTCCCCTGGTAATTCTGAGCCCACAGGTATCCTTAAAGATGGAGTGATATTGTCTGCCGTTTCTCCAGACCTGCGGCGGGCCTTGCAGGAGTTTCAGGCGGATAGACCTGATCGTTGCCCACCTGGTAGACTGTTTGTTCCTGATGATTGGACCAGTAGAGTCATCTCTGAGGTTCATTCTTCTGCGTTGGCAGGTCATCCTGGAATCTTTGGTACCAGGGATTTGGTGGCAAGGTCCTTCTGGTGGCCTTCCCTGTCACGAGATGTGCGAGGCTTTGTGCAGTCTTGTGACGTTTGTGCTCGGGCCAAGCCTTGTTGCTCTCGGGCTAGTGGATTGTTGTTACCCTTGCCTATCCCGAAGAGGCCTTGGACGCACATCTCGATGGATTTTATTTCGGATCTGCCTGTTTCTCAGAAGATGTCTGTCATCTGGGTGGTGTGTGACCGTTTCTCTAAGATGGTCCATCTGGTTCCCTTGCCTAAGTTGCCTTCTTCTTCCGAGTTGGTTCCTCTGTTTTTTCAAAATGTTGTTCGTTTGCATGGTATTCCGGAGAATATCGTTTCTGACAGAGGGACCCAATTCGTGTCTAGATTTTGGCGGGCATTCTGTGCTAGGTTGGGCATAGATTTGTCTTTTTCGTCTGCTTTCCATCCTCAGACTAATGGCCAGACCGAGCGGACTAATCAGACCTTGGAGACATATTTGAGGTGTTTTGTGTCTGCGGATCAGGATGATTGGGTTGCTTTTTTGCCTTTGGCGGAGTTCGCCCTCAATAATCGGGCCAGCTCTGCCACCTTGGTGTCCCCGTTTTTCTGTAATTCGGGGTTTCATCCTCGATTTTCCTCCGGTCAAGTGGAATCTTCGGATTGTCCTGGAGTGGATGCTGTGGTGGAGAGGTTGCATCAGATTTGGGGGCAGGTAGTGGACAATTTGAAGTTGTCCCAGGAGAAGACTCAGCTTTTTGCCAACCGCCGTCGTCGTGTTGGTTCTCGGCTTTGTGTTGGGGACTTGGTGTGGTTGTCTTCTCGTTTTGTCCCTATGAGGGTTTCTTCTCCTAAATTTAAGCCTCGGTTCATCGGCCCGTACAAGATATTGGAGATTCTGAACCCTGTGTCCTTCCGTTTGGACCTCCCTGCATCCTTTTCGATTCATAATGTTTTTCATCGGTCATTGTTGCGCAGGTATGAGGTACCGGCTGTGCCTTCCGTTGAGCCTCCTGCTCCGGTGTTGGTTGAGGGTGAGTTGGAGTACGTTGTGGAAAAGATCTTAGACTCTCGTGTTTCCAGACGGAAACTCCAGTATCTGGTCAAATGGAAGGGATACGGTCAGGAGGATAATTCTTGGGTCACTGCCTCTGATGTTCATGCCTCCGATCTTGTCCGTGCCTTTCATAGGGCTCATCCTGATCGCCCTGGTGGTTCTGGTGAGGGTTCGGTGTCCCCTCCTTGAGGGGGGGGTACTGTTGTGAAATTGGATTCTGGGCTCCCCCGGTGGCCACTTGTGGAATTGAACTTGTGTGCATCATCCCCTCTGTTCACCTGCTCCTATCAGGATGTGGGAGTCGCTATATAACCTTGCTCCTCTGTCAGTTTCATGCCGGTCAACAATGTAATCAGAAGCCTTCTGTGCTTGTTCCTGCTACTAGACAACTCCCAGCTAAGTTGGACTTTTGTCCTTGTGTGTTTTTGCATTTTGTTCCTGTTCACAGCTGCTGTTTCGTTACTGTGTCTGGAAAGCTCTTGTGATCGGAAATTGCCACTCTGGTGTTATGAGTTAATGCTAGAGTCTTAAAGTAATTTCTGGATGGTGTTTTGATAGGGTTTTCTGCTGACCATGAAAGTGCCCTTTCTGTCTTCCTGCTATCTAGTAAGCGGACCTCGATTTTGCTAAAACTATTTTCATACTACGTTTGTCATTTCATCTAAAATCACCGCCAATATATGTGGGGGCCTCTGTCTGCCTTTTGGGAAAATTTCTCTAGAGGTGAGCCAGGACTGTCTTTTCCTCTGCTAGGATTAGGTAGTTCTCCGGCTGGCGCTGGGCATCTAGGGATAAAAAAACGTAGGCATGCTACCCGGCCACTTCTAGTTGTGCGGCAGGTTTAGTTCATGGTCAGTATAGTTTCCATCTTCCAAGAGCTAGTTCTCATATATGCTGGGCTATGTTCTCTCGCCATTGAGAATCATGACAGAATAGCTCGGACCTTGACTGGGTCCATCTCCACAGCAGAAGGGGAAAAAATAAACCCCAAAAAGGGAACCCTCTGTACACCAAAGAGACACTTTGAGCCTTTAACAAACAAAGAATTTTCACGCAAAATCTTAAAAACCATCCTGACCTGCTCCACATGCGAGTCCCAATCATCAGAAAAAACCAGAATATCATCCAGATAAACAATCAAAAATTTATCCAGATACTTCCGGAAAATGTCATGCATGAAGGACTGAAAAACTGAAGGTGCATTAGAAAGCCCAAATGGCATCACCAAGTACTCAAAATGACCTTCGGGCGTATTGAATGCGGTTTTCCATTCATCGCCTTGCTTAATGCGCACAAGGTTGTACGCACCACGAAGGTCTATCTTGGTGAACCACTTGGCACCTTTAATCCGGGCAAACAAGTCTGACAACAGCGGCAAAGGATACTGAAATTTGACAGTGATCTTGTTTAAAAGCCGATAGTCAATACAAGGCCTCAAAGATCCGTCCTTTTTGGCCACAAAAAAGAATCCCGCACCAAGAGGGGAAGAAGAAGGACGGATATGCCCCTTCTCAAGAGACTCCTTGATATATGAACGCATCGCGGTATGTTCAGGTACCGACAAATTAAACAGTCTCCCCTTAGGAAACTTACTGCCAGGAATCAAATCTATTGCACAGTCATATTCCCTATGAGGAGGCAGTGCACTGGACTTAGACTCGCTGAAGACATCCTGATAATCAGACAAATACGCCGGAACTTCCGAAGGCGTAGAAGAAGCAATAGACAAGGGCAGGGAATCTCCATGAATTCCATGGCAGCCCCAACTTGACACCGACATTGCCTTCCAGTCCAAGACTGGATTATGGGTCTGTAACCATGGTAAACCCAAAACAACCAAATCATGCATCTTATGCAGAACAAGAAAACGTATCACCTCCCGATGTTCGGGAGTCATGCACATGGTAACCTGTGTCCAAAACTGCGGTTTATTTTTTGCCAAAGGCGTAGCATCAATACCCCTAAGAGGGATAGGATTTTCTAATGGCTCCAGAACAAAACCGCAGCGCTTGGCAAATGACAGATCCATCAGACTCAGGGCAGCACCTGAGTCTACAAACGCCATGACAGGATACGATGACAGTGAGCAAATCAAAGTTACAGATAGAATAAATTTAGGTTGCAAATTACCAATGGCGACAGGACTAACAACCCTAGTAAGACGTTTAGAGCATGCTGAGATAACATGTGTAGAATCACCACAGTAGTAACACAAGCCATTCTGGCGTCTATGAATTTTCCGCTCATTTCTAGTCAGGATTCTATCACATTGCATTAAATCAGGTGCCTGTTCAGACAACACCATGAGGGAATTTGCGGTTTTGCGCTCCCGCAACCGCCGGTCGATTTGAATTGCCAGGGCCATGGAATCATTCAGACCTGTGGGAATGGGAAAACCCACCATCACATTCTTAATGGCTTCAGAAAGGCCATTTCTGAAATTTGCAGCCAATGCACACTCGTTCCACTGGGTCAGCACGGACCATTTCCGAAATTTTTGGCAATACACTTCAGCCTCGTCCTGGCCCTGAGACATAGCCAGCAAGGCTTTTTCTGCCTGAATCTCAAGATTGGGTTCCTCATAAAGCAAACCGAGCGCCAGAAAAAACGCATCAATATCAGCGAATGCCGGATCTCCTGGCGCCAGCGAGAAGGCCCAATCCTGAGGGTCGCCCCGTAAAAAAGAAATAACAATTTTCACTTGCTGAGCAGAGTCTCCAGATGAACAGGGTCTCAGGGACAAAAACAATTTACAATTATTCCTGAAATTTCTAAATTTAAATCGGTCTCCGGAAAACAGTTCAGGAATCGGTATCTTAGGTTCTGACATAGGATTTCTGGTAACATAATCTTGTATGCCCTGCACACGAGCAGTAAGCTGGTCCACACCTGTAATCAAGGTCTGGACATTCATGTCTACAGCAAACACAAGCCACTCAGAGGTAAAGGGGAAAAGAAAAAAAAAAGATGAGAAAAAGAAAAAAAAAAAAAAAACTCAGAATTTTCTTTCTTATAATCCCGCTTCTGCAATGCATTTAACATTTAATACTGGCCTGGCAAACTGTTATGACCCCAATGGCGAGGGTCTCAGAGGAACAAGTAAGTCTGCGAAGTACAAAAATCCAGCTCATAGGGCAGTGGTAACTGGGTTGACCATATATCTACTCCTAACGCCAACACTAGAAGTAGCCGGGGAACATGCCTACGTTGGTCGCTAGATGTCTCGCGCCAGCCGGAGGACTAACTACCCCTAGAAGAGGAAAACAAAGACCTCTCTTGCCTCCAGATAATAGACCCCAAAAGTTGGATACAAGCCCCCCACAAATAATAACGGTGAGGTAAGAGGAAATGACAAACACAGAGATGAACTAGGTTTAGCAAAGAGAGGCCCACTTACTAATAGCAGAATGTAGTAAGATAACTTATATGGTCAACAAAAACCCTATCAAAATTCCACACTGGAAATTCAAGAACCCCCGAACCGTCTAACGGCCCGGGGGGAGAACTCCAGCCTCCCTAGAGCTTCCAGCAAGGTTAGGATACAGATTATGTACAAGCTGGACAAAAATGCAAACAAAAACAAATAGCAAAAAGCAAGAAAGCAGACTTAGCTTAATCTAGCAGGAACCAGGATCAGTAGACAAGAGCACAACAGATTAGCTCTGATTACAACGTTGCCAGGCATAGAACTGAAGGTCCAGGGAGCTTATATAGCAACACCCCTGAACTAACGGCCCAGGTGAGCATACAAGGGATGACTGACATACCCAGAGTCAAATCACTAGTAACCACTAGAGGGAGCCAAAAAGCAAATTCACAACAGTCTAGCCAGTTACCCGTTGATCTGGACATGGGGGTCCTAGTCCCCGAAGATACCTCGCCAGATGCAGATTGGGATGCAGAAAGGCAGGGAAGGTACCGCAAAGTACAGGAGTGCGTGGAAAGAAGTCTCGCCCAGGCTAGGCAGAAACAAGAAAGGGACTACAACCAGCACGCTCCTGCGATTCCCCTGTCACCTGGTGAGCAAGTACTCAAACGAAAGAGGAGACTACACAAGCTCGATGACCAATGGGAAGCGGAACCATATACCATCCTGCCATCCGATTTCGACAACACGAAGGTCTGTCTCATCAGCAAGGACAGAGGGGAGACCTCGATGGTGATATCCAGGGACCACCTTAAAGCCTGCCCTGATAAGCTGAGAGCGAAGGAAATGGATCCAGGAACCTCCCCACCTGTAGAAAAGGAGAAGATGATCCACACTGTCCTTGGTGACTTTCCCCAGTCCTGGACTCAGATAAATCAGGCCATCGTGGTACCTGTTCTAACGTTCCCCCAGCCGGACCCACCAGAAACAATGGTGGCACCAGATCATCCGGCCCCGCAGCCTCAACAAGCCCTACCTGAAGATGCTGTGCCGACCGTTGAAATGGCAAATCCTCCCTCTGCTATCGGCGAGCCTGCCGTACCCACTGTTGGAAGCAGCAGCCCTGAGAGCTCTAGCCTGCCAGTGCTACCCAGACTCACTAGAAGTGTAGCCAGAAGACAGTGCACTACACCAGCTGTAGCAAGCATAGCGGGCCCTGTTAGGTCAATAGCGACCCCTGCGCTGCGAAGGTCCACACGCAGCACTCAGAATCAAACTCCCCTCCGCTACAAAACCTGGAGGTATTAATGAGGGCTGCTATTTAGTTGAAAATGTTTGTGTGCATATCTTCTGTTACAGATTTTAAAAATGGACAACGGAGTAATGGACAGTGAATTGCTCCAAAAACTTCTAAAAGGGGACCCCTTTGTTTACCCGGGGTCCCCGCTGTTTCAACCACTGAACTGAGAGTCATAAACTGTGCATGACCTAACTTTCGCAACGTTCAAGAGTCCTCACCTTCCATAAAGGGAAGCACTGTTATGTTTAATTGTTTATGATATTTCAAAAATTTTGTGTGTTTTCTGTTAACATGTATTGTTGTTCTTGTTTTCCCAGTCCGGGAGTACTGGATTTAACCGGGGGGGAGTGCAGCACCCCAGAGTCCTGGTCGTTGCAGTAATGTCGCTCTGCCACTAAGGGGAGTGATGTTACGTCTGACTGCACTAAAGGAGTTCACCTGACCAGGTAACACTCACACTACACTTCACACTCCGGCCACCAGGGGGAGTGGTTCTATCTAGTAGGCCACTCCTCACACTCTGGTAAAACTGGGGGTTGGACAGGAAGACAGAGAGAAGTAACTGGGAAGAGCTAGAGAGAGGACCTGTCAGGGATGGGATCCTGACAGATTCCTAAGAAAGGACAAGAAGCGAGGTTTATTGTGCTGAGTGAGAAAAGCAGGAATACAGCAAAGAGGCAATAGGACCAGAAGGAGTTGTGCTGTAAGACCGAGGCAACATCCTTCTGAGGCGCAAACAGTCGGTGGCCGGAACGCCGAGAAAGTAAGAGACTTTAAGTATTACTTCAAACCACGGCAGGGCAGCCAATTATAGGTTGGCTGTCTCACAAAAACACCTAAGCAGACAACGGAGGCAGCTGTGGGAGAGGGGCGACTCTAGAGTCCCGGAAGAACTCCAGGCCTACCCCGTCATACGGGTGCGTCCTAGCCATATCATCTGGGGGACGGAGAGAACGAAGATCAGAGACAGACAGAATAAGTTGTGAGGACTATCCCGGGGTGCTCAGCAGGGAAGGACTACAACACACAGGCGCTAGAAGGTAGATGCTGATTCCCACCTGTTAAAGGGGACTCCTGATGTGCCTTCGGACCGGCCGGTCTCAGACAGCCCGGTTAACAGTGCCCTGGATTGGACACCTCGAGACCTTCAGTAAAGAGGTAAAGAGACTGCAACCTGGTGTCCTCGTTATTTACTGTGACCAGCACTGCACCGCACTACCACCACCATCCACACCTTTCATTGGGCGCCCCTCAGCAGGGTCACGGACCGGGTCTAGCCACCGTGACAACCCCAGAGCAGAGACTCACAGGCCCGGTACCGGGTACCCCTCGGCCCTGCGGCAGTGGGGGGGGCGCTACACATACGGCATCCCCCATAGGCAGACACTGTAATGAGGCAGCACCCCTATAGTCAGACCCTGTAATGAGGTAGCACCCCTATAGTCAGACCCTGTAATGAGGCAGCCCCCATAGTCAGACCCTGTAATAAGGCAGCCCCCTTAGTCAGACCCTGTAATAAGGCAAGGCAGCACCCCTATAGTCAGACCCTGTAATAAGGCAGCACCCCTATAGGCAGACCCTGTAATAAGGCAGCCCCCTATAGACAGACCCTGTAATAAGGCAGCCCCCACAGTCAGACCCTGTAATAAGGCAACCACCCATAGGCAGACCCTGTAATAAGGCAGCACCCCTATAGTCAGACCCTGTAATAAGGCAGCCCCATCAGTCAGACCCTGTAATATGGCAGCCCCCACAGTCAGACCCTGTAATAAGGCAGCCCCATCAGTCAGACCCTGTAATAAGGCAGCCCCCACAGTCAGACCCTGTAATAAAGCAGCACCCTTATAGGCAGACCCTGTAGTAAGGCAGCACCCCTATAGTCAGACCCTGTAATAAGGCAGCCCTCATAGTTAAACCCTGTAATAAGGCAGCCCCCCATAGGCAGACCCTGTAATAAGGCAGCAGCACCCATTAAAAAAAAAATAAATACTCACCTCTCTTCTTCCTGGTTCCTGCGCTGTTCCCGCTGATCTCCTGACAGCGGGCGCCGGGCATTGACGTCATCGCGCCCGCTGTCAGTGCCGGCGACGTCAGACGCCGACACCGACAGGGGGATGATGGGAGAAGGAGTGCAACGCTCGCTCCTTCTCCCATCATTACGATCAGCTGTATCGGCTAAATGCCTGTACAGCTGATCTTCCGATGACGGCGGGGGGCCCACTGCTGGCACCGGGCCCCCCCGCCTGCTCAGGGGCCCCATAGCAGCCGGGCGGCAGAGCAGGGAGATCGATTCTCCCTGCTCTACTGCAGAATGTAACTGTATCGGCGCGTGCAGTAGCGTAGCTCCGGGTGGGCCCCCTCAGAGCACCGGACCCGGGGCGTCCGCACTCTCTGCCCCCCGGTAGCTATGCTACTGATCCATCCTCAACCCGAAATGGTCCCACAAGTTCATCTTTGATGATACCAGCCCATACCAGTACCCCACCTCCACCTTGCTGGCATCTGAGTCGGAGTGGAGCTCTCTGCCCTTTACTGATCCAGCCTCTGGCCCATCAAGAGACACTCTAATTTCATCAGTCCATAAAACCTTTGAAAAGTCAGTCTTAAGATATTTCTTGGCAGTCTTGACGTTTTATCTTATGTTTCTTGTTCAAAGGTGGTCGTTTTTCAGCCTTCCTTACCTTGGCCATGTCCCTGAGTATCGCACACCTTGTGCTTTTTGTTACTCCAGTAACGTTGCAGCTCTGAAATATGGCAAAACTGGTGGCAAATGGCATCTTGGCAGCTTCACGCTTGAGTTTCCTCAATTCATGGGCAGTTATTTTGCGCCTTTTTTGCCCAAGACACTTCTTGCGACCCTGTGGCTATTTGCCATGAAGCGCTTGATTGTTCGGTGATCACGCTTCAAAAGTTTGGCATTTTCAAGACTGCTGCATCCCTCTGCAAGACATCTCACAATTTTGAACTTTTCAGAGCCCGTCAAATCTCTCTTCTGACCCATTTTGCCAAAGGTAAGGAAGTTGCCTAATAATTAAGCACATCTTATATAGGGTTTTGATGTCATTAGACAACACCCCTCCTCATTACAGAGATGCAAATCACCGGATTTACTTAATTGGTAGTTGGCTCTCAAGCCTGAAATGCTTGGAGTAGGACAACATGTATAAAAAGTATCATGTGATCAAAATACAACTTGCCTAATAATTCTGCACACAGTGTATCTATATATCTATACCATATCTATCTATCCATCCCATATATCTATCTATCGATATATCCATCAATCCATCTATCCGTGTGTGTAATGTAGTGTGGGTTGGACAAATGTAAAAGAGGAGGTTGGACAGAAATGACATCACAGATTGAAGTTAGAGGAGGGAGGGGTTTGGGTGTGTGTTGGAGTGGGTGTGCTAGGTTCGGGCTTACAGGCCAGTGCAATTCATCATGGAACTTGTAGTATTAGAGCACAATAAGTCAGGAGAAAGGAAGCTGTCGATTAACCCCATGAGAGCTGGAGCCAGCACTGAGGATGTGCTGCTACAGCATGATAAAAGGTAATATTGCCAAAATAAACGGAGGATATTTTGAATGGCAGCTAATAGCAAGATTTATAAAAAAAAAAGTTATGGTACTACTGGATAACTTCTTTAACTAAAAAATGTAAAAGGGATTAAGTGCATAGTAACAGGGAGCAATCCCTTTTTCACATAGGGCCCTGGAGGTTTGGATTTTTTTCCCCTCAATAAAGACCTTAATTTAAAAACTGCATTTTGTGTTATTTGTGTTACCTTTCACTAATATTTACATTTGTTTGGTGATCTGAAACATTTACCTGACTTATCGCAGTAAAGGACATCACGCTTCCGAGAGAGAGAGAAATGTGCATGATTTTAATGGAAAAATGCATGAAAAACCGGATTCGGAGGCCGGATTCATCATTTCACATGTCAGTTTCATATGTTTTTCACCCGATCAGTCGCTGGGCGTTTTTTTCACCTGACAGAATAAACATTCCTCTGTACATTTTTTTCCGTCGGCCAGAATCAGCTTTTTTGATGGATCCGTCAAAAAACGGATGAAAGTGTGGCCATCAGGCGCAATCCGGCACTAATACAACTCTATGAGAATAAAATGCATCAGGCGGAAAAAAAACGGATCCTTTTTTTCAAAACTCGCCAGATTGTGCCTGACGGAAAAAACCTGATGTGTGAAAGTAGCCAGAAAGAAATATGGATAGATATATCTATGTATCTACAGATATATCTATCTATAAATATATCTATAGATCGATATAGCCATAGTTATATCTATAGATATATCCATAGATATCCATCTATAGATATATAGATTTATCCATAGATATATAATAGCAAGGGCAATGTTGATTAATGACAATGGAGCGAGATGACCACGGCACTCAGGGATTCTTGGGAGGTGCTCAAGTTGGGGATCCAACCCGTAATTATAAACGAAGAATATACTTGGCACTCAGGAGAAATTTTTGTTGCAAGATTCAAAAAGTAGATTTTTATTTTGGTGCATCCAGTTCAACATATAAACGTTTTCGGTCTCGACAAATGAGACCTTCATCAGATATAGTTGTCAATGCTGCAGTGTATATACAAAAAACAAAAGGAAATGTTGTAAACAAAGAGAATACTGTTGCACAATAATACATAAAAAATAAACAGCAGAACATGCAATCCATAATATATTGTATGACAAAACAGTCTGCATACGATTGTGGGTAATAACGTGCAGCACGGGTGGCAGAATGGGTGAGTCCGTCCTAGACCTGCGTGACACGTGAGTCCTGTACAAGAAATACTGAAGAGTGTACACGTGTTAAGGTTATATTAAGTGAAAACTGACAAAGTAACAAAAATTAGATGAAAAGTAAACCATAGAGGACTAGAGATGTGACCTCATAGTGGGTCTAACATTGCATCGGAAGCACTATCTTAGTGAAGGATACAGGAAGTGAAATCTCCTCCACAGGTGAGTATGGGGATATATGACTAAGGTGCACAGTGGGCTACCTGAAAAAGAGGAAATAACGCATCAGAGATAACAGAGCACAAAGCTATGCTGTGAGAGGGCAAAGCTGCCCTATAGAATACATGCCAGACAAAATAAAATAAAATAAAATAAAATAACGGGGTGACCACCAGAAGAACCAGATAAGATATGTGGAGCTGGATGCGGCCCCTGGAGGCATACCTGGAGACCATGGGTAGTGTGTGTGAAGGTCACACACTGAGTATGAAGGCAGGGAGTGGGAGCGCAAGGCGCCTGTGGAAAGGGATAAAATACACATAGCATATAACAGCTGCAGAGCTGAAAGAGCGAGATGTCCTGCACCTGAATGACATACCTGAGGTGCTGGAGGGCAGTGTGGGGCGCGTATAGCAAGGCGAGATACTCGCAATATGAGAAGCGCTGTGGAGACAGGTATGATTGTTGAAATAAGGCTGGAGCCAGGATGAGAACGGTCTGGAGCCAGCACAGGGCTGGGACTGTCCGTGGTGTTACCTGAGCGGTGCCGCTGCCAGGGGCGGTGTGGGCGCTGTGCTGCTGAGCAGGGGGACGCTCCCGGGGCTGCTGAGGGGAGCGCAGCATTTCCGGGCATAAGAGCGCTATGAGATGCGTCACCTGACGTCTGACGTCACCGGGTCATGTGACCGTGGGAGCCGGCGCATGCGCAGAAGAGCCGGAATGGATGTAAGTGGGAATGAACGCCGAGGGAACCGGCGCCTGCGCAGTAAGCCCCTGGAGGCGAAGTTAATGGATGTGGAAGTGCACAACAGTGCATGAGGATATACAGAATAAGGAGGGGAATGGTAAATGAATAAGGTGGGGTGGAGACCCCAAGGGTATCTGGCATGGGGTCACCCCGGCTGTATATAGAGAACAAATTAACCCTCTATATAAAGGCATGTGGTGCATACTGTACCGTGTGCAGTGCTCAGTGCGAAGAGTGCAATTAACGATTCTGTGGAGAAAAAGGAAATGGGCACAGATTAACGATTAGTAAAACAATTGTTATGTTACATTACATAGTGCACCCAAAGGGTGCCACAGAATTAAAACCAATGGACATGTACAAAGTTACAAATAAGCCGAGACATCGTAGTCTCTGTTGAGACCCTTTGGTTCTAAGGTTTGCAAAGAATAAATCCAATAAGCCTCCCTTTTGAGGAGTAAACTGACACGACTTTGGCCCCTCCTTGGAGTGTCTACTTGTTCCAAGACCTGATAGCGGAGCTGAGAAATGTTGTGGTTTTGTTTGGAGAAATGGTATGGGAGAGGTAGATGTGTTTTATTGCAGCGAATTGTGGATTTGTGTTGGGCCACTCTGTCTCTTATTGGCTGTGTGGTTTCACCTACATATGCCAGCCCGCAAGGGCATTTGATGACATACACGACATGTGTGGACTCGCAAGTGAAGAACCCTTTTATGGGGATGGCCTTGCCTGTTTGCGGGTGAGAGACTGTGGGACCCTTCTGAACATTGCTGCATTGTAGGCAATTTAGACAGGGAAATGTACCCTGTCTTTGGGTTTGTAGAAAGGACTGTTTGGGGACCCTACTGATTGAGCCAATGTCAGCTTTGACTAATGTCTGCGTAGCCTTTACTGGCTATAAAAATAGGGGGACCCCCAAAAAAATGACGTGGGGTCCCCATATATTTTAAAGCCAGAAAGGCTACGGAGACAGCTGCGGGCTGATATTCATAGCCTAGGAAGGGACCATGGATATTGCCCCCCCCCCGACTACAAAGACCAGCTGCCCCAGAAATGGTGCATCTGTAAGATGCGCCAATTCCGGAACTTAGCCCCTCTCTTCCTACTCCCCTGTAACGGTGGGATATGGGGTAATAAGGGGTTAATGTCACCTTTGTATTGTAAGGTGACATTAAGCCCGGTTAATAATGGAGAGGCGTCAATAAGACACCTATCCACTACTAATCCTATAGTAGTGAAAGAGTTAAATTTAAAAAAGACACAGCCAGAAAAAAGTATTTTAATATTCTTAATTTCACCATACTTACCATTCTCGATCGCCTACAAAAAATTAAAAATAATAAATAAACCGTATACTCTCTTTACTCCGTTCCACGTTCCAATTAATAACGAGTGTCCTACGACGATCTCCCCTATAGAACAGTGACATCGGGTGATGTCACCGCTCTATAGGACCTCCAGTGACACACTGACAGGAGACAATGGCTCCTGCAGTGCATCACTGAAGAGGTTACCTGAGTTCATTGGTCTCACTTTATGGCAAAGCTGCGTGGAAATTTTCCCACACAGCAGTGCCAGAAGTGAGAGTAGGAACTCTTTCTCACAGAGGCAGAGGGATACAGTGCGGAAGGATACCTTCTGTCGTATTGTTGGGCCCCTGGAGAGCGGTCGCATCAGCTGATGTGGCTGCTTTCCAAGGGAGATCATTGTGGGACACTCATATTAATTGGATATCTGCTGACACAGGGAGTATATGGTTTGT
Source organism: Ranitomeya variabilis (assembly GCF_051348905.1). Classification (NCBI taxonomy): domain Eukaryota; kingdom Metazoa; phylum Chordata; class Amphibia; order Anura; family Dendrobatidae; genus Ranitomeya; species Ranitomeya variabilis. Next base: position 251,344,905 of record NC_135233.1, on the reverse strand, counting down.
TTAATATTTTAATATTTTTTACAGGTGAGCAATGGCTTTGGGGATCAAGGTGATGGTGAGTATGTACTGTATGTTGTATGTACTGTATGTCATATGTTGTATCTACTGTATGTTGTATGTCATATGTTGTATCTACTGTATGTTGTATGCTGTATGTACTGTATGTTGTATGTACTGTATGTGTTTGTTTGTTTTTTACATTCAACACATTAGCCGGATGATGGGACTACTACTGTCCCATCATTGGCTAATGTGTCAATCACTGTTACTGTAGCAGGCTGTTATGATCTGGTGACCTTGGAGCCGCATGAGACTTTCTCTGGAGTAGGTGGAACCTGTACTGACCGCAAACCCTAAACTGACACCGCAACTAGAAGTAGCCGTGGGGTGTACCTAACACATCCTAGACACCTCGACACAGCCGGAGAACTAAATACCCCTATAAATGGAAATGGGAATTCTATCTTGCCTCAGAGCAGAACCCCTAAGGATAGGTAGCCCCCCACAAATATTGACTGTGAGTATTAGAGGAAAGACACACGCAGGCAGAAAACAGAATTTAGCAAAAGAGGCCACTCTAGCTAAATAGAAAAGGATAGGATAGAATACTAAGCGGTCAGTATTAAAACCCTAAAATTATCCACAGCAGATAATACAAAAATTCCACATCTAACTAAAGACATGGAATGTATACCTGCATCTCCTGAGAATCCAACATGACTGAAAAAATCCAAACACAGTCTAAGCTGGACAAGAAAAAACAATGAATAGTACTGAATAGTAAAGCACACAGCATGTGTGCTGCAGAAACAAAACCCAGACACTTATCTTGGCTGATTTGGCAGCAGGGCAGGAGGAACCAGACAGAGATGTAAGACCTCCAAGAACAATGGACAACTGGCAAGGGCTAATGGATCCTGCAAACCTAAATACCCAGAGAGAGCTGCAATCAGCAGGAACACCTGCTCAGGATTGCAACCCAGGGACAACTGTATTACCGCCAACAACCACCGGAGGGAACCCAAGAGCAGAATTCACAACAGTACCCCCCCTTGAGGAGGGGTCACCGAACCCTCACCAGAGCCCCCAGGCCGATCAGGACAGGCCAGATGAAAGGCACTGACCAGATCAGCAGCATGGACATCAGAGGCAAAATCCCAAGAATTATCCTCCTGGCCATAACCCTTCCATTTGACAAGGTACTGAAGCTTCCGCCTAGAAAAGCGAGAATCCAAAATCTTCTCAACCACATACTCCAACTCCCCATCAACCAACACAGGGGCCGGAGGATCAACAGAGGGAACCACGGGCACCACATATTTCCGCAATAAAGATCTATGGAAGACATTATGGATAGCAAAAGAGGCCGGAAGGCCAATCGAAAAGACACCGGATTAATAATCTCAGAAATCCTATAAGGACCAATAAACCGAGGCTTAAACTTAGGGGAAGAAACCTTCATAGGAATATGACGGGAAGACAACCAGACCAGATCCCCAACCCGAAGCCGGGAACCAACACACCGACGACGGTTAGCAAAACGTTGAGCCTCCTCCTGAGACAACACCAAATTGTCCACCACATGAGCCCAAATCTGCTGCAACCTGTCAACCACAGAATCCACACCAGGACAGTCAGAAGGCTCAACCTGCCCTGAAGAAAAACGAGGATGAAAACCAAAATTACAAAAGAAGGGCGAAACCAAGGTAGCCGAACTAGCCCGATTATTAAGGGCAAACTCGGCCAATGGCAAGAAAGCCACCCAATCTGTTGTGAATTTGGATTCTGGGCTCCCCCGGTGGCCGCTTGTGGAATTGGACTTGTCATCCTCTTTCCTGTTTCACCTGGTTCCATCAGTAGTGGGTGTCGCTATTTAAGCTCATTTCTCTGGTGGTTTCTTGCCGGTCAACAATGTTATCTGATGCCTCTCAGTGCTTGTTCCTGCTTCTAGACAACTACTAGATAAGTTGGACTTTTGTCCATGTTTTGTTTTGCCTATTTGTTCCAGTTCACAGCTGAAGTTTTGTTACTGTGTCTGGAAAGCTCTCGTTGATCAGGGATTGCTACTCTGGCGTTATGAGTTAATGCCAGAGTTTAAGGTAATCTCTGGATGGTGTTTTGTTAGTGTTTTTCTGCTGACCATGAAAGTATACTATCTGTCTTCTGCTATCTAGTAAGCGGACCTCAAATTTGCTAAGACTATTTTCCTGCTGCGTTTGTTGTTTCATCTGAACTCACCGTCATTATATGTGGGGGGCTACTGTCTTCTTTGGAATATTTCTCTAGAGGTGAGCCAGGTCTTATATTTCCCTCTGCTAGCTATTTAGGTCTTAGGCCAGAGCTGGGCATCTAGCGATAAATAGGAAATGCTACCTGGCTATTTCTAGTTGCGCGGCAGGCTTAGTTCATGGTCAGTATAGTTCCATCTTCCGAGAGCTTGTCCCTCTATAGGCTTGCTATGATCTCTGCCTGCAGAGATCATGACAGTTTGACCGGCCACTAAAGTGTTAAAGACCCAGGTTGAGAAAGGAGAGTTATAAGAAGTCTGCTGGAATTTTTTTTTTTTTTTTTTTTTTTTTTTTTCCTCCAGTCTGCCTTGCTGCAGTCTTTTTTCTCTCTCTCCTCCTAATCTCTGTATGCTCTGTGTGCACCTGACAATAATGGATCTCCAGAGTGTAACTGCGGGTTTGAATAATCTCATCACGAAAGTACAAAATTTACAAGATTTTGTGGTACATGCTCCGGTATCTGAGCCGAGAATTCCTTTGCCGGAGTTCTTCACAGGGAATAGAGCTAGCTTCCAGAATTTCCGAAATAATTGTAAGCTTTATTTGTCCCTGAAGTCTCGTTCAGCTGGAGACCCTGCTCAGCAGGTTAGGATTGTGATTTCCTTGCTCAGGGGTGACCCTCAAGATTGGGCCTTCTCATTGCCAGCAGGGGATCCTGCGTTACGCGATGTGGATGCGTTTTTTCTGGCCTTGGGCTTGCTTTATGAGGAACCTCATTTGGAACTTCAGGCAGAAAAAACTTTGATGGCACTATCTCAGGGGCAAGACGAAGCTGAAGTTTTCTGCCAAAAATTCCGTAAATGGTCTGTGCTTACTCAGTGGAATGAGTGCGCCTTGGCGGCAACTTTCAGAGAAGGTCTCTCTGATGCCGTTAAGGATGTTATGGTGGGGTTCCCTTTGCCTGCAGGTCTGAATGAGTCCATGACAATGGCTATTCAGATTGATAGGCGTCTGCGGGAGCGCAAACCGGTGCACCATCTGGCGGTGTCTATGGAAAAGACGCCAGAAAGTATGCAGTGTGATAGAATTCTGTCCAGGAGCGAGCGACAGAATTTTAGACGGAAGAATGGATTGTGTTTCTATTGTGGGGATTCTACTCATGTTATATCAGCATGCTCTAGGCGTACAAAGAAGCTTGATAAGTCTGTTTCCATTGGCACCATTCAGTCTAAGTTTATTTTGTCTGTAACCCTGATTTGCTCTTTGTCATCCATTGCCACGGACGCCTATGTTGACTCTGGCGCCGCTCTGAGTCTTATGGATTGGTCCTTTGCCAATCGTTGTGGTTTTGATTTAGAGCCTTTGGAGACTCTTATTCCTCTGAAGGGGATTGACTCCACCCCATTGGCTAATAATAAACCACAATACTGGACACAAGTAACCATGCGTATCAATCCGGATCACCAGGAGATTATTCGTTTCCTGGTGCTGTATAATTTACATGACGATTTGGTACTGGGATTGCCATGGTTGCAGTCTCACAACCCAGTCTTGGACTGGAGAGCAATGTCTGTGTTGAGCTGGGGATGTAAGGGTATTCATGGGGACGTACCTTTGGTTTCTATTTCGTCGTCCATTCCCTCTGAAGTCCCTGAGTTCCTCTCTGATTATCAAGACGTCTTTGACGAACCCAAGCTTGGGTCGTTACCTCCGCACCGTGAGTGCGATTGTGCCATAGATTTGATACCGGGTTGTAAATATCCAAAGGGTCGTTTGTTTAATTTGTCTGTGCCGGAACATGCTGCTATGCGGGAATATATAAAGGAGTCTTTGGAAAAGGGACATATTCGTCCATCTTCTTCTCCCTTGGGAGCTGGGTTTTTCTTTGTCTCAAAAAAAGACGGCTCTTTGAGACCATGTATTGATTATCGGCTTCTGAATAAGATTACTGTTAAGTATCAATACCCATTGCCATTGCTTACTGATTTGTTTGCTCGTATAGAGGGTGCTAAGTGGTTCTCTAAAATTGATCTTCGTGGGGCGTATAATTTGGTGCGGATCAGGCAGGGGGATGAGTGGAAGACCGCATTTAATACGCCCGAGGGCCACTTTGAGTATTTGGTCATGCCTTTTGGTCTTTCTAATGCCCCTTCAGTTTTCCAGTCTTTTATGCATGATATTTTCCGCGATTTTCTGGATAAATTTATGATAATATATCTGGATGATATTCTGATTTTTTCTGATGACTGGGACTCTCATGTCCAGCAGGTCAGGAGAGTTTTTCAGGTTCTGCGGTCTAATTCTTTATGTGTGAAGGGGTCTAAGTGCGTTTTTGGGGTCCAGAAAATTTCCTTTTTGGGGTATATTTTTTCTCCCTCTTCCATTGAGATGGATCCCGTCAAGGTGCAAGCTATTTGTGACTGGACTCAGCCCTCCTCTCTTAAGGGTCTTCAGAGATTTTTGGGCTTTGCCAACTTTTACCGCCGATTTATTGCTGGTTTTTCGGATGTCGTTAAACCACTGACTGATTTGACCAGACAAGGCGCTGATGTTGCTAATTGGTCCCCTCATGCTGTAGAGGCCTTTCAGGAGCTTAAGCGCCGTTTTGCCTCTGCCCCTGTGTTGCGTCAGCCTGATGTGAATCTGCCTTTTCAGGTTGAGGTTGACGCTTCGGAGATCGGAGCTGGGGCAGTGTTGTCGCAGAAAGGTTCCGACTGCTCCGTCATTAGGCCTTGTGCCTTCTTTTCTCGCAAATTTTCGCCCGCAGAGCGGAATTATGATGTTGGGAATCGGGAGCTTTTGGCCATGAAGTGGGCGTTTGAGGAGTGGCGCCATTGGCTCGAGGGGGCTAGGCATCAGGTGGTGGTATTGACTGACCACAAAAATTTGATTTATCTTGAGACTGCCAGACGCCTGAATCCTAGACAGGCGCGCTGGTCTTTATTTTTTTCTCGCTTTAATTTTGTGGTGTCATACCTACCGGGTTCTAAGAATGTTAAGGCAGATGCCCTTTCTAGGAGTTTTGACCCGGACTCTCCTGGTAATTCTGAACCCACAGGTATCCTTAGGGAGGGAGTAATTTTGTCGGCCGTTTCTCCTGATCTGCGGCGGTCCTTGCAAGAGTTTCAGGCGGATAGACCGGATCGTTGTCCGCCTGATAGACTGTTTGTTCCGGATGATTGGACCAGCAGAGTCATCTCTGAGGTACATTCTTCTGCATTGGCAGGTCATCCCGGAATTTTTGGTACCAGGGATTTGGTGGCAAGATCCTTCTGGTGGCCTTCCCTGTCACGAGATGTGCGAGTCTTTGTGCAGTCATGTGACGTTTGTGCTCGGGCCAAGTCTTGTAGTTCTCGGGCTAGCGGACTGCTGTTGCCCTTGCCTATTCCTAAGAGGCCTTGGACACACATCTCGATGGATTTTATTTCAGATCTGCCTGTTTCCCAGAAGATGTCTGTCATCTGGGTGGTCTGTGACCGTTTCTCTAAAATGGTCCATTTGGTTCCTCTGCCCAAGTTGCCTTCTTCTTCTGAGTTGGTTCCTCTGTTTTTTCAGAATGTTGTCCGATTGCACGGTATTCCTGAGAATATTGTTTCTGACAGAGGTACCCAATTTGTGTCTAGATTTTGGCGGGCATTCTGTGCTAGGATGGGCATAGATTTGTCTTTTTCATCTGCTTTTCACCCTCAGACTAATGGCCAGACCGAGCGGACTAATCAGACCCTTGAGACATATCTGAGGTGTTTTGTCTCTGCTGACCAGGATGATTGGGTTGCTTTTTTGCCATTGGCAGAGTTCGCCCTCAATAATCGGGCCAGTTCTTCCACCTTGGTGTCCCCGTTTTTCTGTAATTCGGGGTTTCACCCTCGATTTTCCTCCGGTCAGGTGGAATCCTCGGATTGCCCTGGAGTGGATGCGGTGGTGGAGAGATTGCATCACATCTGGGGGCAGGTTATGGACAATTTGAAGTTGTCCCAGGAGAAGACTCAGCGTTTTGCCAACCGTCATCGTCGTGTTGGTTCTCGGCTTTGTGTTGGAGATTTAGTGTGGTTGTCTTCTCGTTTTGTCCCTATGAGGGTCTCTTCTCCTAAGTTTAAACCTCGGTTCATCGGCCCTTATAGAATATTGGAGATTCTTAATCCTGTTTCTTTCCGTTTGGACCTCCCTGCGTCCTTTTCCATTCATAACGTTTTTCATCGGTCGTTATTGCGCAGGTATGAGGTACCTGTTGTACCTTCAGTTGAGCCTCCTGCTCCGGTGTTGGTTGAGGGTGAGTTGGAGTACGTTGTGGAGAAAATTTTGGACTCTCGTGTTTCCAGACGGAAACTCCAGTATCTGGTCAACTGGAAGGGTTACGGCCAGGAGGATAATTCTTGGGTCAATGCATCTGATGTTCATGCTTCTGATCTTGTTCGTGCCTTCCATAGGGCTCATCCTGGTCGCCCTGGTGGATCTGGTGAGGGTTCGGTGCCCCCTCCTTGAGGGGGGGGTACTGTTGTGAATTTGGATTCTGGGCTCCCCCGGTGGCCGCTTGTGGAATTGGACTTGTCATCCTCTTTCCTGTTTCACCTGGTTCCATCAGTAGTGGGTGTCGCTATTTAAGCTCATTTCTCTGGTGGTTTCTTGCCGGTCAACAATGTTATCTGATGCCTCTCAGTGCTTGTTCCTGCTTCTAGACAACTACTAGATAAGTTGGACTTTTGTCCATGTTTTGTTTTGCCTATTTGTTCCAGTTCACAGCTGAAGTTTTGTTACTGTGTCTGGAAAGCTCTCGTTGATCAGGGATTGCTACTCTGGCGTTATGAGTTAATGCCAGAGTTTAAGGTAATCTCTGGATGGTGTTTTGTTAGTGTTTTTCTGCTGACCATGAAAGTATACTATCTGTCTTCTGCTATCTAGTAAGCGGACCTCAAATTTGCTAAGACTATTTTCCTGCTGCGTTTGTTGTTTCATCTGAACTCACCGTCATTATATGTGGGGGGCTACTGTCTTCTTTGGAATATTTCTCTAGAGGTGAGCCAGGTCTTATATTTCCCTCTGCTAGCTATTTAGGTCTTAGGCCAGAGCTGGGCATCTAGCGATAAATAGGAAATGCTACCTGGCTATTTCTAGTTGCGCGGCAGGCTTAGTTCATGGTCAGTATAGTTCCATCTTCCGAGAGCTTGTCCCTCTATAGGCTTGCTATGATCTCTGCCTGCAGAGATCATGACACCAATCATCCTGATCAGCAGACACAAAGCATCTCAAATAAGTTTCCAAAGTCTGATTAGTTCGCTCGGTCTGGCCATTTGTCTGAGGATGAAATGCGGAAGAAAAAGACAAATCAATGCCCAGCCTAGCACAGAAGGCCCGCCAAAACCTAGAAACAAACTGGGAACCTCTGTCGGACACAATATTCTCCGGAATACTATGCAAACGAACCACATGCTGAAAAAACAACGGAACCAAATCAGAAGAGGAAGGCAATTTAGGCAAAGGCACCAAATGAACCATCTTAGAGAACCGGTCACAAACAACCCAGATAACCGACATCCTCTGGGAAACCGGAAGATCAGAAATAAAATCCATAGAAATATGCGTCCAGGGCCTCTCAGGGACCGGCAAAGGCAAAAGCAACCCACTAGCACGGGAACAACAGGGCTTGGCCCGCGCGCAAGTCCCACAGGACTGCACAAAAGAACGCACATCACGTGACAAAGAAGGCCACCAAAAAGGACCTACCAACCAAATCTCTGGTACCAAAAATACCAGGATGGCCAGCCAACACAGAACAATGAACCTCAGAAATCACTCTACTAGTCCATCTATCAGGAACAAACAGTTTCCCCACTGGACAGCGGTCAGGTTTGTCAGCCTGAAATTTCTGAAGAACCCGTCGTAAATCAGGAGAAATGGCAGAAAGGACCACCCCTTCTTTCAGATTGCCGACTGGTTCAAGGACCTCAGGAGAATCAGGCAAAAAACTCCTAGAGAGGGCATCAGCCTTAATATTCTTAGAACCCGGAAGATACGAGACCACAAAATCAAAACGGGAAAAAAACAAGGACCATCGAGCCTGTCTAGGATTCAGCCGTCTGGCAGACTCGAGGTAAATCAGATTTTTATGATCGGTCAAGACCACAATACGGTGCTTAGCTCCCTCAAGCCAATGTCGCCACTCCTCAAACGCCCACTTCATAGCCAACAACTCCCAATTGCCGACATCATAATTGCGTTCAGCAGGCGAAAACTTACGGGAAAAGAAGGCACACGGTTTCATCAAGGAACCAACAGGATCCCTCTGAGACAAAACGGCCCCTGCCCCAATCTCAGAAGCGTCAACCTCAACCTGAAAGGGAAGAGAAACATCCGGTTGACGCAACACCGGGGCAGAAGTAAATCGGCGTTTAAGCTCCTGAAAGGCAGAGACAGCCGCAGAGGACCAATTCGTCACATCAGCGCCTTTCTTCGTCAAATTGGTCAAGGGTTTAACCACACTGGAGAAGTTAGCAATGAAACGGCGATAAAAATTAGCAAAGCCCAAAAATTTCTGAAGGCTCTTCACGGATGTGGGTTGAATCCAATCATGAATGGCCTGAACCTTAACCGGATCCATCTCCATAGATGAGGGAGAAAAAATGAAGCCCAAAAAAGAAACCTTCTGCACTCCAAAGAGACATTTAGACCCCTTCACAAACAAAGCATTATCACGAAGGATCTGAAATACCATCCTGACCTGTTCCACATGAGACTCCCAATCATCGGAAAAAATTTAAATGTCATCCAAATATACAATCATGAATTTATCAAGATAAGTCCGGAAGATATCGTGCATGAAGGACTGAAAAACAGATGGAGCATTAGAGAGCCCGAATGGCATCACAAGGTATTCAAAATGGCCTTCGGGCGTATTAAACGCAGTTTTCCATTCATCACCCTGCTTAATACGAACAAGATTATATGCCCCCCGAAGGTCAATCTTCGTAAACCAACTAGCCCCCTTAATCCTAGCAAACAAATCGGAAAGCAGAGGTAAAGGGTATTGAAACTTGACCGTGATCTTATTCAAGAGGCGATAATCAATACAGGGTCTCAAGGAGCCATCCTTCTTAGCAACAAAAAAAAATCCCGCTCCCAACGGTGAAGAAGATGGCCGAATATGCCCTTTCTCCAAAGACTCCTTAACATAATTCCGCATGGCGGTATGTTCAGGCACAGACAGGTTGAAAAGTCGGCCCTTAGGAAACTTACAGCCTGGAATCAAGTCAATCGCACAATCACAGTCCCTATGCGGTGGAAGGGAACTGGACTTGGGCTCATCGAATACATCCTGAAAATCAGACAAAAACTCTGGAACTTCAGAAGAGGAAGAAGAGGATTTTGACATCAAAGGAACGTCATTATGAACCCCCTGACAACCCCAGCTAGTCACAGACATAGACTTCCAATCCAACACAGGATTGTGTACCTGCAACCACGGAAAACCCAGCACGATAGCATCATGCATATTATGCAACACCAGAAAACGACAATCTTCCTGATGGGCTGGCGCCATGCACATGGTCACCCGTGTTCAAAACTGGGGCTTATTTTTAGCCAAAGGTGTAGCATCAATGCCCCTTAAAGCAATAGGGTTCTGCAAAGACTGCAAGGGGAAACCACAACGCCTGGCAAACTCAAAGTCCATTAAGTTCAGGGCGGCGCCTGAATCCACAAACGCCATGACAGAAAATGATGACAATGAGCAAATCAAGGACACAGATAACAGAAATTTAGGTTGTACAGTACTGATGGTAAATGAACTAGCGATCCTCTTTGTACGCTTAGGGCAGACTGAAATGACATGAGAAGCATCGCCACAATAAAAACACAACCTATTCTGACGTCTGAATCCTTGTTGTTCCTTTCTAGACAGAATCCTATCACACTGCATTGGCTCAGGCATCTGCTCTGAGGACAACGCCACAGCGCGCACAGTTCTGCGCTCCCGCAAGCGCCGATCAATCTGAATGGCCAGAGACATAGAATCACTCAGACCGAAAGGCGTGGGAAACCCCACCATAACATCTTTTTTTTTTTTAAATTCGTTTATTAATTACAACATCAATCGTACATACATTTGCTTACATTCCCAGCATCCAGAAGGTACATAAAATTATTACATATAACCATATTTGGAATATTGCAAAGGCTACAAGCAATGCATGTCAATCATTTGGTCATGTCTTATACAAACTTTATCTACCTTGTCTTCTAATAAAACCTCCGAAACTAATACGCTGCCATTGAGAGGAAAGTTCTAAATAAATTCCGCCCTGTAAGCCACCACTGTTCCGTGTATTCCGACACCCTTTCCTTGCATGATTATTAAGATATGTTGATCTAAACGGTATGGGAAGAAGAGTTCCATCTCCCCCATATCTTCTCAAATTTAGCTGGATTGCCTCTATTTTGGTACAATGCCCGTTCATATGGAACAATAGAATTCACCAAATCAACCCACGTTCTAAGAGTTGGACCAGAGCCCCCCATCCATCGTAGGGCCAACACCTTACGTGCCAAAAACAAAGTCTCCCTCAGAAAAATTCCTATATAACGATCCCAAGTCTCAGTTTCCCATACTCCAAATAAACATACCAGAGGTTCAAGTGGGACAGGGACAGATATCAGTGAAGTCAGTAATGTCGTTACCTCTTTCCAGAATTGGGAAATAATAGGACATTGCCATATCATGTGGATGAAATCTGCGTTGCTGGAATGGCATCTCAGGCAGTCTGATGAGTGTAAACGACCCATTTTGAAGAGACGAATTGGGGTCAGATAGGACTGATATATGATATATAATTGTGTCATCCTATTGTTAACTGATGGGGAAACTTTAGTTGGGGATTCCAAAATGTCATCCCATTCCTCCTCCAGTGTGTCCGGGAGGAGCCGTCCCCACTTCCCCTTAATGGAGTCTAGGGTGGATCCCTCATTCATGGATAATAGATAGGTATATAGAGAAGAAATAAGTCCCTGGGGACCCTGTGAATTAAGGATACCTATTAACGGTAAATCTGAAATAGCGCGACCTGTATCCGTACTCCGCATATGTGATTGGAAGGCTGACCTTAGTTGCAGGTAACGGAAAAACTGAGATTTCGGTATATTGTATATAGTTTGTAATTGCTCGAAGGAGACAAAAATCCCTTGTTGGTGTAAATTACCCACTGTGAGGACACTATATGATATCCAGAATTTAGTGGATGGGTGACCCAGTAATATCGGGAAATAACCATTATTCCACAATGGCATTTCAGTTGCTATATCAGCAAATCCTATTAATTTTTTAATTTGCCTCCATACTGATCGGGCTAGTCGGAGTATAGGGAGTAAATGAGGAACCGCAGTTCTCTCCATTTCCAAAAAACCCAGTGGACAATCAACTTTAGCTGAGTACAAAATGTGATGTTCAGAGTTGGGAAGAATCCTCCCGGGCATCCACGTATTCAACACTCTGGCCTGGCCCGCTAGGTAATATAAGTAGAAATCTGGCAGAGCCGCCCCACCCCCTTGTTTAGGTCTCTGTAGAGTAGATAATTTAAGCTTAGGTCTAGCCTTTCCCCATATGAAGGATGTAGTAAGGGAATTTAGGGTTGCGAAGAAGGACTTAGGTATAATAGCTGCACTATGTTGAAAACAATAACTCAACTTGGGGAGTAATATCATCTTAATAAGATTGATGCGTCCAGCTACAGATAACGGTAGTTTGTCCCAGGTAGCGAATTTGGATTTAACCACGTCCAGTAACGGGAATATATTAAGATGTAAATCTAGGTGACTACTTTGGGACATATATATTCCTAAATATTTAAACTGGGAGACAATGGGTAGCAATGAGAGGGTTTCAAGGCAGGGCATTGGAGTATGGGAAAGAGGCATCAGAGCAGACTTCCCCCAGTTTATATAGAGGCCAGAAAATTTACTGAATCTATCAATCATCGTTATTACTTTTGGTAGTGTGACTTCCGTTTGATCCAGAAACACCACCATGTCATCAGCATACAGACCAATGACCTCCACCCTATCAGCAATATGTATCCCTCTAATGTCCACAGAAGACCTCATTCGTATTGCCAGAGCCTCTATCGCCAAGGCAAATAGAGCTGGGGAAAGAGGGCACCCCTGCCGAGTACCCCTATGCAAAGAGAACGATGCAGACATTAAGCCGTTCACTACTATACGTGCCTTGGGTTTTGCATATAGCGTATCTATCCCTCTCAAAAATTTATTCCCGAATCCATATTTCCGCAAACATGCAACCAAGAAGGGCCATTCGAGGGAGTCAAAAGCCTTGGCTGCGTCTAGTGAAGCCAATGCCCATTTGTTATCTGTTTCCAGAGAACTATATTGTATGACTGACTGTACCCTCCTGATATTTATGGAAGTGTTTTTCCCTGGCATAAAGCCGGTTTGATCCGGGTGTATGAGATCTAATATGATCTTGTTCAGTCTAGTGGCTAAAATCTTAGTGAAGATTTTATAATTTACATTTACCAAAGAAATTGGTCTATATGATCCACAATCTAAGGGGTCCTTCCCCTCCTTCTTAAGTACTATAATATTAGCATCGTAAAACGTTTCAGGAATAGATTCCCCCTCCCATATTCCTTTGAGTACCTTTAGCAATATGGGGGCTAGCTTGTCCCGGTATTTCCTATAGAATTCTATGGGAAACCCATCAGGTCCTGGGGCCTTCCCAGTTGCCATGTCAGCCATAGCTTGCTCTACCTCTTCCAGAGTAAATTCAGCTTCCATAAGGGCTTGTTGCGATGAATTTAGTGAGGGAAATGTAACATCTGATAAATAATCTAAGCACTCATCAACATCAGAGTTGTTACTAGATTTATATAACAAAGTATAATAGTCATAGAAACACCGAAGTATTTCATCAGAAGAGGATACTAAAGATCCATCAGACACCCGGATCTGCAAAATTGTATTGGAAGTATTGTGTTGACGTACCAAGAAGGCTAGCAGTGTACTGGCCTGATTTCCTAACTCAAAATAAGATTGGCGAGTGAAAAACAATTTACGTTTCGATTTAACCTCTGTATGTTGGGTATAAAGCCTTTGGGAGGTGAGCCATTCAATTCTGTTACTGCTGGACTGATTAGCTATATAGGCAGCCTCTGAATCCTTTAATTTTTGTTCTATCTCCTCATCCTCTTTCGCTGTTGCCCTCTTTATATAGGAGATAGTGGAGGACAGACATCCCCTTAAATATGCCTTCAGGGTGTCCCAAAGTAAACCAAGATTTTGAAGTTCCGAGTGTATCAGAATGAAAGTATCTAACTGAGCAACCGTCCTGTCACTCGAGTCTATTAATTTTAACCAGAAGGGGCTCAATTTCCAGGACCCGTTGTGAGAGTCGGACCGTCCATATTTAAGTTTAAGGATAATTGGTGAATGATCCGAGATCCCTCGGCTACCATGCTCAATACTATCCACCCATAGTGCCAATCCACTGGACCCAAATATATAATCTATCCGAGATAATGACTGTCTAGTGGATGAGTGGCAGGTATACCCCTTGATCCCCGGGTGATTTATTCTCCACAAATCTAGCCAACCACTACCATCCATAAATAATGCTAGTTGAGAGGGAGGCTGAGGTATAGTGTCTCCTGACGTTGCGTCATCTAATCTCAGTCTATCTATGGATGGATTCATAGTCAAATTGAAGTCTCCCATGCAGATAACATTGGCTTCCGGGTACTTTAAAGAGAAGCCTAGGGCCAGACGGAGAACTGATATATTGGCAGGGGGGGGGTTATAGATACATAGCAGTACGTATTCTCGTGAGTTAATGAGTGCATGTACAAAAACAAAACGACCCTCTGGATCACGTCTCGCCTCCTTCGCCTCCCATCTGACCTCTTTGTGCACTAGTAAAGAGACCCCTCTTGAATAACTGGTGTGGAAGGCATGTAAGGACCACTGCACCCACGACTTTTGCATACATCGAACTGTATCTCTTGTCAAATGTGTTTCTACCAGTGCTACAATGTGGGGATGGCATCTTTTTATCTGTGAAAATACTTTGATTTTCTTTTTAGGGGTCTTTATACCTCGGATATTCCAGGTCATGCATATAAGTTCAGTTCCCATATTTACTCTTAAGGGAATAATTAATACATATCATTAGTATTTGGGTGTATTTCAACAGCAGCATACTGGGCATAAAGTTAGTATCAGCGGCAGCTTTACCTAATAAACAACCAAAACAAAACCATAAAACCAAATTGAACAAGAAAACCTGAACGATAGGGGAGAGTATTTCCATCCTCCCACAGTCAGATTGAAAAGGGGATACCCTCACTGAGTTCAGTGTCCGGTATTGTTGATTTCCCCGCACCTATACGGAAAGCTCAATTCTTATTGCCAACTTCCAAGGAACCCAGGTTAGGGGACTTCCACAGTTGATCCTCCGCTAGATCGCAGCCATTCAAACGCCTCCGCTGGGTCCGTAAAGAATAATGAGGAGCCATTGTGGACGATACGGAGCCGAGCTGGGTAAAGCATAGAATAAACAATGTTCTTTTCTCTAAGTTGCTTCTTAACATCCACAAACCTTGCACGTTGTTTTTGAAGATCCGCGGAAAAGTCTGGAAAGATTGATATGGTGGCATTGCCAAGTTTGATGAGGCCCTTCTGTCGCGCCAAACGAAGAATAGTATCCCTGTCTCTGCAATTAAGAAGACGTGCCAGGAGAGGCCTCGGCGGAGCTCCAGGAGGCAGAGGCCTTGTTGGTACTCTATGGGCTCTTTCCACCGAGAATGTTGAGGAGAATTCATCTCCCAGTGTGGATTTCAGCCAGCCCTCCAAAAATTGCTCAGGCTGCTGACCCTCTGAACGTTCCGGGAGACCTATGATTCGGACATTGTTCCGGCGCAGTCTATTTTCCAGGTCATCTGCTTTTTGTCTCCAAGCATTTACAGATCCAGTGGCTTTGGTCAATTTGGCTTCCATAGGAGTAATAGTGTCTTCTATAGTAGATACCCTCGTTTCAACCTCTGATATACGCCCCCTCATAGTTTGCATATCATGTCGCAGGCGGCCCACCTCAGTATGCACATCCTCTATTTTCTCCGTAAGAGATGCCCTAGTGAGGGATATGGCCTGCATTAACTGCTCCGATGCCTGTTTGAGAGTCAGTTCTTCCTCCTCTCCTTCCCCAGTGCCATCAGAGGGGCGACCTCTGCGTTGAGAGGATGTGGGGTTATTTCTAAGATTGCGCAAATTTTCGTGGGGGTCATCCTTAGCAAATTTTTTAAGTTTTTCAGCAGCCGTTGCTCCTCTAGGATGCTGCATGGCGGGTATACACAAAAGGACCTCACAAATTAATGCTGAAAGTAGTTATAGGCAGACCGTGCTCCAATTCTATGGATATAAATGAAACAAGTTCTATATAGTATTAGATGATGTTCCAAGGTTCCATAAATTTTGTGTTAGCAAGTGGTGATAGGGAGGACCGCAGGGGAGTAGTCCAAATGTTGATTCATGTAGTTAGGCCTTATATGTTGGACAGGCGCCCAGCTCTTGCTGACAGGGAGGGCAGCAGGGAGGGGGTTAATTCCCACTATTATAATGCCACAAGTGCAGCGATAGATTAACAGAGGAGGTGCAGGGCCCAATATCTCAGGGCATACATACACCGCACCACCTCACTAGTTTCTCAAGCACAGGAATGTTTCACCTGCAGCACTGTAAATGTATAAAGCGACACTGCCTGTGCTGTTAGACAGCGTGCTACAGTAATGGCCGCCTCTCCCCCTGAGCCTCTCCGTCTCCCTCAGGCCCCGCAGCTGTCGTATATTAAAGTGAGTCTCACCGCTGCGTTCCTGCCCCTCTCAGCTCCGTTATACAGAAGGTCCGGTACCAGCTGGAGATGATGACGCCCTGTGTCCCAGGGCGCGCATGCAGAAGATGGCCGCTGCTCCACGTGTGTCCATCCAGCACCCTCGACTCCCGCAGGCACCGCCGCCCACCCAGACCCTCCGGCTTCTGTGCGCCGGTGTCCCCAGCGATCTCCGCCGATGTCTGCCGAGCCGCCGGGCCCAGCAAGGAGAACCCGACACTAAAGGGAGCCGGCACTTGCGCTCTGCCCAGCCAGGGCGCGCGCAGGTAATATGGCCGCCGCCACACAAGAAGTCCTCACCAGCCCGGTCCACCGCAGTTTTCGGCACTCCAGGACCTCACTGCGTCAATCCGGGGGGGTCCTCAGATTCCTGGGGGTCCCAGGACATCAGCGCCAGACTGAGTTTTGTATGAATGGTGAGTTGTAATGGCAGAATAGAATCAGGATGATAGGAGCTTACACAGGCACGTCTTCCTTCCTCTGCTACATAGCCACGCCCCACCATAACATCTTTAACGGATTCAGAAAGACCCTTTCTGAAAATTGCCGCCAAAGCATCATCATTCCATTTAGTCAACATAGACCATTTTCTAAATTTCTGACAATACAATTCTGCCGCTTCTTGACCCTGAGACAGGGCCAACAAGGTCTTCTCCGCTTGATCCACAGAATTTGGTTCATCAAATAATAATCCTAAAGCCTGAAAAAAGGCGTCTACATTAAGCAAGGCCGGATTCCCAGATTCCAGGGAAAATGCCCAATCCTGAGGATCGCCACGCAGCAGGGAGATGACAATTTTAACCTGCTGAATGGAATCACCAGAGGATCGAGGTTTCAGAGAAAAAAACAGTTTACAGTTGTTTTTAAAACTCAAAAATTTGGACCTGTCCCCAAAAAACAAATCAGGAGTAGGAATTTTAGGCTCTAAAACTGGAGTCTGAACAATATAATCAGAAATATCCTGTACCCTAGCAGCAAGCTGGTCTACACGAGAAGCTAATCCCTGAACATCCATGCTAGCACAAGACTCCTCAGCCACCCAGAGAAAAAGAGGGAAGGAAAGACAAAACAGGCTACAGAAAAAAAAAAATGGCTCAACACCTTTCTTCCCTTCTTCTGAGATGCATTTAACTCATTATTGGCCAGTTGTACTGTTATGATCCGGTGACCTTGGAGCCGCATGAGACTTTCTCTGGAGTAGGTGGAACCTGTACTGACCGCAAACCCTAAACTGACACTGCAACTAGAAGTAGCCGTGGGGTGTACCTAACACATCCTAGACACCTCGACACAGCCGGAGAACTAAATACCCCTATAGATGGAAATGGGAATTCTATCTTGCCTCAGAGCAGAACCCCAAAGGATAGGTAGCCCCCCACAAATATTGACTGTGAGTATTAGAGGAAAGACACACGCAGGCAGAAAACAGGATTTAGCAAAAGAGGCCACTCTAGCTAAATAGAAAAAGATAGGATAGGATACTAAGCGGTCAGTATTAAAACCCTAAAAATATCCACAGCAGATAATACAAAAATTCCACATCTAACTAAAGACATGGAATGTATATCTGCATCTCCTGAGAATCCAACATGACTGAAAAAATCCAAACACAGTCTAAGCCTGACAAGAAAAAACAATGAATAGTACTGAATAGTAAAGCACACAGCATGTGTGCTGCAGAAACAAAACCCAGACACTTATCTTGGCTGATTTGGCAGCAGGGCAGGAGGAACCAGACAGAGATGTAAGACCTCCAAGAACAATGGACAACTGGCAAGGGCTAATGGATCCTGCAAACCTAAATACCCAGAGAGAGCTGCAATCAGCAGGAACACCTGCTCAGGATTGCAACCCAGGGACAACTGTATTACCGCCAACAACCACCGGAGGGAACCCAAGAGCAGAATTCACAACAGCAGGCACAGCCCGATGGGACTTGTAGTCAGACCCACGGCAGCCCCGCAGACCCCCGACAGCTCCACTGACAGCCCGCAGACCCCCGCACAGCCACACAGACACAACAGCAGACCCACTGATGGCCCGCAGACCCCGCCAGCACACACGCACAGTCACCGCCCACACACTCCCCCTCCCGATCAGCAGCGTTTCATCCACAGCTAAACCGCCGATCTTTTTTACATCTGCGGTTTTGCTGCGGATGTGCCCGACTCAATACAAGTCAATGGGTGCAGAAACGCTGCAGATCCGCACAAAGAATTGACATGCTGCGGAAAAAACGCTGCGTTTTAGCGAATTTTTTTCCGCAGCATGTGCACAGCGGATTGGGTTTTCTATAGGTTAACATGGTACTGTAAACCGCATGGGAAACTGCTGCAGATCAGTAGCGTCCAGAACGCTGCGGATCCGAGGTAAAATCCGCAACGTGTGAACATGGCCTTACAGTTCTCTCTGATGCTCCAGATCACAGACATGCCCCATGCACACTACAAGCCCCAGCATGGCCGCCCTGTCACTGCCCGTGCTGCTGACTTACCTGTCCCCGCTGCTATGAGGACAATCACCGAGGAGACTGACAGGAGCCTGGTGCCGCTGCAGGACATGGTACCGGCAGTGCTGACAAGAACACACTGTATTATTCAGAGGTGGCTCAATGACGTCATTCAGATTCGCCCCCACAGAAGTCATCGGTGACAATGACAACTGCAGACAGGTGAGCGCCACCGCTCGGTGATCGCTCACTCACACAGTGCCGGAAGCTGGCTGAGGCCCGGGTCATGTGACTTCCAATCCCAGGCAGCATGGGGGAAGAGAAGATACCGTCTAACAACTGTGAACTCATCAGCTGTTATAAAACTACAACTCCCAAGACAAGGAGCCCCAGGCATGCTGGGAGCTGCAGTGTCTCAATAGCCGGACGTAGCACATATTGGGGACCGCTGCTCTACATGACCCTGAGGCGCGCAGTGCTGTGTCACTACAGCTCCCAGCAGGCCCTGTCCGCCTGCAGCTAGAGAGCCCCAGGGACCCTCACAGATCCTGCCGACATCTCCCCCTGCATCAGTTTCCTTCCACACTGCAGTCACTGTTGCATACCTCAGCTGCTGCAGAACCTCTCCCCGTGCTGTAGGGTGTGTGTGTGTGTGTGTATACCGTACAGTTGCTAAGGTGGGGCCCCGATATGGGATACTCACCACACACGGGGATATGAACACACACAAAACGCGCCACAGGGAGTATATGGTTTGTTTAATATTTTAATATTTTTTACAGGTGAGCAATGGCTTCGGGGATCAAGGTGATGGTGAGTATGTACTGTATGTTGTACTGTATGTCATATGTTGTATCTACTGTATGTTGTATGTCATATGTTGTATCTACTGTATGTTGTATGCTGTATGTACTGTATGTTGTATGTACTGTATGTGTTTGGGTTTTTTTTACATTCAACACATTAGCCGGATGATGGGACTACTACTGTCCCATCACTGGCTAATGTGTCAATCACTGTCACTGTAGCAGGCATAGCCCGATGGGACTTGTAGTCAGACCCACGACAGCCCTGCAGACCCCCAACAGCCCCACTGACAGCCCGCAGACCCCCGCACAGCCACGCAGACACAACGGCAGACCCACTGACGGCCCGCAGACCCCGCCAGCACACACGCACAGTCACCGCCCAAACACTCCCCCTCCCGATCTGCAGCGTTTCATCCACAGCTAAACGGACGATCTTTTTTACATCTGCGGTTTTGCTGCGGATGTGCCCGACTCAATACAAGTCAATGGGTGCAGAAACGCTGCAGATCCGCACAAAGAATTGACATGCTGCGGAAAAAACGCTGCGTTTTAGCAAATTTTTTTCCGCAGCATGTGCACAGCGGATTGGGTTTTCTATAGGTTTACATGGTACTGTAAACCGCATGGGAAACTGCTGCAGATCAGTAGCGTCCAGAACGCTGCGGATCCGAGGTAAAATCCGCAACGTGTGAACATGGCCTTACAGTTCTCTCTGATGCTCCAGAACACAGACATGCCCCATGCACACTACAAGCCCCAGCATGGCCGCCCTGTCACTGCCCATGCTGCTGACTTACCTGTCCCCACAGCTATGAGGACAATCACCGAAGAGACTGACAGGAGCCTGGCGCCGCTGCAGGACATGGTACCGGCAGTGCTGACAAGAACACGCTGTATTATTCAGAGGCGGCTCAATGACGTCATTCAGATTCGCCCCCACAGAAGTCATTGGTGACGATGACAACTGCAGACAGGTGAGCGCCGCCGCTCGGTGATCGCTCACTCACACAGTGCCGGAAGCTGGCTGAGGCCCGGGTCATGTGACTTCCAATCCCAGGCAGCATGGGGGAAGAGAAGATACCGTCTAACAACTGTGAACTCATCAGCTGTTATAAAACTACAACTCCCAAGACAAGGAGCCCCAGGCATGCTGGGAGCTGCAGTATCTCAATAGCCGGACGTAGCACATATTGGGGACCGCTGCTCTACATGACCCTGAGGCGCGCAGTGCTTTGTCACTACAGCTCCCAGCAGGCCCTGTCCACCTGCAGCTGGAGAGCCCCAGGGACCCTCACAGATCCTGCCGACATCTCCCCCTGCATCAGTTTCCTTCCACACTGCAGTCACTGTTGCACACCTCAGCTGCTGCAGAACCTCTCCCCGTGCTGTAGGGTGTGTGTGTGTGTGTGTACCGTACAGTTGCTAAGGTGGGGCCCCGATATGGGATACTCACCACACACGGGGATATGAACACACACACAAAACGCTCCACACACTACCACGTGCTTGAACACATATACCACCCTCAGCACACATTTCACCACACATACACCAACCTCGCCACATAAAAGTTGAAACACAAAAGTCGCCACTCAAAACTCGCCACGCGCAAAATTCACCACATGCAAAACTAGGCTCACGCAAAACTAGCCACACGTGCAAAATTCACCTCATGGAAAACATGCCACATGCAAAACTTGCACACGTGGAAAAATTGCCACATGCACAAAAGTTGCAACACATGCAAAAGTTGCCTCACACAAAACTTGCACCTACTCAAAACGCACTACACATAAAACTCGCCATGCGCAAAACTCGCCATGCGCAAAACTTGCTGCACACAACTTGCTAGACTAACCTGTCACATGCAACTCGACACACAAAAAGTTGCTACACGCATGTCGCCACACAAAACTCATCTCACAAAAGTCGCTACATGCATGTCGCCACACGCAACTCAACACACACAACGTGACACATGAAATTCGCCCTAAAACACACACAAGTCTGGTATTATCCTTCAAAAATAAAAATCTGATTAATAGCAGACAAACTACAAGAGCAACAAATGTACCATATAGGAAATACAGCAGCTGTCAGGTCAGTCACATGACCTGTCTATTATGTGTATGTGTGAGCTAATATATACTGCCGGGGGGAGGGCTTCCTGTTATGACCCCAATGGCGAGGGTCTCAGAGGAACGTGGAAGTCTGCAGAATACAAAAATCCAGCTCATAGGGCAGTGGTAACTGGGTTGACCATATATCTACTCCTAACGCCAACACTAGAAGTAGCCGGGGATCATTCCTACGTTGATTCTAGATGACACGCGCCAGCCGGAGAATCTAGCTACCCCTAGTAGAGGAAAACATAGACCTTTCTTGCCTCCAGAGAAGGGGACCCCAAAGCTGGATAGAAGCCCCCCACAAATAATGACGGTGAGGTAAGAGGAAATGACAAACACAGAAATGAACCAGGTTTAGCACAGAGAGGCCTGCTTACTGATAGCAGAATAAAGAAAGGTAACTTATATGGTCAACAAAAACCCTATCAAAATCCACACTGGAAATTCAAGAACCCCCGAACCGTCTAACGGTCCGGGGGGAGAACACCAGCCCCCTTAGAGCTTCCAGCAAAGGTCAGGATATAGATTTGGAACAAGCTGGACAAAAATACAAAACCAAAACAAATAGCAAAAAGCAAAAGGCAGACTTAGCTGATATAACTGGAACCAGGATCAGTAGACAAGAGCACAGCAGACTAGCTCTGATAACTACGTTGCCAGGCATTGAACTGAAGGTCCAGGGAGCTTATATAGCAACACCCCTAACTAACGACCCAGGTGCGGATAAAAGGAATGACAGAAAAACCAGAGTCAAAAAACTAGTAACCACTAGAGGGAGCAAAAAGCAAATTCACAACAGTACCCCCCCCTTAGTGAGGGGTCACCGAACCCTCACCACGACCACCAGGGCGATCAGGACGAGCGGCATGAAAGGCATGAACTAAATCGGCCGCATGAACATCAGAGGCGACCACCCAGGAATTATCCTCCTGACCATAGCCCTTCCACTTGACCAGGTACTGAAGCCTCCGCCTGGAGAGGCGAGAATCCAAGATCTTCTCCACCACGTACTCCAACTCGCCCTCAACCAACACCGGAGCAGGAGGCTCAGCAGAAGGAACTACAGGCACAATGTACCGCCGCAACAAGGACCTATGAAATACATTGTGAATAGCAAACGACACAGGAAGATCCAGACGAAAAGATACAGGATTAAGGATTTCCAATATCTTGTAAGGCCCAATAAAACGAGGTTTAAATTTGGGAGAGGAGACCTTCATAGGAACAAAGCGGGAAGAAAGCCATACCAAATCCCCAACGCGTAGTCGGGGACCCACACCGCGGCGGCGGTTGGCAAAGCGCTGAGCCTTCTCCTGTGACAACTTCAAATTGTCCACCACATGATTCCAGATCTGCTGCAACCTATCCACCACAGAATCCACCCCAGGACAGTCAGAAGGCTCCACATGACCCGAGGAAAAACGAGGATGGAAACCAGAGTTGCAGAAAAAAGGCGAAACCAAGGTGGCGGAACTAGCCCGATTATTAAGGGCAAACTCAGCCAACGGCAAGAATGTCACCCAATCGTCCTGATCAGCAGAGACAAAACACCTCAAATAAGCCTCCAAAGTCTGATTGGTTCGCTCCGTCTGTCCATTAGTCTGAGGATGGAAAGCAGACGAAAACGACAAATCAATGCCCATCCTACTACAAAAGGATCGCCAGAACCTGGAAACGAACTGGGATCCTCTGTCTGACACAATATTCTCAGGGATGCCGTGCAAACGAACCACGTTCTGGAAAAACACAGGAACCAGATCGGAAGAGGAAGGCAGCTTAGGCAAAGGAACCAAATGGACCATCTTGGAGAAGCGATCACATATCACCCAGATAACGGACATGCCCTGAGATAGCGGAAGATCAGAAATGAAATCCATGGAGATATGTGTCCAAGGTCTCTTCGGGACAGGCAAGGGCAAGAGCAAACCGCTGGCACGAGAACAGCAAGGCTTAGCTCGAGCACAAGTCCCACAGGACTGCACAAATGACCGCACATCCCTTGACAAGGAAGGCCACCAAAAGGACCTGGCCACCAGATCTCTGGTGCCAAAGATTCCCGGGTGACCTGCCAACACCGAGGAATGAACCTCGGAAATTACTCTGCTGGTCCACTTATCCGGGACAAACAGTCTGTCAGGTGGACAAGACTCAGGCCTATCAGCCTGAAATCTCTGCAACACACGTCGCAGATCCGGAGAAATAGCTGACAAGATAACTCCATCTTTAAGAATACCAACAGGATCCGCGACTCCAGGAGCATCAGGCACAAAGCTCCTAGAAAGAGCATCGGCCTTCACATTCTTTGAACCTGGTAAATACGAGACAACAAAATCAAAGCGGGAGAAAAACAATGACCAGCGGGCCTGTCTCGGATTAAGGCGTTTAGCAGACTCGAGATACATCAGATTTTTGTGATCAGTCAAGACCACCACACGATGCTTAGCACCCTCGAGCCAATGACGCCACTCCTCAAATGCCCATTTCATGGCCAACAACTCCCGATTGCCCACATCATAATTTCGCTCGGCAGGCGAAAACTTCCTAGAGAAAAAGGCACAAGGTTTCATAACAGAGCAACCAGGGCCTCTCTGCGACAAAACGGCCCCTGCCCCAATCTCCGAAGCATCCACCTCAACCTGAAAGGGAAGTGAGACGTCAGGCTGGCACAAAACAGGCGCCGAAGTAAACCGGCGTTTCAACTCCTGGAAAGCCTCCACGGCAGCAGGAGCCCAGTTAGCTACATCGGAGCCCTTCTTGGTCATATCCGTCAAAGGTTTCACAATGCTAGAAAAATTAGCGATAAAACGACGGTAGAAGTTAGCGAAGCCCAAGAACTTCTGAAGACTCTTAACTGACGAGGGCTGAGTCCAATCAAGAATAGCTCGGACCTTGACTGGGTCCATCTCCACAGCAGAAGGGGAAAAAATGAACCCCAAAAAGGGAACCTTCTGTACACCAAAGAGACACTTTGAGCCCTTGACAAACAAAGAATTTTCACGCAAAATTTTAAAGACCAACCTGACCTGCTCCACATGCGAATCCCAATCATCAGAAAAAACCAAAATATCATCCAGATAAACAATCAAAAATTTATCCAGATACTTCCGGAAAATGTCATGCATAAAGGACTGAAAAACTGAAGGCGCATTGGAGAGCCCAAAAGGCATCACCAAGTACTCAAAATGACCTTCGGGCGTATTGAATGCGGTTTTCCATTCATCACCTTGCTTAATGCGCACAAGGTTGTACGCACCACGAAGGTCTATCTTGGTGAACCACTTGGCACCCTTAATCCGGGCAAACAAGTCAGACAACAGCGGTAAAGGATACTGAAATTTGACAGTGATCTTATTTAAAAGCCGATAATCAATACAAGGTCTCAAAGATCCGTCCTTTTTTGCCACAAAAAAGAATCCCGCACCAAGAGGGGAAGAAGACGGACGAATATGTCCTTTCTCCAGAGACTCCTTGATATATGAACGCATAGCGGTATGTTCAGGTACCGACAGATTAAACAGTCTTCCCTTAGGAAATTTACTGCCTGGGATCAAATCTATAGCACAGTCACAGTCCCTATGAGGAGGCAGTGCACTGGACTCAGACTCACTGAAGACATCCTGATAATCAGACAAATACTCCGGAACTTCCGAAGGCGTAGAAGAAGCAATAGACACAGGCAGGGAATCCCCATGAATACCACGACAGCCCCAACTTGAGACTGACATAGCCTTCCAGTCCAGGACTGGATTATGGGTCTGTAACCATGGCAGCCCTAAAACAACCAAATCATGCATTTTATGTAAAACCAGGAAACGTATCACCTCGCGGTGTTCAGGAGTCATGCACATGGTAACCTGTGTCCAATACTGCGGTTTATTTGCTGCCAATGGTGTAGCATCAATACCCCTAAGAGGAATAGGATTTTCTAATGGTTCAAGAGTAAAACCACAGCGCTTAGCAAATGAGAGATCCATGAGACTCAGGGCAGCACCTGAATCTACAAACGCCATGACAGGATAAGATGACAGTGAGCAAATCAAAGTTACAGACAGAATAAATTTAGGTTGCAAATTACCAACGGTGACAGGACTAACAACCTTAGCTATACGTTTAGAGCATGCTGAGATAACATGTGTAGAATCACCACAGTAGTAGCACAAGCCATTCCGGCGTCTATGAATTTTCCGCTCATTTCTAGTCAGGATTCTATCACATTGCATTAAATCAGGTGTCTGTTCAGACAACACCATGAGGGAATTTGCGGTTTTTCTATCACATTGCACCGAATTAGGTGTCTGTTCAGACAACACCATGAGGGAATTTGCGGTTTTGCGCTCCCGCAACCGCCGGTCAATTTGAATAGCCAGTGCCATGGTATCATTCAGACCTGTGGGAATGGGAAAACCCACCATAACATTCTTAATGGCTTCAGAAAGGCCATTTCTAAAATTAGCGGCCAGTGCACACTCGTTCCAATGTGTCAGCACGGACCATTTCCGAAATTTTTGGCAATACACTTCAGCCTCGTCCTGCCCCTGAGACATAGCCAGCAAGGCCTTTTCTGCCTGAATCTCAAGATTGGGTTCCTCATAAAGTAAACCGAGCGCCAGAAAAAACGCATCAAGATCAGCCAATGCCGGATCTCCTGGCGCCAGCGAAAAAGCCCAATCCTGAGGGTCGCCCCGTAAGAACGAAATAACAATTTTTACTTGCTGAGCAGAATCTCCAGATGAACAGGGTCTCAGGGACAAAAACAATTTACAATTATTCACGAAATTCCTAAACTTAAACCTGTCTCCGGAAAACAGTTCAGGAATCGGTATTTTAGGTTCTGACCTAGGATTTCTGATAACATAGTCTTGTATGCCCTGCACACGAGTAGGCAGCTGGTCCACACTTGTAATCAAGGTCTGGACATTCATGTCTGCAGCAAGTATAGCCACTCTGAGGTAAAGGGGAAAAAGAAAAAAAAAAAAAAAAAACTCAGAATCTTCTTTCTTATAATCCCTCTTCTGCAATGCATTAAACATTTAATACTGGCCTGGCAAACTGTTATGACCCCAATGGCGAGGGTCTCAGAGGAACGTGGAAGTCTGCAGAATACAAAAATCCAGCTCATAGGGCAGTGGTAACTGGGTTGACCATATATCTACTCCTAACGCCAACACTAGAAGTAGCCGGGGATCATTCCTACGTTGATTCTAGATGACACGCGCCAGCCGGAGAATCTAGCTACCCCTAGTAGAGGAAAACATAGACCTTTCTTGCCTCCAGAGAAGGGGACCCCAAAGCTGGATAGAAGCCCCCCACAAATAATGACGGTGAGGTAAGAGGAAATGACAAACACAGAAATGAACCAGGTTTAGCACAGAGAGGCCCGCTTACTGATAGCAGAATAAAGAAAGGTAACTTATATGGTCAACAAAAACCCTATCAAAATCCACACTGGAAATTCAAGAACCCCCGAACCGTCTAACGGTCCGGGGGGAGAACACCAGCCCCCTTAGAGCTTCCAGCAAAGGTCAGGATATAGATTTGGAACAAGCTGGACAAAAATACAAAACCAAAACAAATAGCAAAAAGCAAAAGGCAGACTTAGCTGATATAACTGGAACCAGGATCAGTAGACAAGAGCACAGCAGACTAGCTCTGATAACTACGTTGCCAGGCATTGAACTGAAGGTCCAGGGAGCTTATATAGCAACACCCCTAACTAACGACCCAGGTGCGGATAAAAGGAATGACAGAAAAACCAGAGTCAAAAAACTAGTAACCACTAGAGGGAGCAAAAAGCAAATTCACAACAGCTTCCTGTGGGCTGGGGATTTATCAGGCTGCTAATTTAGCTTAATACTGAGGTAAAAATACTGACCAAATAACGTGTGAACGAGGTCTTATACAGGAGGAGATGACATACAGGTACATACTATATACAGGGGAGATGACACACAGGTATATACTATATACAGGACCAGATGACACACAGGTACATACTATATACAGGAGGAGATGACTTACAGGTATATCTATATATATAAATGTCTAAGGGTTTTTCCGTCTGTCTGTCTGTCTGACCTGGAAATCCCGCGTATCTGATTGGTCGAGGCCGCCAGGCCTCGACCAATCAGCGACGGGCACAGCATGGCGATGATGATGTCATAAAGGTTGCCTCGACCAATCAGCGACGGGCACAGTCTGCCGCAAATTCGCCTCGACCAATCAGCGACGGGCACAGTATCGACGTAGATGTCATAATGGTTGCCATGGCGACAATGATGTCATAAAGGTTGACTCGACCAATCAGCGACGGTCACAGTCTGCCGCGAATTCTGGAATCATCATTGTCCATATACTATGGGGACATGCATATTCTAGAATCCCCGATGCGTTAGAATCGGGCCACAATCTAGTACTATATAAAAGAGATGACACATAGGTATATACAGGAGGAGATGACATACAGCAGGTATATACTATATACAGGGGAGATGACATACAGGTATATACTATATACAGGAGATGACATACAGGTATATACTATATATAGGAGGAGATGACATACAGGTATATACTATATACAGGAGGAGATGACACACAGGTATATACTATATAAAAGAGATGACACATAGGTATATACAGGAGGAGATGACATACAGCAGGTATATACTATATACAGGGTAGATGACATACAGGTATATACTATATACAGGAGATGACATACAGGTATATACTATATATAGGAGATGACATACAGGTACTGTATATACTATATACAGAAGAGATGACATACAGGTATATACTATATACAGGAGGAGATGACACAGGTATATACAATATACAGGAGATGACATACAGGTGTATACTATATATAAGGGAGATGATAAACATGTATATACTGAGGTGAAAATGAGAGGTGTGAGGTGAAAATGAAAAGGTGTGAGTGCAAAATGAGAGGAGTGAGGAAAATAGTGGAGTGATCAGAAAATGAGAGATGTGAGGTCGAAATGACAAGTGTTAGGGGTGAATGAGAGGAGTGAGGGGGGAATGAGAGGAGTGAGGGGGAAAATAAGAGGAGCGAGGGGGAAAATGAGAGGTGTGAGGGAGAAAATGAGAGAAGTGAGGTGCTAAATGAGAGGGATGATGGGAAAATAGAAGTGAGGTGCTATAACCACAGATATTTACTATGCCCAGGCAACGCCGGGCTCTTCAGCTAGTACATTTATATTGATGACATTTCTGTTTCAGAGTCTAATGTCTCTGTCATTGTGCTGTCTTGAAAGATGCAACGTGTGTCAGTATCCGCTGGTGCACAGAGTCACATAGTGGATCTCATCCCCTATGCCGTAACATCCGGACACTGCACAAGTACGCGGCGTCAAACCCGCAGCAACTCCGGATCGTGGGCACCTACCTGTACAGTAGCCAACATTTTTTATTTAGGAGAACTAATGAAAATAACAAATTAAATACAAAAACAAAGTGTTATCTTGAACCAGGAGGCCGAGGTCCAAGTGGAGGATGATGGGGAAGAGGAGGTGGACGCTGCCGAGGAGGAGGTAGTCAACCCTTTTTTTTTAAAAAAAATTTCTTTATTTTTTTGTGGGGGAGGCCCCAAAATGAAATGAATGGCAAATAGTGTTACCAGGGCTGAGTGCGGCTGGTATACTGACCCGTCCTTTGTGAGCCACGCCTGGCTCATTTTAGTGAATGTTGCCTGGTCCTCCAGCTCCTCTTCCTTCTGTGCCACCACCTTATCCATCATCTCCTGAAGGGTTTTTTCAAGCAGACATAGAAGTAGGATATTAACGCTATTGATGGTGTCATCAAGAGTCCGATATGAAACCCGAACATGTTTTGATATCCATAAAAGGGGTTGTCACCTTTCTCAAGATTCGGGGTTCAGTTGTTAAAAAATATGCATTACCCACTGTTCCTGGGTCCAGCACTGACATCACACTGACAGCACTGCAGCCAATTAGTGAGCTCATCAGCTCGGAGCGGAGTGTTCTGTCTGGTAAAGACGCTGAGCTCACTGATTGGCTGCAGCGCTGTTGGTGTGGTGTCAGCACTGCAGACAATAACACACCAGAGCAACAGCAGAGACTCGGCGCTGGACCTGATAGAACAGGGGAGGGGGAGGTTTGTTTTTTTCTTTTGTAATATCAAATTGTGCCTAAGTGACGAAATTTTCTGAAAGAAGACCGTCCCTTTAAGTAGCTAATTAAGAAATGTGAGCTTTTTTAAGCAAAAAAATCTTGTACGTCTTTCCATTGATTGTTACGCAGAAAAAATGCCTAAGGCCGGCGTCACACTCAGCGTATGAAAATATGGTCCGTTTTTTACGGCCGTAATATGCAGAAATGTTCCCAAAATAGTGATCCGTATGTC
Source organism: Ranitomeya variabilis (assembly GCF_051348905.1). NCBI lineage: Eukaryota > Metazoa > Chordata > Amphibia > Anura > Dendrobatidae > Ranitomeya > Ranitomeya variabilis. Next base: position 251,315,023 of record NC_135233.1, on the reverse strand, counting down.
ATCCGTAGGCAGGGTGTGGCAGCGTATTTTGCGCATGGCATCCTCCGTATGTAATCCGTATGGCATTCGTACTGCGATATTTTCTTGCAGGCTTGCAAAACCGACATCTAATGGATTTATGGGCTCAAATGTTCGTTAAAACATATATACAGTATCTATCTATCTATCTATCTATCTATCTATATATATATATAATGTCATTGAGACACATATATATTTATTTATATTTAATTCAGCGCTAGATAGCATATAAGCCGGTAATTCAATTGCCGGCTTTTACTATCTCCTTCCCAAACCAGACATGATATGAGGCATGGTTTACATACAGTAAACCATCTCATATCCCTTTTTTTTGCATATTCCACACTACTAATGTTAGTAGTGTGTATGTGCAAAATTTGGGCACACTAGCTATTAAATTAAAGGGTTAAATCGCGGAAAAAATTGGCGTGGGCTCCCGTGCAATTTTCTCTGCCAGAGTGGTAAAGCCAGTGACTGAGGGCAGATATTAATAGCCAGGAGAGGGTCCATGGTTATTGCCCCCCCCTGGCTAAAAACATCTGCCCCCAGCCACCCCAGCGTGGGAAAAATTCCCAGGCTCGAGTTCATATGAGGACATCCAGCAGAGGGCACATCACCGCGACTCAAGGTAACTACAGGACATTCCCCTGCACTCCACTCATTCCCCATATTTTTACAACCACGATCACAGCTGCTTTAGCAGAGCTCCTGGGTGTAAAATGATTTAACCCCTTTAGATGCATTTACATCGTGGGACGTGACAGAATGACGGAAGGTATGGGATATTGTTGATTTTTTATTTTTCCTTTTTTACAGAGGGTCTTCAGGTGGATTAAGAGAATAATAAAATATTACAACACCCTGTGTCTTTATTTCATTAAAGTACTTTGTAATAATGTGTGTGTGTTTTATTAACCATTTCATACTATTGGATTAATAATGGATAGGTGTCATAATTGACACCTCTCCATTATTAATCTGGCTTAATTTCACCTTACAATAGCAAGGTGACATTAACCCTTCATTACCCCATATCCCACCGCTACACGGGAGTGGGAAGAGAGTGGCCAAGTGCCAGAATAGGTGCATCTTCCAGATGTGCCTTTTCTGGGGTGGCTGGGGGCAGATGTTTTTAGCCAGGGGGGCCAATAACCATGGACCCTCTCCTGGCTATTAATATCTGCCCTCAGTCACTGGCTTTACCACTCTGGTGGAGAAAATTGTGCGGGAGCCCACGCCAATTTTTCCCGCGATTTAACCCTTTAATTTAATAGCTAGAGCGCACAAATTTTGCACATACACACTACTAACAGTAGTAGTGTAGAATATGCAAAAAAAAAGGGATATGAGATGGTTTACTGCATGTAAACCATGTCTCATATCATGTCGGGTTTGTGAAGGAGATAGCAAAAGCCGGCAATTGAATTACCGGCTTTTATTATATCTAGTGCTGTATGAAATATAAATATCTATATATATAATTGTCTAAGGGTTTTTCCGTCTGTCTGTCTGTCTGTCTGTCTGTCTTTCTGTCTGTCTGTTCTGGAAATCCCGCGTCTCTGATTGGTCGAGGCCGCCAGGCCTCGACCAATCAGCGACGGGCACAGTATCGACGTAGATGTCATAATGGTTGCCATGGCGACGATGATGTCATAAAGGTTGCCTCGACCAATCAGCGACGGGCACAGTCTGCCGCGAATTCTGGAATCATCATTGTCCATATACTACGGGGACATGCATATTCTAGAATACCCGATGCATTAGAATCGGGCCACAGTCTAGTCTATATATATAATTGTCTAAGGGTTTTTCTGTCTGTCTGTCTGTCCTGGAAATCCCGCGTCTCTGATTGGTCGAGGCCGCCAGGCCTCGACCAATCAGCGACGGGCACAGCATGGCGACGATGATGTCATAAAGGTTGCCTCGACCAATCAGCGACGGGCACAGTTTGCCGCGAATTCGCCTCGACCAATCAGCGACGGGCACAGTATCGACGTAGATGTCAATGGTTGCCATGGCGACGATGATGTCATAAAGGTTGCCTCGACCAATCAGCGACGGGCACAGTCTGCCGCGAATTCTGGAATCATCATTGTCCATATACTACGGGGACATGCATATTCTAGAATCCCCGATGCGTTAGAATCGGGCCACAATATAGTATATATATATATATGTGTCTCACTGACATATATATATACCTATTCTATGTGTAGACATTTATTCTACCTATTCTATTCTATTCTGTCAGTGTGATTTTACTGTACACCGCACTGAATTGCCGGCTTTTCTAGACAACACCGGTGCGTATTTCTCGCAAGTCAGATGCATGGTCCGTGTGTAATCCGTATTTTTCTCTCCCCATAGACTTTCATTGGCGATTTTTTTGCGCAATACGCTGACAAACGCAGCATGCTGCGATTTTCTACGGCCGTACAAGACAGTATAATACGGATCAGTAAAATACGGCAGATAGGAGCTGGGCCATAGAGAATCATTGTACTGTATGCAATCCGTATTTTCTGCGCCTCTCATATGTCCATAAAACTCGCTAGTGTGACGCCGGCCTAAGGAGTGGTCTGCTCACTTTTTATAACTGCTTGACATTTTTGTAAACCAGCGGAACTACCAAATTAGTCTTTTGATATTTGTAAACCAGCGAGTAATTTTTACATAGGAATGAATAGGAAGAGTATTTCAAGCATTTTTCTGAGCGATTCAATTCCGAAAGACACCAGAAGAGAGTGGGAACGTTCCCTTAGCTCACTCGCTTCAACTCCGTTGCTCCATATTTCTCACATGTCGCAGATTTGGCGCCAATTAAGACCATTTATACAGTTTCCAGTGTTAGATAAGAGCTGAAGACCGATGTGTCGCAAGTGCTGTATTTTTATGTTTTTCACAAATTGTGACTTTATCTGAAAGTTACAAATGTTTAAAAATAAATGTTTGTTCCTTGATTTCTTTTAAAGACTTTATAACAACTTTTATGCAGAAATCCCTTTTATAAATTTGTCGTACTTCACGCTTTCCGTGTTCCTTTTTCTCACCGTTTTTTACGTTTTGGCGTAGGTATGAATGGTATCTAGTTTAATAAATTGTGCCAAATGCTGATAAATTTGTTTTAGGTGTTCATGGCAATGAAATGTTGCAAATTTAGGCGCAATCGCAATGGTCAATGTCCCACAAAATGACAGAACTCTGGAGGTCCTTATTGTATTGTAGAACCCAGGTGGTCAATATAATGGATCAAGAACGCGGCACAGATATAATAAAACAGATAAATGATAAATTGTCATTGATATGGAAAGATCTGGTATATAAAAGATATTAAAACATAGTGTAATTTCACTTGGATATATTGTAATTACTATGTGGAAACTATATTGTACAAAATATATAGAATCAGGCTCGGACTGGCCCCCTGGGTAACAGGGGACTCCCCCAGTGGGCCCCTGTGTAGATTTGGGCCCCCAACCCCACTGTAACGGCAGTACTTGGCATAATTCACTTGATTCACTCTGTACAGAAAAAGCAGCATCTCTTCACTCATTATAGTGCTTTGGAACAAAGCACTATACTGTTATTCCACCGTGGTAAACTTCTTCTTATTCTTATTATTCAGTCCGCACGTAATGCGGCCCGAACCGCTAAACTCACAGACTCCAGTGAGGTGTCATTTCGAAGCCAGCGTTCCTGAGAGGTGTGCTAAGTATTTTTTGTGTCGATCGGATTTGTAGTTTTTGCGCAATTTGTGTTTGAAAAAAGTCTTTCAATGCGTTTCAATGGAGAAATTTTCCTATACGTTTATAATGGGCTGGTTTCTGAGGCAATTTCTAAAAATAACTGCCACCTGGCCGATTAGCTCATTGATATGCGCAGTCAGACACAGTTACTATGCCAACTCCTATGAAATCTACATCAGCTCACCAGGTCACAAGTTTTGTCAGATAATATCAGCTCTTAAAGTGACAGTACAGCACAATTCCAAACCACTATCCGTAGTCTTATGATTATTAGACTGTGGCCCGATTCTAACTCATCGGGTATTCTAGAATATGCATGTCCACGTAGTATATTGCACAGCCACGCAGTATACAGTGCAGAGCCGTGCAGTACACAGCGCAGAGCCGCGCAGTACACAGCGCAGAGCCGCGCAGTATAAAGCGCAGAGCCACGCAGTACACAGCGCAGAGCCGCGCAGTACACAGCGCAGAGCCGTGCAGTACACAGCGCAGAGCCGCGCAGTATAAAGCGCAGAGCCGTGCAGTACACAGCGCAGAGCCGCGCAGTACACAGCGCAGAGCCGTGCAGTACACAGCGCAGAGCCGCGCAGTATAAAGCGCAGAGCCGTGCAGTACACAGCGCAGAGCCGCGCAGTACACAGCGCAGAGCCGTGCAGTACACAGCGCAGAGCCGCGCAGTATAAAGCGCAGAGCCGTGCAGTACACAGCGCAGAGCCGCGCAGTACACAGCGCAGAGCCGCGCAGTACACAGCGCAGAGCCGCGCAGTATAAAGCGCAGAGCCGTGCAGTATAAAGCGCAGAGCCGCGCAGTACACAGCGCAGAGCCGCGCAGTACACAGCGCAGAGCCGTGCAGTACACAGCGCAGAGCCGCGCAGTATAAAGCGCAGAGCCGTGCAGTACACAGCGCAGAGCCGTGCAGTACACAGCGCAGAGCCGCGCAGTACACAGCGCAGAGCCATGCAGTACACAGCGCAAAGCCGCGCAGTATAAAGCGCAGAGCCGCGCAGTATAAAGCGGAGAGCCGCGCAGTACACAGCGCAGAGCCGAGCAGTACACAGCGCAGAGCCGCGCAGTAGACAGCGCAGAGCCGTGCAGTACAGAGCGCAGAGCCGCACAGTATAAAGCGCAGAGCCGCGCAGTATACCGCGCAGAGCCGTGCAGTACACAGCGCAGAGCCGCGCAGTACACAGCGCAGAGCCGCGCAGTACACAGCGCAGAGCCGCGCAGTACACAGCGCAGAGCCGCGCAGTACACAGCGCAGAGCCGAGCAGTACACAGCGCAGAGCCGCGCAGTACACAGCGCAGAGCCGCGCAGTACACAGCGCAGAGCCGCGCAGTATACAGCGCAGAGCTGCGCAGTACACAGCGCAGAGCCGCGCAGTACAGAGCGCAGAGCCGCACAGTATAAAGCGCAGAGCCGCGCAGTACACAGCGCAGAGCCGCGCAGTACACAGCGCAGAGCCGCGCAGTACACAGTGCAGAGCCGCACAGTACACAGCACAGAGCCGCGCAGTACACAGCACAGAGCCACCCAGTATACAGCGCAGAGCCGCGCAGTACGCAGCGTAGAGCCACGCAGTATGCAGCGCAGAGCCGCGCAGTATACAGCGCTGAGCCGCGTAGTATACAGCGCAGAGCCCCGCAGTATACAGTGCAGAGCCCCGCAGTATACAGCGCAGACACGCGCAGTACACAGCACGGACACGCGCAGTACACAGCGCAGAGCCGCGCAGTACACAGCGCAGAGCCGCGTAGTATACAGCGAAGAGCCACGCAGTATATAGCGCAGAGCTGCGCAGTACAAAGCGCAGAGCTGCGCAGAGCTGCGCAGTATACAGCGCAGAGCCGCGCAGTATACAGCGCAGAACGCGCAGTACACAGTGCAGAGCCGCGCAGTACACAGCGCAGAGCCGTGCAGTACACAGCGCAGAGCCGCGCAGTACACAGCGCAGAGCCACGCAGTATACAGCGCAGAGCCGCGTAGTATACAGCGCAGAGCCGCGTAGTATACAGCGCAGAGCCACGCAGTATACAGCACAGAGCCACGCAGTATACAGCGCAGAGCCACGTAGTTATACTGCCCAGTCACGTAGTATATTGTCCAGTCACATAGTATACTGCATATCCCTGTTAAAAAAAAAAAGAATTAAAATAAAAAAGTTACATACTCACCTCCTGGAGCGGCCGGTATCTGATGGTTGTTGCACCTCCTAGAGCGGCCGGTACACGATGCTTGTTGCACCTGGAGTGGCCGGTACCCGATGCTTGTTGCGCGCTCCGGTCCCAAGAGTGCATTGCGGTCTCACGAGATGATGACGTAGCGGTGTTGTGAGACAGAAAGACGGAAGTGCCCTTAGATAATTAGATAGTAGATTACCCCGCTCACCAATTCGGAACCCGAGAGGCCCGGCCCACCAAATCGGACCCCGAGGGGCCCGGCCCACCAAATCGGACCCAGAGTGACCCCGCCCCCTAAATCAGACCCAGAGTGACCCCGCCCACCAAATCGGACCCAGAGTGGCTCCGCCCACCAAATCGGACCCAGAGTGACCCCTTCCACCAAATCAGACCCAGAGTGACCCCTTCCACCAAATCGGACCCAGAGTGACCCCTTCCACCAAATCGGGCCCAGAGTGACCCCGCCCACCAAATCGGACCCAGAGTGACCCCACCCACTAAATCGGACCCTGAGGTGCCCAGCCCACCAAATCAGACCCTGAGGTGCCCAGCCCACCAAATCGGACCGAGTGACCCCACCCACCAAATTGGTCCCTAAGGTGCCCCGCCCACCAAATCGGACCCAGAGTGGCTCCGCCCACCGAATCGGACCCAGAGTGGCCGCGCCCACAGAATCGGACCAAAAGTGACCCCGCCCACCGAATCGGACCTAGATTTACCCCGCCCACAAAATCAGACCCAGATTGACCCAACCCACCAAATCGGACCGCCTGAGGGGCACCCAAGTGTGAAAGTCTTGCAGGGGCAGCCCGGGCACCATTCCAAAGCACTATCTGTAGTTCCTTCAGGAAATACCCATCTAGTTAACCATGCTACCCAGTTTATTATTATACTACATTGTGGCCCGATTCTAAGAGATTCTCAGAGACGCGGGATTTCTACGTTGATACTGTGCCCGTCGCCTGGCGGCCTCGACCAATCAGAGATGCGGGATTTCCAGGACAGACAGACAGACAGACAGAAACACTCTTAGACAATTATATATATACAGTAGATAGAGATATACAGTACGTAAATTTGTTGACGAAGGTAGTATAATATTTGCATGCAGGTGAAAAGTGAGCCCCCCAAAGTCAATGTTACTGGTGGGTCCTTGTCACCCCATATATACAGATATGTAATGAATGAAATATATATATATTCCATTAGAAAAATGTGCACCACACGCTGTTGCAATTCATTATTATGCAGCCACATAGAGTAACTGCAGTCTTTTCATTTCAGCTCGGACAACACCTTTAACCCCTTTCTGACATATGACGTACTACCCCGTCGAGGTGGGGTGGGCCCGTATGACCACCGACGGGATAGTACGCCATATGTGATCGGCCGCGCTCACGGGGGGGAGCGCGGCCGATCGCGGCCGGGTGTCAGCTGACTATCGCAGCTGACATCCGGCACTGTGTGCCAGGAGCGGTCACGGACCGCCCCCGGCACATTAACCCCCGGCACACTGCGATCAAACATGATCGCAATGTTCCGGCGGTATAGGGAAGCATCGCGCAGGGAGGGAGCTCCCTGCGTGCTTCCCTGAGACCCCCGGAGCAACGCGATGTGATCGCATTGCTCCGAGGGTCTCCTACCTCTTCCTTCCTGCAGGCCCCGGATCTAAAATGGCCACAGGGCTGCATCCGGGTCCTGCAGGGAGGTGGCTTACCAAGCGCCTGCTCAGTGCAGGTGCTGGTAAGCCTGCATGTTGTGAATTTGGATTCTGGGCTCCCCCGGTGGCCGCTTGTGGAATTGGACTTGTCATCCTCTTTCCTGTTTCACCTGATTCCATCAGTAGTGGGTGTCGCTATTTAAGCTCATTTCTCTGGTGGTTTCTTGCCGGTCAACAATGTTATCTGATGCCTCTCAGTGCTTGTTCCTGCTTCTAGACTACTACTAGATAAGTTGGACTTTTGTCCATGTTTTGTTTTGCCTATTTGTTCCAGTTCACAGCTGAAGTTTTGTTACTGTGTCTGGAAAGCTCTCGTTGATCAGGGATTGCTACTCTGGCGTTATGAGTTAATGCCAGAGTTTAAGGTAATCTCTGGATGGTGTTTTGTTAGTGTTTTTCTGCTGACCATGAAAGTATACTATCTGTCTTCTGCTATCTAGTAAGCGGACCTCAAATTTGCTAAGACTATTTTCCTGCTGCGTTTGTTGTTTCATCTGAACTCACCGTCATTATATGTGGGGGGCTACTGTCTTCTTTGGAATATTTCTCTAGAGGTGAGCCAGGTCTTATATTTCCCTCTGCTAGCTATTTAGGTCTTAGGCCAGAGCTGGGCATCTAGCGATAAATAGGAAATGCTACCTGGCTATTTCTAGTTGCGCGGCAGGCTTAGTTCATGGTCAGTATAGTTCCATCTTCCGAGAGCTTGTCCCTCTATAGGCTTGCTATGATCTCTGCCTGCAGAGATCATGACAGTTTGACCGGCCAATAAAGTGTTAAAGACCCAGGTTGAGAAAGGAGAGTTATAAGAAGTCTGCTGAAATTTTTTTTTTTTTTTTTTTTCCCTCCAGTCTGCCTTGCTGCAGTCTTTTCTCTCTCTCTCCTCCTAATCTCTGTATGCTCTGTGTGCACCTGACAATAATGGATCTCCAGAGTGTAACTGCGGGTTTGAATAATCTCATCACGAAAGTACAAAATTTACAAGATTTTGTGGTACATGCTCCGGTATCTGAGCCGAGAATTCCTTTGCCGGAGTTCTTCACAGGGAATAGAGCTAGCTTCCAGAATTTCCGAAATAATTGTAAGCTTTATTTGTCCCTGAAGTCTCGTTCAGCTGGAGACCCTGCTCAGCAGGTTAGGATTGTGATTTCCTTGCTCAGGGGTGACCCTCAAGATTGGGCCTTCTCATTGCCAGCAGGGGATCCTGCGTTACGCGATGTGGATGCGTTTTTTCTGGCCTTGGGCTTGCTTTATGAGGAACCTCATTTGGAACTTCAGGCAGAAAAAACTTTGATGGCACTATCTCAGGGGCAAGACGAAGCTGAAGTTTTCTGCCAAAAATTCCGTAAATGGTCTGTGCTTACTCAGTGGAATGAGTGCGCCTTGGCGGCAACTTTCAGAGAAGGTCTCTCTGATGCCGTTAAGGATGTTATGGTGGGGTTCCCTTTGCCTGCAGGTCTGAATGAGTCCATGACAATGGCTATTCAGATTGATAGGCGTCTGCGGGAGCGCAAACCGGTGCACCATCTGGCGGTGTCTATGGAAAAGACGCCAGAAAGTATGCAGTGTGATAGAATTCTGTCCAGGAGCGAGCGACAGAATTTTAGACGGAAGAATGGATTGTGTTTCTATTGTGGGGATTCTACTCATGTTATATCGGCATGCTCTAGGCGTACAAAGAAGCTTGATAAGTCTGTTTCCATTAGCACCATTCAGTCTAAGTTTATTTTGTCTGTAACCCTGATTTGCTCTTTGTCATCCATTGCCACGGACGCCTATGTTGACTCTGGCGCCGCTCTGAGTCTTATGGATTGGTCCTTTGCCAATCGTTGTGGTTTTGATTTAGAGCCTTTGGAGACTCTTATTCCTCTGAAGGGGATTGACTCCACCCCATTGGCTAATAATAAACCACAATACTGGACACAAGTAACCATGCGTATCAATCCGGATCACCAGGAGATTATTCGTTTCCTGGTGCTGTATAATTTACATGACGATTTGGTACTGGGATTGCCATGGTTGCAGTCTCACAACCCAGTCTTGGACTGGAGAGCAATGTCTGTGTTGAGCTGGGGATGTAAGGGTATTCATGGGGACGTACCTTTGGTTTCTATTTCGTCGTCCATTCCCTCTGAAGTCCCTGAGTTCCTCTCTGATTATCAAGACGTCTTTGACGAACCCAAGCTTGGGTCGTTACCTCCGCACCGTGAGTGCGATTGTGCCATAGATTTGATACCGGGTTGTAAATATCCAAAGGGTCGTTTGTTTAATTTGTCTGTGCCGGAACATGCTGCTATGCGGGAATATATAAAGGAGTCTTTGGAAAAGGGACATATTCGTCCATCTTCTTCTCCCTTGGGAGCTGGGTTTTTCTTTGTCTCAAAAAAAGACGGCTCTTTGAGACCATGTATTGATTATCGGCTTCTGAATAAGATCACTGTTAAGTATCAATACCCATTGCCATTGCTTACTGATTTGTTTGCTCGTATAGAGGGTGCTAAGTGGTTCTCTAAAATTGATCTTCGTGGGGCGTATAATTTGGTGCGGATCAGGCAGGGGGATGAGTGGAAGACCGCATTTAATACGCCCGAGGGCCACTTTGAGTATTTGGTCATGCCTTTTGGTCTTTCTAATGCCCCTTCAGTTTTCCAGTCTTTTATGCATGATATTTTCCGCGATTTTCTGGATAAATTTATGATAATATATCTGGATGATATTCTGATTTTTTCTGATGACTGGGACTCTCATGTCCAGCAGGTCAGGAGAGTTTTTCAGGTTCTGCGGTCTAATTCTTTATGTGTGAAGGGGTCTAAGTGCGTTTTTGGGGTCCAGAAAATTTCCTTTTTGGGGTATATTTTTTCTCCCTCTTCCATTGAGATGGATCCCGTCAAGGTGCAAGCTATTTGTGACTGGACTCAGCCCTCCTCTCTTAAGGGTCTTCAGAGATTTTTGGGCTTTGCCAACTTTTACCGCCGATTTATTGCTGGTTTTTCGGATGTCGTTAAACCACTGACTGATTTGACCAGACAAGGCGCTGATGTTGCTAATTGGTCCCCTCATGCTGTAGAGGCCTTTCAGGAGCTTAAGCGCCGTTTTGCCTCTGCCCCTGTGTTGCGTCAGCCTGATGTGAATCTGCCTTTTCAGGTTGAGGTTGACGCTTCGGAGATCGGAGCTGGGGCAGTGTTGTCGCAGAAAGGTTCCGACTGCTCCGTCATTAGGCCTTGTGCCTTCTTTTCTCGCAAATTTTCGCCCGCAGAGCGGAATTATGATGTTGGGAATCGGGAGCTTTTGGCCATGAAGTGGGCGTTTGAGGAGTGGCGCCATTGGCTCGAGGGGGCTAGACATCAGGTGGTGGTATTGACTGACCACAAAAATTTGATTTATCTTGAGACTGCCAGACGCCTGAATCCTAGACAGGCGCGCTGGTCTTTATTTTTTTCTCGCTTTAATTTTGTGGTGTCATACCTACCGGGTTCTAAGAATGTTAAGGCAGATGCCCTTTCTAGGAGTTTTGACCCGGACTCTCCTGGTAATCCTGAACCCACAGGTATCCTTAGGGAGGGAGTAATTTTGTCGGCCGTTTCTCCTGATCTGCGGCGGTCCTTGCAAGAGTTTCAGGCGGATAGACCGGATCGTTGTCCGCCTGATAGACTGTTTGTTCCGGATGATTGGACCAGCAGAGTCATCTCTGAGGTACATTCTTCTGCATTGGCAGGTCATCCCGGAATTTTTGGTACCAGGGATTTGGTGGCAAGATCCTTCTGGTGGCCTTCTCTGTCACGAGATGTGCGAGTCTTTGTGCAGTCATGTGACGTTTGTGCTCGGGCCAAGTCTTGTAGTTCTCGGGCTAGCGGACTGCTGTTGCCCTTGCCTATTCCTAAGAGGCCTTGGACACACATCTCGATGGATTTTATTTCAGATCTGCCTGTTTCCCAGAAGATGTCTGTCATCTGGGTGGTCTGTGACCGTTTCTCTAAAATGGTCCATTTGGTTCCTCTGCCCAAGTTGCCTTCTTCTTCTGAGTTGGTTCCTCTGTTTTTTCAGAATGTTGTCCGATTGCACGGTATTCCTGAGAATATTGTTTCTGACAGAGGTACCCAATTTGTGTCTAGATTTTGGCGGGCATTCTGTGCTAGGATGGGCATAGATTTGTCTTTTTCGTCTGCTTTTCACCCTCAGACTAATGGCCAGACCGAGCGGACTAATCAGACCCTTGAGACATATCTGAGGTGTTTTGTCTCTGCTGACCAGGATGATTGGGTTGCTTTTTTGCCATTGGCAGAGTTCGCCCTCAATAATCGGGCCAGTTCTTCCACCTTGGTGTCCCCGTTTTTCTGTAATTCGGGGTTTCACCCTCGATTTTCCTCCGGTCAGGTGGAATCCTCGGATTGTCCTGGAGTGGATGCGGTGGTAGAGAGATTGCATCACATTTGGGGGCAGGTTATGGACAATTTGAAGTTGTCCCAGGAGAAGACTCAGCGTTTTGCCAACCGTCATCGTCGTGTTGGTTCTCGGCTTTGTGTTGGAGATTTAGTGTGGTTGTCTTCTCGTTTTGTCCCTATGAGGGTCTCTTCTCCTAAGTTTAAACCTCGGTTCATCGGCCCTTATAGAATATTGGAGATTCTTAATCCTGTTTCTTTCCGTTTGGACCTCCCTGCGTCCTTTTCCATTCATAACGTTTTTCATCGGTCGTTATTGCGCAGGTATGAGGTACCTGTTGTACCTTCAGTTGAGCCTCCTGCTCCGGTGTTGGTTGAGGGTGAGTTGGAGTACGTTGTGGAGAAAATTTTGGACTCTCGTGTTTCCAGACGGAAACTCCAGTATCTGGTCAACTGGAAGGGTTACGGCCAGGAGGATAATTCTTGGGTCAATGCATCTGATGTTCATGCTTCTGATCTTGTTCGTGCCTTCCATAGGGCTCATCCTGGTCGCCCTGGTGGATCTGGTGAGGGTTCGGTGCCCCCTCCTTGAGGGGGGGGTACTGTTGTGAATTTGGATTCTGGGCTCCCCCGGTGGCCGCTTGTGGAATTGGACTTGTCATCCTCTTTCCTGTTTCACCTGATTCCATCAGTAGTGGGTGTCGCTATTTAAGCTCATTTCTCTGGTGGTTTCTTGCCGGTCAACAATGTTATCTGATGCCTCTCAGTGCTTGTTCCTGCTTCTAGACTACTACTAGATAAGTTGGACTTTTGTCCATGTTTTGTTTTGCCTATTTGTTCCAGTTCACAGCTGAAGTTTTGTTACTGTGTCTGGAAAGCTCTCGTTGATCAGGGATTGCTACTCTGGCGTTATGAGTTAATGCCAGAGTTTAAGGTAATCTCTGGATGGTGTTTTGTTAGTGTTTTTCTGCTGACCATGAAAGTATACTATCTGTCTTCTGCTATCTAGTAAGCGGACCTCAAATTTGCTAAGACTATTTTCCTGCTGCGTTTGTTGTTTCATCTGAACTCACCGTCATTATATGTGGGGGGCTACTGTCTTCTTTGGAATATTTCTCTAGAGGTGAGCCAGGTCTTATATTTCCCTCTGCTAGCTATTTAGGTCTTAGGCCAGAGCTGGGCATCTAGCGATAAATAGGAAATGCTACCTGGCTATTTCTAGTTGCGCGGCAGGCTTAGTTCATGGTCAGTATAGTTCCATCTTCCGAGAGCTTGTCCCTCTATAGGCTTGCTATGATCTCTGCCTGCAGAGATCATGACACCTGCAGCACTGTAAGTCAGATCGCTGTTAACAGCAGTTAACAGCAAAGTGTCAGATCAGCGATCTTACACTATAATATGATGCCCCCCACTGGGGCAATGTTATAGTGTAAAATAAAAATATTCACATGTGTAAAAAAAATAAAAAAAAAAATCCTAAGAAAAAAAATATATATATATATATTGTTCCCATAAATACATTTCTTTATCTAAATTAAAAAAACAATAAAAGTACACATATTTAGTTTCGCCGCGTCCATAACGACCAGACCTATAAAACTGTCCCACTAGTTAACCCCTTCAGTGAACACCGTTTAAAAGAAACAAAAAAAAAAAACGAGGCAAAAAACAACGCTTTATTATCTTACCGCCAAACAAAAAGTGGAATAACACGTGATCAAAAAGACGGATATAAATAACCATGGTACCGCTGAAAATGTCATCTTGTCCCTCAAAAAATGAGCCACCATACAGCATCATCAACGAAAAAATAAAAAAGTTATAGTCCTCAGAATAAAGCGATGGAAAAATAATTATTTTTTCTCTAAAATAGTTTTTATCGCATAAAAGCGCCAAAACATAAAAAAAAGATATAAATGAGGTATCGCTGTAATCGTACTGACCCGAAGAATAAAACTGCTTTATCCATTTTACCAAACACGGAACGGTATAAACACCCCCCCAAAAGAAATTCATGAATAGCTGGTTTTTGGTAATTCTGCCTCACAAAAATCGGAATAAAAAACGATCAAAAAATGTCACATGCCCGAAAATGTTACCAATAAAAACGTCAACTCGTCCAGCAAAAAACAAGAACTCACATGACTCTGTGGACCAAAATATGGAAAAATTATAGCTCTCAAAATGTGGTAACGCAAAAAATATTTTTTACAATAAAAAGCGTTTTTTAGTGTGTGACGGCTGCCAATCATAAAAATCCTCTAAAAAACCCGCTATAAATAGTAAATCAAACCCCCTTTCATCACCCCCTTAGTTAGTGAAAAATAAAAAAAATAAAAAAAGTATTTATTTCCATTTTCCCATTAGGGCTATGGCTAGGGTTAGGGCTAGGGTTAGGGTTAGGGTTAGGGTTAGGGTTGGGGCTAGGGTTAAGGCTACAGTTAGGATTGAGGCTAAAGTTAGGGTTGGGGCTAAAGTTAGGGTTAGGGTTTGGATTACATTTACGGTTGGGAGTAGGGTTGGGCAGTAGCGTAGCTACCGGGGGGGCAGAGGGGGCCATCGCCCCGGGCCCCGCGCTCTGAGGGGGCCCACCCGGAGCTACGCTACAGTAACTGCATCGTGCTCGCAGCACGCCGATGCAGTTACATTCTGCGGCAGAGCAGGGAGAATCGATCTCCCTGCTTTGCCGCTATGGGGCCCCTGAGCAGGTGGCGGGGGCCCGGTGCCAGCAGTGGGCCCCCCGCCTGTCATTGCACGGTGAGCTGTATCGGCATCTAGCCGATACAGCTCACCGCAGTGATGAGGGAAGGAGCGCTGCGCTCCTCCCATCATCCCCCACCCACACTGTCTGACAGCGGGCGCGATGACGTCACCGCCCAGCGCCCACTGTCAGATGAGCGGGAGTAGGGAGCGCCGCTGGAACAAGGAGGAAGAGAGGTGAGTATTTCTTTACTGTGTTTTATATGGGGGCTGCTTGATCTGCCGGGGGGGGAGGGGTGGCTGCTTGATCTGCCTGGGGGGCTGCCTTATTCTACAGGATCTGCCTATGGGGGGGAGTGCTGCCTTATATATACAGGATCTGCCTATAGGAGGGGAGTGCTGCCTTATACACAGGATCTGCCTATAGGGGGGGGGAGTGCTGCCTTATATACAGGATCTGCCTATGGGGGGGAGTGCTGCCTTATATACAGGATCTGCCTATAGGGAGGGGGTGCTGCCTTATACACAAGATCTGCCTATAGGGAGGGGGTGCTGCCTTATACACAGGATCTGCCTATAAGGGGGGAGTGCTGCCTTATACACAGGATCTGCCTATAGGGGGGGGGGCTGCCTTATACACAGGATCTGCCTATAAGGGGGGAGTGCTGCCTTATACACAGGATCTGCCTATAAGGGGGGAGTGCTGCCTTATACACAGGATCTGCCTATAGGGGGGGTGCTGCCTTATACACAGGATCTGCCTATAAGGGGGGAGTGCTGCCTTATACACAGGATCTGCCTATAAGGGGGGAGTGCTGCCTTATACACAGGATCTGCCTATAAGGGGGGAGTGCTGCCTTATACACAGGATCTGCCTATAGGGGGGGAGTGCTGCCTTATATACAGGATCTGCCTATAGGGGGGAGTGCTGCCCTATATACAGGATCTGCCTATAGGAGGGGAGTGCTGCCTTATACACAGGATCTGCCTATAGGGGGGGAGTGCTGCCTTATACACATGATCTCCCTATAAGGGGGGAGTGCTGCCTTATACACAGGATCTGCCTATAGGGGGGAGTGCTGCCTTATATACAGGATCTGCCTATAGGGGGGAGTGCTGCCTTATATACAGGATCTGCCTATAAGGGGGGAGTGCTGCCTTATACACAGGATCTGCCTATAGGGGGGGAGTGCTGCCTTATATACAGGATCTGCCTATAGGGGGGAGTGCTGCCTTATACACATGATCTGCCTATAGGGGGGGAGTGCTGCCTTATATACAGGATCTGCCTATAAGGGGGGAGTGCTGCCTTATTCTACAGGATCTGCCTATGCACGGGAGTGCTGCCTTATACACAGGATCTGCCTATGGGGGGGTGCTGCCTTATTCTACAGGATCTGCCTATAGGGGGGAGTGCTGCCTTATACACAGGATCTGCCTATAGGGGGGAGTGCTGCCTTATACACAGGATCTGCCTATAGGGGGGGAGTGCAGCCTTATTCTACAGTATCTGTCTATAGGGGGGAGTGCTGCCTTATATACAGGATATCCAACACGAGAACCAAATGGAGTAGACAAAAACTCTCAAAAATCATTATAAAAACATTCAATTTATTATATCAATATCAAAAGACAATTCAATCATATAAGTATAATATACAAAATACAGAGACAATCCAGGAGTAAACTAGTGGCAGTTTACAGGAAGTTCATGGGAACACAGATTCATATCATTTTATCATGGCACGAGTCTAGCATGTGAGCCAGTGTATACCATATGAGGCACAACATGTTCTCAAATATATTCACACACAGTGCTGATTACAATGTCGCCCCTATACATTGCGCCAGTATAACTAAGTAATGCTTACCCATGTGTAGCAGTCAGTCCCACGAACTCCCTGGCACCCCTGACGCGCGTTTCGCGGTCCAGCTTTTTCGAAGGGGAGACCCACAGGATCTGCCTATGGGGTGGGAGGGCTGCCTTATTCTACAGGATCTGCCTATAGGGGGGAGTGCTGCCTTATACACAGGATCTGCCTATAGGGGGAGTGCTGCCTTATACACAGGATCTGCCTATAGGGGGGGAGTGCTGCCTTATACACAGGATCTGCCTATAGGGGGGGAGTGCTGCCTTATATACAGGATATGCCTATGGGGGGGAGTGCTGCCTTATTCTACAGTATCTGCCTATAGGGGGGAGTGCTGCCTTATACACAGGATCTGCCTATAGGGGGGGAGTGCAGCCTTATTCTACAGTATCTGTCTATAAGGGGGAGTGCTGCCTTATATACAGGATATGCCTATGGGGGGGGAGTGCTGCCTTATTCTACAGTATCTGCCTATAGGGGGGAGTGCTGCCTTATTCTGCTGTATCTGCCTATGGAGAGGGAGTGCTGCCTTATACACACGATCTGCCTATAGGGGGGAGTGCTGCCTTATTCTACAGGATCTGCCTATGGGGTGGGAGGGCTGCCTTATTCTACAGGATCTGCCTATAGGGGGGAGTGCTGCCTTATACACAGGATCTGCCTATAGGGGGAGTGCTGCCTTATACACAGGATCTGCCTATAGGGGGGGAGTGCTGCCTTATACACAGGATCTGCCTATAGGGGGGGAGTGCTGCCTTATATACAGGATATGCCTATGGGGGGAGTGCTGCCTTATTCTACAGTATCTGCCTATAGGGGGGAGTGCTGCCTTATACACAAGAGCTGCCTATAGGGGGGAGTGCTGCCTTATACACAGGATCTGCCTATAGGGGGGGAGTGCTGCCTTATATACATGATTTGCCTATAGGGGGGGGAGTGCAGCCTTATTCTACAGTATCTGTCTATAGGGGGGAGTGCTGCCTTATATACAGGATATGCCTATGGGGGGGAGTGCTGCCTTATTCTACAGTATCTGCCTATAGGGGGGAGTGCTGCCTTATTCTGCTGTATCTGCCTATGGGGAGGGAGTGCTGCCTTATACACACGATCTGCCTATAGGGGGGAGTGCTGCCTTATTCTACAGGATCTGCCTATGGGGTGGGAGGGCTGCCTTATTCTACAGGATCTGCCTATGGGGGGAGTGCTGCCTTATTCTGCTGTATCTGCCTATGGGGAGGGAGTGCTGCCTTATACACACGATCTGCCTATAGGGGGGAGTGCTGCCTTATTCTACAGGATCTGCCTATGGGGTGGGAGGGCTGCCTTATTCTACAGTATCTGCCTATAGGGGGGAGTGCTGCCTTATTCTGCTGTATCTGCCTATGGGGAGGGAGTGCTGCCTTATACACACGATCTGCCTATAGGGGGGAGTGCTGCCTTATTCTACAGGATCTGCCTATGGGGTGGGAGGGCTGCCTTATTCTACAGGATCTGCCTATGGGGGGAGTGCTGCCTTATTCTACAGGATCTGCCTATGGGGGGAGTGCTGCCTTATTCTACAGGATCTGCCTTTGGGGGGTGCTGCCTTATACTACAGGGTCTGCCTATAGGGGTGCTGTCTTGTGCTATATTGAGGACTATCTGGCACATTATACTATATGGAGGTTATCTATGGGGCCATCATACAGTGTGGGGATTACAGTGTTGGAGCCATCAAACAGTTTGAAGGCTACTAACAGGTCAGTATACTGTGTGGGTGGTACTATACAGTTAGGGGGCATTATACTGTGTATAGGTGAGCTGTACAGGGGGGAGACTCAGGTCATTATTAAATGTAAAGTGGGCACTTATTGTAATAGGGGAACTCAGGTTACTGTGACTATCAAAGGGGCACACAGAGGGCATTATTATTTTCTAGGGGGCAAAATGTGGGCTCTGTTTTCTACGGCACTTGCACCCGGTATTACTATATTATAGAGGGGTGCTTTAGATTTTAGAGGGTACAGAGAACCACAGAGTAGGTGCAATAATAGGGTCACATAGGGCAGCAGCGGCTCAGTATTGGGGTATCAGGTGCAGTAATAAGGACACATACGGCAGCAGCGGCTCAGTATTGGGGTATCAGGGGCAGTAATAGGGACACATACAGCAGCAGAGGCTCAGTATTGGGGTATCAGGTGCAGTAATAGGGACACATACAGCAGCAGAGGCTCAGTATTGGGGTATCAGGGGCAGTAATAGGGACACATACGGCAGCAGTGGCTCAGTATTGGGGTATCAGGAGCAGTAATAGGGACACATACGGCAGCAGCGGCTCAGTATTGGGGTATCAGGTGCAGTAATAGGGACACACACAGCAGCAGCGGCTCAGTATTGGGGTATCAGGAGCAGTAATAGGGACACATACGGCAGCAGCGGCTCAGTATTGGGGTATCAGGTGCAGTAATAGGGACACATACGGCAGCAGTGGCTCAGTATTGGGGTATCAGGTGCAGTAATAGGGACACATATGGCAGCAGCGGCTCAGTATTGGGGTATCAGGTGCAGTAATAGGGACACATACGGCAGCAGCGGCTCAGTGTTGGGGTATCAGCAGGATGAGGAGTTTGTGCAGGTTGGGAATAGATGGTGATGGCTGGAATGTGAGAAGAGAAATGTGTCTTTGTTGTATTCCCTGCAGCTGAGTCCTTGCCGGAAGAAGTTGTCATGTAGGTCTGGGCCAGATGGAAAAGACGGGAAAAGTGACGATTCCATCATAAAGAACGTCAACGGTAAGTCACCATCTGTAACTGTGCTGTGATCTCTTATATGTTCTGAAGGGCTGGTATTTACCACTGACCATATGGCGGTAATATCCATGTTGGTCGTTATATAGAGATTTATCTTCAGTAATAGCGTGGTCATCTGCTGAGGTCTCCTCCACTATTAGGGTGCGTCATCGAGTTGTAATCAAGGTTACCTGGTTAGGGGCCCACTCAGAAGCTTCGCCCCCCCTGGACCAAAACCCTAGCTACGCCTCTGGGGTTGGGATTAGGGTTAGGGGTGTGTCAGGGCTAGGGGTGTGGTTAGGGTTACCGTTGGGATTAGGGTTAGGGGTGTGTTTGGATTAGGGTTTCAGTTATAATTGGGGGGTTTCCACTGTTTAGGCACATCAGGTGCTCTCCAAATGCAACATGGCGTCCCATCTCAATTCCAGTCAATTTTGCATTGAAAAGTCAAATGGCGCTCCTTCGCTTCCGAGCTCTGCCATGCACCCAAACAGTGGTTTACCCCCACATATGGGGTATCCGCGTACTCAGGACAAATTGTACAACAACTTTTTGGGTCCATTTTCTCCTGTTACCCTTGGTAAAATAAAACAAATTGGAGCTGAAGTAAATTTTTTGTGAAAAAAAAGTTAAATGTTCATTTTTATTTAAACATTCCAAAAATTCCTGTGAAACACCCGAAGGGTCAATAAATTTCTTGAATGTGGTTTTGAGCACCTTGAGGGATGAAGTTTTTAGAATGGTGTCACACTTGGTTATTTTCTATCATATAGATCAGGGGTGTCAAACTGCATTCCTCAAGGGCTGCAAACAGGTCATGTTTTCAGGATTTCCTTGTATTGCACGGGTGATCATTTAATCACCTGCACAGAATGATTCCAGCACCTTGTGCAATGAGAAGGAAATCTTGAAAACACGCATGGTTTGAGGCCCTCGAGGAATGCAGTTTGACACCCCTGATATAGACCCCTTAAAATGACTTCAAATGAGATGTGGTCCCTAAAAAAAAATGGTGTTGTAAAAATGAGAAATTGCTGGTCAGCTTTTAACCCTTATAACTCCCTAACAAAAAAAAATTTTGGTTCCAAAATTGTGCTGATGTAAAGTAGACATGTGGGAAATGTTACTTATTAAGTATTTTGTGTGACATATCTCTGTGATTTAATTGCATAAAAATTCAAAGTTGGAAAATTGTGAAATTTTCAACATTTTCGCCAAATTTCCGTATTTTTCACAAATAAACGCAGGTAATATCAAAGAAATTTTACCGCTATCATGAAGTACAATATGTCTCGAGAAAATGATGAAAGAATCACCGGGATCCGTTGAAGCGTTCCAGGGTTATAACCTCAAAAAGGGGCAGTGGTCAGAATTGTAAAAATTGGCCTGGTCATTAACGTGCAAACCATCCTTGGGGGTAAAGGGGTTAAAGGGAACCTGTCACACTCCCCCACAGCCACAGGCATTTGTAACTAAAAGAGCCACCTTGTGCCGCACTAAGGCTGCATTCTGACAAGGAGGCTCTTTTATTTCTGGTCCCTGGCACTGCTTAAATAATCGTTTTTGAAATTTGTCCCTCATACCTCGAAATCGCCACGGAGGCAGGTCTTTCCCCCCTAATCCAGACGCCTCACAGCCGTCACTCATGGCCTCCACCTCCTCTTCCTTCATTAGCGTTCCCGGCGCCTGCGCTGTTATTTTTTTTTTCGGGCATGCACAGTTGCGCTGCCCTTCGAACTTACAGCGCAGGCGCCATATTATTATTATTATTATTATTATTATTTATTGTTATAGCACCATTTATTCCATGGCGCTTTACATGTGAGGAGGGGTATACATAATAAAAACAAGTACAATATTCTTAGACAATACAAGTCATAACTGGTACAGGAGGAGAGAGGGCCCTGCCCGCGAAGGCTCACAATCTACAGGGGATGGGTGAGAATACAGTAGGTGAGGATAGAGCTGGTCATTCAGCGGTTTGGTTGATCGGTGGTTACTGCAGGTTGTAGGCTTGTCGGAAGAGGTGGGTCTTCAGGCTCTTTTTGAAGGTTTCGATGGTAGGCGAGAGTCTGATGTGTTGTGGTCGAGGGTTCCAGAGTAGGGGTGATACGCGAGAGAAATCTTGTATACGATTGTGGGAAGAGGAGATAAGAGGGGAGTAGAGAAGGAGATCTTGCAAGGATCGGAGGTTGCGTGTAGGTAAGTACCGGGAGACGAGGTCACAGATGTATGGAGGAGACAGGTTGTGGATGGCTTTGTATGTCATGGTTAGGGTTTTGTACTGGAGTCTCTAGGCGATGGGGAGCCAGTGAAGGGATTGACAGAGGGGAGAGGCCGGGGAATAGCGGGGGGACAGGTGGATTAGTCGGGCAGCAGAGCCATATGTGTTGTCTTACCTGACTAATCTGCTGTTATCTTTATACTACATATTCCCTTCCAGCTATAGACTGGTGATTAGTGTGGACCACTATTGGGGACCCCATAATTGATGTGGTGTGCTAGTTGTTAAGCACCACCAAGTCTAGGACCACCTATCTACTCCCATAAGGACTTGTAAGCCGTTTCATTTGGCATCCATAAGGTTATTCATAAAAAAACGTGTCCTCTATCCATAGGCTAGGCTATAACTTGAACTGTCCATCTTGAACTGTCCTCCCACCTCTCTTCCTGTTCCCTCTTCAATCGCTCACAATCAGGCTCCCGGTCACGCCACTCCACTGAAATTGCCCTAACTATGGTCACCAATGACCTATTAACCGCCAAGGCCAAGCAACACTACTCTGTCCTCCTCCTCCTGGACCTGTCCTCTGCCTTTGACACTGTGGACCATTCCCTATTATTACAGACCCTCTCATCCCTTGGCATCACAGACTTGGCCCTATCTTTGATCTCTTCATACCTAACAGACCGGTCATTCAGCGTCTCTCACTCACATACCACCTCCTCTCCTCGTCCCCTATCTGATGGTCCCCCCCCCCAAGGTTCAGTCCTAGGGCCCCTGCTCTTCTCCATTTTCACCTTCGGCCTGGGACAGCTCATAGAATCTCACAGCTTTTAGTATCACCTCTATGCTGACAACACACAGATCTACATCTCTGGACCAGATATCACCACCCTACTAACCAGAATCCCACAATGTCTGTCCGCTATTTCATCCTTATTCTCGGCTAGATTTCTAAAACTTAATATGGACAAAACAGAATTCATCATCTTTCTCCCATCTCACGTGACCCCCCCAACAGACCTATCCATTACAGTAAACAGCTGCCCACTCTCCCCAGACCCACAAGCTCGCTGCCTCAGTGTAATCCTTGACACTGATCTCTCCTTCAAACCACATATCCAAGCCCTTTCCACTTCCTGCCGACTTCAACTCAAAAATATTTCCCGGATCCATACATTCCTGAATCTGCAAAAACTCTAGTCCATGCCCTCATCATCTCCTGCCTTGACTACTGCAACCTCCTGCTCTGTGGCCACCCCTTTAACACTCTCGCACCCCTCCAATCTAAACTCTGCTGCTGACTAATCCACCTGTCCCCCTGCTATATCCCGGCCTCTCCCCTCTGTCAATCTCTGCACTGGCTCCCCATTACCCAAAGACTCCAGTTCAAAACCCTAACCATGACATACAAAGCCATCCACAACCAGTCTCCTCCATAGATCTGTGACCTCGTCTCCCGGTACTTACCGATCCTCACAAGATCTCCTTCTCTACTCCCTTCTCATCTCCTCTTCTCACAATCGCATACAAAATTTCTCCTGCGCATCCCCTATACTCTGGAACTCTCTGCCACAACATATCAGACTCTCGCCTACCGTGGAAACCTTCAAAAAGAACCTGAAGACCTACCTCTTCCGACAAGCCTACAGCCTGCAGTAACCACCGATCCACCAAACCGTTGCATGGCCAGCTCTACCCTCACCTACTGTATCCTCGCCCATCCTTTGTAGATTGTGAGCCCTCGCGGGCAGGGTCCTCTCTCCTCATGTACCAGTCGTGACTTGTATTGATTAAGATTATTGTACTTGTTTTTTATTATATATACCCCTTCTCACATGTAAAGCGCTATGGAATAAATGGTGCTATAATAATTAATAATAATAATAACAACTTACTGATTGCTGTGAATCCGACTGCTGGGACCCCCAGAGATCCTGAAACTGGGGCTTTGCAGCCCCATCTTGACTGACGTCACAATGTTTGTCCTCGGTCTCCGCTTCATTCTTTGTCTATAGGACAGCACTCTGCTATTTCCATCAATCCCATAGACAGTGAATTGAGCGGAGGCTGAGCATGTACACTTTTCCAGTTGTCAGGAGAGAGCTGCAGAGCCCTGATTTTGGGATCTCTGGGGTCCCAGTTGGTCGGATCCCCAGCAATCTGCATCCTATGACTACGTGATAACTTAATGAGCATGTAATCACAGTGTTCCCATTGGCAGCAACACACTGCTGTTGTCTCTGTATGGGGGTCCCCACATTATACAACCCCTTTAAGTGAAACTAGTCCGTCCAGTATATGGATTTTCCAGAAATGAAGCACGTGGGATCTCTCATCCTCTAATATAGATGATGATCATTAGGGCAGCGAGTGGGAAGAAGCACAGAACTTTTCCGAAAATTAATATCCAGGGTTTCCATATTCTCGCTGCAGCTGAATCTGAAAAACATCAAAAAGGTTTATTTAATTATTTTTAATAATTTATTTTTCACATTGCTTCCCTATAGAAAACTCAACATGTCTCACATTGCAGAAAAATACTGAGATTTTAACTTTTTTTTTCTGGCCATCGATCTCTATCCAGGGTTTGTGTGTTTTGTTTTTTGTTTTTTTTTCCGTGTGTGTGCTTGTTGTGAGCTGCAGCTTTTATTTTACTATTTTCGAGTACGTACGACATTGTGATTGCTTTTTACTCTATTTTTTTTTTTTTTTGAGGGGAGGGGGCTAGAATTTTATTTTCCTGTGTTTACCTTCTGGGCAAAAATTAGTTTTATATTTTGACCAGATTTTCATGGACAAGATGCTGCCAAATATGTTCTTTTTCCCCCTAAGGGCTGTCCCACACGTCCAGATAATTCCGGTACCGGAATAAATCGGTACCGGAGTTATCCGTGTCCGTGTGCCTGGGAACTCACGGAGGCCATACCTGCGGCACACGTGTGCCGCCCGTATGGCGAGTGGGTACCACACGGAGCGTGTGGTACCCACTCTGCATGGTGCTGAAGCTGCGATTCATATCATCCCTGCAGCAACGTTTGCTGCAGGGAAAATATGAAGAATAGTGTTTAAAATAAAGATCCATGTGTCCGCCGCCCCCCCACCCCCTGTGCGCCCCCCCCGCTGGTCAGAAAATACTCACCCGGATCCCCCGTCGGCAGTCGCTCCTTCCTGGTCTGGCCGTGGCTTACTGTATGCGGTCACGTGGGGCCGCTCATTTACACTCATGAATAGGCGGCTCCGCCCCTATTGGAGGTGGAGCCACATATTCATGAGTGTAATCGGCCGCATACAGTAGGAGGCGCGGCCAGACCAGGAAGGAGCGACTGCCGACGGGGGATCCGGGTGAGTATTTTCTGACCAGCGGGGGGGGCGCACAGGGGGTGGGGGGGCGGCGGACACATGGATCTTTATTTTAAACACTATCATTCATATTTTCTCTGTAGCAAACGGTGCTACAGGGAAGATATGAATACCGGCTTCAGCACCATGTGGGAGGGACAGCGCTTACTGTAGCGCTGTCTCCGGCACGCCACACGGACCCCAGACGGAGAATGTCCGTGTGAGGTGCGTGTTTTACACGGACCCATTGACTCTATTGGGTCCGTGTAATCCGTGCGCTCCCACGAACACTGACATGTCTCCGTGTTTGGCACACGGAGACACGGTCCGCACACGGTCCGCACAAAATCAATGACATCTGCACAGATGCATTGATTTTTATGGGTCTACGTGTGTCAGTGTCTCCGGTACGGGAGGAAACTGTCACCTCACGTACCGGAGCCACTGACGTGTGAAACCGGCCTAAGGGACATGAACGTGTGCTTGTTTGATTAGGGTGGGAGAAGGTGGCGATGGGCACCTGAACAGATGCCCCACCTGAATCTCACCACTGAAATGTTGCTGTTGGGGACCCATGTATTAGTGCATCTTGAGCTGCAAGGGGTTAAAGTGGAAACTAGTAGAAAGTCTAAAGTACAAATGCCTCATATAGTGGACGCCCTGGAGAAGATTTATTAGAACTGGCATCAGGGAAACATGTAGAAATATCTATAATCTGATCCTTAGGGTCCCTTTCCACTTGCGAGAGAAAAAACGGTCCGTAATCTGGACCGAAAAAACGGATGTAACGTATGCGATTGTCATGCGAGTGTCATGCGAGTGTCATGCGAGTGCAATGCGATTTTTAATCGCATCATCCGTTTTTTGTAATCGCATCATCCGTATGACATCCGTATTACTGTCCGATTTGTACGCACCGGTGTCCTTTGAAAAGCCGGCAAATCAGTGCTGTGTACAGTAAAATCACACTGACAGGTTAGAATAGAATAGATATATACACATAGAATGTGTATATATACATATATATGTCAGTGAGACACCTATATATGTATATTTATATTTAATGCAGCGCTAGATAGCATTAAAGCCGCTAATTCAATTGCCGGCTTTTGCCCTCTCCTTCCCAAACCCGACAGGATATGAGACATGGTTTACATACAGTAAACCATCTCATATCCCTTCTTTTAGTACATATTCCTCTTCACTAATGTAAGAAGTGTCTGTGGGTCAAATTTGGGGGCTCTAGCTATTAAATTAAAGGGTTAAATCGCGGAAAAAATTGGCGTGGGCTCCCGCGCAATTTTCTCCGCCAGAGCGGTAAAGCCAGTGACTTAGGGCAGATATTAATAGCCTAGAGAGGGACCATGGTTATTGGCCCCCTCCTGGCTACAAACATCTGCCCCCAGCCACCCCAGAAAAGGCACATCTGGAAGATGCGCCTATTCTGGCACTTGGCCACTCTCTTCCCACTCCCGTGTAGCGGTGGGATATGGGGTAATGAAGGGTTAATGCCACCTTGCTATTGTAAGGTGACATTAAGCCAGATTAATAATGGAGAGGCGTCAATTATGAAAGGGTTAAAAAAACACACACACATGATTAAAAAGTATTTTAATGAAATAAACACACCGGTTGTTTTAATATTTTATTGCTCTCTCAATCCAGCTGAAGACCCTCGCTTGACAAAATAATAAACCCACAATATACATACCTTCTGATGAACTGTCACGTCCCACGAGGTAATCCATCTGAAGGGGTTAAAATATTTTACAGGCAGGAGCCCTGCTAATGCAGCTGTGCTCGTGTCTGTAAGCCCCGGCGAATGAAGGAAATGTAGGTCAATGACCTATAGTTACCTTCAGTCGCGGTGATGTGCCCCCTGCTGGATGTCCTTATATGACCTCGAGCGTGGGAAAAAGTTCCCAGGCTGCAGTTCATGAGGACATATCCTGTCGGGTTTGGGAAGGAGAGGGCAAAAGCCGGCAATTGAATTAGCGGCTTTAATGCTATCTAGCGCTGCATTAAATATAAATATACATATATAGGTGTCTCACTGACATACATATATGTATATATACACATTCTATGTGTATATATCTATTCTATTCTAACCTGTCAGTGTGATTTTACTGTACACAGCACTGATTTGCCGGCTTTTCAAAGGACACCGGTGCGTACAAATCGGACAGTAATACGGATGTCATACGGATGTCATACGGATGATGCGATTACAAAAAACGGATGATGCGATTAAAAATCGCATTGCACTCGCATTGCACTCGCATGACACTCGTATGACAATCGCATACGTTACATCCGTTTTTTCGGTCCAGATTACGGACCGTTTTTTCTCTCGCAAGTGGAAAGGGACCCTTACTTTCATTTCTTGAACAGTCTTTGAGAAACAAGATCGGGATTTGGTTGCTATGGCCAGCTCCACTTTTCCCTCAGCCATTTTGCCCATAGCAAACAATCAATGCACAGCTTTAATTTCCCCAGAGATGTATAAGAAATTAAAGCTGAGCTCTGATTGGTTTCTGTGGGCAACAAGACAGATTTAGTCAGATGGTAATGTCTGTCAGCCTAATAATTTACATAGGATGCGGCCTATACTGATCAGTCACAGCAGAACTTCAGGGATGGAAATTCACTGCTGACGGCAGTCTTGTGGCAGACTCATCCTGTCAGCATATTACACGGGCAGTACCATGCCCTCCCATAATACTAGCAGGTAGCCAAGTTTCCAAGATCACTGCTGAATGTCAATGAACGGAAATATTTACTGTTTTCCACCAGATAATGTACAGCTCACATAGCTGCAGAGCTTGTGACAGTGTGCAAGAGCTAAAGAGCCCTACTTCAATGTCTGGAGCCTGTGATCAACATTCCAGCAAGCAGGGATCTTATTAATGTTACTAGATGGTAGCCTGATTCTAACGCATCGGGTATTCTAGAATATATATGTAGTTTATTTATGAAGATTTTAGAATAATACATTGAATACACAGGATTCGGCCGGCCGGGCGCGACCAATTAGCGAAGCGTGGTTCAAATCCCGCGCCAATTCGTGGCCGGACTGCGCCTGTCGCTGATTGTTCGCGGCCGGTCATGTAGTGTATAGCACAGCCATGTAGTATATAGCACAGCCACATACTATATAGCACAGCCACATAGTATATAACAGCCCACGTAGTATATAGCACAGCCACGTAGTATATAACAGCCCACGTAGTATATAGCACAGCCATGTAGTACATAGCACAGCCACGTAGTATATTGCACAGCCACGTAGTATATTGCAAAGCCACGTAGTATATTGCACAGCCCACGTGGTATATTGCCCAGCCACATAGTATATTGCACAGCCCATGTAGTATATTGCACAGCCATGTAGTATATTGCCCAGCCCACGTAGTATATTGCCCAGCCCACGTAGTATATTGCACAGCCCACGTAGTATATTGCATAGCCCACATAGTATATTGCACAGCCCACGTAGTATATTGCCCAGCCCACGTAGTATATTGCACAGCCCAAGTAGTATATTGCATAGCCCACATAGTATATTGCACAGCCACGTAGTATATTGCACAGCCCACATAGTATATTGCACAGCCACGTAGTATATTGCACAGCCCACGTAGTATATTGCACAGCCCACGTAGTATATTGCACAGCCCACGTAATATATTGCACAGCCCTTGTAGTATACTGCCCAGCCCATGTAGTATATTGCACAGCCCACGTAGTATATTGCACAGCCCACGTAGTATATTGCCCAGCTCACGTAGTATATTGCAGAGCCCACGTAGTATGTTGCACAGCCCACGTAGTATATTGCACAGCCCACGTAGTTTGTTGCACAGCCACGTAGGATATAGCACAGCCACATAGTATATAGCGCAGCCACGCAGTATATTGTGCAGCCACATAGTATATTGCACAGCCACGTAGTATATTGCACAGCCACGTAGTATATTGCACAGCGATGTAGTATATTGCACAGCCCACGTAGTATATTGCACAGCCACGTAGTATATTGCACAGCCCACATAGTATATTGCACAGCCACGTAGTATATTGCACAGCCACGCAGTATATTGCACAGCCACGCAGTATATTGCACAGCCATGCAGTATATTGCACAGCCATGTAGTATATTGCAAAGCCCACATAGTATATTGCACAGCCACGTAGTATATTGCACAGCCCACATAGTATATTGCTCAGCCACGTAGTATACTGCGCAGCCACATAGTATATTGCACAGCCCACATAGTATATTCCACAGCCCACGTAGTATATTGAACAGCCACGCAGTATATTGCACAGCCACACAGTATATTGCACAGCCACATAGTATATAGCACAGTCACGCAGTATATAACAGCCCACGTAGTATATTGCACAGCCATGTAGTATATTGCACAGCCACGTAGTATATTGCACAGCCCACGTAGTATATTGCACAACCCACGTAGTATATTGCACAGCCACGTAGTATATTGCACAGCCCACGTAGAATATTGCACAGCCCACGTAGTATATAGCAATGTGGGCATCATATACCTGTTAAAAAAAGAATTAAAATAAAAAATAGTTCTATACTCACCCTCCGTTGGCCCCCGGATCCAAGCGAGGCGTTTACCGATGCTCCTCGGGCGCTCCGGTCCCAAGAGTGCATTGCGGTCTCGGGAGATGATGACGTAGCGGTCTCGCGACACTGGTACGTCATCATCTCGCGAGATCGCAATGCATGGAGCGGTCACCGGAGAATCGAGAGGAGCCAGGAAAGGCCTGTTCCTGATCCAGGGGGCCGACGGACGGTGAGTATATAACTATTTTTTATTTTTTTATTATTTTTAACATTAGATCTTTTTACTATTGATGCTGCATAGGCTGCATAGTAAAAAGTTGGTCACACAGGGTTAATAGCAGCGTTAACGGACTGCGTTACACCGCGGCATAACACGGTCCGTTAACGCTGCCATTAACCCTGTGTGAGCGCTGAGTGGAGGGGAGTATGGAGCGGGCACTGAATGTGGGGAGTAAGGAGCGGCCATTTTGCCGCCGGACTGTGCCCGTCGCTGATTGGTCATGGATGTTTTGCCACGACCAATCAGTGACTTGGGATTTCCGTGACAGACAGACAGACAGAAAGACAGACAGAAAGACAGAAGTGACCCTTAGACAATTATATAGTAGATTAGCAGCATGAGAGCTTGTATTTTACGGGACTAGTTGTATTGCTGTATGATGCCATTCACTTTACCACATAATGTGCTGAAAAAAAACAGAAAAAAATCCAGGGCGCTGATTCGGTGGGAAAAAAAAAACAATTCTGCAATTTTTGGGGGGTGGAGAGGGTGGATTGTCTTCATGCCCATACTTATGCATTAAAAATTACTTGGAAGCAGGATTCTTCAGGTTGGTACAATTACAGCAATATCAAACGTTTATTTAATTTTGGTGAGAAATATTTTTTTCTGCCAAAAGCCATTTGGATATTTATTCCATAATTCACAGACCTATAAAATCAACTTAAAAATTATCCTGCGATGTATGGCATTTACTGAACTTGTCCCTAGTGTAGTGTGTTGGCTGGAGCTGCTCCTCTTTGGTGAGGAGTGATATTAGGTGGTAGTGATGATGTTGCTACTTGCAGTCTTTAGCACAGTTGATTCTTTGCAATAAGTTTTGTAATGAACTGATCGCAGCAGTAAGTGGTCCTGAACACATGTATATTACACTGCAGGTCTCCTCAAAGAGGGAAATTCATCACTGCTCACATAACATAGAACTCAAGCAGTGGGAGGTCTTCAGTGCACATAACATAGGAGACGCCGAGACTGCTGTATATACATCACGTAGGGAGACATTGAGACTGCTGTGCATACATCACACAGGAGATGCACAGAGACTGTTGTATATACAGTGGCTTATGAAAATATATACCCCTTGGCATTTTTTGTCTTTACCTACCTCACAGCCTGGAATTTCAGTTTTGTTTTGTTTTTTTAGCTTTTCCATCAGTTCATGTAAAGAACATGCCTACAACTGTGAAAACTTGGTTTTCTTTTTTTTTTGTAAAGCAAACAAGAAATAAGACAAAACAACTGAAAACGTCATTATGTATAACTATTCACAACCCTAAAGTCAGTACTTTGTAGAGCCTCCTTTTGCAGCAATTTTAGATACAAGTCACTTTGGATAAGTCTCTATGAGCTTTCCACATCTGCCCACTGGAATTGTTGCTCATTACTCAAGGCAAGGCGAATCTGCTCCAGCTTCTTCAACTTAGATGGTGAACAGCAATCTTCAAGTCTGACCACAGATTGGATGAAGGTCTGGACTTTACTAGGCCACACCAAAACATTTACACATTTTCCGTTAAACCACTCAAGTGTTGCTTTAGCAGTATGCTTTGGGTCATTGTCTTGTTGAAAGGTGAACCTCTGTCCCAGTCTCAAATCACTGACAGACTGAAACAGGTTTTGCTGAAGAATATCCCTGTATTTCGCACCATGCATCTTCCCCTTGACTCGGACCATTTTCCCTGTACCTGCTGCTGAAAAACATTCCAACAGCATGATATTGCAACCACAATGTTTCACTGTGGGAATTGTGTTTTTCGGGTGATGAGCTGTGTTGGTTTGGTGCTAGACATAGCGTTTACCTTAGTGACCAAAAAGTTCAATTTTGGTCTCATCTGACCACATCACCTTCTTTCATACTTTTGGGGAGTCTCTCACATGTCTTAAGTTAAATTTAAAATGAACCTTACAAATTTTCTGTGTAAGTATCCCTATAAACAAGCCTCAGGCCATTAGTCATACGGGTTTGTCCTATCCATACCATCTGGGGGACAGAGAGGAAGAAATAACATCTAGAACATCTACAACAGTTGTGAGGACCTTACCGAGAAGCTCAGCCAGTGGCGTATCCGGGGGGGGGCAGCCGGGGCATGTGCCCCGGGCGCAGCCGACAGGGGGGAGCCAGCAGGCCACCTGATGCGGCGGTCCAAGGAGGAGGCTCCCCGTCGGCGGAATTCTGCCTCCCCCACACTGAGATTCTTCCGTTCTCTGAGGCGGCTGTCAAATTGACAGCCGACTCAGAGAAAGTGCTGCGCGTCGGTTCCCAAGGATGTACTAGCGTCTTTAGACGCTAGTACCCTTGATCTATGCCCTGACCACCGTCGGCACTTCCGCATCAGTGAAGCAACAGCAGCGTGATCAGGTCACATGATCACGCTTCTGAAGTCACTCGCCGGCTCTTCACAGGCGGTCTTGCGGTTTGTGGTAAGTGCTCCAGCTCCAGATGGCTGGGTAATGGGAGGCTGGAGCTGAAGACACCGAACTGCCAGAAGGAGAGATGCAGGCGGTGCTGTATACTACTGTGTGGGCGGTGCTGTATACTACTATGCGGGCTGTGCTATATACTACTATGTGGACAGTGCTATATACTGCTATGTGGGCAGTGCTGTAGACTACTGTGTAGGCTGTGCTATATACTACTATGTGGGCTGTGCTACATACTACAATGTGGGATGTGCTGTATACTACTATGCGGGCTGTGCTATATACTACTATGCGGGCAGTGCTGTATACTACTGTGTGGGCTGTGCTATATACTGCTATGTGGGCTGTGCTATATACTACTGTGTGGGCTGTGCTGTATACTACTATGCGGGCTGTGCTATATACTACTATGTGGGCTTTGCTATATACTACTATGTGGGCTGTGCTATATACTACTGTGTGGGCGGTGCTGTATACTACTATGCGGGCTGTGCTATATACTACTATTTGGGCTGTGCTATATACTACTATGTGGGCTGTGCTATATACTACTGTGTGGGCGGTGCTGTATACTTCTATGCGGGCTGTGCTGTATACTACTGTGTGGGCGGTGCTGTATACTACTATGCGGGCTGTGCTATAAACTACTATGTGGGCAGTGCTGTATACTACTGTGTGGGTTGTGCTATATACTACTATGTGGGCTGTGCTGTATACTACTTTGTGGGCTGTGCTGTATACTACTATGTGGGCTGTGCTGTATACTGCTATGTGGGCTGTGCTGTATACTACTGTGTGGGCTGTGCTGTATACTACTATGTGGGCAGTGCTGTATACTGCTATGTGGGCTGTGCTGTATACTACTGTGTGGGCGGTGCTGTATACTACTATGCGGGCTATGCTATATACTACTAAGCGGGCTGTGCTGTATACTACTATGTGGGAAGTGCTGTATACTACTGTGTTCCTCAGATTTCTCCACCACATGCAACTGCACTCGGAAAGGAAGGGGATGGGGGCAGAAATCAGGACATTATGGGGGCAGAAATCTGAGGACATTATAGGGGCAGAAATCTGAGGACATTATAGGGGCAGAAATCTGAGGGCAACCTCGGCAACCCTCCAATGTGACTGAATTACAACAATTCTTTAAAGATGACGGGCGAAAATTCCACTAGAGCTTTGTAAAAGACTCATTGCCAGTTATCACTAATGCTTGATTGCAGTTGTTGCTGTTAAGGGATGCCTAACCAGTAGTGATGAACGAATATACTCCTTACTCGAGATTTTCTGAGCACAGTCTGGTGACCTCTGAGTATTTTTTAGTGCTCGGAGTTTTAGTTTTTAGCGCCGCAGCTGAATGATCTACATCTGTTAGCCAGCATAAGTACATGTGGGGGTTCCCTAGCAACCAGGCAACCCCCACATGTACTTATGCTGGCTTAACAGATGTAAATAATTCAGCTGCGGCGCTAAAAACTAAAACTCCGAGCACTAAAAAATACTTGGAGGAGCGTGCTCGGGAAATCTCGAGTAAGGCTATGTGCACACGTCAGGATTTTCCGCAGAATTTTCCTGAACAAAACCGGACTTTTTCTGCAGGAAATCCACATGCATTTTTTTCTGCTATTTTTTTCGCGTTTTTCTCACGTTTTCTGAGTGTTTTTTTGTGAGTTTTTTTTGCGTTTTTTTTTCCGGAGCTTTCCAATGCATTAAATAGCGGTAAAAACGCGAAAAATCCTCAAAATTAATGAACATGCTGCATTTTTTAACCATGATGTGTTTTTTTTTTGCGGAAAAAAAGCATCATGTGCACAAAAATTGCAGAATGCATTAAAAATTATGGGATGCTTATGTATGCATTTTTTAAGCTTTTTTTTTCAGCGGAAAACGGCCGAAAAAACGCAAAAAATCCTGAACGTGTGCACATAGCCTAACGAGTATATTCGCTCATCACTAATAACCAGTTAAGTTTAGGGGGCAATTACTTTTTCACACAGGGCCCTGTAGGTTTGGATTTCTACTTTCCTTAATAATAAGGACCTTCATTTAAAAACTGCCTTTTGTGATTACATGTGTTATCTTTGACTAATATTTACATTTGTTTGGTGATCTGAAACATTTAAGTGTGACAAACATGCAAAAGAATAGGAAATCAGGAAGGGGGCGAACACTTATTCACAACACTGCAAATGAGGCCGGCGTCACACTCGGCGTAAGACAATACGCCACGTATTTTACGGCCGTAATACGGTGAAATGTTCCCAAAATAGTGATCCGTAGTCAGGGTGTGTCAGCGTATTTTGCGCATGGCATCCTCCGTATGTAATCCGTATGGCATCCGTACTGCGAGATTTTTGCGCAGGCTTGCAAAACCGACATCTAATGGATTTATGTGCTCAAATGTTCATTAAAACATATATACAGTATATATATATATATATGTCATTGAGACACATATATATATATATTCTGTATTTAGATTTCATTCAGCGCGATATCTGTGAACAGCCGGTAATTCAATTGCCGGCTTCTCATTTCTCCTGCACAAACCCGACATGATATGAGACATGGTTTACATATAGTAAACCATCTCATATCCCCTTTTTTTTTGCATATTCCACACTACTAATGTTAGTAGTGTGCATGTGCAAAATTTCAGCGCTGTAGCTGCTAAAATAAAGGGTTAAATGGCGGAAAAAATTGGCGTGGGCTCCCGCGCAATTTTCTCCGCCAGAGCGGTAAAGCCAGTGACTGAGGGCAGATATTAATAGCCAGGAGAGGGTCCATGGTTATTGGCCCCCCCGTGGCTAAAAACATCTGCCCCCAGCCACCCCAGAAAAGGCACATCTGGAAGATGCGCCTATTCTGGCACTTGGCCACTCTCTTCCCACTCCCTGTAGCGGTGGGATATGGGGTAATGAAGGGTTAATGCCACCTTGCTATTGGAAGGTGACATTAAGCCAGATTAATGATGGAGAGGCGTCAATTATGACACCTATCCATTATTAATCCAATTGTAGGAAAGGGTTAAAAAACACACACACACATGATTGAAAAGTATTTTAATGAAATAAACACAGCGGTTGTTGTAATAATTTATTGTTCTCTCAAATCCATTTGCAGTCCCTCGCTTGGCAACATAATAAACGCACAAGATACATACCTTCTGCTGTCAGATCAGGTCCCACGATGTAATCCATCTGAAGGGGTTAACTAATATTACAAGCAGGAGCCCTGCTAAATGCAGCTGTGCTCCGTGCTTGTAATTCCCCTGCGAATGAATGAAATGTAGGTCATTGACCTACATTTCATTCATTCGCGGTGAGGCGCCCTCTGGTGGATGTTCTCATGAACTGCAGCCTGGGAACTTTTTCCCACGCTCCAGGTCATATGAGGACATCCACCAGGGGGCGCATCACCGCGAATGAATGAAATGTAGGTCAATGACCTACATTTCATTCATTCGCAGGGGAATTACAAGCACGGAGCACAGCTGCATTTGCAGGGCTCCTGCTTGTAATATTAGTTAACCCCTTCAGATGGATTACATCGTGGGACGTGATCTGACAGCAGAAGGTATGTATCTTGTGCGTTTATTATGTTGCCAAGCGAGGGACTGCAAATGGATTTGAGAGAACAATAAATTATTACAACAACCGCTGTGTTTATTTCATTAAAATACTTTTCAATCATGTGTGTGTGTGTTTTTTAACCCTTTCCTACAATTGGATTAATAATGGATAGGTGACATAATTGACGCCTCTCCATCATTAATCTGGCTTAATGTCACCTTCCAATAGCAAGGTGGCATTAACCCTTCATTACCCCATATCCCACCGCTACAGGGAGTGGGAAGAGAGTGGCCAAGTGCCAGAATAGGCGCATCTTCCAGATGTGCCTTTTCTGGGGTGGCTGGGGGCAGATGTTTTTAGCCACGGGGGGGCCAATAACCATGGACCCTCTCCTGGCTATTAATATCTGCCCTCAGTCACTGGCTTTACCGCTCTGGCGGAGAAAATTGCGCGGGAGCCCACGCCAATTTTTTCCGCCATTTAACCCTTTATTTTAGCAGCTACAGCGCTGAAATTTTGCACATACACACTACTAACATTAGTAGTGTGGAATATGCAAAAAAAAGGGGGATATGAGATGGTTTACTGTATGTAAACCATGTCTCATATCCTGTCGGGTTTGGGAAGGAGAAATGAAAAGCCGGCAATTGAATTACCGACTTTTCACTAACAGCGCTGCGTATTTCTCGCAAGTCACACTGCAGGTCCGTGTGGAATCCGTATTTTTCTCGCCCCCATAGACTTTCATTGGCGATTTTTTTGCGCAGTACGCTGACAAACGCAGCATGCTGCGATTTTGTACGGCCGTAGAAAGCCGTATAATACTGAACCGTAATATACGGCTGATAGGAGCAGCCCCATTGAGAATAATTGTGCCGTATGTTATGCGAGTTTTACGGACGTAGTTTCTGCGCTCTTACGTCCGTAAAACTCGCCAGTGTGACGCCGGCCTGAGAGGTTGGCCCCATGACTATACATAAATTGGGGGTTATGTACCAGAAAAGTGACAGATCTCCTGATGACACTTGCATCCATTGCCAAGTAACTGAGTGACACTATAATATACAGTAGTTTATACCGGACAGTTGTTTCGTTAGGACTCTGACGTCGATGGTTTCGCTTGCTGTGTGATGGTTCATGTAGAAGCTGATTTTGTAGGTGCCGCTGTCATTCTCCTGGACGTTGTATATCAGGAGCGACGAGTTCTCTTTGTAGAATTCCACTCTGCCGCTGTATGTGGGATACACCAGAAAATGATCATCTAAGATCAAGACAGGGGTTCCCCGAGAATCCAGGGTGCAGTTCAGAACCGTGTGATACAGGATTGAATGGTTCTCGAATTCCCA
This sequence comes from Ranitomeya variabilis, assembly GCF_051348905.1. NCBI lineage: Eukaryota > Metazoa > Chordata > Amphibia > Anura > Dendrobatidae > Ranitomeya > Ranitomeya variabilis. Next base: position 251,277,857 of record NC_135233.1, on the reverse strand, counting down.
TTCCACTGTGTATTTGGAGAACTGATGGGTCAAGGTGACAGACGGGCAGGAGAAGGGGGTGGCCGATGGTGGCATTAATGGTATTTCTGGCCACTGTCAGGTGCTTCCCGGCTGTGATACCTATCCAGACAAAATACCCACAAGTGATAACAGAAAAAAAAAAACCGACGTACTACTTCTCACAGCTGAGGATATGTTACAATGTATCCGGTACAGACAGATCTCGGGCAACTCATTCTGCAGTGAGCAATAGACAGTGCAACACAAAGAGGCTAGAGAAGGCAGACAGTGCAAAGTTTGTAATGAAACCCTAATACAAAAGTGATTTTTAGGGCTCATTTCCACTGGCGAGGAAAACGGACGAGTGCAATCCGATAAAAAATCGGATTGCACTCGGACCAATGTTATTCAATAGTTGTCTTTTCATTTGCGATTTTTTTCTCGGCCGAAATCGGACTAAGAAAAAAATCGCAGCATGCTGCGATTTGGGGCTCATTTCCACATGCGAGGCACACGTCCGTGTCTCGCATGTAGAAACCAAGCTCTGGCGCCGGCACTTTGGAGCGGAGCTGTGCAGCTCCATGTGTTCCTATGCGGCCGCACGCTCCGCTCTGGAGTGCCGGCTCCACAGCTTGGTTTCCACATGCGAGATACGGACGTGTGCCTCGCATGTGGAAATGAGCCCTTGCTGCGAGTCTCGGACGAGACTCGCCAATGCAAGTCAATGGGTGCGAGAAAAAAATCGCACAGCACTCGCACCATGCGAGTTCTGTCCGATTTTTACGCACCGGTGTCCTTTGAAAAGCCGGCAATTCAGCGCGGTGTACAGTAAAATCACACTGACAGGTTAGAATAGACTAGATATATACACATAGAATGTGTATATATACATATATATATGTCAGTGAGACACCTATATATGTATATTTATATTTAATGCAGCGCAAGAGAGCATAAAAGCCGCTAATTCAATTGCCGGCTTTTGCTCTCTCCTTCACAAACCCGACAGGATATGAGACATGGTTTACATACAGTAAACCATCTCATATCCCCCTTTTTTTTGCATATTCCACACTACTAATGTTAGTAGTGTGTATGTGCAAAATTTCGGCGCTGTAGCTATAACATTTAAGGGTTAAATCGCGGAAAAAAATGGCGTAGGCTCCCGCGCAATTTTCTCCGCCAGAGTAGTAAAGCCAGTGACTGAGGGCAGATATTAATAGCCTAGAGAGGGACCATGGTTATTGGCCCCCCCCGTGGCTAAAAACATCTGCCCCCAGCCACCCCAGAAAAGGCACATCTGGAAGATGCGCCAATTCTGGCACTTGGCCACTCTCTTCCCACTCCCTGTAGCAGTGGGATATGGGGTAATGAAGGGTTAATGTCACCTTGCTATTGTAAGGTGACATTAAGCCAGATTAATAATGGAGAGGCGTCAATTATGTCACCTATCCATTATTAATCCAATTGTATGAAAGGGTTAAAAAACACACACACACATGATTAAAAAGTATTTTAATGAAAGAAACAAACAGGTTGTTTTAATAATTTATTGCTCTCTCAATCCATCAGCAACACCCTCGCTTGGCAAAATAATAAACACACAATATACATACCCTCCGATAAACTGTCACGTCCCACGAGGTAATCCATCTGAAGGGGTTAACTAATATTACAGGCAGGAGCTGTGCTAAGGCACTCGCTCATGTATGTAATCCCCGGGTGCTGAAAGGAAAGCAGAGTGATCTATACTTACATTCAGTCGCGGTGATGCGCCCCTGCTGGATGTTCTCATGAACTGCAGCCTGGGAACTTTTTCCCACGCTCCAGGTCATATGAGGACATCCACCAGGGGGCGCATCACCGCGACTGAAGGTAACTATAGGTAATTGACCTACATTTCCTTCATTCCCCGGGGCTTACAAGCACGAGCACAGCTGCATTATAGCAGGGCTCCTGCTTGTAAAATATTTTAACACCTTCAGATGGATTTACATCGTGGGACGTGACAGTTCATCAGAGAGGGTATGTATATTGTTGGTTTATTATTTTTCCAAGCGAGGGTCATCACATGGATTGAGAGAGCAATAAAATATTAAATCAACCTGTGTGTTTATTTCATTAAAATACTTTTTAATCATGTGTGTGTGTTTTTAACCCTTTCATACTATTGGATTAATAATGGATAGGTGTCATAATTGACGCCTCTCCATTATTAATCTGGCTTAATGTCACCTTACAATAGCAAGGTGGCATTAACCCTTCATTACCCCATATCCCACCGCTACACGGGAGTGGGAAGAGAGTGGCCAAGTGCCAGAATAGGCGCATCTTACAGATGTGCCTTTTCTGGGGTGGCTAGGGGCAGATGTTTTTAGCCACGGGGGGGCCAATAACCATGGACCCTCTCCTGGCTATTAATATCTGCCCTCAGTCACTGGCTTTACTACTCTGGCGGAGAAAATTGCGCGGGAGCCCACGCCAATTTTTTCCGCCATTTAACCCTTAAATTTAATAGCTACAGCGCCGAAATTTTGCACATACACACTACTAAAATTAGTAGTATGGAATATGCAAAAAAAATGGGGATATGAGATGGTTTACTGTATGTAAACCATGTCTCATATCCTGTCGGGTTTGGGAAGGAGAAATGAAAAGCCGGCAATTGAATTAGAGGCTTTTATGCTATCTTGCGCTGCATTAAATATAAATATACATATATAGGTGTCTCACTGACATATATATATATGTATATATACCTATTCTATGTGTATATATCTACTCTATTCTAACCTGTCAGTGTGATTTTACTGTACACAGCACTGATTTGCCGGCTTTTCAAAGGACACCGGTGCGTACAAATCGGACAGTAATACGGATGTCATACGGATGTAAAATGGATGGTGCGATTAAAAATCGCATTGCACTCGCATTGCACTTGCATGACACTCGCATGACAATCGCATACGCTACATCCCTTTTTTCGGTCCAGATTACGGACCGATTTGTCTCTCGCCAGTGGAAATGAGCCCTTAGACCAAAATACATGCATTTAACCACTTAGTGACCAGGCCAAATTTTTCTAAGCTGATGTGTCACTTTATGTGCCAATAACTCTGGAACGCTTCAACATATCCCAGTGATTATGAGATTATTTTTTCATGGCTCTATTATTTTATGGTAATTGTAAATTTAGGACAATATGCTTTGCGTTTATTTATAAAAATATCAGAAATGTGACAAATTTCTAAAAATTAGCAATTTTCAAACTTTGATTATCCCTTTAATCCAAATAGTCATACCCCACAAAAAAGTGAATAAATAAAATCTGCACTATAATATGGCCCTCCTTTCTTTTTGAGCTTCACACTGTGCCCCAGAAATAGTTTTCAACCACATATGGATAATTTGTGTACTCAGGAGAAATTGTGTAACATAATTTGTGGTCCATTTTCTTCTATTAGCCCTTTTGAAAATTAAAATCTTGGAGCCAAAGCAACATTTTAGTGGGAAGAAACTTGTAATTCATGATATAATGACCCCACAGAGCTGAAGGTTTGTTACTAAAGCATCTGGCCGAGCTTTCCTAATAATTCATTACTTGATATTAGGAACATCTGCTCTTTTTTTTAGAGCAGCCCCTCCTCCCTCCATTCAGAAATGTCTTAATTCACAGAATTAGAAAGTGTAAGAAGAGGTGGTTAGAAGATACTCACCGAGCATCAGCACCCGAGCACATAGCACCAGGCACGCCGCCCTCCTGCCTCCATTCATGTTTCAGGGGAGGCTACCCAAAATTCCTATTAGGGGGGATTGCACTCACTAGTCCCAGTCCTGATGTGATAATGTGTGGGTGGTTTTATTTGTATGTGATGTGTATGGTGACTTGTAGCTCTGCAGGACAGGAAGTGAGACGTGGTGCAGCACCCAGAGCGGAAAATATATTATCAGGTACTTTTTAATTTTAAAGGGCCAATTCAGCAAAATCATGTACTGCTTATAGATTGTATAGGTGGCAATTCTAGACAAGAATACCTCTGTGCGTTTCAATAGCAGTCCATTTATGGTGATGGTGCTTGGGGGCCTTCACCTGTCGTTCTAAAGACCATGCAGAAAATAAACTTGGGACTGTTGTCATTTTACATGCTAATTTTGGGATGGTGACATCACTGCTGTATGTGGTAGCTACATTTTTGAAACTGGGCCTGGTGACCTCACTCTTATACAGGAGGCTGGGCCTGGTGACCTCACTCATACATGAGACTGGGACTGGTGACCTCACTCATACAGGAGGTTGGGAGTGGTGACCGCACTTTTATACAGGAGGCTGGGACTGGTGACCACACTCTTATACAGAATGTTGGGCCTGGTGACCTCACTATTACACCGGAGGCTGGGCCTGGTGACCTCACTATTATACAGAAGGCTGGGCCTGGTGACCTCAGTATTATAGAGAAGGCTGGGCCTGGTGACCTCACTCTTATACAGGAGGTTGGAAGTGGTGACCGCATTTTTATACAGGAGGCTGGGACTGGTGACCACACTCTTATACAGAAGGCTGGGCTGGCTGGGACTGGTGACCTCACTCGTATACAGAAGGCTGGGCCTGGTGACCTCACTCATACAGAAGGCTGGGCCTGGTGACCTCACTCTTATAGAGAAGGCTGGGCCAGCTGGGACTGGTTACCTCACTCTTATACAGAAGTCTGGGCCTAGTGACCTCACTCTTATACAGGACGCTGGGCCTGGTGACCTCACTCTTATACAGGACACTGGGCCTGGTGACCTCACTCTTATACAGGAGGCTTGGCCTGGTGACCTCACTCTTATACAGGAGGCTGGGCCTGGTGACCTCACTCTTATACAGGAGGCTGGGCCTGGTGACCTCACTCACTCTTATAGAGAAGGCTGGGCCTGGTGACCTCACTCTTATAGAGAAGGCTGGGCTGGCTGGGACTGGTGACCTCTTATACAGGAGGCTGGGCCTGGTGACCTCACTCTTATAGAGAAGGCTGGGCCTGGTGACCTCATTCTTATACAGGAGGCTGGGCCTGGTGACCTCACTCTTACACAGGAGGCTGGGCATGGTGACCTCACTCTTATACAGGAGGCTGGACCTGGAGACCTCACTATTTTACAGAAGCTGGGCCTGGTGACCTAACTTTTTTACAGGAGGCTGGGACTGGTGATCTTACTATTATACAGGAGGTTTGGACTGGTGAAATCACTATCATACAGGAGGCTTGGACTAGTGACCTCACTCTTATACAGGAGGCTGGGACTGGTGACCTCACTCTTATACAGGAGGCTGGGACTGGTGACCTCACTCTTATACAGGAGGCTAGGCCTGGTGACCTCACTCTTATACAGGAGGCTGGGCCTGGTGACCTCACTTTTATTCAAAAGGTGTTTCCTGGTGAACTAACTCTTATACAGAAGGCTGGGCCTGGTGACCTCACTCTTATACAGGAGGCTGGGTCTGGTGACCTCACTCTTATACAGGAGGCTGGGCCTGGTGACCTCACTCTTATACAGGAGGCTGGGCCTGGCGACCTCACTCATATACAGGAGGCTGGGCCTGGTGAGATCACTTATACAGGAGGCTGAGACTGGTGACCTCACTCATACAGGAGGCTGGGACCGGTGACCTCACTCTTATACAGAAGGCTGGGCCTGGAGACCTCACTCTTATACAGGAGGCTGGGCCTGGTGACCTCACTCTTATATAGGAGGCTGGGCCTGGTGACCTCACTCATACAGGAGGCTGGGCCTGGTGACCTCACTCTTATACAGAAGGCTGGGACTGGCGACCACACTCTTATACAGGAGGCTGGGACTGGTGACCTCACCATTATACAGGAAGCTGGGACTGGTGACATCACTATTTTACAGGAAGCTGGGACTGGTAAAATCACTATTATACAGGAGGCTGGGTCTGGTGACCTCACCATTATACAGGAAGCTGGGACTGGTTACCTCACCATTATGCAGGAGGTGGGGACTGGTGATCTTAGTATTACAGTGGGAAAAAAGTATTTAGTCAGCCACCAATTGTGCAAGCTCTCCCACATAAAAAGATAAGAGAGGGCCTGCAATTGACATCATAGGTAGACCACAACTATGGGAGTCAAAATGAGAAAACAAATCCAGAAAATCACCTTGTCTGATTTGGCAAGATTTATTTAGCAAAATATGGTGTAAAATAAGTATTTGGTCATTAGCAAAAGTTCATCTTAATATTTTGTTATATAACCTTTGTTGGCAATGACAGTGGTGAAACATTTTCTGTAAGTCTTTCCAAGGTTGGCACACACTGTTGGTGGTATGTTGGTCCATTCCTCCAGGCAGATCTCCTCTAGAGCAGTGATGTTTTGGGCCTGTTGCTGGGCAACACAGACTTTCAACTCCCTCCAAAGGTTTTCTATGGGGTTGAGATCTGGAGATTGGCTAGGCCACTCCAGGACCTTCATATGCTTCTTACGAAGCCACTCCTTTCTTGCCCTGGCGGTGTGCTTGAGATCATTATCATGCTGAAAGACCCCTCCACGTTTCATCTTCAATGCCCATGCTGATAGAAGGAGGTTTGCACTCAAAATATCAAAATACACGGCCCCATTCATTCTTTCATGTATACGGATCAGTCTTCCTGGTCCTATTGCAGATAAACAGCCCCAAAGCATGATGTTGCCACCCCCATGCTTCACAGTAGGTTTGGTGTTCTTTGGATGCAACTCAGCACTCTGTCTACTCCAAACACAACGAGTTTTGTTTCTACCAAACAGTTCTACTTTGGTTTCATCAGACCATATGACATTCCCCCAATACTCTTCTGGATAATCCAAATGCTCTCTAGCAAACTTCAGATGGGCTGGCTTAAGCAGGGGACATGTCTGGCACTGCAGAATCTGAGTCCCTGGTGGCGTAGTGTGTTACTGATGGTAGCCTTTGTTACGGTGGTCCCAGCTCTATGCAGGTCATTCACCAGGTCCCTCTGTGTGGTTCTGAAATTTTTGCTCACCGTTCTTGTGATCATTTTGACCCCACGGGGTGAGATCTTGCGTGGAGCCACAGATCGAGGGAGGTTATCAGTGGTCTTGTATGTATGTATTTTCTTATTATTGCTCCAACAGTTGATTTCATCACAGCAAGCTGCTTGCCTATTGCAGATTCAGTCTTCCCAGCCTGGTGCAGGGCTACAATTTTGTTTCTGGTGTCCTTCGACAGCTCTTTGGTCTTCGCCATAGTATAGTTTGGAGTGTGACTGTTTGAGGTTGTGGACAGGTGTCTTTTATACTGATAAGTTCAAACAGGAGCCATCACTACAGGTAATGAGTGGAGGACAGAGGAGCCTTTTAAAGAAGTTACAGGTCTGTGAGAGCCAGAAATCTTGCATGTTTTTAGGTGACCAAATACTTATTTTCCACCATAGTTTTAAAAATAAATCTTGCCAAATCAGACAAGGTGATTTTCTGGATTTGTTTTCTCATTTTGACTCTCATATTTGTGGTCTACCTATGATGTCAATTACAGGCCTCTCTCATCTTTTTAAGTGGGAGAACTTGAAGAATTGGTGGCTGACTAAATACTTTTTTCCCCTCGCTGAATACAGGAGGCTTGCACTGGTGAAATCACTGTTATACAGGAGGCTGGGACTGGTGATCTATTATACAGGAGGCTTGGACTAGTGAAATCACTATTATACAGGAGGCTGGGACTGGTGACCTCACTCTTATGCAGAAGGCTAGGCCTGGTGACCTCACTCTTATACAGGAGGCTGGAACTGGTGGCCTAATTCTTATACAGGAGGTTTGGAATGGTGACCTCACTATCATACAGGAGGCTGGGACTGGCGACCTCACATACAGGAGGCTTGGACTGGTGACATCACTATCATACAGGAGGCTGGGACTGGCGACCTCACATTATACAGGAGGCTGGGACTGGCGATCTCACATTATACAGGAATCTGGGACTGGTGACATCACTATTATACAGGAGGCTGGGACTGGTGACGTCGTATAAGGGGCCATGTCGCAGCTTCTTTGCTGTCTTGTCTATATATGTTCATGATTTGGAGGACAGATGTATTAACCAAGGGCAAAAAACAATACCCCTAAAATGTAACTTTTAATATTCTTAGGTAAAATTACCCTTAGATTAGGGTCAGGAGAAAAATAATCAGTCTTAACAACGCTAAAAGGATAGAGGTAAATCTGGTGAGGGGGTGAACTTTCCCTTACTCACCCTACGTTACCGCGGAGGTTGGCACCCTAAGTTCGACATGGCGCTCCCACTCAACGAAGGCTATCCCTTAGAACCCTAAAGGGGGACTAACAAAGAAACACCATCACCAGCACCAATATTATCTAAAGTGATAATGTGCTTAATCAGAAAACCTGCATCAGTATATTCTTTTTTAGTTGATATACCAGATAAATAGAGGGTTATCTATATATATAAGAGGCATCGTGATTACTCGCTAATCCCGCCCCCTGCACAGTAGCTCCGCCCCCACCACATCACCACACACAATCCTGCCCCTCACCACACATAATTCTGCCCCCCAACACATCACCACATATAATCCCGCCCCCCACCACATTAACACACATAATCCCGCCCCCACCACATTACCACACATAATCCCGCCCCCCACCACATTACCACACATAATCCCGCCCCCACCACATCACCACACATAATCCCGCCCCCACCACATCAACACACATAATCCCGCCCCCACCACATTACCACACACAATCCCACCCCCCACCACATTACCACACATAATCCCGCCCCCACCACATTACCACATATAATCCCGCCCCCCCACCACATCACCACACATAATCCCGCCCCCCACCACATTACCACACATAATCCCGCGCCACCACATTACCACACACAATCCCGCCCCCCACCACATTACCACACACAATCCCGTCCCCCATATTACCACACATAATCCCGCCCCCCACCACATCACCACACATAATCCTGCCCCCCACCACATTACCACACATAATCCCGCCCCACCACATTACCACACACAATCCTGCCCCCCACCACATTACCACACATAATCCCGTCCCCCATATTACCACACATAATCCCGCCCCCACCACATTACCACACATAATCCCGCCCCCACCACATTACCACACATAATCCCGCCTCACCACATCACCACACATAATCCCGCCTCACCACATCACCACATAATCCTGCCCCCACCACATTACCACACATAATCCCGCCCCCCACCACATTACCACACATAATCCCGCCCCCCCACCACATTACCACACATAATCCCGTCCCCCATATTACCACACATAATCCCGCCCCCACCACATTACCACACATAATCCCGTCCCCCCACCACATTACCACACATAATCCCGCCCCCCCACCACATTACCACACATAATCCCGCCCCCACCACATTACCACACGTAATCCCACCCCCCATATTACCACACATAATCCCACCCCCCACCACATTACCACACATAATCACGCCCCCCACCACATTACCACACATAATCCCGCCCCCCCACCACGTTACCACACATAATCCCGCCCCCAGCACATTACCACACATAATCCCGCCCCCCACCACATTACCACACATAATCCCGCCCCCCACCACATCACCACACATAATCCCGCCCCCCACCACATCAACACACATAATCCCGCCCCCCACCACATTAACACATAATCCCGCCCCATCACTTTACCACACATAATCCCGCCCCCATCACTTTACCACACATAATCCCACCCCTCACCACATTACCACACATAATACCGCCCCCCCCACCACATCACCACACATAATCCCACCCCCCACCACATCAACACACATAATCCCGCCCCCCACCACATCAACACACATAATCCCGCCCCATCACTTTACCACACATAATCCCGCCCCCCACCACATTACCACACATAATCCCGCCCCCCACCACATTACCACACATAATCCCGCCCCCCCACCACATTACCACACATAATCCCGCCCCCCACCACATCACCACACATAATCCCGCCCCCCACCACATTACCGCACATAATCCCACCCCCCACCACATTACCGCACATACTCCCGCCCCTTCACCACATTACCGCACATAATCCCATCCCCCCCACATTACCGCACATAATCCCGCCCCCCACCACATTACCGCACATAATCCCGCCCCCCCACATTACCACACACAATCCCGCCCCCCAACACATTACCACACACAATCCCGCCCCCACCACACTACTACACACAATCCCGCCCCCCACCATATTATCTCACATATTCCCGCCCCCCCACATTACCACACGAGGCTCCGTCCCCACACATTACCACACGAGGCTCCGTACCCACACATTTCCACACGAGGCTCCGTCCTCACACATTACCACACAAGGCTCCGTCCTCACACATTACCACATGAGGCTGCGTCCCCACACATTACCACACGAGGCTGTGTCCCCACACATTACCACACGAGGCTCCATTCCCCCACATTACCACACGAGGCTCTGTCCCCACACATTACCACACGAATCCAGTTTGCTTTTGATTTTACACTGTGAGTAAAATGTATTAGTATTATTCTGATTTTTAATTATTATTATTGTTAACTTCATTTTAAGTTAATTTACACCTGCGTAAACACTATTGAATGTTGTCATTATTTACTTTAGTTTAATCACTAGCAGCGTTAATTAGACAGCAATGAGCATGCTGAGTGTTAGCTGGCTGGAAACAGCTAGTGTTTTATATAAACCCTGATAATTTATGAATGAGGTGCATTAGTGAGCAATATCATTGACAGAAAAAAAGAGTATATATTTCTCAGACTTAACAGCGATGTTTGTATAGTTAATATCATACTATCATGGATTAACCTTCTATCGGATAGCGTATATGAATAAACCAAAATTGCTGAAGGATCTGTCTATCTAGAGCAATAACATATATATATATATATATATATATATATATATATATATATATATATATATATATATATATATATACCCTAATTGGCATTATTATGCTCCAATAATAAATACACCTCTCAGTATATATTAACCAATGCAGAGAATCAATTCATAAATTGACTGTGGTCAAAAAAATATTTCAGGATGTACTCATCCGATTAGTTGCCCATGCCGACGCATTTCCCCCTAGGATAGTAAGCCAGGGTTCATCAGGGGAAAGAAAAGGGCTTCTCCCGGCAAGAGGCAGCTACAGTGAGCCGCATCTCGTCATGACCGCTCACAATGAAGGGTTACCTGTGTCTCACCGCGTTCCGGTTTAAGTATTCATTGCTGCCATAGAAAGCGTGCATCCGGACCGGAAGTGACGTATCAATAATCCGATAACGTCACCGGACTTCCGGTGGATGAAACGCACATGCGTTCCAGCCAGAAAACTATCTGGTCCCCCGGAAGGAGAGTAATAGAGGCGGCACCATATAGTTATGCAGTGAAACGCTATACGTTCCACCATGTGCAGCCGCAATAGATGACATAAACCAATAGTGGCTTGTATCCTAGTATAAAACCAGTAAGTTCCCGGAGCATCAAATAGGTGGAATTCTTGTGCGTTCCAGATGGGCATAGCCTATCTGGAGGCCTAAAGAAAAATTAAAGGCAGCATACAAGATATTTCTCTGTCATCAAAAAGAGTTAGGAGACAGCACCCAGAAAAACACAGCGTGGTATATATTCCACCACAGTTTATGTTATAATTACTCATTCTTTAGTTTAAATGAGCAATATCATAAGTTATTATGCTAGATAGCGAGGGTGAAAGCGGTGACACAGTATTAACCCCTCTATGCCAAGGTCTTTGTTGTCTCAATAAATAATATATTTTATCCACCACCGTTGGGTCAATAGGGTTAACTCTGAAAGGACCATAACAATATAGTTCCACAGTTCCACTATTAAGTGGAAAGTGCACTGTGGTCTATTGAAAGACCTATACGCTACACCAATTATTTCTTATCATTTTAGACCTTATGAATACAATCTATATCAAATGAAACTTGTGAAATTGAGCTGCTCACGGATTATCATTTGTCTCTACGACTAAATTTGACCTGTTCCTTTGGATTAAAGACATTAATCTTTTTCTGAGAAAACTGAAATGGAAAAAATTCTTTACTAACAATGAGAAACCACAATGCCAATCGCTTGGTATAACAACTGACTCATTGGCAGATGTGAGACTGTTGGCTGGACTGGCCGAGGAGGGAAGTCGTGGGATAGGGGAGGGTCCTTATTCAGAACTTAAACCAAAAAGTAAAAAGACGCCTCCAATCGGGAACTATAGTGACATTGATATATTCCTCAATTTGGTTACAAAGGAAATTTAAAAAATAAATCCAAGAATTAGTGTACTGACACCTAATTTAGAGGACTCTGAAATGGAAGCACTGTGTTCCCTAGGAAAGAATTTAAACATCATAACTAAGCCATCTGACAAGGGGGGCAATGTGGTGGTACTCGATACGTCACAATATCTGACGATGTGTAAGGATATTTTATCGGATTCTACAACTTATGAGACTTTTAAAAAAGACCCCAAATTGCCCTACCAAATAGAATTGAGAGAAATACTGACAGAGGCATTGGGGGGCAGTCTCATATCTAGGAGTGAATTCGACTTCATGTATCCCAAATATCCTTCAGTGGCAACCTTCTATTCCCTACAGAAAATTCATAAGGGATGTAGCCCACTAAAGGGATGCCTGATTGTGGCGGGCATAGATGCACTTTGCCAAAATTCAAGTATATATCTTGACCAAATCCTGCGTCCATTTGTATACTTCCTACCTTCGTTTATCAGATACACCTCTGAATTACTCACCAAACTTGACAGTATAAACCTTGATTCAGACACTATTCTGGCATCAATAGGTGTGGAGACCATATACAGCAGCATTCCACATAATAAAGGTATCGAGGCTGTTGAGTATTATTTAAAAGCAAGGGTAAATCATTGTCTCGCACACAATAATTTTGTACTAAAATTGCTTCAATATGTGCTGACTAACAATTTTTTTCTGTTCAATGGTGAATTCTTCCACCAGCTCAGGGGCACAGCGATGGGGACTCCATGTGCCCCAACTTACGCTAATTTGCTCCGGGGCTGGTGGGAGGAGACAGTGGTCTTTAGGGTTGAGGATGTCACATGGTGCCCCCACATTGTCTTCTGGGGGCGTTACATTGATGACATCCTTGTCCTATGGTCGGGGGATGGCGACTCTTTTAAAAATAAAAAATAAAAAAAAATAAAATTTGTGGACTACCTTAACATGAATAACCTGAATTTAAGGTTCACCTGCAAAGTAGGGGGAGACAGTATCCCCTTTCTGGACGTCTTTATTTGGAAAAGTAATCAGGGTAAACTGAATAGTTCCATCTATCGTAAAAAAACAGCCGCTAATAGCCGCCTCAGGTGGGAGAGCCACCATCCCATTAATTTAAAAAGAGGCATACCAAAGGGGCAGTTTTTTAGACTTCGCAGAAACTGCTCCTCATTATCGGATTTCGAACAGCAGGCTAGCACCCTGAAATGACGTTTCCAAGAAAGAGGGTATCCCGAGCATGTTATTAATATGGGAAATGATCAGTGTCGGACTGTGCTGCTAAGGGCCCACCAGTAACTTTTCACCTGCATACAAATATTATACTACCCTCGTTCACAAATATACCTATATCTCTATAAATTATAAACTGGTTAGTTTGGTTAACGAATGATGAGATACTGCTTTTTTCTGTACAGAGTTAATCAAGTGAAATATGCCAAGTACTGCCCATACAATAGGGTTGGGGGCCTACATTACACAGGGGCCCACCGGGGGATTCCCCCGTTACCCTATGAGCCAGTCCAAGCCTGGATATGATACAGCACGTAGGTCAAATCGTATGCAATTACTTACCCCAAAACCAAAAAAAGAAATGGAAGGAGTAACTAGATTAATTGGAACCTACGACGACCAAAATGAGAAGGTGATGGGCATTCTGAGAAGCTATTGGGGTTTCTTGAGAGCAGACCCGGATCTGGTCGACTGTATCCCCAGGCTCCACTCGTTAACATACAGAAGGGGGAAGTCTATACGCGATTATGTGGTCCATAGTCATCTTAATCCCCCAAATGTAGGAGGTACTTAGTTGGAACGCAAAAGTTTGGGTACGTTTAAATGTAGAGGCTGCAATAATTGTAGATTGATTAATCAATCAAATACGTTCTGCAGTGTGGCTACAGGACGAACCTTTAAGAATAGGGATTTTGCCAGTTCTAGGACAATGGGGGTGGTCTACCTCTGCACGTGTAGTTGCCCGCTTAATTACAGTACAGACCAAAAGTTTGGACACACCTTCTCATTTAAAGATTTTTCTGTATTTTCATGACTATGAAAATTGTAAATTCACACTAAACCTGTGAAGTGAAAACCATTTCCGGTGACTACCTCTTGAAGCTCATCAAGAGAATGCCAAGAGTATGCAAAGCAGTCATCAAAGCAAAAGGTGGCTACTTTGAAGAATCTAGAATATAAGACATATTTTCAGTTGTTTCACACTTTTTTGCTAAGTATATAATTCCACATGTGTTAATTCATAGTTTTGATGCCTTCAGTGTGAATTTATAATTTTCATAGTCAAGAAAATACAGAAAAATCTTTAAATGAGAAGGTGTATCCAAACTTTTGGTTTGTACTGTATGTTGGTAAGACTAAAAGGCAATTGAGGGTTAGGATAGGCGAACACGTGGGAGATATTAGACATAAACGCGAGACCCCCTTAGCACGTCATAAGGTTGATAAACATGGGGGAGATCTTAAGTCGTTCTCGTTCCAGGTTAAAGAGACTGTCCCTCAAGCTGCCAGGCTTGGCGATTGGGACAGGAGAATACGCCAACATGAAACTAGGTGGATTTTTCTGTTGGAATCCGTGTCCCCTCTTGGTTTAAATGAGCAGCTTAATTTCACGAGTTTCATTTGATATAGATTGTATTCATAAGGTCTAAAATTATAAGAAATAACTGGTATAGCATATAGGTCTTTCAAAAGACCACAGTGCAGTTTCCACTTAATAGTGGAACTATATTGTTATGGTCCTTTCAGAGTTAACCCTACTGACCCAACGGTGGTGGATAAAATATATTATTTATTGAGAGAACATAGACCTTCGCATAGAGGGGTTAATACTGTGTCACCGCTTTCACCCCCGCTATTTAGCATAATAACTTATGATATTGCTCATTTAAACTAAAGAATGAGTAATTATAACATAAACTGTGGTGGAATATATACCATGCTATGTTTTTCTGGGTGCTGTCTCGTAACTCTTTTTGATGACAGACAAATATCTTGAATACTGCCTTTAATTTTTCTTTAGGCCTCCAGATAGGCTACCCCCAGCTGGAACGCATGAGCATTCCACCAATTTGATGCTCCGGGAACTAACCGGTTTTATACTAGGATATAAGCCACTATTGGTTTATGTCATCTATTGCGGCTGCACATGGTGGAACGTATATCGTTTCACTGCATAACTATATGGTGCCGCCTCAATTACTCTCCTTCCGGGCGACCAGATAGTTTTCTGTCGGGAACGCATGTGTGTTTCATCCACTGGAAGTCCGGTGACGTTATCGGATTATTGATACGTCACTTCCGGTCCGGATGCACGCTTTCTATGGCAGCAATGAATACTTTAACCGGAACGCGGTGAGACACAGGTAACCCTTCATTGTGAGCGGTCATGATGAGATGCGGCTCACTGTAGCTGCCTCTTGCCGGGAGAAGCCCTTTTCTTTCCCCTGATGAACCCTGGCTTACTATCCTGGGGGGAAACATGTCGGGATGGGCAACTAATCGGATGAGTACATCCTGAAATATTTTTTTGACCACTGTCAACTTATGGATTGATTCTCTGCATTAGTTTAACCCCTTAAAGACCGCCAATACGTCTTTTAACTGACCTGAGATATAAGAGAATAGCATCCCCATACAGGTGACAATCCAGCAGCTGTCCACTGTGCACTATAGCTGACAACTTGCTGTATCAGCCACGATCAGTGTTGGCACCATCCATATCTGTTTTACCCCCTTAGATGCTGCTGTCACTAGTGACTGCATCATATAAATGGTTATCAGAGTGTGGGGGCATCCTCTTTATCCCAATTGGTGCCCTCAGATCATGATTGTGTGGTCCTGATGTTTGTGATGGCAATTCACGGCCAAATAGCGGCCTTAGAGTCTGACAGCTGTTGTAACCTGTTCAGAAGTTAGGGGCATTTAGGTGGTAAAAATACACGTTTTAATTTCTGTCATGCCATTTTGCATTAATTCCTGAAAATCACCTGAAGAGTTAATAAATTACCTGACTGCAGTTTTCAATATGTCAGGGGGTGCGGTTTTTAAAATGGTATAACTTTTTGGGGTTTCCCAATATATCAGACCCTAAAGGCACATCAAACATGGATAGGTCACTAAAAAAGTAAATTTTGTAAATTTCCTTGTAAAAGTGAAAAATTGCTGCTACATTTTTAAACCTCCCAAAATGCTAACTGAATAAAAGAACATTTTACAAATGGTGCTGATGTAAAGCAGACATGAGGGAAATGTTATATATTACTGTTTTTCTGTGGTATGACTATCTGGATTAAAGGGATAATCATTCAAAGTTTGAAAATTGCTAATTTTTTTACATTTTTTCTCAAATTTCTGATATTTTTTATAAATAAACATAAAACATATTGACCTAAATTTACCATCATCATAAAGTATAATGTGTCATGAAAAAAACAAAAATCACTAGGATTTGTTGAAGCATTCCAGAGTTATTGCCACATAAAGTGACACTGGTCAGATTTAAAAAATGTGGCTCCGTCACTAAGGGGTTAATATATACTGAGAGGTGTATTTATTATTGGAGCATAATAATGCCAATTAGGGTATATATATGTTATTGCTCTAGATAGACAGATCCTTCAGCAATTTTGGTTTATTCCTATACGCTATCCGATAGAAGGTTAATCCATGATAGTATGATATAAACTATACAAACATCGCTGTTAAGTCTGAGAAATATATACCGTACTCTTTTTTTCTGTCAATGATATTGCTCACTAATGCACCTTATTCATGAATTATCAGGGTTTATATATAAAACATAACCCTCTATTTATCTGGTATATCAACTAAAAAAGAATATACTGATGCAGGTTTTTTGATTAGGCACATTAGCACTTTAGATAATATTGGTGTTGGTTATGGTGTTTCTTTGTTAGTCCTCCTTTAGGGTCCTAAGGGAGAGCCGTTGTTGAGTGGGGGCGCCATGTCGAACTTAGGGTGCCAACCTCCGCGGTAAGGTAGGGTGAGTAAGGGAAAGTTCACCCCCTCACCAGATTTACCTCTATCCTTTTAGTATTGTTAAGATTGTATTGTTAAGATTTATTATTTGTGTCTTGACCCTAATCTAAGGGTAATTTTACCTAAGAATATTAAAAGTTACATTTTGGGGGTATTGTTTTTTTGCCCTTGGTTTATACTTTGATTCATACTCGGCTGTTCTATATATTTTGGTACTAGGACAGATGTATAATAGTGATATAATTGTCATTTCTCTTTCAGTCAGAGCTCAGTGCAGAACTGATTTTATGCTGAAACATTTGGCTGGTCCAAGACCACATCCTGTGCGTGCACTTGTACTGGTTTTACAATAAATGAGTACCGCTTTTATAACCCTGTGGGCTGTTATACTGATGGAAATAGTCATCATGAAGGGAACAATGCAGTCACTGCCCGGAAGTGTAAATTCACAGTCTCATCCATGCAGAAACCAGTACCACACGGGTCTGTGAAAACATATTGTAGGGGTTTAACTCACTTGGATGTGACGGGGGGAAAACAGGAGGCTAGTTCCTTTAAACGTTCATGTGGGTTTATTCCTTCATAAACCCCAGAAGCAAAACAGAAAAAACAAACCTCCTCTAGATCAGGCAAACAAAATACAAAATGTCCATAGCAGGGCTCTGCTCCGCCAGGCCTGTGGGTACACAGGCTGGGGTAGTGTCCAGTACTTAGGCTCGGTCTGGAGCCTAACACAATGGAGGCCTTCTCCCTATCAACACACAGACCATCTGCCAAACAACAGCCTCCATTATATAGGCTGTTAACCACACACAGAGGTGAGTTATGTGAGCAGCCAGACCCGCCCATCTCTCACAGCTACCCGTAACCCGGTCCCAGGTGCACCAAACAAACCTCTTAGTGCTTATGTGCACTAGAGAAAATACTCGGGGTTACACAGGGGTGGATTAAGGGTAGCCAGGGCCCCGGGCTGTTCGGACACTGTGGGCTCCCCGGTCATGTGACGGGGTCATGAGACGTGGTCATGTGACGGGGTCATCATATACCTGAACCAGATTATTCCAGAAAAATAGTTGCTGTGTGAAACTATAACCTCTCAAACATTCATTGATCTAGTCAATTTACCCTTCAGTTAGGAAGAAGGAAAAAAAACACAATACTATCACCATAAGTGCCAGTATTCACAGGAGATCTGTACTTAGTATGCAGTGTCTGTGTAGGGGTAATACAGTGATCACCAGTGACATTATACACAGGACCTCTGAATATAGTATACAGTGTATAGTGTCAGTGTATAGGTAACACTGAATCACCAGTAACGTCTCTAGTAACGTCTCTCTTCATCTTTCATCCAGCACAGACCGCCATCACTTCATCCAGCCAGGACTTGTCTCTGCAGGAAATAACAGTTTTCTCGAGCTCCGCTTGCAGAACACAATACTTAATTTTTCCCAATTTCTACATTACACCACATGAAGAAAAAGAGGCGACATAGTGTCACTCTACACAGTAACAGGACCGCCCCCCCCCATTTAAAACAGTGTCCTCAAAAAATAAAATACATCACTGCAGTAATAATATGCCTTAATTAGCCCCTATGGTAATAATAATATCCCCCATCCTGGCCCCATGTATCTCATTCCTGGCTTCAGCCATATGTTCTCCCATCTTGCCCTCATGAGTATCCATTCTGCCTGCCCCATATGTTCTCCCATCCTGCCCTCATGAGTATCCATTCTGCCTGCCCCATATGATCTCCCCATCCTGCCCCATATGATCTCCCCATCCTGCCCCATCAGTCTCCATCGTATCCATCCTGCCCCATGATCCTGCACGATCTGTCTCCAATCCTGCCCCATGTCTTTCATTCTGCCCCGTGTCTCCAATCATGCCCCGTATCTACATTCTGCCCATGTCTCCAATCCTGCCCCATCTGTCTCCAGTCCTGCCCCCAGTGTGTCCAGCATCCTGCTCCCAGTGTGTCCAGCATCCTGCCCCCAGTGTGTCCAGCATATTGCCCCCAGTGTATCCAGCATTCAGCCCCCAGTGTGTCCAGCATCCAGCCCCCAGTGTGTCCAGCATCCTGCCCCCAGTGTGTCCAGCATCCTGCCCCCAGTGTGTCCAGCATCCTGCCCCCAGTGTGTCCAGCATCCTGCCCCCAGTGTGTCCAGCATCCTGCCCCCAGTGTGTAAAGCATCCTGCCCCCAGTGTCCAGCATTCTGGGCCGGGCCCCCCGGATTTCCGTTCGCAATAAAAAAAACCCCTAGTTCTCCTCACCTGTCCGCGCTCCTTCGGCGATGCTCCCTCCAGCAGCACGCACTTGTCGGCGACTGACAATGACATCAGACGCCGGCGACGTGCGTGCTGCGGCTGACTTCAGCTGCCAGCCTCCAATTGGCTGGCGGCTGTTAACTATTGACGTGCAGGCACGCGCCCGCACGTCAATAGCGTTAAAGTGCCGCAGCGCCGATGCAGGCCCCCTCTGCCCACCGGGCCCATACGCCAGTCAGGGCAGTAATGCCCTGATGGCGGCGGTCAATCTGAGCAGTTGCCCAGGCCCCCCCCACACCACTGGGACAGTTAGGGGAATGAACCTCCTGTAGTATCCCACAGTTCCCAGGAAGGCTCTCTCTTGTTATTTTGACAGCTGTCTTGGCCAAGTTTGGATTGCCTCCACTTTACTGATTTGGCGTTTGATCTCGCCTCTACCCACTACATTTCCCACATATTTGTCCCCTTCTTTCCCCATAACACATTTCTTCAGGTTTATTGAAAATCCTGCCTTCCTTAGACCATCAAACACCGCCTGAACTTTTTCCAGATGACTCTCCATGAGTGGGCTGCTCCTCATAATATCTTCCAGGTATGCTGCGACGTATTGCTTATGGGGCTCAAGAATTTGATCCATATCTCTCTGGAAGGTCGCAAGGGCCCCCTGCAGTCCAAACAGCATCCAGACATACTGGAAGCATCTGTCCGATGTAGAAAACACATTCTTCTCCTTGGCTTCCTGTGCCATGGAGATCTGCCAATAACCCTTCATCAAATGCAAGGTACCTTAAGGACCCAAGTCTCTCGATTATCGCATCAACACGTGGCATGGGATATGCGTCAAACTTGGAGACCTCGTTCAACTTCCGATAGTCGTTGCAGAACCTCCATTCATCATCTGGCATCGGGACCAGGACAATTGGGCTTGACCAACCACTCTTGGACTCCTCAATGACCCCGAGTTTTAACATACGCTCCACTTCCTTGGAGATCACTTCTCGACGGGCCTCTGGAATTCAATAGGGCTTTACATTGACAAGCACATGTGGCTCCATCAGAACTTTGTGTTCTACGATCCTTGTGCACCCCAGTAATTCTGCGAACAGGTCCCTGTTCCTCTGGAGCAAGTCCCAGCACTGCTGTTTCTGGGCCTTCGACAGAGTCTCCGCTATGGCGACACCTCCAACCTTGGCTTCTGACTTGCCCAGCAAGCACGGAGTTTCAACAGGTCCTCTGTCTTGCCATGGCTTGATGAGGTTGATATGGTAGATCTGATATGGTTTCCGTCTTCTGGGTTGATGAATTTTATAGTTTACATCACCAATCTTCTCCACCACCTCATATGGCCCTTGCCATTTGGCTAGAACTTGCTCTCTATCGTAGGAATTAGCACACGGACTCGGTCTCCCGGAATGAACTGCCTCACTCTGGCTGACCGGTTGTAGATCCTGGCCTGAGCTTCTTGTGCCTGTAGGAGATGTCTTTTTACGATAGGCATCACCTTCACAATCATCTGCTGCATCAGTGCCACATGCTCCATGGCGCTTCAGTGGGGCATGACTTCAGCTTCCAAGGTTTCCTTGGCTATATCCAGTAGACCTCACGGATGTCGGCCATACAAAAGTTCGAATGGCGAGAACCCCATCGTGGCCTGTAGAACCTCACGGATGGAGAACAACAGATACGGTAAGAGACAGTCCCAGTCTCTACCCTCTTTTTCTATGGCTTTCCTCAGCATGTTCTTCAGTATTTTATTAAATCTTTCGACAAGTCCATCTGTCTGAGGTTGGTACACTGAAGTCCTCAACTGGGAGATTTGCAGGACCTTGCATAACTCCCTCATCAGCTTACTCATAAAAGGTGTTCCCTGGTCGGTCAGGATCTCCTTTGGTAAACCTGTCCGGGAAAACACATGGACCAATTTGCAGGCTATACTATTCGTGGAGGAGTTTCTCAGGGGAATTGCCTCAGGATAGAGCGTGGCATAGTCCAGGCTGAAAAAAAACACCATAAGAGGAAAAACCTCCACTATTCTAAACAAAAAAAACACCAGTATACAGGCAGAGATGCTTACCTGTTCAAGGCCTCCAACAATTGCACTAACCAAGGTACAGCGGACCCAAGTTAAGATGGCAAATACACAGGTGCAATAATACCGATAATGCAGCCACCCTACAATCAGGAATTGGCCGCTTGGTGAACCTGTGCAAACAAATAGTCTGTATGTGGCATGTTCACACAGGAATGCAAAGTATATGGCTCAAAGCCTATTAATGACGCCATGTAGCGGGCTCACCATAATGCATCCTGTGTGAACAGAGGCCACAGCGTACAGAGCCATCTAGGCCCCAGCCGCACCCTGGAAAAATATACAGTGCACCAAAAACATAACAATGTATGCAAGGTATTGTTTGCACAGGTGCACCAAGCGGCCAATTCCTGATTGTAGGGTGGCTGCATTATCGGTATTATTGCACCTGTGTATTTGCCATCTTAAATTGGGTCCACTGTACCTTGGTTAGTGCAATTGTTGGAGGCCTTGAACAGGTAAGCATCTCTGCCTGTATACTGGTGTTTTTTTTTTTTTTTTTTTTTTTTATAGTCCAGGCTGACCAATATGTACTGATGCCCACGAACAGATTTTGCCAGGGGACAGACCAAGTCCATAGCAATTCTCTCGAACGGCACTTCAATAATGAGCAAGGGGCTTTGAAAATGAGAGGTGGGGGCGGTTAACTGATACGTGGGGCAGGACCTGCAATAGTTTAACATTTCACAGTGACACCCGGGCCAATAGAACCACTGCACGATCCGTTCCTGCATTTTAACCACTCCCAGATGTCCCCTTAAGATATGTGAATGGGCCATGTACAACACCTTCCGACTATAGGAGCCTGGCACTATTAACTGTTCCACCAGCTCCTCCCTCACTTTCCTGACCCGATAAAACAACTCCCCACTCATCATAAAATAGGGAAACCTTGTGTCAGCCCCCAGCTCTTGTGCAACCCCATTTATGACGGTGACATTATTAAAGGCTTCCTTCAGAGTTAGGTCCCTATGTTGGGCAGACCCAATATTCTCACTAGTCATGGCTAACTCTGGAATGTCAGACTCAGGGGACACTTCCTCCTCATCCCCCACAAGGACACAAAAGGGAAATCCATCTGCCTCTGGGTGTGATAATACCTTATTAGGGTTCACTGGTTCCCTAATCGCGCCAGCGAACTCAGAACCCTTCCCCCACAGATCCCAAAATAAACAAAAGTCCCGGCCTATAATAATAAGGTGCAACAAGTCCCGAACAACGCCGACCTCATGGGACTCAGTACCGTGGGCCGTTTCAATGTCCACTCTGGCCATAGGGTAGTCCTTAGCATCACCATGTATGCACCGAACACCCTCTTTTTTCCCTGGGATCAGTTGGAGAGGAAAAGTGGCCCTCACAAGGGTCACCAGACTCCCGGAGTCTAGCAGTGCCATTACCTCCCGCCCGTTCACCTTCACGGGACACACTTGAGGCCCCTCGCTGGGTGGAGAGTTCGCATTGCAGGCCAGATATGCATAATATGAACAACGGCATCCTATGATGCAGTCCATCTGCTCGGGGGTCAGGGGACAATGGGCAGCTATAGGTCCTGGGCCGTGGCACCTCCTGCAAATAACATGACCCGTAGGGACCTTGGGCACCCGGCTCTTTGGTCCTTTTTGGGCCTCTGCCCCCATTGGGATGCCCAGTATGGAATAGGCTGCTGTCCCAAGAAACCTTCAACCCCCTGGTATCTCTTGACCAGTCCAACCAGTTCATCAGCATTCCAGGGATCACCCTGGGCAACCCAATACTGTATGGGCCTTGGCAGGGAGTGCACAAACCGGTCCATCACCACCTGTTCTACCATCTGCACAGGCGTAGAGGACCCTGGTTGAAGACACTTCTGGACCAGGTGCAACAGGTCAAACATTTGGGAGAGAGGTGGTTTGTCCGGTGATATGCCCAGCGGTGAACCCGCTGTGTCCTGATAGTCATTGTCATCCCCAAGCACGTGAGAATCTCAGTTTTTAGCTTGCCAAACTCTTTGGCGTCCTGGAAAGCTAAATCATAGTATGCCTTCTGGGGTTCTCCCGTCAAGTATGGCACCAGTACCTCTGCCCACTGCTCTGGAGGGAGTTTCTCCCTCTCGGCGACCTTTTCAAACACAGTCGGGAAGGCCTCAGCATCATCCCAGGGAGTCATTTTCTGCAAAGCCTGTCTTACCGTCTTCCGGACGTGGGCGTCATCAGCCGGACCTGGGGTTGGTGCGCTTGTCCTGCCCTGGATGGCGATTGCCAAACGCTGCATCTGCTGCCGCTGCTCCTGCTGGCTCTGCTGTAATAACAACCTATTAGTCTCTTGCTGCTGCAACTGGACCAGATGTTTTAGCAGGCCCTCCATTTTGTCTGGTGATGCTTGGTGGTTTGCAACAGATTTAACCCAGGACATGCAGTCGCTCCTGTAGCAGTCGCACGTCTCCGCTGGGAACGCTGCCTGCACATCTAGCACCTGTTGTAGGGGTTTTACTCACTTGGGTGCAGTGGGAGGAAAACAGGAGGCTCGTTCCTTTTAAAGGTCATGTGGGTTTATTCCTGCATAAACCCCAGAAGCAAAACAGAAAAACAAGCAGCCTTTAGATCAGGCAAACAAAATACAAAATGTCCATAGCAGGGCTCTGCTCTGCCAGGCCTGTGGGCACACAGGCTGGGGTAGTGTCCAGTACCCAGGCTCGGTCTGAAGCCAAACACACAGGAGGCCGTCTCCCTCCCAACACAGACCATGTGCCACATAACAGCCTCCATTATATAGGTTGTTAACCACACCCAGAGGTGATGTATGTGGGTAGCCAGACCTGCCCATCTCTCATAGCTACCCACAACCCGGACTCAGGTGCCCGAAATGAACCTCTGTGCTTACGTGCACTAGAGAAAATACTGCGGGTAACATCACAGAGAGAAGCCATCTCTGTGACACCTCCCATTGATTACATGGCCATTAACCTCCTTACAATATTTAGACCAGCATTACAATGCAGCCAGATTGCCTGCAGTCACATGTAAAATCACAGGTTACACATCCTAATGTTACAGGGAGTTGTGCCTCGTGACAAACTCCGCTCTGCTACATGTGTACATAGAAATATAATAAAATAGTTGTACCCCCTCCCCGTACATTCAGACCAGCGATCGGCTGGAAGGATGGGTTAAGTTGTCAAATTCTGGGAGGTGATGGGAAAAAAATACAGAATAGAGCAAACGGAAAGAAGGGATGTCTCTGGAAGATCTTGGAAAGATGGAACTGTGACCGGTTTTGTTACAATGTTCGTATTTTCCCCCCCCCCACAGGAAATAATAGAAGTTGCATGCGACAAATCGTGGCACAGACTATATCCAAAGGAGCAGAACGCAGTGGTAAGGAGATACTTTGTTTCACGTTGTTCCCAGTCAGATGCATAAACTGTTTTCATATGTGATACTGTCTGCTTAGGTACCCAATCCTATTCTCTGTGATACTGTCTGCTGTGCTGATAGTACTGATATATTGGTCGCCCATCTTTTCCTTAGCTCGCCATGGAGGGAAAATCGGGGATGTGAACGTGTAACTCTAGTTGTGTCTCACAACATACATCTGTATAGTCTTCTAACTTTAACTTAGAAATTGGATAAATTGACACCTCTCCTGGCAAATAAGGGTCACTGTGTGAAGTGATCGCACTGGATAATTACAGACATTTCTCCAGAACGGCAGTTTTATTATAGTTATTTGTAAGTGGATCTCATGGATGGAGGTAACCCCCTTCCACACATGAACGTAACTTGACCTTGGAATGTTTGACTCAGCCCCTCTCCTTTCAACCTACATCTTACGTAACCCTTACACTACAATGACCACTGACACATAACATTTGGATAAAATAGGCCACAGCAGCCCTGTTTATTAACATATTTACATTACAAAAATTGAACATATTACAAATAAGGAATGGGGTCTGTGGAAGCCGTGCACCAACTTTTATTGCGCCATCAGCCTCACCTTTGGCCCTCAACCGCACCACACCAGTTCGAGGACCCTCATGCTTATGCCCTCAACCGCACCACACCGGTTCAAGGACCCTACTGAATGGCGCCACCAATTAAATTGTCCCGCTGAGACCCCTTGCAAAAGAGGGGAGGGATTGGTGACTGCCCCAACAAAATGGGCCCCCACTCCCCCCCCCCCCGCTACCATCACCTAGCTCTCCACAGACCCGCTCCCGCCACGACAGACATGCATACGACACCTTATGCATGAATGTTCCTCCACACCTTAACAGCCTTTTCTAAATACTCTCTCAAACCCAAGGCCCAGATATCTATACCAATAGATGTTAAATGCACCCCATCCCGATGTAAATTACCCCTGGACGGCACTTCCAAATCGCCATGCCGCACCACCACCCTGGGGAATTTAAATTGTGAGCCCCAATGGGGACAGTGCCGATAATGCCTGTAAAGCGCTGCGGAGAATAAGTAAATATTTCAGTTCTCTACAGTAGTCTGCATTCTGCAGAATAACCACAAGATGGAGCCAGTCATCATTTTTGCTTTCTTTTTTATTTGTGTACTAGATGATGGCCCGATTTTAACGCATCGGGTATTCTAGAATATGTATGTCCACGTAGCATATTGCCCAGCCATGTAGTATATTGCCCAGTTACATTGTATATTGCCCAGTGACGTAGTATATTGCCCAGTGACGTAGTATACAGCACAGAGCCACGTAGTATATTGCACAGCCCATGTAGTATATTGCCCAGCTATGTAGTATATTGCCCAGCCACGTATGACACAGGTAGTATATTGCCCAGCTATGTAGTATATTGCCCAGCCACGTAGTATATTGCCCAGTCACGTAGTATATTGCCCAGCCACGTAGTATATTGCCCAGCCACGTAGTATATTGCCCAGCGACGTAGTATATTGCCCAGTCACGTAGTATATTGCCCAGCCATGTAGTATATTGCCGAGTCACGTAGTATATTGCCCAGCCACGTAGTATATTGCCCAGCCACGTAGTATATTGCCCAGCCACGTAGTACATTGCCCAGTCACGTAGTATATTGCCCAGTCATGTAGTATATTGCCCAGTCACATAGTATATTACCCAGCCACGTAGTATATTGCCCAGCCACGTAGTATATTGCCCAGTTACATTGTATATTGCCCAGTTACATTGTATATTGCCCAGTGACGTAGTATACAGCAGAGCCACATAGTATATTGCCCAGTGACGTAGTATACAGCAATGAGCCACGTAGTATATTGCACAGCCCATGTAGTATATTGCCCAGCTATGTAGTATATTGCACAGCCACGTATGACACAGGTAGTATATTGCCCAGCTATGTAGCATATTGCCCATCCACGTATGACACAGGTTAAAAAAATAAAAAATAAACATATACTCACCTTCCGCAGGCGCGTTGTAGCTTTGTCGCCTGTGTGGGGTGAAGGCGGCATCTTCCGGTCTCAGGGTGTGATGACGTCGCGGTCACATGACCGTGACGTCACGGCAGGTCCTTTCCGCGCAGGCGCGCAGGACTTGTGATGACGTCGCGGTCACATGACCGTGACGTCACGGCAGGTCCTTCTGCCAGACGATCCGTGCCACCGGAACGTGCCGGTTGCATCACGAGGAGCGGGAAAGGCGGTGTAGGTGAGTATATAATCGTTTTTTTTTAAAATTATTATTTTTAACATTAGATGTTTTTACTATTGGCGCTGCATAGGCTGCGTCAATAGTAAAAAAAACTTGGTCACACAGGGTTAATAGCAGCGGTAACGGAGTGCGTTACCCGCGGCATAACGCGGTCCATTACCGCCGGCATTAACCCTGTGTGAGTGGTGAGCAGAGGGGAGTATGCGGGCGCCGGGCAGTGAGTGCGGCGAGTAAGGAGCGGCCATTTTCTTCCAGACTGTGCGCGTCGATGATTGGTCGTGGCAGCCATGACAGGTAGCTGGCGAGACCAATCAGCGAACGAATTACCGTTACAGACAGAAGGACAGACGGAAGTGACCCTTAGACAATTATATAGTAGATAATGATGTACAATAACAAATTGTATTGTGGTACTGTGTTAGCCAGAAAAATCAATGTGAATACTTTTCTGCCCAATGATAACAAAAGTATTCTCGGAGTGATACCCTTATTGGCTAACCAGCTAACATATTATTTTCTGGACAGAAAAGTATTCACATTTATTTGTGTATATATGTGTGTGTGTATATATATCTATATATATACACTCACCGGCCACTTTATTAGGTACACCATGCTAGTAACGGGTTGGACCCCCTTTTGCCTTCAGAACTGCCTCAATTCTTCGTGGCATAGATTCAACAAGGTGCTGGAAGCATTCCTCAGAGATTTTGGTCCATATTGACATGATGGCATCACACAGTTGCCGCAGATTTGTCGGCTGCACATCCCAAAGATGCTCCATACAAGGCAGGATGGATCCATGCTTTCATGTTGTTTACGCCAAATTCTGACCCTACCATCCGAATGTCGCAGCAGAAATCGAGACTCATCAGACCAAGCAACATTTTTCCAATCTTCTACTGTCCAATTTCGATGAGCTTGTACAAATTGTAGCCTCAGTTTCCTGTTCTTAGCTGAAAGGATTGGTACCCGGTGTGGTCTTCTGCTGCTGTAGCCCATCTGCCTCAAAGTTCGACGCACTGTGCGTTCAGAGATGCTCTTAGGCCTACCTTGGTTGTAACGGGTGGCGATTTGAGTCACTGTTGCCTTTCTATCAGCTCGAACCAGTCTGCCCATTCTCCTCTGACCTCTGGCATCAACAAGGCATTTCCGCCCACAGAACTGCCGCTCACTGGATTTTTTTTCTTTTTCGGACCATTCTCTGTAAACCCTAGAGATGGTTGTGCATGAAAATCCCAGTAGATCAGCAGTTTCTGAAATACTCAGACCAGCCCTTCTGGCACCAACAACCATGCCACGTTCAAAGGCACTCAAATCACCTTTCTTCCCCATACTGATGCTCGGTTTGAACTGCAGGAGATTGTCTTGACCATGTCTACATGCCTAAATGCACTGAGTTGCCGCCATGTGATTGGCTGATTAGAAATTAAGTGTTAACAAGAAGTTGGACAGGTGTACCTAATAAAGTGGCCGGTGAGTGTATATATCTATATATATATTTTTTCTTTATTTATTTTTTTTAATAAGGCTTTTGAAAGGATTTTCCACTTTGAAGAAATTGAACCCAAAATTGTTGCAGTCATGTAAAATTACAAAGCCAGATAGTAATCATGCTCCCAGTATTCCCTGTATGCTTTATAGAACACAGAACTGTACCCGGGGAGGGTGAGTACTGTCTGGCTATCTAGAGAGTAACAAATATGTGGATTTCAACTATAACTGGAAATCCTAAAAAAATAATTGCAGGCCGTTATTATCTCCCCGTTTAGTCCCAACTTTCACATTAAGACACTGACGCTGTTCTTTCTAACATCATGTGATTGGACAAGTCACTGCCTCAGACTGATCCCCTGAAATACTCTGTGCTGTGTGGCGAATCATCTCTATACAGTATCAGTTTGTAACCTTCTGTGTCATAGCGTCTGTGGGATAGAGGGGGGAAGGGAAACGTTGGAGCTTGACACGCTGAGACATATATAATAAGCGGTTGCAATTGAATATAGCAGGTGGGTGCCGTACCTGCTGGTGATTTCAGCCGAAGTGAGGAAGAAGGAAGGGAGTTTCCAGCACGTCCATCCAGTTTAAGTAAAATTTCAATTTTATTTGAACATTAAAAAAAAAAAAAAAAAAACAATTTAAAAAAAAAAAAGAGAAAGAGACTCTGCCTGACGCGTTTCTGGCGCACCAAGGAGCCCTTAGTCATAGGATCTAATACAAAATAAATGGACAGGTATAGATGTAGCAAGGAACCAATCACAAGCATAGCAATTAATGACATTGGAAAAACAACAGCTGGACACACATAGCATAAATGTCTCCTTTCAAAGCATATCAAAATTGCATAAATTTATGATTGTGATTTATATCACCACATAGTTTTAATAGATGACTTTCAGTTTAATAGATATAAAAAAGGTCATTCCTATAATTCATGCCGTGTGGATGTTTACTGTCTAAGGTCATAATCCAAAAGGCTTCCCGCAGTGCTAATTGTTTCTTCCAGTCACCACCTCTTGGTGACTGATTAACTCTTTCTATGCCGAAAAATGAGAAATTTGATAATTCTCCCTTGTGCACAGAAATGAAATGTTTAGTGGCTCCAGAATAGCCTAAATTATTGTTATTTATATTAACTATTTGTTCTGAAATTCTCTTCTTAATTTTTCTTGTAGTATAACCTATGTAACGAATATTGCATGCCTGGCACTCTATACAATATATAACATGGTCAGAATCACAATTGATAAATGATTTTATTTTATAAATAATGTTGTGATTGGAAGAAAAAGTAGTTCTTTTATTGTCTGCAAATTGGCAGACATTACATCTGTTACCGGAGCATTTGTAAAAGCCTTTTATTGATAGGCTATAAAACTCCCACATCATGGCTATCAATGATAGCCATGATGTGGGAGTTTTTTCTTTACTCACCATGCTAGGAGACAGTATATTGCCCAGTGTGCAGCCTCTCCTAGCCACCACTCTGCATCCATTCTGGAGGATTGTGTATAAGGATTGTTCCTGATTGACTACAGGGAGATATTTGAGTATTATCTGCCTAATTTTATTGTACTGACTACTATAAGCGGTGGAAAACGTAACCTGTGTTTCAGAAATGTCATTTCATTTGTGTTATCAGAATATAATAAATCAGCACATTGGATTTTGGAAACATTACTGAGTGCCAGTTTTATGTTGGGTTTTTTATATCCCCTGTCAAGCAGCCTATTGGTGATAGCATTGCTCTCCTTGTGAAAACTTTCCTTGCTGAAGCAGATTCTTCTCGTGATCTCGCCCCTAGGAATAGCATGAATGGTGTGTCTGGGATGTGCACTTAAAGACATCAGGATCGTGTTACCAGAATTGTTTTTTTTTCTGTAAAGAGAGGTATTAACCCTGTGTGTTATGTTGCTGCCTGTGAGAAGCACGTCTAGAAAGGGAACCTCATTTGATGGAATACCACAAGTAAAATGCAAGTTACATTTGTTATTATTCAAGTAAGATATGAAATTAGAAAATTGAGTCACATCACCCTGCCAAATTAGCAAAATATCATCCACATAACTCCCATACCAATTAAGGTATGGGAGAAATGGATTATCCTCTGTAAATATGTAAATTTCTTCCCACCACGCCATGAATAAAATGGCAAGAGATGGGGAGAATTTAGACCCCATAGGAGTGCCTAGGGTCTGGATGAAGTATTCATTTTGAAACATGAAAAAATTGTTTTAATAAGGCTTCTTTCACATTTCCGTCTTCTGGGGGCTGTCGCAATCTGTGGTTATGGCAAAAAAACGGATCTTGCAAATGTGCCCGCAGGATTCGTTTTTTTGCCATTGACTTGAACTAACGACGGATTGCGACGGATGGACACACGTCGCATTCGTCGTGCGACGGATGCGTCGTGTTTTTGCGGTCCGTCGAGACGAAAAAACAATCAGTGTAACGTTTTTTCGTCTGTCGAATCCGCCAGTTCCGACCACGCATGCGCGGCCGGAACTCCGCCCCCTCCTCCCCGGAACTCACAATGGGCAGTGGAAGCATCGTAAGACTGCATCCCGCTGCCCACGTTGTGCACAATTGTGCACCACGTCCGTCGGTACGTCGGGCCGACTGCTTGTGACGGCCCCGTACCGACGGAAATGTGAAAGAAGCCTAAGTAATGTAAAGACGCAAGAATAAATTGTTTCAATTAATCTGAATAACCGCTATATTTGTTTGGATGATATTCAATAGCTGTCATGGCCAATCTTATTTCTCATAGTCTGGGAGTCCTTCATGTGTTTTTTTTTAGCAAACTCTATGCAGCTTTCTTACGTCTTGCACTGAGGAGAGGCTTCCGTCAGGCCACTCTGCCGTAAAGGCCCGACTGGTTGAGGGCTGCAGTGATAGTTGACTTTGTGGAACTTTCTCCCATCTCCTTACTGCATCTCTCGAGCTCAGTCACAGTGATCTTGGGGTTCTTCTTTACCTCTCTCACCAAGGCTCTTCTCCCACGACTGCTCAGTTTGGCTGGACGGCCAGGTCTAGGAAGACTTCTGGTGGTCCCAAACTTCTTCCAATTAAGGATTATGGAGGCCACTGTGCTCTTAGGAACCTTGAGTACTGCAGAAATTCTGTTGTAACCTTGATCAGATCTGTGTCTTGCCACAATTCTTTCTCTGAGCTCCTTGGCCAGTTCCTTTGACCTCATGATTCTCATTTGGTCTGACATGCACTGTGAGCTGTGAGGTCTTATATAGACAGGTGTGTGCCTTTCCAAATCAAGTCCTATCAGTTTAATTGAACACAGCTGGACTCGAATGAAGGAGTAGAACCATCTCTAGGAGGATCACAAGGAAATGGACAGCATGTGACTAAAATATGAGTGTCTGTGAAAAATGTAAGGGGGTCTGAATACTTTCCGTACCCACTGTATATTAGTTATATTCTTGCATAGGGGTAGTATTATAGTAGTTATATTCTTGTACATAGGGGTAGTATTATAGTAGTTATATTCTTGTACATAGGGGGCAGTATTATAGTAGTTATGTTCTTGTACATAGGGGGCAGTATTATAGTAGCTATATTCTTGTACATAGGGGCAGTATTGTAGTAGTTATATTATTGTACATAGGGGCAGTATTGTAGTAGTTATATTCTTGTACATAGGGGCAGTATTATAGTAGTTATAATCTTGTACATAGGGAGCAGTATTATAGTAGCTATAATCTTGTCCATAGGGAGCAGTATTATAGTAGTTATATTCTTGTACATAGGGGACAGTATTATAGTAGTTATATTCTTGTACATAGGAGGCAGTATTATAGTAGTTATATTCTTGTAAATAGGAGCAGTATTATAGTAGTTATATTCTTGTACATAGGGGGCAGTATTATAGTAGTTGTATTCTTGTACATGGGGGCAGTATAATAGTAGTTATATTCTTGTACATAGGGGCAGTATTATAGTAGTTATATTCTTGTACCTAGGAGCAGTATTATAGTAGTTATATTCTTGTACATAGGGGGCAGTATTATAGTAGTTATATTCTTGTACATAGGAGACAATATTTTAGAGACTTTTCTGTGAAATTACCGTAAGTAATATATGTCCTTTTATTAAAAAAGAAAAAAAAAAACACACTGGTTATACACACATAGATACACATATATGCAATCCAAGAAAAGTATCCAGCATTCACTGCACTAAAATCTTCTACATTTATTTATTTATTTATTTATTTATTTAACTAGCTGAAGGCCCGGCGTTGCCTGGGCATAGTAAATATCTGTGGTTAGTTATAGCACCTCACTTCTCTTATTTTCCCATCACGCATCTCATTTTCCCCCTCACAGCTCTCATTTTCCCCCTCACAGCTCTCATTTTCTCCCTTACACCTCTCATTTTCCCCCTCACTCCTCTTATTTTTCCCCTCACTCCTCTCATTCCCCCCTAACACTTGTCATTTCGAGCACCCATCTGTCATTTTCCGATCACTCCACTATTTTCCCTCACTCCTCTCATTTTGCACTCACACCTTTTCATTTTCACCTCACACCTCTCATTTCCCCCTCAGTATATACATGTTTGTCATCTCCCTTATATTTAGTATACACCTGTCTGTCATCTCCTATATATAGTATATACCTGTATGTCATCTCCCCTGTATAGTATATACCTGCTGTATGTCATCTCCTCCTGTATATTGTATATACATGTGTCATCTCCTCCTGTATATAGTATATACCTGTATGTCATCTCTTCTGTATATACTATATACCTGTATGTCATCTCCTCCTATATATAGTATATACCTGTATGTCATCTCCTGTATAAAGTATATACCTGTATGTCATCTCCTGTATAAAGTATATACCTGTATGTCATCTCCCCTGTATATAGTATATACCTGCTGTATGTCATCTCCTCCTCTATATACCTATGTGTCATCTCTTTTATATAGTATATACCTGTATGTCATCTCCTCCTGTATATAGTATATACATGTCATCTCCTCCTGTATATAGTATATACCTGTAAGTCATCTCCTCCTGTATATAGTATATACCTGTGTGTCATCTGCTCCTGTATATAGTATATACCTGTGTGTCATCTGCTCCTGTATATAGTATATACCTGTGTGTCGTCTCCTCCTGTATATAGTATATACCTGTGTGTCGTCTCCTACTGTATATGGTATGTACCTGTATGTCATCTCCTCCTGTTTATAATATATACCTGTGTGTCATCTCCTCCTGTATATAGTATATACCCGTGTGTCATCTGCTCCTGTATATAGTATATATCTGTGTGTCATCTCCTCCTGTATATAGTATATTCGTGTCATCTCCCCTGTATATAGTATATACCTGTCTGTCATCTCCCCTGTATATAGTATGTACCTGCTGTATGTCATCTCCTCCTCTATATACCTATGTCATCTCTTTTATATAGTATATACCTGTATGTCATTTCCTCCTGTTTATAGTATATACATGTGTTATCTCCTGTATATAGTATATACCTGTAAGTCATCTCCTCCTGTATATAGTATATACCTGTGTGTCATCTGCTCCTGTATATAGTATATACCTGTGTGTCATCTCTTCTGTATATACTATATACCTGTATGTTATCTCCTCCTATATATAGTATATACCTGTATGTCATCTCCTGTATAAAGTATATACCTGTATGTCATCTCCCCTGTATATAGTATATACCTGCTGTATGTCATCTCCTCCTCTATATACCTATGTGTCATCTCTTTTATATAGTATATACCTGTATGTCATCTCCTCCTGTATATAGTATATACATGTCATCTCCTCCTGTATATAGTATATACCTGTAAGTCATCTCCTCCTGTATATAGTATATACCTGTGTGTCATCTGCTCCTGTATATAGTATATACCTGTGTGTCATCTGCTCCTGTATATAGTATATACCTGTGTGTCGTCT
Organism: Ranitomeya variabilis; assembly: GCF_051348905.1. Classification (NCBI taxonomy): domain Eukaryota; kingdom Metazoa; phylum Chordata; class Amphibia; order Anura; family Dendrobatidae; genus Ranitomeya; species Ranitomeya variabilis. Next base: position 251,243,007 of record NC_135233.1, on the reverse strand, counting down.
CCTCCTGTATATAGTATATACCTGTGTGTCGTCTCCTACTGTATATGGTATGTACCTGTATGTCATCTCCTCCTGTTTATAATATATACCTGTGTGTCATCTCCTCCTGTATATAGTATATACCCGTGTGTCATCTGCTCCTGTATATAGTATATATCTGTGTGTCATCTCCTCCTGTATATAGTATATTCGTGTCATCTCCCCTGTATATAGTATATACCTGTCTGTCATCTCCCCTGTATATAGTATGTACCTGTGTGTCATCTCCTCCTGTATATAGTATGTACCTGTGTGTCATCTCCTCCTGTATATAGTATGTACCTGTGTGTCATCTTCTCCTGCATATAGTATACGTGTGTGTCATCTCCTCCTGTATATAGTATGTACCTGTGTGTCATCTCCCCTGTATATAGTATATATGTGTGTCATCTCCTCCTGTATATAGTATATACCTGTGTGTCATCTCCTCCTGTATATAGTATATACCTGTGTGTCATCTCCCCTGTATATAGTATATACCAGTGTGTCATCTCCCCTGTATATACCAGTGTGTCATCTCCCCTGTATATACCAGTGTGTCATCTCCTCCTGTATATAGTATATACCTGTGTCATCTCCCCTGTATATATGTGTCATCTCCTCCTGTATATAGTATATACCTGTATGTCATCTCCTCCTGTATATAGTATATACCTGTGTCATCTCCCCTGTATATAGTATATGTGTGTGTCATCTCCTCCTGTATATAGTATATACCAGTGTGTCATCTCCTCCTGTATATAGTATATACCTGTGTGTCATCTGCTCCTGTATATAGTATATACCTGCGTGTCATCTCTCCTGTATATAGTATATATCTGTGTGTCATCTCCCCTGTATATAGTATGTACCTGTATGTCATCTCCTCCTGTATATAGTATGTACCTGTATGTCATCTCCTCCTGTATATAGTATACCTGTGTGTCATCTCCTCCTGTATATAGTATATACCTGTGTGTCATCTCCCCTGGATATAGTATATACCTGTGTGTCATCTCCCCTGTATATAGTATATACCTGTATGTCATCTCCCCTGTATATAGTATATATGTGTGTGTCATCTCCCCTGTATATAGTATATACCTGTGTCATCTCCTCCTGTATATAGTATATACCTGTGTGTCATCTCCCCTGTATATAGTATATACCTGTGTGTCATCTCCCCTGTATATAGTATATATGTGTGTGTCTTCTCCCCTGTATATAGTATGTACCTGTATGTCATCTCCTCCTGTATATAGTATATACCTGTGTGTCATCTCCTCCTGTATATAGTATATACCTGTGTGTCATCTCCCCTGTATATAGCATATATGTGTGTCATCTCCTCCTGTATATATATATATATAACAGTGTGTCATCTCCTCCTGTATATAGTATATATCTGTGTGTCATCTCCTCCTGTATTAGACCTCGTTCACACGTTATTTGGTCAGTATTTTTACCTCAGTATTTGTAAGCTAAATTGGCAGCCTGATAAATCCCCAGCCAACAGGAAGCCCTCCCCCCTGGCAGCATATATTAGCTCACGCATAAACATAATAGACAGGTCATGTGACTGACAGCTGCCGTATTTCCTATATGGTACATTTGTTGCTCTTGTAGTTTGTCTGCTTATTAATCAGATTTTTATTTTTGAAGGATAATACCAGACTTGTGTGTGTTTTAGGGCGAGTTTCATGTGACAAATTGTGTGTGTTGAGTTGCGTGTGGCGACATGCATGTAGCGACTTTTGTGAGATGAGTGTTGTGTGGTGAGGTTGGTGTATGTGTGGTGAAATGTGTACTGACGGTGGTATATATGTTCAAGCACTTGGTAGTGTGTGGCGCGTTTTGTGTGTGTGTTCATATCCCCGTGGTGGTGTGGTGATTATCCCATGTCGGGGCCCCACCTTAGCAACTGTATGGTATATACTCTTTGGCGCCATCGCTCTCATTCTTTAAGTCCCCCTTGTTCACATCTGGCAGCTGTCAATTTGCCTCCAACACTTTTCCTTTCACTTTTTCCCCATTATGTCGATAGGGGCAAAATTGTTTGGAGAATTGGAATGCGCGGGGTTAAAATTTCGCCTCACAACATAGCCTATGATGCTCTCGGGGTCCAGACGTGTGACTGTGCAAAATTTTGTGGCTGTAGCTGCGACGGTGCAGATGCCAATCCTGGACATACACACATACACACACACACACACATTCAGCTTTATATATTAGATTGAGGATGCAAATAACAGAGGCTGAGTGCATGAAGTTACTTTCCAGGATGAGATCGTGGGTAATACGTTCATGGATTCAGCCTGTTATGTGGATTATTAATTAAATCTATACATGTGGAGGATTTTGGAATAGCGAGTGTTGGCCATTTTTATAATAATAATAATTTTATATAGCGCCAGCATATTCCGCAGCGCTTTACAAATTATAGAGGGGACTTGTACAGACAATAGACATTACAGCATAACAGAAATCACAGTTCAAAATAGATACCAAGAGGAATTTTTCTTGGAGAGCTTCCCTGCCGTGCACGCAGTAGGTGAGCTGAATAGAAATCTTCTGCTTTATACACATATGTATAATTTATGCTCTATATATGTATATCCAGTACTCTTAAACTGTTAAAGTGACGTCTGTGTATGGACTTTTTCAGCAGCAGTAATTCCTTCCTTTTCATTTTTCCCTTGGCGGAAGCACAGTAGATTATTATTTTAGGGGTTTCCTCATTCTCTTTGTGTAATGGAATAATTGATGATTGTGAAGGAAGATGATTTCCATTGGTTATAAATGGCAGCATTGTGTTCTTGTTCGCGGTCAGAAAGTCCCTGGTTTTTTTCGTGATTACAGCGGGATTTATTCAGTTGCGTCTCCATACTTGTTCCGCTTTGTGACATCTGAAATCTGCTGCTGTCCTAGAATGGAAAAGAGAGAAGAGCCATCACAATCTATGGGTGATGATACAATTTAATCTCTGATCGACTCTGAATGTACTGGTATGGCCAGTGTCTGCTGCTTCTGTATAGAGATGGCTCAGAAGGCACAGACTAGGCGTCATAGGAGTCCATGATATATATATCATTGCCCTGGGAAAAGGAGAATTACACTTAGAGAGTTGAGGGCTCAGAGGGTGGACACTGCCTTTCTCCAAGAAACCCATTTTGATCAGTCCAGAACTTTTCAGTTTGCAGCTAGCCACTTCCATATTGCAAATTCAGTGTTTAGTAACAATAGGAAAAAAGGAGGTGTAGCAATATTAAACTCATCAAATTGTCCAGGCTCCTTAAACCCTTAGAGATTGGGATGGTAGTATTCTGTATAATCCATCTAATATCTGAAATATTTTTCTAAATTTCTATTTAAAAAAAAAATCAACTCTATAATCTGCAGAAGTCCCTCCCTTTGAATCTGAAGGTTGGGTCTTCCAGTTCTACCGGTGGAAGCAGTTAATTCCTTTAAAGGGAACCTGTCAGTAATTTTAGCCGAGATAAGATACAGCCATCACCTTTCAGGGCTGATATACTGTATAATATTCTATAATGCTGTATATCTGCCCCCAACACGACCTGAAAGAGAAGAAAAATAACTTTGATTATACTCACCTGTGTGGCGGTCTTGTCCGAGGGGTGTCCCAGGTCTTGGTCCGGCGCCTCCCTTCTTGCGATGCCATCCTCCTGCTTGCTTCGTGTGGATGATGCATCCCTGCATCATCCACACAGTCACCTCAGCACAGCGCTCCTGCGCAGGTAATCTCTGTACTGTTGAGGACAGATCAAAGTACTGCGTGCGCAAGTGCCGGAGCTCTTTGACATTTTCCGGCACCTGCGCACTGCAGTACTTTGCTCAGCCCTCAACAGGACAGAGAAGTACGCCTGGGCAGGAGCGCTGGGCCGAGGAGACTGTGTAGACTCATCATCCATAGGAAGCAAGCAGGAGGAAGGGGATCGTAAGGGGCGCCAAGAAGAGAGACAACCCTCGGACCAGACCGCCCCACGGGTGAGTATAATAAGTTATTTTTCTTCTCTTGCAGGTCGGATTGGGGGCTTATATACAGCATTATAGAATGCTGTATCTCAGGCCTGAAAGGTGATGGCCGTATCTCATATCAGCCAGAACTGCTGGCAGGTTCCCTTTAATAAGCTGATAACATTAGAAGAAATTACTGAAATAGGTGACCTGCCTCTTGGTAAATCCTCTGGACTAGATGGCTTTATGGGATCCAAGAAGTATTGTTTCTCCTTGCGGAGAGTGACATGTTAAAGGGAACCTGTCACCCCGTTTTTTCAAGATGAGATAAAAATACGTAAGCTACTTACTGGTAGCGGTGTTTTAGAGGGGATCCGCCCTTCAGGGACAGGAAACCTCAGACATAAAAGGGCGGCACCTCACTCCCTCGTCAGTTGGTTTACAGAGTACGAAAGGACCTTCTAGGTTAGTAGCACATAAACTTCAAAAAAAAATTTAAAACATGGCACAATTCACCCAGTGAATAAACTTAGGAATTAACTAAAGGAAGTGTCGACCCCAATAAGCAAAGAGGGTAGGGAATATAAGGGTGCTGTCATGGGCTCCTGAAAAAACACCGCTACCAGTAAGTAGCTTACGTATTTATTCAGTCGCCATGACAGCACAATGAGAGACTTTCAGAGAAGTGAAAAGTGACTAGGGAGGGACCACTGCCTCCAGCACCCTTCTCCCAAACGTGAGGTCGGAGGAGCCACCTAGATCTAATCTATAGTATCTAAAGGTACCTTCACACGAAACGACATCGCTAGCGATCCGTGACGTTGCAGCGTCCTCGCTAGCGATATCGTTTCGTTTGACACGCAGCAGCGATCAGGATCCTGCTGTGATGTCGCTGGTCGCTGAATAAAGTCCAGAACTTTATTTGGTCGTCCGATCGCTGTGTATTGTTGTGTTTGAAAGCAAAAGCAACGATACCAGCGATGTTTTACACTGGTAACCAGGGTAAACATCGGGTTACCAAGCGCAGGGCCGCGCTTAGTAACCCGATGTTTACCCTGGTTACCAGCGTAAAAGTAAAAAAAACAAACAGTACATGCTCACCTGCGCGTCCCCCAGCGTCTGCTTCCTGACACTACTTGAGCGCCGGCCCTAAAGTGAAAGTGAAAGCACAGCGGTGACGTCACCGCTCTGCTGTTAGGGCTGGAGCTCAGTCAGTGTCAGGAAGCGGACGCTGGGAGACGCGCAGGTGAGCATGTACTGTTTGTTTTTTTTACTTTTACGCTGGTAACCAGGGTAAACATCGGGTTATTAAGCGCGGCCCTGCGCTTAGCAACCCGATGTTTACCCTGGTTACCTGGGGGCCTCGGCATCGTTGGTCGCTGGAGAGCGGTCTGTGTGACAGCTCTCCAGCGATCAAACAGCGACGCTGCAGCGATCGGCATCGTTGTCGCTATCGCTGCAGCGTCGCTTCGTGTGAAGGTACCTTAAGAAAGGTAGATGGAGAAGACCATGTGACCGCCTTACAAATGTCTTCAATCGACACCTCTGCTCTCTCTGCCCAGGATGTGGCTACCGCACGAGTGGAGTGAGCCTTTATACCTTCTGGAATTTCCACGCCACCTGCGGTATAAGCGAGAGATATCGCCTCCCTGATCCATCTGGCTAGTGTATTTTTTGATACCCTAAGCCCTCTCCTAACTCCCTGGTAGGATATAAATAAGGAGTTATCTTTTTTCCAGGTGTCTGTAACTGAAATATATTTGAGAAGACACCTTCGTACATCCAAACAATGAAATCTATGCTCCTTATCATTAGAGGGATTAGAACAAAACGAAGGTAGGACCACCTCTTGTGATCTATGAAATTTTGAAGCAACTTTTGGAAGATAAAGGGGGTCAGGTTTCATAACAACTCTATCTTCCCTAAACTGCATACTGTATATGGAGGTTGCCTAGACAATGCTTGCAGATCACTAACCCTTCTTGCGGACATGAGGGCAACTAAGAGGGCCGTTTTAACCGACAGGATTTTAATTGGGACAGTATCAATAGGCTCGAACGGGGCTTGTGTTAGAGCTGAGAGCACAAGATTTAGGTCCCATGGAACTATTTTCTGTTTAATAACCGGTCTGGATCTGGTAACCGCCTTGAAGAACCTAGATATCCAGTGATTACTGGCTAAGTTAGAATTATATAGCACCCCCAGAGCTGACACCTGAGCTCTGAGGGTGCTGGTGGCTAAGCCCATCTCTAGGCCCCTTTGTAAAAATTCTAAAATTTGAGTGATACAAGGCTATTGATCAATCTGCGCTCCTGAACTCGATAGGAACTTTCTCCAAACCCTGACATAAATGTTTGTCGTAGAGGTTTTTCTACTCTTAAGAAGTGTATTTATAAGATTTTGAGAAAATCCTTTCCCCTTTAGTAGTGACCTCTCAAATTCCACGCTGTTAGGTGTAAGTTGGCTACTCGTGAATGCAGGATTGGACCCTGGGAGAGGAGGTCTGGTATTTCTGGGAGGATCCATGGCTGGGAAATGGACATGTTTCTCAGCCATGGGAACCACGACCTTCTGGGCCAGAACAGGGCTATTAGGATCACTCGGGCCCTGTCTTCCCGTATTTTCCTCAGAACTATAGGAATTAGGTTTAGAGGGGGAAAGGCATAGGCGAGACTGAAGTTCCAGGAGATTAGGAGAGCGTCGACTGCATACGGGTTGTCCTTTGGATTTAGGGAACAGAATTGATGTAGTTTTCTGTTTCCTCGACTGGCAAAGAGATCTATTTCTGGACATCCCCACAAATGTACGATCTGATTGAAGACAGCTGGTTTTAGAGACCAGTCCCCTTGTTTGAGTTCGTTGCGGCTTAAATAATCGGCCATGGTATTGAGTTTTCCCTTTATATGAAGAGCCATAAGGGAAAGTAGGTGATTCTCGGCCATCTGAAAAATACGATTCGCAACGTCCATTAACGACCCAGGCTGCGTACCTCCTTGATGGTAAATATAGGCAACGGTCACCTGGTAGTCAGAGAACAGTCTGACATGTCTACCCTGCAGGGGTATAAGGAACCCATTCAACGCGCGTTCTACCGCTAACAATTCCTTTAGATTGGAGGATGAGTTTCGTTCAGACTGGGACCACAGACCCTGGATCCAATTATTCTCCCAGTGTGCCCCCCAACCCATGGGGCTAGCATCAGTTGTTATTACTCGTGTTATCTGATTTGTCCAGGGTACCCCTCTACGAGGATTCGGTATGTGCGTCCACCAAATTAGTGAATTAGTGGTCTCAACAGATAGTGAAAATTTACTATCGAGATTAGCCCCCAGCCGACGAAAATTATGTAGAACATCCCACTGCACAGATCTGGAGTCAAACTGTGCCCAGAGCACCGCTGGAATACAAGAAGTAAGAGAACCGAAAAGTGACATCGCTCCTCTTAAGGAGACTACGGGATTACTAATCGTTCTGGTGGCCGTTCCGGCAGGCGACATTCCTGCTGACCCGAATCTATGATAAGACCTAAAAACTCCTGTGATTTTAAGGGCTGCAGACGCGACTTCTTGAGATTAATAACCCATCCTAAGTTATGTAATGCTGCTATCACCTTCCCCAACTGGTCTTTACAATGTGACTCTGAACGTCCCACAATCAATAAATCATCTAGGTAGGGAATTATTAGTATGTTTTGTTCGTGAAGGTGTGCCATAACCTCTACCATGATCTTAGTGAAAACACGGGGTGCAACTGCAACCCCAAAAGGGAGTGCCTGATATTGAAAGTGCTCTACCGTGCCGGCAAGTGAAACCGCCACCCTGAGAAAACACTGATGATTTACATGTATTGGGACATGATAATAGGCATCTTTTAGATCTAAGAAAACCATGAAGCAATTGTGAAAGAGAAGTTTTATTGCCGTTTTCACAGATTCCATTTTAAAGGATGGGATCAGCAAGAATTCATTCAGGCCTTTTAGATTGATGATGTGGTACGATATGACCCATCAGGTTTTTTTTATCAGGAATAAAGGGGAATAAAACCCTTTACCTCGCTCTTCCGTGGGTACTCTAATCAGAACCCTCTTTTGTTGGAGATCCTGGACTTCTGACTCCAGTGCCAATTGTTCTGCAGGAGAAGAACGGATGGGAGTTAATTTAAATTTGTCCTGAGGGATATGATGGAACTGGAATTTTAAACCCTCTTTAATGATACTGAGAATCCACGGACTATTGGTGATCTTCAACCAGGCCGGGTAGAAGGCTAAAAGCCTACCGCCCACCTGGACCGCCAGTCATTGAGGTTTTTTAGAGTCCCGAGAGGAGTTAAACATATATCCTCTACCTCTTCTTCTGTTGGAGTTATATCTGGTCGATTCTCTATTTGAATCTCTGTCAGATCTTCGGCGATAAGACCATCCTCTGTTGTAATCTCGCCTATAAAAGGGTTTTCTCAAAAGAGGGAACCGCTTTTTACTGTCACCCGCCATTTCTAGTAGTTCATCTAGCACTGGTCCAAACAAATGAACCCCTTCACAGGGGATGCCACATAGCTTTGATCTGGCCTGTAAGTCTCCTGGCCAACATTTTATCCAAAGTGCTCTACGGGCTGCGTTGGATAAGGCTGAGGACCTTGCGGCCAGCCTAACAGAATCCGCTGACGCATCCGAAAGGAAGGCTGCTGCATCTTGAATTATGGACATAGAAGATAGGATTTCATTTCTAGGAATCTTATCCTTGAGTTGGTCTTCCAGGTGGCCCAGCCACACCATCAATGACCGGGCTGTGCAAGTGGCCGCAATTGCTGGCCTCAGGGATCCCGCTGATGTTTCCCAAGCTCCTTTAAGGAACACATCAGCTTTCCTATCAAGCGGGTCCTTTAGGTTTCCTAAATCCTCAAATGGGAGAGAAGTTTTTTTGCACGCTTTGGCCACTGCTGCATCCAATTTCGGGACCTTGTCCCAAGAGGATGAAGCCTCCTCCTCGAAAGGATACCTCCTTTTGAATGCTGGTGAAAGTGACCCCTTCCTTTCGGGTTTCTTCCATTCTTTTGTAATCAGCGACTTAATTTTATCTACCACAGGAAAAACCCTTCGGGATTTGCGATCTATGCCCTTGAACATTATGTCCTGGATGGAACATTCTGACTGGGTCTCTTCAATCCCCATAGTGTTGTTGACGGCCTTGACTAGGTGATTAATCCTATCTAGTGACAGACAGGCTCGGCTAGATTCTATGTCCTCTGAAGATGAAGATGATGGAAGAGAATCCGAGCTCACAACACCTGTCTCTGAATCCACATCTGAGGCTGGGGATGAAATTTCCTTTATTTTTTTGGAAACTGTCTTGTGAGACCTGGACCTCATGGAATCTCTGACCTCCTGTTTAACCATGTCCCTAAGAGTAGACGTAAGGTCAGGGGCCTCCTCCTCAATTAAACGCTGTATGCAGGATCTGCACAGCTTCTTTTTATGTCCATCTGGAAGTGGCTCCGTACACATGGCACGCTCCCTATGCTTGGACTTGGAAGCACATTTTCTCCCCTAATAAGGAGAGAGGGAATACAAGGAGGGACAGCAATCAGAAAGCGTACTTTCACGTAGCTCACTTACCCATCCCTGCAGCGAATGGTACCGTGATCGGGGGGTCCTTCTTAGCCGGAGGTTCCTTAAGGCCTGAGGACTTGGTTGATTTCTGAGCCGCTTTAGCTCCACCAGTGCGACTACTGCCACTAGATCGCCGCTGGGAGCTCACTTGGGGCTCTTCCAACTCCTGCTGCTGCTGCTGTCAGACCAGCTGCGATGCTCCTTCTGGCGAATCCATCACGAGAAAGGATCAGGAGCACCTCACAGCCGACATGTGCTACCTTAAATATACCCCCATGGTACCACCCCCGAATGGGGGACAGCAGGATCTCCAGGTGGTGCGATCAGTACCAGGCGCTGATAGGGCATGCTTCCCAGGGTCGCGCCCCCGCCCCCAGCCGAGATTCAGCACGGCCCGGACAACAGGGCGCCGCCATTGACCGGGACGGCGCTACTGCGCATGCCCCGCCGCGTCATCAGGCCGCGCCGCCAGCCGCAACATCCGGAAACGTCACTTCCGGTCGCGACCGCGGCATTGCAGGCCGACACGCGCAGGAAGACGCCAGCACCGCCCGGAGCAATCAGCGCGCCCGCACCAGGCAGCGCACAGACCCCCGGAGGCCCCAGCAGACACGACCCCGCAAAGCGCAGCCCTGTATACTTACCAGGTACGTGCGCGGTCCACATTAGAAGTCAGCCCACGCCACCAGAGGCCGCTTCTCACTGCTGTCACCGACACAGACAGTACTCCTGCAGTGTGGTGCTTCCACAATCTGACCAGGCCGAGGTAGGGGACCCCCGCTACCTGCGTCGGCCTGTCAGAAGTGGGATATCTTCTTTAATCTTCAACCCTCTTCTTAGGGTACTGTCACACAGTGGCACTTTGATCGCTACGACGGTACGATCCGTGACGTTCCAGCGATATCCATACGATATCGCTGTGTCTGACACGCTACTGCGATCAGGGACCCCGCTGAGAATCGTACGTCGTAGCAGATCGTTTGAAACTTTATTTCGTCGCTGGATCTCCCGCTGTCATCGCTGGATCGTTGTGTGTGACAGCGATCCAGCGATGCGTTCGCTTGTAACCAGGGTAAACATCGGGTTACTAAGCGCAGGGCCGCGCTTAGTAACCCGATGTTTACCATGGTTACCAGCGTAAAAGTAAAAAAAAACAAACCGTACATACTCACATTCCGGTGTCCTTCAGGTCCCTTGCCGTCTGCTTCCCGCTCTGACTGACTGCCGGCCGGAAAGTAAGAGCAGATCACAGCGGTGACGTCACCGCTGTGATCTGCTTTCACTTTACGGCGGCACTCAGTCAGAGCGGGAAGCAGACGGCAAGGGACCTGAAGGACACCGGAATGTGAGTATGTACGTTTTTTTTTTTTTTACTTTTACGCTGGTAACCACGGTAAACATCGGGTTACTAAGCGCGGCCCTGCGCTTAGTAACCCGATGTTTACCCTGGTTACCCGGGACCTCGGCATCGTTGGTCGCTGGAGAGCGGTCTGTGTGACAGCTCTCCAGCGACCACACAACGACTTTCCAACGATCACGGCCAGGTCGTATCGCTGGTCATGATCGTTGGAAAGTTGCAGAGTGTGACAGTACCCTTAGGGTCTGCCTGAAGAGATTCCCCTGTCAGGGACAGGAAACCAACTGACAGGGGAGTGAGGTGCCGCCCTTTCATGTCTGAGGTTTCCTGTCCCTGAAGGGCGGATCCCCTCTCTCGTTGTGCTGTCATGGCGACTGAATAAATAGCGTTAAATAGGGGCAGAGCTGTGCTTTACATTAGTGTATTTTTTGTGCCTTTATTCCCCACCTATGCTGCCGAAATACCTTTGTAAAGGCGCCGTTTTGGGCTGTCACTCACGCTGGTCTGGTCATATGGGCGTGGTGACATCGCTGTTTCTCCCCCAGATCTTGCTCAGCTTTCCGTTGGTGGCGTAGTGGTGTGCGCATGCCCAACAGGCGAATCCACTGCGCAGCTGAAGGAAAAGAGCGCGATCTGCGCTATTCAGCGGTTTATCGGTGGGCGTGCGCAAATGGTAGTGCTCGGCTTCCCAGGGCTTCAGGAAAATGGCCGCCGCGATCTCCATCTGCGCACGCGTGGCATCCATCGGCCATTTTCCTGAAGCCCCGGGAAGCCGAGCACTACCATCTGCGCACGCGCAGCCTCAGGAAGATGGCCGCGCCCACCGATAAACCGCTGAATAGCGCAGATCACGCTCTTTTCCTTCAGCTGCGCAGTGGATTTGCCTGTTGGGCATGCGCACACCACTACGCCACCAACGGAAAGCTGAGCAAGATCTGGGGGAGAAACAGCGATGTCACCACGCCAATATGACCAGACCAGCGTGAGTGACAGCCCAAAACGGCGACTTTACAAAGGTATTTCGGCAGCATAGGTGGGGAATAAAGGCACAAAAAAACACACTAATGTAAAGCACAGCTCTGCCCCTATTTAACGCTATTTTTATCTCATCTTGAAAAAACGGGGTGACAGGTTCCCTTTAAGCATTTCGAGATGAGGAAACTTAAAGCCGCAATGCTCCTCTGGAAAATATGCAAATTGTCTCTTCAGAGAGGAAGATGACTAGAACTCTAGTGCCACCTATTGGAAGTAGCAATCCTAATAAATCCTTCCAATAGGTGGCACTAGAATTCTAGTCCTCTTCGGCCATGTGCACACGCTGCAGATTCCATTGCGGAATTTTCCGCAGCGGATTTGATAAATCCGCAGTGCAAAACCGCTGCGGTTTTTACTGCGGATTTATCGCGCTTTTTAGTGCGATTTCCGCTGCGGTTTTTCACCTGCAGTTTCCTATTGGAGCAGGTGGAAAACTGCTGCAGATTCCGCACAAAGAATTGACATGCTGCGGAAAATAAACCGCTGCGTTTCTGCACGGGTTTTTTCCGCAGCATGTGCACTGTGGATTTCATTTCCTTATAGCTTTACATGGTACTGTAAATGCATGGGAAACCGCTGCGGATCTGCAGCTGCGGAAACGCTGTGGATCCGCAGCGAAATCCGCAGCGTGTGCACATATCCTTCCTCTCTGAAGAGACAATTTGCATGTACTTGTACTATAAGATGTTTGCAGATGAATTACCGGTAGCTACCCATATGACCAAGCTATTTAATTCCTTTATGTTGGGATCTCCCATACCTGATGCTCTTTCCCATTCTTACCTGATTCTCATACCTAAATGATGCAGAGAACCCCTCGATTGTGCCAATTACTCTTCTCAGACCTGAAGATATTTACTTGCCTTCTAGCCAATAGACTCAATATTTGGTTACCACAATTGATTCACAAAGGCCAGGTGGGATTTGACCCTTTCCATCAGGGTGGTGATAACACTAGGAGAGTGGTGCACTGAATTGATGTGATCAATAGTAATAAGACACAGGCTCTTCTTTTGAGTCTGGATGTGGAAAAGGCGTTTGATCGCCTTAACTGGTCCTTTATGTTTGCGACAATGAAGACTTTTGGTGTTTCTGGTCCATTTCTGGTAGCACTAAGGGTGCTTTATAAATCTCCCTCCACGTCTATAAAACCCCCTTATCATATTTCATCCATTTTTAAAATCTCAAATGGTACAAGACAGGGGTGTCCCTTGTCACCTCTATTATTCGGCATGCGTACGGAAACTTTAGCAGCGGTTACCAGTCAAAATACTGATATTTCAGGGGTAGATGTAAAAGGTAAAATGTTTAAAATTTCTCTAATTGCAGACAATGTCTTATTAACTCTAACGAAATTTCATGTTACTCTGCCCAACTTGAAGGAGCGCCTCAGGGAGTATGGGATCCTGCCAAGGTATAAGATTAACGCATCAAAAACGGAAATGCATTCACTGAATATTCCACCAGATATATTGGACTACCTCAAAACAAATAATAAGTTACCCTGGAAAATAGATGCAATAAAATATCTGAGTGCTAACTTAACCTCTTCCTATAATACCTTGTATTCAAGTAATTTTCCATCCTTTTTAGAGACTTAATGGAAACCCTACTCAATTCCGCTTTGGGGTCGTATAGTCGCTGTGAAAATGACACGCCTCCCTAAACTAACTTATTACTTTGAGACTCTCCAGCTAAAAGGTCCCCTTAGGAGAACTGAAATCACGTCAAGCTAGCATATTGAGATACATAAAGAATGATAAATGCCATAGGATCTCTAAGCAAATACTTACGGCCCATAAATCTTGGGGAGTTCTCTTGGTCCCAAACATTGGTAAATACTATCGGACCACTCCTCTAAGGAGGAGTCCATCGTTGTCCTCTGAGATGACGTCGCGGTCACGCAACCGTGACGTCTCAAAGGTCCTTTGCGCAGTGCATCCCTGGGAACGGAAGCCGCCGCGTGCACCGCTGAGAGCCGGGAGAACTCCGGAGACCATCAGAAGGTAAGTATATCCCTATTTTTTTTTTTTTATTATTCTTTTTTTTACATGAATGTTGTACCCAGGGCCTGAAAGAGAGTCTCCTCTCCTCCAGACCCTGGGAACCATCCGAGACCACTCCCTGCACCATATGCGGCGACCTCAGAGCTCCGCACATGCCGTATAAGATGACCCCCGACTTATATGGCGAGTATATCACAAACTCTATATTTTAAATGGAAAAGTTGGGGGTCCTCTTATACGCCCAGTCGTCCTATACGCCGGAAAATACGGTACTCAAAACCACATTCAAGAAGTTGAAAAACCCATCAGGTGCGTCACATGAATTTTTGGAATGTGGAAGGAAAAAATTAACATCTACTTTTCTTTCACAAAAATTTTCCTTTAGAACTATTTTTTTTTACTTTTGCAAGGGTAAGGCTGCCGCCACACTAGCAGTATTTGGTCAGTATTTTACATCAGTATTTGTAAGCCAAAACCAGGAGTGGAACAATTAGAGGAAAAGTATAATAGAAACATATGCACCACTCTGCATTTATCACCCACTCCTGGTTTTGGCTTACAAATACTGATGTAAAATACTGACCAAATACTGCTAGTGTGACGGCAGCCTAACAGGAGAAAATGGACCTTACATTTTGTTGTGCAATTTCTCTTGAGCATGCAGATACCCCATATGTTGGGAAAATCTACTGTTTGGGCACACAGCAGGGCTCAGAAGGGAAGGAGCGCCATTTCACTTTATGAATGTAAAATTTACAGGCATAATTAGTGAACGCCATGTCATGTTTGGAAAGCCCCTGATGTGCATAAACAGTGGGAACCCCACACAAATGACACCATTTTGAAAACTAGACCCCCTTTGGCACGTTATCTAGATGTGAATTGAGCACCCTGTGCCTCACAGAAGTTAAAGAACTTTATAACGTGAAAATTAAAAAAAATTAAAACAATTTTCCCAAAAAAATATTTTTTAGCTACAAATTTTTGTATTTTCACAAGGGCAAAAGGAGAAAATGGACCCCAAAGTTTGTTGCGCAATTTCTCCTCAGTTCACCGAAACCCCCTATATGGTCAAAAACTACTTTTGAGGCACAGCGCAAAGCTCAGAAGGGAAGTAGCACCATATTACAGTGCAGCTTTTGCTGCACTTGTTTGAGGGTGCCATGTTACATTGGCAGAGCCCCTGAGGTGCCAGAACAGAAGAACCCCCCATAAGGGACCTCATTTTGGAAATTATAACCCTTTGGGAATTTATCTACAGATGTAGTGATGATTTTGACTCCATGTGTGTTTTCCAGAAACAGGCAGCAGTTGATGTTGCTGAGTGAAAATTGCAATCTGCCGTTGCAGTTACCAGTACGTTGCAGTCACCAGTACATTATGCCCAGCTCATGCTTCTGGAGACACATACCTGTAAATTAGGTGGACTCTCATCACTACAGAAATGCCAAACATATGGGTGCTAAATGTTGTTGTCATGGTCTGCCTGGAATTTCTGTTATGGTCCTTCTAGGGTTAATCCTATGTGGCCTCTCTTTGGTTTGGGGAGGGCTATAAGTAACCGCACTGGTGCCATGCTCGTTGTCAGTGATACGTCTGTTCCTGGCTGAGTAGCTGACCCTTGTATACCTGTGTATATTGCCTGCTTCTGTACGATTGCTCAGTGTATGACCCGGTCTGTTTGCCTTTTGATATTCGTCTGTTGATTCTGTACTTTCTGTGTTACTCTTGGTTCTACCCCGGCTACGTCCCCGACTTCCCGCCTGCATGTTCCCCTGGTACTGCGTTGCTTTCTCTGGCTTCTGACACCCGGCTTGCTGACTATTCTCCCCACTCTGCTGGGTCCCACTATCCCTGCTAGGAGTGCGGGACCTAGCTCCACCCCCAGTGCTCACGTGATTGCAGGTCCTGTTCCTCCTGCTGCACACCTTCTGCCATGTTCACATTCCACTGCAGAAGTCCCCGGGCTTCCCTCTCTGGTGGTGAGTCTGATACGTTGTCCATCACAGTTGTTTAAGCACACTGGGGCTCAGAAGGGAGGGGGGCATTTGGATTTGGGAATTTCTATGGGGAGCGAGGAGCCCATTTCGCTTTTCCAAAGCCTGTGTACTACCAGTAACGTGGATGCCCCCTATATTTCCGTTAACAGATGACAGATCTGAGTGGGGAGTTGCTTTTTTTGTGAACTGAGTTGAAGCTTTTATTGGGAACATTTTACACAATGTTTGGGATCATATTTATCTGGCGCACTACACTGAGTGCTTACTTTGGGGTTTCAATCTAAATCTCCGAGTGACGTGACCGATGAAACCCACGAAGGATCCATTCACTATAATGAGGTAGAAGAGTTACTCTGGACTCCGATTGACCTCTGTTCACTGGTGTCCTTTGCAGAAGTGCACAAAACTGTGGCCAACGGCACTTTTATGCAATCCTAAAAAGACAGACACAGCCGGATCACAGGTCCTATGGCATCCACAGTGCCTCCATCTGCCTCATTATAGGAAATTTTCCGCAGGGGGTTATGTCTGAATCACGTATTTTAGAGATTTACACGCTCAGTGCAGGATAAATGTGCACCAAGCCTTACTACGATCTTTGGGAGGCAGAATGAAAAAATCAACAGCATGTGAAGAATTGGTTTTATTTTACTTAGCAGGTGGAAGAAGGAAAGTGACCGACTTGTTCTCTGTTTTATCTGTTTTAGTAGGAGGGATGCAAGGTTGAGTAGCAGGTCTGCAGATGAGGTCAGGGGGGGGGGGTTAAGAGGAAGGTGAGAATTATTTGTTTGGAAATTGATGGGGTTTGGGGATAGCAAAGTAGAGTAAGGTTTCGTAGAGCAAAATCTGTAAGGGCATGGTGAGAGAGTAAGTGTGGGGAAGTAAAGAGGTGAGCACAGTTGATAAACAGTTGTAGCTCTTACTGGCTGGTCAGTTCAGGGACATTTCTGGTATATTTCTGCTGTACGCTTGAAAGCTGCGCAAGGAGACCTAGGTCAGAAACATGTCGCTCTATATTTATACACCTCCAGTTGTCAATTATACCAGGTGACTACAGAAGATATGAGCCACAGGGAGACAGGTCAGACAATTAGGAATGAGATGAATAGCCAGGAGATGATAAGAAAAGTTTGCTAGTTACTAAGCAGGAAAGGGAAACCTGAGCACACCAGAATAGATTGATAAACAATACGTGTGAAGTAGGATCAATGGATGTGAGGAATATTCTATTCAGGAAACATTTAAATGGAGCTCTCGCCTGTGCCACCATGGCAGCTTGGTGCCTGCTGAAGGCCTCCATTTTCACGAAATCCTAAAATATACGGCTCAAATTCCCTAAATCAGGGGTAGGGAACAATTGACTTGCAGGTAGTTTACGGCCCGCGATGGCATGGTCTCCGGCCCCTGGGCAGTTTTCCGGAGACCGCAGGACTTCGGCCGCCAACCCCATTTTGATGGCCACCAGCCCATTCATTTCTTCATAGACTGTGAGCATATATAAGCAAGATCCTTAGAACAGAATACAGAATCACAAAAAGTCAGACCCTATACCTAGTGGGGAGGAGGGCCGGAGTAACACAGGACACTCTCATATTAACTAAAACACATGAGAGCAAAAAAAAAAAAAAAAAAACAGTCCCAGATAAAAATGAACACATTTTATTATGAAAAAGTATTTATACACTGAAAACTAACAACAAAATAACATAATGACCAAGTGGACAGTTTTGGAATAGAGGTGTAAAGCAAAAGGTCCCACAGTATGTAAGTGGATGGGAAGACCAATAAAGTAGCAGCGATTTATATAAAGTGTCAGTGCTCATAGGTTAATATATGTCTCCATGGTGATTTAACCAGTCATTGCCTCGAATGCATGTGTATAGTAATAATGCTAAGTTAGTAACTATAATTAAGAAGCATAAATGCAGACTCCACAGTGAAGAGCTATATATAGATAGCATAAGTATAGAAGGTGTATATCATTTTAAGGCCGGGGTCACACTTGCGTGTGTAATGCGAGAAACTCGCATCAATACCCGGCACTGCCGCCAGCCTTCGGGACCGGAGCGTTCAGCTGCATAGAAAAACATGTAGCCGCACACTCCGGTCCAAGTGCCGGCGGCAGTGCCAGGTATTGATGCGAGAGACTTGTGCAAGTTTCTCGCATTACACTCGCAAGTGTGACACCGGCCTTATAATAAAGATGATGAAGAATGACATTGTCATAGGCAATAACCTGTGAGCACTGACATTTTATATAAATCGCTACTTTATTGTTTTTCCCATCCACTTAAATACCGTGGGTCCTTTTCCTTTACACCAATGTTCCAAATCTGTCTACTTGGTCATTATGTTATTAGTTTTCAGTGTATAAATACTTTTTCCATAATAAAATTTGTAACTTTTTATCTGGGAAGTTTTTTTTTTGCTCTTGTGTGTTTCTAGACTGTGAGCATGCAGCATTCACTAATGAATGCTGTGGTGTACAGAGCGAAAGATTACTGTCCAGAGTCAGGATGCTCTTTGCGGGTGGATTTAGCATGCTCTGCACTCTGGTGTAGATAATGAAGGCAGCAGTCTCGGTGTCTCCTATGTGATGTGTATACTGAAGTCTGTGTCTCCTATGTGATGTGTATACTGCAGTCTCTGTGTTTTCTATGTGATACATACTGCAGACCTCCCACTGTTTAGTTAAATAAAAGTAATGTGATCAGTTTCGCACTTTGAGGAGATATGGGGTCTAATATACATCTACGTTCAGAACAACCTGTAAAAGTAGTTGCGAGTAGCAACATCATCATTACCACCTAACCTCACTCCTCACCAAAGAGGAGCAGCTCCAGCCATCACATTAGGTAATTAACTGTTTGAGCAAAAATGGTAGAGTAATTTTCAAGTTGACAATTTTGTACGGCCACAAATTAGGTTATAAATATCCAAATGGCCCTTGGCAGAAAAAAAGGTTCCCACCCTTCCCCTAAAGGGAGTAAAGGGAGATTCCCATCTCCAAGATCCTATCCCAACAAGTAGTAGGTGCACGAATACAAATATTAGCAAATACCTCAAATTATAAATGTAGCTTTCCTCATGTGCAGGCATTGCAGGATCTTAGGTATCCATGGTTACGACCACTGATATAGTGACAGTTAGCTAGTTTCTAGTGGTTGTAACTAGAGATGAGCGAGTATCTTCGGCTCCCTCCTTATTCGGGAAGCTATAGCGCTTACCGAATAAGCTGCATCGGGAACCCGGGTAACTGGAGCGCTCCAATAATCCGCCGCTGCATGTGTCACGGCTGTATGACAGGCACCACACAAGCATGGAGAGCCTCAAAAAAACGGATAAAAAAAACCTATACATTTCTAATTGAAGGAATTTGCTAATATTATTACACCTTATACATATTGGTATATGATATTGGAGATGTGAATACCCCTTTAAAAGAAAAAGTAAAAAAATAAAATAAATAATCTTAACCTAAAAATTGAAATCACCCAATTTTTTCCCTTATTAAAAATCTGGACTAAAATAAATAAACATATGCTGCATTCACACAAATCCAATCAAAATATAAAACTAACCATACAATAAGCATTGTAAAAAAAAAGAAAAAAAGAAAAGCAACAGCAACATTTGCAGGGGTTTTGGTCACCACAACTCCTTAAAAATATGCAATAAAAAGTGAACAAAACTTTGTTTAACAATAAATCAGTCAGCTCACCAAACAAAAAAAAACCAAGCCCTCACCCAGCTCTAATGATGGAAAATTAAAGAAAAAAAAATATGGGTGTTGGGAAAAAGGCATCACATGGCAAGATTTTTAGGTGGGTTTTTTGTACTTTTTTCCATCATGTCGAAAAAATCCATGCAAGTTTGGTATCGCTGTAATTGAACTGACCTGAAGAATCATGTGGACAGTTCGCTTACCATACAACGAATGCTCAAGAACTAAACCTTAAAAAGGACGATTGCAGAACTGCATTTTATTTTGTATTTCATCTCATTCGGAATTATTTTCCAGGTCTTCACAGGTAATGCGAATGGTGTTAATCAAAACTACAACTGGTCCCACAAAAAGCAAAACAAAAAAGCAATTGTCTTACGGCTATGACAGCAGAAAAATAAAAGTTACAGTTCTTAGAAGTTGGGGGAAGAAAAAAACGAAAATGCAAAAATGAAAAATCACCTGGTTTTAAAGAGATTACAGGCACAAAAGGAGAAATCAATTTTACCTTTTACATTAAGTGAGATTATTATTTAAAGGGGCAGTGTTCACATGATGCAAACGCGGCTATACAAAACTGCAGGAGTATGTGATCATTTCCATCCATTATCGCCTTACCAATAGCCCAATGTGGAAGGTCACAGAGGTGTGTACATATCTACAGTTACCTGCGTCATGTAATTGCGATATCTGTCCTTTCTCCAGGTAGATCCACAGGTCAGTGCACTTCTCCGTTTCCCTCTTAGTCACTACGTAGCTGGCCACTGATCCTGCAACTGAAATCAGGTTCAGATGTAAAAGAAAACGGCGCCAAGAGGTGATCATGTGCTTAGCTGTAGTTTGTAAAATGGGGTCACTTATGGAGAACTCTGCAGTCCTGGCACCTGATGTGCACCCAAACAGTGGCTTTCCCCACATATGGGGTATCGGCATGCTCAGGAGAAACTACACAACAAATTTTAGGGTCCATTTTTTCCTCTTACCCTTGGCAAAATATATAATTTGGATCTGAAGTAAATTTTTGGGCAAAAAAAAAAGTTAAATGTTCCTGCTTTTTTTTCCCCACATTCCTGAAATTCCCATGAAGCATCTGAAGGGTTAATAAACTTCTTGAATGTGGGTTTGAGCACCTTGAGGGGTGTGGTTTTCAGAATGGAGACACTTTTAGGTATTTTCTGTTATATAGGCCCCTCAAAATGACTTCAAATGTGATGTGGTCCCTACAAAAAAGAAAAAGTTTTGTAAATTTTGTTGGAAAAATGAAAAAAAAAAAATAAAAAAATTGATGGTCAATTTTTAACTCTTATAACTTCCTAACAAAAAAAAATTGATTCCAAAATGGTGCTGATGTAAAGTAGACATGTGGGAAATGTTATTTATTAACTATTTTGTGTGACAGCTCTCTCTGTGATATAAGGGCATGAAAATTAAAAAGTTTAAAAATTGCAAAATTTTTGCAAATTTTTTTTTCCCACAAATGAATGCAAGTTTTACCATTATCATGAAGTACAATATGTCACGAGAAAACAATGTCAGAATCGTCAAGATCCGTTGAATCATTCCAGAGTTATAACCTCATAAAGGGACATGGTCAGAATTGTAAAGATTGGCCCGGTCATTAACGTGCAATCCACCTTCGGGGATAAAGGGGTTAATGTGGTACATTCTTGTTACCACACCTGTTTTAAGTTCTGCAGGTCACTAAATCAATAGAGTAATTGATAGAAACCAAAAGAATGGAAGGATTTGCGCACTGCAACTTGGCAGCTGTGGGGAACGGCACAATTGTTTTTATTTTTGGGGGGTAATGTTCCCCTTTATGTGCCATTACTCAGCAGACATCTACAGATCTAGGCCTGTTCTGCTTACCCACAGACAGGAGAATATTCCACCGCAGAGGATACCGCAGCCGCTTTCTGAACACACTCTGGATCACCAGTGCGGCACCTGTCCCTGAAAGCACAGGCATGAAGAGGTTAACACACGGTAAAGAGCACGCTTAGAAGCCTACATGCCAGTCCCCCATTCTTGAGTAGTGGCATTGCATGCATGAGCTCATGTGACAAATTTATTATTAATATTCATTTATTATTTTGTGGTATGTTTCCCATTTGTGGATTGTTGTAAATAAACAATCAATCAGTATTGTCTTTTTTTTTTTTAATCCACTCCCTCCTACCTACCCTGCCCCCCCCCCCAAAAAAAAAAATAAAAATTAAGATTAAATGAAGCACTACATATGGCTGGCGCAATCTGTGTTGTACAGCCGGTACCGGTTGAATTCGGTGTCATTTAAGACGCAAGGTGCCTTGTCAGCTGGAGGACTGCTGAAGGTCTCTGCCCCTCACCGTGGTACTCCTGTGAAGCCCACTCTCAAAGTGGATTGAATTGGAGACAGTGATTTTCACTTTTAAGTCTTTTAAAAACAAAAAAATATAGTGTAAAGAAAGTTATAAAAAAAAAAATTGGAACTTTTCCTAAGCAAATATGCTTTTATTTTATACTATCGCCGCTTCGATAAAAGCCCGATCTATCTCCATCTGAAAATATTTCACCTGCAGATTAAACGACAAAAAGAAAAAGTTGAAACGCAGAACTTGCTGTTTTTTTTGTTTTTTGACATCTCTCTCCACATAAAAAGCTCCCCCACCCAAAACAAAACAAA
Organism: Ranitomeya variabilis; assembly: GCF_051348905.1. NCBI lineage: Eukaryota > Metazoa > Chordata > Amphibia > Anura > Dendrobatidae > Ranitomeya > Ranitomeya variabilis. The sequence continues at coordinate 251,220,622 of NC_135233.1, read as the reverse complement.
AACATTAATAAATGAATGCCATAAAAACAAAAGAGAAGACAATGATATAATTAGTGGTTTGTTTGTTTTTTTTCAAGCTAATTAACAGCACTTGGATTATTTTTCAGATTTTTCCGTTTCATTTAAATGTAAATTGAATGTTGTTCGGAACTACAATTTATGCCACAAAAAAACAAGCCCTCATCTTGGAAGTGAAAAAGCTTTGGTCTTGTTAAAGGGGAGGGAAAAAAACACAAATTAAATTAGTGTGGTCTGGAGGGGGCTAAACATTGTAGAAAGCAAACTGCAATAACCATGGTGGGAAATGTGTGGGGGGTGACGTAAATGGCGGCATCAGAAACTACAACTAGTGTCTCAGACATCACGCTCTCATAAAAAAAATGACAGAAGAGCAACAAAGAAAATCGTGGAAAGTAAATTGACAGATAAAGGTTAAAAAGTCACAAAATAATGTGCTCCTCTTGTCTGAGGTCTGCTGACATGTCATTCAGCCATTCAGGAAATTCTAAATTCCCTTCTGTTTTACTCTGCGACTCATTTTCTGTGTGAGGAATCAGTTTCTGGCTTTATAAGGGTTATGTGTCAATGTGCCGTTTTACATCCGGAATAGCAGCGGATTGAACGCTGCGTGGAGCCGCAGCGTTCGAGATAAACATCCGTGTCTCGCATGTGAAAACCAAGCTGTGGCGCTGGTACTTGGGAGCGGAGCGTGCAGCTCCATGTGTTGCTATGCAGCCGCACGCTCCGCTCTGGAGTGCCGGCGCCAGAGCTTGGTTTTCACATGCGAGACACGGACGTTTATCTCGCAAATGGAAAAGAGCCCTAATCCTGATAATCCGGAATGCAACTGAAATAGTTCCTGGTGGTGTTTCCACCATGGCCCCTAAATATCATGGGCAGGGACAATTACCTGTGATAAAGGTGACCACGCCCTTCATGAACGCCTGTGACTGGCACGCTGCATATCCTTTTAATCCCTTTAAAAAAAAATAAATTATAAATTATTCAGCCTTCTTTAATGTAGGGTGCGCCACAGGAGGTGGTAAGGGTTTCAATGTGAGGTTTAAAAGGACAGAGCAGAGTAAAAGGTTACACCGAGGCAGTGACATTGGGAGATTAGGGAAATGGTGGAACCTGTAGGGTATGTGCACTCGTAGGTGGGATCTCTGCAGAATTTTCCGCACCTGTTTTTGTAAATACGCAGGTAAACCACACTGCGGATTTACTGCAGATTTACAGCGTTTTTTGTGCGGATTCCTATTATGGAGCAAGTGTAAACCGCAGCGGAATCCACACAAAGAATTGACATGCTGCAGAATAAACAATGCTGCGTTTCCGTGCATTTTTATCCGCACCATGTGCACTGCGGATTTTGTTTTCCATAGGTTTACATGGTACTGTAAACTCATGGAAAACTGCTGCAGATCTGCAGTGTCAAATCCGCTGTGTATCCGCATCAAAATCCACATCGTGTGCACATACCGGTAAGGGTGATGAAGTCCGGAGAGGGATTTGAGCTGGCTAGTGGAAAGATGAATTCTGTATTGCCAATGTTAAGTTTAAGGCTATGTGCCCACGTTGCAGATTCGTGTGTGGATATTTCCGAACCGTTTTTGAAAAATCCGCAGGTAAAACGCGGATTTCCTGCGGATTTCACCTGCGGTTTTACACCTGCGGATTCCTATTGAGGAGCAGGTGTAAAACGCTTCTGAATCCGCACAAAGAATTGACATGCTGCAGAAAATACAACGCAGCGTTTCCGCGCTGTACTTTCTGCACCATGGGCACAGCGGATTTGGTTTTCCATAGGTGTACACCTGATGGAAAACTGCTACGAATCCGCAGACGCCAATCCGCTGTGGATCCGCAGGCAAATCTGCAAGAGGAAAAGGAGGCTGTAGCTAAGGTCGGGGTCACACTGGCGTATTGCATCCGATGTGAGAGCATCCGATGCGATATGCTAATGACACTCGGCTCCTGCTCTGCCATCAGCAGGAGCCGAGTGTCATGCGTCTGTGCTCCGAGCCTCTCGCAGAGAGCGGATCGGAGCACAGCTGCGGAGGAGGCGGAGAAATGAATTTCTCCATCTCCTCCATTGCCGGGGTCAGCATATAACGCACAGCACTCGGATGATATCTGAGTGATGTGCGTTGTCTCACTCGCACCCATAGGCTTATATGGGTGTGAGTGAACAGAGACTCAGCTGAGTGTCGGTGACAATCGCAGCATGCTGTGATTTCACTCACACACTGAAAACGGCAGAGGAAAAAAACGGTTATGTGAGCTGCCCCATAGAAGAATACTGGTCCGAGTGCTATGCGATTTTTTTATTTATTTATTTATTTTTTTAAAGCACTCGTCCGTATTACGCTCTAGTGTGACTCCGGCCTAATAGATATTCTAGTATTTTGGACAGCAGAGGCATGACCTCTGGGCCAGACAGGTAGATGTGAGTGTCATCAGCATCAAAGTGCTACTTTATTCAATGAACTCACCCATGACTTTTAGATGGAGCACACTACAGCCCCAGGACAGAGCCTTGAGGAAAACCAACAGAGTAGAAATGAGGTAATGTGGGAATGGGAGATGCTAAATATGTGGTTATAGAGGTATAAGGAGTTCCAGGAGAGGGCAAGGTCTGTGATGCCGAGTGAAGGGAGGATCTGTAGTAATATGGAAGGCAGAAGACAAGTCTAGGAGGAGGAGTACAGAGTAATGTAAGAGGCAGGGGACAAGTCTAGGAGGAGCACAGAGTAATGTAGAAGGCAGAGGATAAGTCTAGGAGAAGGAGCATAGTGTAACATACAAGGAGGAGGGCTAATTTAGAGGAGCACAGAGTAATGTGGAAGGAGTAGGACATGTCTAGAGGAGCACAGAGTAAGTTAGAAAGCAGAGGACAAGTCTAGGAGGAGCACAAAGTATTGTAGAAGGAGGAGGACAGGACTAGTAGTAGAAGTACAGAGTAATGTAGAAGGCAGAGGACAAGTCTAGGAGGAGGAGCACAGAAGATAGAGGACAAGTCTAAGAGGAGGAGCATAAAATAATGTAGAAGGCAGAGAACAAGTCTAGGAGGAGAAGCACAGAGTAAAGGTATGTGCACACGTTGCAGATTTTCTGCAGCTCTGCAGCTTTTTTTTCCACGCAGAAACGCTGCAGATCACCGTAAGTGATTTACAGTACAATGTAAATCAATGGCAAAAAAAAATGCTGTGCTAATGGTGCAAAAAAAACGCAGCAGATTCAAAAAAGGAGCATCTCAATTCTTTGTGCAGAACTGCTGCGTTTCTGCACCCATTCCATAATAGAAATCTGCAGGGGTAAAAAAAAATGCAGATTCTGACCTGCGTTTTCTGCCAAGAAATGCAGAATCTGCATGGAAAATGCACAGTCAAATCTGCAACGTGTGCATATAGCCTAATATAGAATGCAGAGCACAAGTCTAGCAGGAGCACAAAGTAATGTGGAAGGAGGGGGACAGGACTAATAGTAGGAGTACAGAGTAATGTAGAAGGCAGAGGACAAGTCTAGGAGGAGGAGCACAGAAGACAGAGGACAAGTCTAAGGAGGAGCATAAAATAATGTAGAAGGCAGAGAACAAGTCTAGGAGGAGAAGCACAGAGTAATATAGAGTGCAGATGACATGTCTAGCAGGAGGAGCACAGTAATCTAGAAGGAGGAGGACAGGACTAGTATGAGGAGTACAGAGTAATGTAGAAGGCAGAGGAAAGTCTAGCAGGAGGAGTACAGAGTAACATAAAAGGAGGAGGACAGGACTAGTAGGAGAAGTGCAGAGTAATGTAGCAGGCAGAGGACAAGTCTAGCAGGAGCAGAAAGTAATGTAGAAGGAGGGGGACAGGACTAGTAGTAGGAGTACAGAGTAATGTAGAAGGCAGAGGACAAGTCTAGCAGGAGGAGTACAAAGTAACGTAAAAGGAGGAGGACAGGACTAGTAGGAGGAGTACAGAGTAATGTAGAAGTCAGGGGACAAGTCTAGGAGGAGGAGCACAGAGTAATGTAGAAGGCAGAGGATAAGTCTAGGAGGAGGAGCATGTAACGTACAAGGAGGAGGGCTAATTTAGAGGAGCACAGAGTAATGTGGAAGGAGGACGTGTCTAGAGGAGCACATAGAACTCTACAAGGCAGAGGACAGGTCTCAAGTGGCATGTAAAATTTTGGGCACCCCTGGTCTAAATTACTATTATTATGAACAGTTAAGTAAGTTGAAGATGAAATTATCTCTAAAAGGCCTAAAGTTAAAGACATATTTCCTTTGTATTTTAGGCAAAAATAAATAAATGTATGTATGTATGTGTATACACAGTCATTTTTTTACATTTAAAATTTTCAAAAAGGAAAATGGGCCAATGCAGAAGTTTGAGCACCCTTTGAGATTTGTGTTCTCAGATGATGTCTGAAACCTTGGTCAAAGTTAATTAGCCTGTTAGAGTTATAGCTTGTTCACCATCATTGTTAGGAAAGGCCAGGTGATGCAAATTTCACAGCTTTATGAAAACTGTTATGACCCCAATGGCAGAGGGTCTCAGAAATAATTACTAAGTCTGCAAACACAAAAAACCAGCTCATAGGGCAGTGGTAACTGAGCTGACCATATATCTAATCCTAGCACCACAAATAGCAGCAGCCGGGGAACGTGCCTACGTTGGTTCTAGACGTCTCGCGCCAGCCGGAGAACTAACTAACCCTAGAAGGGAAAAGAAAGACCTTTCTTGCCTCCAGAGAAAAGACCCCAAAAGTTGGATACAAGCCCCCAACAAATAATAACTGTGAGGTAAGAGGAAAAGACAAACGTAAGAATGAGCTAGGTATTTAGCAAAGAGAGGCCCACTAGCTAATAGCAGAATATAGTAAGATGACTTATATGGTCAGCAAAAACCCTATCAAAATATCCACGCTGGATATTCAAGAACCCCCGAACCGTCTAACGGCCCGGGGGGAGAACACCAGCCCCCTAGAGCTTCCAGCAAAGTCAGGAATCACATTTAGTACAAGCTGGACAAAAATAAGAGCAAAGCAAATAACCAAAAAACAAAGAAGCAGGACTTAGCTTAATTTTGCACGAACAAGGAGCAGCAGACAGGAGCAAACAGAAAGGATCTGATTACAACGATGCCAGGCACTGGACTAAGGATCCAGGAAGTTTATATAGCAACACCCCTGGACTAACGACCCAGGTGGGTGCCAAACTGAGGAAAGACAATCCCAGAGTCATATCACTAGTAACCACAAGAGGGAGCCAAAAAGTCTAATTCACAACAGTACCCCCCCCCCTTAAGGAGGGGTCACCGAACCCTCACCAAGACCACCAGGGCGATCAGGATGAGCAGCGTGAAAGGCACGAACTAAATCGGCCGCATGCACATCAGAAGCAACCACCCAGGAATTATCCTCCTGACCATAGCCCTTCCACTTGACCAGATACTGAAGCCTCCGTCTGGAGAGACAAGAATCCAAGATCTTCTCCACCACGTACTCCAACTCGCCCTCAACCAACACCGGAGCAGGAGGCTCAACAGAAGGAACCACAGGTACAACGTACCGCCGCAACAAAGACCTATGGAACACGTTGTGAATGGCAAACGACACCGGAAGATCCAAGCGAAAGGACACAGGATTAAGGATTTCCAATATCTTGTAAGGACCGATGAAGCGAGGCTTAAATTTAGGAGAGGAGACCTTCATAGGAACAAATCGAGAAGACAGCCATACCAAATCCCCAACACGAAGTCGGGGACCCACACCGCGGCGGCGGTTGGCAAAACGCTGAGCCTTCTCCTGTGACAACTTTAAGTTGTCCACCACATGATTCCAGATCTGCTGCAACCTATCCACCACAGAATCTACCCCAGGACAGTCAGAAGGCTCCACATGTCCCGAGGAAAAACGAGGATGGAAACCAGAGTTGCAGAAAAATGGCGAAACCAAAGTAGCGGAACTAGCCCGATTATTAAGGGCAAACTCAGCCAACGGCAAGAAGGTCACCCAATCATCCTGATCTGCCGAAACAAAACACCTCAAATAAGCCTCCAGAGTCTGATTAGTTCGCTCCGTTTGTCCATTAGTCTGAGGATGAAAGGCAGACGAAAACGACAAATCAATGCCCATCCTAGCACAAAAGGATCGCCAGAACCTGGAAACAAACTGGGATCCTCTGTCAGACACAATATTCTCAGGAATGCCGTGTAAACGAACCACATTCTGAAAGAACACAGGAACCATATCGGAAGAGGAAGGCAGCTTAGGCAAAGGCACCAAATGGACCATTTTAGAAAAGCAATCACATACCACCCAGATGACAGACATGCCCTGAGACACCGGGAGATCTGAAATGAAATCCATGGAAATGTGTGTCCAAGGCCTCTTCAGGACAGGCAAGGGCAAGAGCAACCCGCTGGCACGAGAACAGCAAGGCTTAGCTCGAGCACAAGTCCCACAGGACTGCACAAATGACCGCACATCCCGTGACAAGGAAGGCCACCAAAAGGACCTAGCCACCAGATCTCTGGTGCCAAAAATTCCCGGATGCCCTGCCAACACCGAGGAATGAACCTCGGAAATGACTCTGCTGGTCCACTTATCAGGAACAAACAGTCTGTCAGGTGGACAAGAGTCAGGTCTACCAGCCTGAAATCTCTGCAACACACGTCGCAAATCAGGAGAAATGGCCGACAAGATAACTCCCTCTTTAAGAATACCAACTGGTTCTGCGACTCCAGGAGAGTCAGGCACAAAGCTCCTTGAAAGAGCATCAGCCTTCACATTCTTTGAACCTGGTAAATACGAGACCTCTCGTAAATACGAGGGCCTCTCTGCGACAAAACGGCCCCTGCCCCAATCTCAGAAGCATCCACTTCGACCTGAAAGGGAAGTGAGACATCAAGCTGGCACAAAACAGGCGCCGAAGTAAACCGGCGCTTCAACTCTTGGAACGCCTCCACGGCTGCAGGAGCCCAGTTAGCAACATCAGAACCTTTCTTGGTCATATCCGTCAAAGGTTTAACAACGTTAGAAAATTTAGCGATAAAACGACGGTAGAAGTTAGCAAAACCCAAGAACTTCTGAAGACTCTTAACTGACGTGGGTTGAGTCCAATCATGAATAGCTCGGACCTTGACTGGGTCCATCTCCACAGCAGAAGGGGAAAAAATAAACCCCAAAAAGGGAACCTTCTGTACTCCAAAGAGACACTTTGAGCCCTTAACAAACAAAGCATTCTCACGCAAAACCTGAAACACCATCCTGACCTGCTCCACATGTGAGTCCCAATCTTCAGAGAAAACCAGAATATCATCCAGATAAACAATCATAAATTTATCCAGATACTTCCGGAAAATATCATGCATAAAGGACTGAAACACTGAGGGAGCATTAGAGAGCCCAAAAGGCATCACCAAGTACTCAAAATGACCTTCGGGCGTATTAAATGCTGTCTTCCATTCATCTCCTTGCTTAATGCGCACAAGGTTGTACGCACCACGAAGATCTATCTTGGTGAACCACTTGGCACCTTTAATCCGGGCAAACAAGTCCGACAACACAGGCAAAGGATACTGAAATTTAACAGTGATTTTATTCAGAAGCCGATAGTCAATACAAGGTCTCAAAGATCCGTCCTTCTTGGCCACAAAAAAGAATCCCGCACCAAGAGGGGAAGAGGATGGACGGATATGCCCCTTCTCCAGAGACTCCTTGATATACGAACGCATTGCGGCATGCTCAGGTACAGGCAGATTAAATAGTCTTCCCTTAGGAAATTTACTACCTGGAATCAAATCTATGGCGCAGTCACAGTCCCTATGAGGAGGCAGAGCACTGGACCTGGACTCGCTGAATACATCCTGATGATCAGACAAATACTCAGGAACTTCCGAAGGAGTAGAGGAAGCAATAGACACCGGCGGGGAATCAGCATGAATTCCCTGACAGCCCCAACTTGACACAGACATTGCCTTCCAATCCAAGACTGGATTGTGGGTCTGTAACCATGGCAGACCCAAAACGACCAAATCATGCATTTTATGCAGAACAAGAAAACGAATCACCTCCCGATGTTCAGGAGTCATGCACATGGTTACCTGCGTCCAAAACTGCGGTTTATTTTCCGCCAATGGCGTAGCATCAATACCTCTAAGAGGAATAGGATTTACCAACGGTTCAAGAACAAAACCACAGCGCTTGGCAAATGACAGATCCATAAGACTCAGGGCAGCACCTGAATCCACAAACGCCATAACAGGGTAAGAAGACAATGAGCAAATTAAAGTCACAGACAAAATAAATTTAGGTTGCAAATTACCAATGGCGACAGGACTAACAACCCTTGTTAGGCGTTTAGAGCATGCTGATATAACATGTGTAGAATCACCACAGTAAAAACACAACCCATTCTGACGTCTATGATTTTTCCGCTCATTTCTAGTCTGAATTCTATCACATTGCATTAAATCAGGTGTTTGTTCAGACAACACCACCAGAGGATTAGCGGTTTTGCGCTCCCGCAAACGCCGGTCAATTTGAATAGCCAGCGCCATGGAATCATTCAGACTTGTAGGAATGGGGAAACCCACCATCACATTCTTAATGGCTTCAGAAAGGCCATTTCTGAAATTTGCGGCCAGAGCACACTCATTCCACTGAGTAAGCACGGACCATTTCCGAAATTTTTGGCAATACACTTCAGCTTCATCCTGGCCCTGAGAAATAGCCAGCAAGGCTTTTTCTGCCTGAACTTCAAGATTGGGTTCCTCGTAAAGCAATCCAAGCGCCAGAAAAAACGCATCAATATTTGCCAATGCCGGATCTCCTGGCGCTAGCGAGAAAGCCCAATCCTGAGGGTCGCCCCGTAAAAAAGAGATAACAATTTTAACTTGCTGAGCTGAATCTCCAGATGAACGGGGTCTCAGAGATAGAAACAATTTACAATTATTCCTGAAATTCCTAAACTTAAATCGGTCTCCAGAAAACAGTTCAGGAATAGGTATTTTAGGTTCAGACATTGGACTACTGGTAACAAAATCTTGTATGCCCTGCACACGAGCAGCAAGCTGGTCTACACTTGTAATCAAGATCTGGACATTCATGTCTGCAACAAGCACAAGCCACTCAGAGGTAAAGGGAAGGAAGAGAGGAAAAAAAAAAAAAAAAACTCAGAATTTCCTTTCTTATTATCTCACTTCTGCAATGCATTAAACATTCAATGTTGGCCTGGCATACTGTTATGACCCCAATGGCAGAGGGTCTCAGAAATAATTACTAAGTCTGCAAACACAAAAAAACAGCTCATAGGGCAGTGGTAACTGAGCTGACCATATAGCTAATCCTAGCACCACAAATAGCAGCAGCCGGGGAACGTGCCTACGTTGGTTCTAGACGTCTCGCGCCAGCCGGAGAACTAACTAACCCTAGAAGGGAAAAGAAAGACCTTTCTTGCCTCCAGAGAAAAGACCCCAAAAGTTGGATACAAGCCCCCAACAAATAATAACGGTGAGGTAAGAGGAAAAGACAAACGTAAGAATGAGCTAGGTATTTAGCAAAGAGAGGCCCACTAGCTAATAGCAGAATATAGTAAGATGACTTATATGGTCAGCAAAAACCCTATCAAAATATCCACGCTGGATATTCAAGAACCCCCGAACCGTCTAACGGCCCGGGGGGAGAACACCAGCCCCCTAGAGCTTCCAGCAAAGTCAGGAATCACATTTAGTACAAGCTGGACAAAAATAAGAGCAAAGCAAATAACCAAAAAACAAAGAAGCAGGACTTAGCTTAATTTTGCACAAACAAGGAGCAGCAGACAGGAGCAAACAGAAAGGATCTGATTACAACGATGCCAGGCACTGGACTAAGGATCCAGGAAGTTTATATAGCAACACCCCTGGACTAACGACCCAGGTGGGTGCCAAACTGAGGAAAGACAATCCCAGAGTCATATCACTAGTAACCACAAGAGGGAGCCAAAAAGTCTAATTCACAACAGAAAACCTACCCGCCTCTAACCTCGTGCCAAAAAGCAACAGCTATGGGTTCTTCTAAGCAGCGGCCTAGCACTCTAAAAATAAAAATGGTGGGACCCACAAAGCAGAAGGCTATAAGAAGGTGGCAAAGTGCTTTCAAGTTGCCCTTTCCTCAGTTCAAAATATAATTAAGAAATGGCAGTTACCAGGAACAGTCAAGATAAGGTCTGGAAGACCAAGCAAAATTTCTGTGAGAGCTGCTCATAGGATTGCTAGAGAGGGAAATCACAACTCCCAATTGACTGCAAAAGAGCTTCAGAAAGATTTAGCAGTCTCCGGAGTTGTGGCACATTGTTTTACTGTTCAGAGACACCTGTACAAATATGGCCTTCATTGAAGAGTCATCAGAACAAAAACTGCACCCTGCGTCCTCACCATAAATTTCAGCACAGCATCAGAAGTATGCAAAATAACATCTAAACAAGCCTGATACATTTTGAAAACAAGTCCTGTGGACCGACGAGTGTTATGAACTGGTGGCCTAGGAGCAGCATGGACGAGCTCTGGAGTAGGTGGCCTCTATACTGACCGCAGACCCTGAACTTAACACATCAACTAGAAGTAGCCGTGGGATGTTCCTGTCACTCCCTAGACACCTCGTCACGACCGGAGGACTAATTACACCTAAAGAAAGAAACAGGAATACTATCTTGCCTCAGAGAAAATTCCCAAAGGAAAGGCAGCCCCCCACAAATATTGACCGTGAGAGGAGAGGGAAATTACAAACGCAGACTGAAAACAGAATTTAGCAAAGGAGGCCACGCTACCTAGAAAGAAAAGACAGGAAAGAGTACTGTGCGGTCAGTATAAAAAATACTACAAAATCCACCACAGAGAATACAAAAATCTCCACACCTAACTAAAGGCATGGAGGGTAACTCTGTGACTCCAGAGCTTCCAACTTGGCTGAGTAAATCTTAACACAGACAAAGCTGGACAAGAAAAAACATAGCAATTCACAGAAGTATTAAGTCCCCCGCATGTGGACTGCAAAAACAGAGCCAGGACTTATCTTTGATGATTTGGACAATCCAGAAGGAGAAACCAAGCAGAGATGTGAATCCTCCAGAAAAACAATGGACAACTGGCACTCAGTAAAGGAAGGAGCCAGACTAAATAGCCCCGTCCAAAGTGGAAGCAGCTGATGACTGTTGTGAAGGACAAACAGCAGCACTACCACTTATAACCACCGGAGGAAGCCTAAGAGCAGAACCCACAACAGAATTCACAACAGTACCCCCCCCTTGAGGAGGGGTCACCGAACCCTCACCAGAGCCCCCAGGCCGATCCGGACGAGCCAAATGGAAGGCACGAACCAAATCGTCAGCATGAACATCGGAGGCAACAACCCAAGAATTATCCTCCTGGCCATAACCCTTCCACTTGATAAGATACTGAAGCCTCCGTCTAGAAAAACGAGAATCCAAGATCTTCTCCACAACATACTCCAACTCCCCATCAATCAACACTGGGGCAGGAGGATCAACAGAGGGAACCACGGGCACCACATATTTCTGCAACAAAGATCTATGAAAAACATTATGGATGGAAAAAGAGGCTGGAAGGGCCAAACGAAAAGACACTGGATTGATAATCTCAGAAATCCTATAAGGACCAATAAACTGAGGCTTGAACTGGCTTGAATCAGGCAAGAAACTCCCTTAACAGCCTTAACATTCTTAGAACCTGGAAGATACGAGACAACAAAATCAAAACGGGAGAAAAACAGGGACCGTCGGGCCTGTCTAGGATTCAGCCGTTTGGCAGACTCGAGGTAAATCAGATTCTTATGATCGGTCAAGACCACAATACGGTGCTTGGCCCCCTCAAGCCAATGTCGCCACTCCTCAAATGCCCACTTCATAGCCAACAACTCACGATTGCGGACATCATAATTGCGTTCCGCAGGCGAAAACTTTCGAGAAAAGAAGGCACACGGTTTCATCAAGGAACCATCAGAATTCCTCTGAGACAAAACGGCCCCTGCCCCAATCTCAGAAGCGTCAACCTCAACCTGAAAAGGAAGAGAAAAATCCGGCTGACGCAACACGGGGCAGAAGTAAATTGGCCCTTAAGCTCCTGAAAGGCAGAAACGGCCTCAGAGGACCAATTAGCTACATCAGCGCCCTTCCTCGTCAAATCGGTCAGGGGTTTAACCACACTGGAGAAGTTGGCAATGAAACGGCGATAAAAATTAGCAAAGCCCAAAAATTTCTGAAGGCTCTTCACGGATGTGGGCTGGATCCAATCATGAATGGCCTGAACCTTAGCCGGATCCATTTCTATAAATGATGGAGAAAAAATGAAGCCCAAAAAAGAAACCTTCTGTACACCAAAGAGGCACTTAGACCCCTTCACAAACAAGGCATTGTCACGAAGGACCTGAATTACCATCCTAACTTGTTTCACATGAGACTCCCAATCATCTGAAAAAATCAAAATATCATCCAAATATACAATCATGAATTTATCAAGATAATTCCGAAAAATATCATGCATGAAGGACTGAAACACAGATGGGGCATTAGAGAGTCCGAATGGCATCACAAGATACTCAAAATGGCCCTCGGGCGTATTAAACGCAGTTTTCCATTCGTCACCCTGCTTAATACGAACCAGATTATATACCCCTCAAAGGTCAATCTTAGTAAACCAACTAGCCCCCTTAATTCTGGCAAACAAATCAGAAAGCAAAGGGTATTGGAATTTGACCGTGATCTTATTCAAGAGGCGATAATTAGGGTTGAGCGACTTTTGCTTTTTTAGGGTCGAGTTGGGTTTTGTGAAACCCGACCTTCTCGAAAGTCGTATCGCGTGAAATCGGACGATTGTACTATAAAGTCGGGCTCCGGAACACGAAACCCAATGCAAGTCAATGTGGATTATATATATATATATATTTTTTTTTTATTTTATTTTTTTTCTCTCTCTCTCTCTCTCTCTCTCTCTCTCTCTCTCACAAACGGTAATATGGCTCTATGACGCCGCAGAAACCAGGCCGGAACCTATGTCATCACGCTGCCCACACTCCTTAATTGGCTGAAAAAATGGCGGGGAAGGCGTCATACAAAACGCGACTTTGGCGCCAAGATCGCCGACCACGTGGCCGATCCCACGCTGGAGTCGGGTCGGGTTTCACGAAACCCGACTTTGCCAAAAGTCGGCGACTTTTGAAAATGAACGATCCGTTTCGCTCAACCCTAGCGATAATCAATACAGGGTCTCAAGGAGCCATCCTTCCTGCCAACAAAAAAAAAACCTGCTCCTAATGGAGAAGAAGATGGCCGAATATGCCCCTTCTCCAAAGACTCCCTTACATAGCTCCGCATGGCGGCATGTTCAGGCACAGACAGGTTGAAAAGTCGGCCCTTAGGAAACTTACAGCCTGGAATCAAATCAATAGCACAATCACAGTCCCTATGCGGTGGAAGGGAACTGGACTTGGGCTCATCGAAAACATCCTGGAAATCTGACAGAAACTCAGGAATTTCAGAAGAGGGGGATTAGGAAATTGACATCAGAGGAACGTCATCGTGAACCCCCTGACAACCCCAACTAGTCACAGACATAGATTTCCAATCCAACACCGGATTATGTACCTGTAACCATGGAAACCCCAGCACAACAGCATCATGCAAATTATGTAACACCAGGAAGCGGCAATCTTCCTGATGGGCTGGCGCCATGCACATGGTTAACTGTGTCCAAAACGGAGGTTTATTTTTAGCCAATGGTGTAGCATCAATCCCCCTCAAAGGGATAGGACTCCGCAAAGGCTGTAAGGAAAAACCACAACGTCTGGCAAATTCTAAGTCCATTAAATTTAAAGCGGCGCCTGAATCCACAAATGCCATGACAGAGAATGACGATAATGAGCAGATCAGGGTCACAGATAACAGAAATTTAGGTTGTACAGTACTGAAGTGAAGAGGGAAAAAAAAAACACAACAGAGTACAGAAAAAAAAATGGCTCAGCACTTTCTTTCCCTTCTTTTGAGATGCGGTTAACTCATTGTTGGCCAGTTGTACTGTTATGAACTGGTGGCCTAGGAGCAGCATGGACGAGCTCTGGAGTAGGTGGCCTCTATACTGACCGCAGACCCTGAACTTAACACATCAATTAGAAGTAGCCGTGGGATGTTCCTGTCACTCCCTAGACACCTCGTCACGACCGGAGGACTAATTACACCTAAAGAAAGAAACAGGAATACTATCTTGCCTCAGAGAAAATTCCCAAAGGAAAGGCAGCCCCCCACAAATATTGACCGTGAGAGGAGAGGGAAATTACAAACGCAGACTGAAAACAGAATTTAGCAAAGGAGGCCACGCTACCTAGAAAGAAAAGACAGGAAAGAGTACTGTGCGGTCAGTATAAAAAATACTACAAAATCCACCACAGAGAATACAAAAATCTCCACACCTAACTAAAGGCATGGAGGGTAACTCTGTGACTCCAGAGCTTCCAACTTGGCTGAGTAAATCGTAACACAGACAAAGCTGGACAAGAAAAAACATAGCAATTCACAGAAGTATTAAGTCCACCGCATGTGGACTGCAAAAACAGAGCCAGGACTTATCTTTGATGATTTGGACAATCCAGAAGGAGAAACCAAGCAGAGATGTGAATCCTCCAGAAAAACAATGGACAACTGGCACTCAATAAAGGAAGGAGCCAGACTAAATAGCCCCGTCCAAGGTGGAAGCAGCTGATGACTGTTGTGAAGGACAAACAGCAGCACTACCACTTATAACCACCGGAGGGAGCCTAAGGGCAGAACCCACAACAGAATTCACAACAGACGAGGGTATATAGAAGTCTTTGGCCGCAGTGATCAAAAGTATGTGTGGAGAAAAAAGGGCACAGAATTTCTGGAAAAGAACATCTCGCCAAACATTAAGCATGGGGTTGGATCAACCATGCTTTTGGGGTTGTGTTGCAGCCAATGGCATGGGGAATATTTAATCGGTAGAGGGAAGAACGGATTCAATGACATTTCAACAAATTCTTGATCCAAACATAACACCATCTGCAAAAAAACTGAAGTTGAAAAGAGGATGGCTTCTACAAATGAATAGTGATCCTAAGCACACGTCAAAATCCACAATAGACAACCTCAAAAGGCGCAAGATGAAGGTTGTACAATGGCCCTCACAGTCCCCTGATCTGAACATCATTGAAAATATGTGGCTAGAACTCAAAATAGCCGTGCATGCAAGACGTCCCTGGAATCTCACAGAACTGGAAGAATTCCCAAAGGAAGAGTGGGTGAAAATCCCTCAATCAAAAATTGAAAGACTCTTGTTTGGCTACAAAAAGCGTATACAGGCTGAGATACTTTCAAAAGGGAGGTACTAAACATGCAGGGTGCTGAAACTTTTCCTTTTTGAAATGTTTAAAATGTAAAAGATTAATTTTTTTATTCCTAAAATATAAAAGAAATGTGTCATCTGTAACTTTATCCCTTTTTTAGAAATCATTTCATCTTCAACTTGGTGACTTTGGTCAGGGGTGGGTGTGTGTGTGTGTGTGTTTTCCATTCTGTGTCTGCAGACTTCTGAATCCTCACAACCTGTGCACGCTGTCAGAATTCTCTGGTGCCAGCAGTGAGAGGACATGTATCCGCAAAGTATATTTGCATATGGCTGGAGTCACACTAGCGTATAATACGGACGAGTGTTATGCGAGAAAACGTCGCCGAGCACTCGGACCAGTGTTAATCTATGGGGCAGCTCCCATCGCCGTATTTTTTCTTGGGTGTATTCAACATGCAAGTGAAATTGCAGAGCATGCTGCGATTGTACCTGTATATTGCCCGAGTCTCGCCAATGCAAGTCTATGGGTGCGAGAAAAAAAAATCGGGACACCACATGGACCATCAGTGTGACTTGCGAGAAATAAGCACACATTTTCCTCATTTCAGCCCATTGAGCCATCAAATTCATTGGGGAAAAGCAGTGAGAACTGTAAAGCCATACGGATGTCACACAGATACTTAGATGCGAGGAAATCGCATCATCGCAATGCAAAGGATTACACACGGATCACCATACGGAGAACATTGCTGCGATTCTCAGGCGAGAGAATCGGACCGATTTTTCATAAGTTGCATCTAACTCTGGCCTACATGTGGTCACGTGCCGACTAGACGTGATCAGCCTCACTAAATTCACTTGCATTGAGATACTCTGTGCACGTCTAGTCAGATTGTAACTTTAGGTATAGAAATCACATACTTGTGGTCAAATGACCGCCCTCTCTTGCCGTCTGCACAGAAGAATCCTGACAGTGTGCAGTGTGTACCCTGTGAGGAGTCAGAATTCTGCAGTCACATACAGTGACTGCAGACTTTCATCACAAACCTAGACAACCCCTTTAATTAGAACATTAAGCGCTGTAGTATACACATTCCTAACTGTGTGTAATATCCTCACTGTCAGGATTTCGATTCTGCTTGCCGGTTCCAGTGGTCGTCACATAACCACTTACCGTATATACTCGAGTATAAGCCGAGATTTTCAGCCCCAAAAAATGGGCTGAAAGTGCCCCTCTTGGCTTATACTCGAGTCATGGAAGGCGGGGGGATCAGTGGGTGAGGGGGAGCGACGCCTGTCAAATACTCACCTGCTCCGGAGCTCCTGACGCGGTCCCTGCATGTCCCACGGTGTTCGGCGCGGCAGCTTCTTCCCCTCTTCAGTGGTCACGTGGTACCGCTCATTAAAGTAATGAATATGGACTCCACTCCCACAGAGGTGGAGCCGCATATTCATTACTGTAATGAGCGGTACCATGTGACCGCTCACTACAGGAAGAAGCTGCCGCGCCGAACACCTTGGGACATGCGGGGACCGCGTCAGTAGCGCCGGAGCAGGTGAGCATGTCATATTTACCTTCCCTCGTTCCACCGACGCTCCGTCTTCCCGTCCTCTTGCTGTGACTGTTCAGGTCAGAGGGTGCGATGACGTATTAGTGTGCGTGCCGCCCTCTGCCTGAACAGTCAGTGCAGAGAGATGGGACGCTGAGGAGCAGCGGGCAGCGAGGAGAGGTATGTCATTTTTTTTTTTTTAGTGCAGCAGCAGCATAATGTGGCACAATGTTATATGGAGCGTCTATGGGGCCATACTGAACTGCATGGAGCATTATATGGGGCATCTATGGGGCCACAACTGCATGGAGCATTATATGGGGCATCTATGGGGCCATAACCGCATGGAGCAGTATATGGAGCATCTAAGGGGCCATAATGAACTGCATGGAGCATTATATGGGGCATCTATGGTGCCATAACTGCATGGAGCATTATATGGGGCATCTATGGGGCCATAACTGCATGGAGCAGTATATGGAGCATCTATGGGGCCATAATGAACTGCATGGAGCATTATATGGAGCATCTATGGGGCCATAATGAACTGCATGGAGCATTATATGGAGCATCTATGGGGCCATAAAGAAGTGCATGGAGCATTATATGGGGCATATTTGTATATGGAGCATCTTATGGGGCCATAATGAACTGTATGGAGCATTATAGGGGGCTCCTGATTCAATATGGATATTCAAAAACACTTAACCTACTGATGTCTCAATTAATTTTACTTTTATTGGTATCTATTTTTATTTTTCTCATTTACCGGTAGCTGCTGCATTTCCCACCCTAGGCTTATACTCGAGTCAATAAGTGTTCCCAGTTTTTTGTTGCAAAATTAGGGGGGTCGGCTTATACTCGGGTCAGCTTATACTCGAGTATACATGGTATGTAATTTTCATACTTACAGTCACTAACGTCTCTCAGTGAAGCCGGGGCTGGTGTATTTCACTGAACATTGCGAGATTGATGATGAGCAGCTTGTCGGCATGTGACTGTACGTGTGAAAATCCCATATGACTGTCATATGATAAATGCTCATGAACTCATGTCACAGTTTCAGTTGTGTATAGGAGTGAGCGCCAAACTAAATATTTGCCCCAAGTGTAGCAACACCTGGATCCACCTCTGATATAGTAAAGGTGGTTTCAGAAGTGGACAGTTGGTCAGACGGAGGGTGGAGAGCTCCAGAGGACAAGTGTAGAGACAAATGGGAGGAATGCTGGGGGTAGTATTTCTCCTTCCATCCTGCATTCCTCTTCTACAAGTCATTTACCATCCCCAATGAGTCAGCCATGTCATGTGTCTGAGAAATCGCCTTGATTTACCCCTGGGATATCACTACAAGTCTCAGCCAGCTTGTGAGTCACCAGGTATTTTTCATTACTCATTGTACAGCGCCATTAATTCCACAGCACTTTACAGACATGGTAGAGGTATGCTGGGTCATTGCATGTACATTTCACTACCTCTGCTGCCTGTCAATGAAACATTATTGTTCACATTCCAAGGGTGAAGACTCATCCTGTGCAAAAACTGTCAGATTGTTCCATTTGTTTCTCTCCTGACCTAGGAGTTGATACAATGTAGCAGACTGAAGTCACAGAGGATGGTCTACACTAGCTACAACTGTAACAAACCCTCAGCTGTGGGTGCAGCTGGCTTAATGCTAGATCTCACTTACCGGGTGTTTAGCAGCCACGGTGTCATTGACTCTAGTGAGCCCCAGGTTCACCATTGTAACTGATGATATGTGTTGTTTCCGGGTGTGAAGATCTGACCACAACAGTGACCTCCACTGTAAGGGAGGACTCATTGCAGCCGAGCTGTGTACATGTGTATTTGCAGCCAGCAGCACTATCATCTGGTTACATTTTTTCTTATATTTGCATACAGAGTATTTTCCGCAGCATGTCAATTCTTTTTTTTTTAATTCGTTTATTAAACAACAGAATTAAGACATATATGGTTGGCAAATATTCAAATCAGGACATATACAATCAGCGTAATATCCATGAAATAGCAATAAAAGTGACTTAAGATATTACAACATGTCTAAAGCAGTTACTTAAAACTCTAAAACCCTAAAACAAACCCACTGCCATAACAATCTCCATCCCATTAATACTTCAGATTGTGAACCAAGTGCGAACTAATGCAAGATCCACCTTAAATACTATCAATTTGGAGCTGGAACATTACCGATGAGATGACACAGTAAGAAATGATGAGTTCCATGCATCTCAGATTTTATTAAATTTCCCTAAGCAGCCCCGATTCTGGTATAAGGTTCATTCATAAGGTATAATTGAGTTTACCAGCTCAATCCAGTCTCTGAAAGATGGATGTGTATTGCCCATCCAACGCAGGGCTATTATTTTCCTTGCCAAAAAAATTGTTTCTCTCAAAAGAATTTTAACATGGTGTGCCCAAATCTCCTCCTCCAAGACTCCAAACAGACATACTAACGGATTCAGGGGGACAGGAATGTGTACAAGGGAGGACAACAACGAGATCACCTCCTTCCAGAAAGATAAAATAATTGGACAACCCCATACCATATGTATAAAGTCTGCATCTATTGTGTGGCATCTGGGACATTCTGAAGATTGAGACCACCCTATTTTAAATAATCGCAGTGGGGTTAAGTATGATTAATGTATTATATACATTTGGGTCATTTTGTTGTTGGCCGAGGGAGAAACCCTAGTTGGAGACTCAATAATTGTTTCCCAGTCCTCTTCCTGAAGATCGGGAATCAGAAGCTTCCATTTTTCTTTAATTGGTAATAAAACAGAGTCAGCACATATATGTATATAGTGCAGAGATAAGGCCACGGGTTCCCTGCGATTTAAGGATCCCTATCAATGGGAAGGATGATATTTGTTGCGTCTCATTTATACTATACATATGTGATTGGATCGCTGTCCTAAGTTGCAAATAGCGAAAAAACTGATGTTTAGGAACATTATATTTAGTTTGCATTTGTTCAAAAGACAACATAACTCCCAGTTCATATAGATCATTAATTGAGGAAACACCATATGACATCCAGAACTGAGCAGAGGGGTCGATTCAGTAATCCTGGAAAGTATTCATTATTCCATAATGGCATCTCAGCCACAGTTCCATTAAAGTGGATTACTTTTTTAACCTGTTTCCAAATCAGTCGTGCCAGCCGGAGTAGTGGCAGTAATCTAGGGGAATGGAATTTATTTATTTCTAATAAACCCAACGGGCAATTAATCCTTGCAGCATGAATAAAATGGCTCTCTGAGTTTGGTAAACATTCCCCAGGCATCCATTTGCCCAACGCTCTAAGCTGTCCAGCTAAATAGTACAGAAAAAAATCTGGCAGCGCCGCTCCTCCCATTTGTTTAGATCGCTGTAGGGTGGATCATGTCAATTCTTTGTGCGGATTCCACAGCGTTTTACACCTGCTCCGCAATAGGAATCCGCAGGTTTCAAAGCGCAGGTGAGATCCGCAGAAAAAAAAACGCACGAAATCCGCCATGAATCTGCAGGTAAAAAGCAATGCGTTTTACCTGCAGATTTTTCAAAAATGGTGTGGAAAAATCTGCACCCGAATCCGCAATGTGGGCACATAGCCATACAGCTCTGGCTTCATACAGCCCGAGAAGGGTGGAGATGTAGTTAGATGTTTGCCAGGCCACAATACACTGGGCGCCTGTACTCTGAACAGTCATTCTGTGCTGACAGCGCCGCTCTACAATGCACTGCTCTCTGGTAACGGGAAACCAGCAGGATTCTGGATTTTGCTTTAGATGTGAACAGAGAACAAAACTTTAGGCAGCAAAATAATCACCATTCTATCATTCATCGCCTGATAACAACAGCTGCCTATTGAATGACAACAAGCAGAGATCTTGAAAAACATCAGTAATGTCAGGACTCTGAACATTTTTTACCTTTTGCGCATTACTGCACTTTTCCAACATGGCGTCTTTGGTCTCATGTGCACTTGTCTTCCTGCTATAAAACTCCTCCCCAGCCTTCAGTCTGTGCTAGATTATTCTGCTTTGCATCCAGCTCCTGATTACTCCCTGGCCTTGCACCTGCACCTGCTCCTGCTCCTGTGAACCGGTGTTGGAGATCCTGCCACTCTGCTCTGAGTTCCTGCTGCATACACCAGTGTTCAGTAATCCTCCTTCATCTGCTGCTCGTGTTACTTCCATCTGCATTTGCTGGACATGTAAGCTGTTTCTGCTCTGCAAAACCTGAGACTATTAACCAGGCCTCCCTGGTTGAGCTAAGATATTATTTGAACTGCCTAATAGCATATCTATCTGTGTCTGGACTAAGTCAAGGATCTATTCGTGTCAAGTTTCCTCAAGTATAACTGTGCTTCATAGACTTTCTGTTTGTTTGCATCTACCTTTGAAGTTTCCTATTGACTGCTAAGCTGCGTTTATTATTTGCACCAAGTGTTGTGGACTTGAGTTTCTCTCTGCACCTGCTTGAATCACCGTGTGATAATATAAACTTTACCACTTATAAAACTGTGTCCTGTTGTCTTGTTCCACGCAAAGAGTCTCCTGAATTATCCCCTATAATTATTACAAGTAAATGATATAGAAAGTTTACCGTAAAAATGTTTATTGTTCTTAAACGGATGTTCTGGGTGCTGTAAATGTATTTTTTACAAGAAACACTTTACTTCCTTGGGGTAAATAAAAGAAGAACGTGTGATGAATAAGTCGGAGACTGATCCTCGTACTGCGCAGATGCTGAGGTTGCGACTTGCATCATAACTATGGGACGTGCATAGTCATTGCTGGGCGGCTGTAGATGGAGGCGATGGCGTGTGATGTGTTAACAGGTTGGGACCCAGCATCAAACCCTGCAATTATGCAGACGGTCCCACGCTGTGGATCAGCTGAGTGTGTGTCATCACTGTGCGGAGGACTTCTTTCAGTTTTGGATATTTTGATAATAGCCGCTCCACCTGCAATTGAGGTCCCCACATGTTCTCTCAGCTGCAGCCTCCCTGGACCGGAGAGCAGTATGAAGCCAGGTGACTGCTAAGTGGTTGTGGAAGGTGCCATATGTGATGTTATCTAAGGGTATGTGCACACGTTGCGGATTTGCCTGTGGAATTTTCTGTGCGGATTCTGCATCTTTTGGCAGGAAACACGGCTCAAAATCTTTTGTTGCGGATTTACTGCGTTTTTACCCCTGCGGATTTCTATAATGGAATGGGTGCAGAAACGCTGCAGAACAGCACAAAGAAGTGACATGGTCCTTTTTTAAATCCACTGCGTTTTCCATGCGGAATTTTCCGCACCACTAGCACAGCTTATTTTTTTCCCATTGATTTACATTGCACTGTAAATCACTTGAGGATCTGCAGCATTTCTGCACAGAAAAAAACGCTGCGGATCCGCAGGAAATCTGCAACGTGTGCACATACCCTAAAGGTTCTGGTATGGTAATTGTGTTTTGATTAGAGGGTCTGGCCTGGGGTCTATATTAAGGTACCTTCACACGAAACGACGCTGCAGCGATAGCGACAACGATGCCGATCGCTGCAGCGTCGCTGTTTGGTCGCTGGAGAGCTGTCACACAGACCGCTCTCCAGCGACCAACGATGCCGAGGTCCCCGGGTAAACAGGGTAAACATCGGGTTGCTAAGCGCAGGGCCGCGCTTAGTAACCCGATGTTTACCCTGGTTACCAGCGTAAAAGTAAAAATAACAAACAGTACATGCTCACCTGCGCGTCCCCCGGCGTCCGCTTCCTGTACTGTGTGAGCGCCGGCCCTAACAGCAGAGCGGTGACGTCACCGCTGTGCTTTTACTTTCACTTTAGGGCCGGCGCTCAGTCAGAGCAGGAAGCGGACGGCAGGGGACGCGCAGGTGAGTATGTACTGTTTGTTTTTTTTACTTTTACGCTGGTAACCAGGGTAAACATCGGGTTACTAAGCGCGGCCCTGCGCTTAGTAACCCGATATTTACCCTGGTTACCAGCGTAAAACATCGCTGGTATCGTTGCTTTTGGTGTCAAACCTGACGATACACGCCGGTCTGACGACCAAATAAAGTTCTGAACTTTATTCAACGACCAGCGATATCACAGCAGGATCCAGATCGCTGCTGCGTGTCAAACACAACGATATCGCTATCCAGGACGCTGCAACGTCACGGATCGTTGTCGTTCTCGTTGTAAAGTCGTTTCGTGTGAAGGTACCTTAACTTTAGGGGGTCTTGCGTGGGATCTGTATTAGTTTGGAAGGTCTTTTCGGCGGTTCCTGTATTTATTTACAGCGTATGGTCTGGAGTCTTCATTATCAGGGGATCTGTGATTGTGGAGATCAAGCTTTCAGACGGTGGTCTCTTTTCCCCAGAAAAGGAAATGCTACCTCAATGGAGCAGCCCTGGGGGTCCGAGTGTCACATGGTGCTGTGTCCATCCAACTAAACTAAACCATCAGAGCTGCAGACGCTCCTGTCACTCACAGCATGGGTGTGACTCTGCACACCAAGCAGGATTGGATTAGATACACGGCTCAGCAGACAATATCACCTGGGATAGGATTAGATACACAGCTCAGCAGATATTTTCACATTGATAGGATTAGATACACGGCTCAGCAGACAGTATCACACAGGAGAGGATTAGATACACGGCTCAGCAACCAGTATCACACACAGGATAGGATTAGATACACAGCTCAGAAGACAGTATCACACAGAATAGGATTAGATGCATGGCTCAGCAGACAATATCACACATGATAGGATTATAAATAAACTGGAGCAGTGGGCAGCAACTAACAGAATGATTTTTAACAGGGAAAAATGCAAAGTACTACTTCTGGGCAATAAAAATTAAAAAAGCATATACAGAATGTGAGGAATGGAACTAAGCAACAGCACATGTGAAAAAGACTTGGATATACTAATAGATCACAGACTGAACATGAGTCAACAGTGTGATGCAGCAGCAAAAAGGGCAAATACAATTCTGGGATGTATTAACAGAAGCATACAGTCTAGATCACGTGAAGTCATTATTGCCCTCTACTCCTCTTTGGTCAGACCTCATCTGGAATACTGTGCACCACAGTGCACCACACTTTAAAAAAGACATCAACAAACTGGAGCAAGTTCAGAGAAGAGTGACCAGAATGGTGACCGGTCTGCAAACCATGTCCTATGAGGAACGTTTACAGGATTTGGGAATGTTTAGCTTGCAAAAAAGAAGACTGAGAGGAGACTTAATAGCTGTCTACAAATATCTCAAGGGCTGTCACATTGTAGAAAGATCTTCTTTATTCTCATTTGCACAAGGAAAGACTAGAAGCAATGGGATGCAACTGAATGGGAGGAAACACATTAGATATTAGAAAAAAACCTTTTGACGGGGTGATCTATGAGTGGACGAAGCCGAGGACGGTGAAACGCGCGTCGAGGCTTCTGCGTGGCTCACCGGCGTTCCAGCATACAGCTAGCACCATGTCTGAAGGTAAATGATCTGTGCAATTGCTTTATTCAGCGCTTATTCCACTGCACGTTCACTACAAGTTACCCTAGAGTACCTTATCTAGTGGCCCTTAGGTCTATTATGCTAACTGGGCTAGCTGAATTTGGGTTTCTGTGACTGGATATTTACCATTGTTACTCTCATTATACGAGGACCTTATTTCCCCATTCACTCCTGACGGCAGACGTGTATATGTGCAGTGTTCTAGGTGCATACATAGGTTTTTCCTGCACCTTATGCTGTTATGCCGGTGGTCACGCAGTGTTTCATTTTTTCTCCGATCGGCATTTATCCATCTTTATATTGCCGACTCTCTTCAGCTGTCTATGTACCGTACTACCTGTTTGTCTGTAAAATATACTTGATATTTATGCAATAAAATTATATATGTTTAATTATACCCCGTCTTTTTCCTTATTGGTATTTCTGGGTAGCTATATATAATTATTTTTATTCATTAATCCTTTTGTATTATATTTATTACTCTGCCCAGACCCAATCGGGAACTTTTTTCGGTTTTATGGAGACTTAATAGCTGTCTACAAATATCTCAAGGGCTGTCACATTGTAGAAAGATCTTCTTTATTCTCATTTGCACAAGGAAAGACTAGAAGCAATGGGATGCAACTGAATGGGAGGAAACACATTAGATATTAGAAAAAAACTTTTTGACGGGGTGATCTATGAGTGGAACAGGCTGGCACAAGAGGTGGTGAGTTCTCCTTCAATGGAAGTCTTCAAACAGAGGCTGGACAGACACCTGTCTGGGATGATTTAGTGAATCCTGCTTTGAGCAGGGGGTTGGACCAGATGACCCAGGAGGTCCCTTCCAACTCTACCATTCTATGATTCTGTACACAGCTCAGCAGACAGTATCACATAAAATTGGATATACATCTCAGCAGACTGAATTGCACAAGATAAGATTAGATACATGGCTCAGCAGGCAGTAACACACAAGATAGGAATAGATACATGTAGGTCAGTAGAGGGTATCACCAAGGATACAGTGACATGTAAAGTTTCTGGTCAATATTACTGTTATTGTGAACAATTAAGCAATTGAAAATTAAATTATCTCTAAAAGGCCTAAACTTAAACATGACATATTTCCTTTTGTTGTATGTCTGTCTATCTATCTATCTATCAATCTATCTATATCTATATATATATAAGAGGCATCGTGATTGCTCGCTAATCCTGACCCCTGCACAGTAGCTCCACCTCCCACCACATCACCACACATAATCCTGCTCCCCACCACATCACCGCACACAATCCCACCCCCACAAATCCCGCCCCAACCACATCACCACACATAATCCCGCCCCCCACCACATCACCACACATAATCCCGCCCCACCACATCACCACACATAATCCCGCCCCCCCCACATTACTACACATAATCCCGCCCCAACCACATTACTACAGATAATCCCGCCCCCCACCACATTACCACACAATCCCACCCCCCCAACACATCACCACACATAATTCCTCCCCCACCACATTACCACAGATAATCCCGCCCCCCACCCTGTTACCACACATAATCCCGCCCCCAGCACATTACCACACATAATCCTGCCCCCAGCACATTACCACACATAATCCTGCCCCCCACCACATTACCACACATAATCCTGCCCCCCACCACATTACCACACAATCCCGCCCCCCACCACATTACTACAGATAATCCCGCCCCCCCACCACATTACCACACATAATCCTGCCCCCCCACCACATTACCACACATAATCCCGCCCCCCACCACATTACTACAGATAATCCCGCCCCCTACCACATTACCACACATAATCACGCCCCCAACACATCACCACACAATCCCACCCCCAACACATCACCACACATAATCCCGCCCCCCACTACATCACCACACATAATCCTGCCCCCCACCACATTACCACACATAATCCCGCCCCCCCACCACATCACACATAATCTCGGCACCCAACCACATTACTACACATAATCCCGCCCCCCCACATTACCACACATAATCCCGCCCCCCACAACATTACCACAGATAATCCCGCCCCCCCACCACGTTACCATACATAATCCCGCCCCCACCACATCACTACACATAATCCCGCCCCCACCACATCACCACACATAATCCCGCCCCCACCACATCACCAGACATAATCCCACCCCTCCACCACATTACCACACATAATCCCGACCCCCCACATTACCACAGATAATCCCGCCCCCCCACCACATTACCACACATAATCCCGCCCCCCAACCACATTACTACAGATAATCCCGCCCCCCACCACATTACCACACAATCCCAGCCCCCAACACATCACCACACATAATCCCGCCCCCACCACATCACCACACATAATCCCGCCCCCACCACATTACCACAGATAATCCCGCCCCCCCACCATGTTACCACACATAATCCCGCCCCCAGCACATTACCACACATAATCCTGCCCCCCACCATATTACCACATAATCCTGCCCCCCACCACATTACCACACATAATCCCGCCCCCCACCACATTACTACAGATAGTCCCGCCCCCCCACCACATTACCACACATAATCCCGCCCCCCACTACATTGCCACACATAATCCCGCCCCCCACCACATTACCACACATAATCCCGCCCCCCACCACATCACCACACATAATCTCGGCACCCAACCACATTACTACACATAATCCCGCCCCCCCACCACATTACCACAAATAATCCCGCCCCCACCACATTACCACAGATAATCCCACCCCCCCACCAAGTTACCACACATAATCCCGCCCCCACCACATCACCACACATAATCCCGCCCCCCACCACATCACCACACATAATCCCGCCCCCACATCACCACACATAATCCCGCCCCCCCACATTACTACACATAATCCCGACCCCCCACATTACCACAGATAATCCCGCCCCCCCACCACATTACCACACATAATCCCGCCCCCCAACCACATTACTACAGATAATCCCGCCCCCACCACATTACCACACATAATCACGCCCCCCCAACACATCACCACACAATGCCACCCCCCCAAAACATCACCACACATAATCCCGCCCCCCCACCCCATTACCACACATAATCCCGCCTTCCCACCCCATTACCACACATAATACCGCCCCCCCACCCCATTACCACACATAATCCCGCCCCTCCACCCCATTACCACACATAATCCCGCCCCCCACCACATTACTACAGATAGTCCCGCCCCCCACCACATTACCACACATAATCCCGCCCCCCACTACATTGCCACACATAATCCCGCCCCCCACCACATTACCACACATAATCCCGCCCCCCACCACATCACCACACATAATCTCGGCACCCAACCACATTACTACACATAATCCCGCCCCCCCACCACATTACCACAAATAATCCCGCCCCCACCACATTACCACAGATAATCCCACCCCCCCACCAAGTTACCACACATAATCCCGCCCCCACCACATCACCACACATAATCCCGCCCCCCACCACATCACCACCCATAATCCCGCCCCCACATCACCACACATAATCCCGCCCCCCCACATTACTACACATAATCCCGACCCCCCACATTACCACAGATAATCCCGCCCCCCCACCACATTACCACACATAATCCCGCCCCCCAACCACATTACTACAGATAATCCCGCCCCCACCACATTACCACACATAATCACGCCCCCCCAACACATCACCACACATAATACCGCCCCCCCACCCCATTACCACACATAATCCCGCCCCCCAACCACATTACTACAGATAATCCCGCCCCCACCACATTACCACACATAATCCCGCCTTCCCACCCCATTACCACACATAATACCGCCCCCCCACCCCATTACCACACATAATCCCTCCCCTCCACCCCATTACCACACATAATCCCGCCCTCCACCACATCACCACACATAATCCCGCCCCGCACCACATTACCACAGATAATCCCACCCCCAGCACATTACCACACATAATCCTACCCCCACCACATTACAACACATAATCCCGCCCCCACCACATTACCACACATAATCCCGCCCCCCCACCACATCACCACACATAATCCCGCCTCTCACCACATCACCACACATAATGCCGCCCCCCACCACATCACCACACATAATCCCGCCCCCCCAACACATCACTACACATAATGCCGACCCCCACCCCATTACCACACATAATCCCGCCCCCCCACCACAACACAACACATAATCCCACCCCAACACATCACCACACATAATCTTGCCCCCCACCCCATTACCACACACAATACCGCCCCCCACCCCATTACTACACATAATCCCGCCCCCTACCACATCACCAAACTATTGTTATTAACTTCTTTTGAAGTTAATTTACCATCTGCGTAAGCGCTATTGAATGTTGTCATTATTTACTTTAGTTTAATCACCAGCAGCGTTAATTAGATAGCAATGAGCGTGCTGAGCGTTAGCTGGCTGGAAACATCTAGTGTATATATATATATATATATATATATATACACTCACCGGCCACTTTATTAGGTACACCATGCTAGTAACGGGTTGGACCCCCTTTTGCCTTCAGAACTGCCTCAATTCTTCGTGGCATAGATTCAACAAGGTGCTGGAAGCATTCCTCAGAGATTTTGGTCCATATTGACATGATGGCATCACACAGTTGCCGCAGATTTGTCGGCTGCACATCCCAAAGATGCTCCATACAAGGCAGGATGGATCCATGCTTTCATGTTGTTTACGCCAAATTCTGACCCTACCATCCGAATGTCGCAGCAGAAATCGAGACTCATCAGACCAAGCAACGTTTTTCCAATCTTCTACTGTCCAATTTCGATGAGCTTGTACAAATTGTAGCCTCAGTTTCCTGTTCTTAGCTGAAAGGAGTGGTACCCGGTGTGGTCTTCTGCTGCTGTAGCCCATCTGCCTCAAAGTTCGACGCACTGTGCGTTCAGAGATGCTCTTAGGCCTACCTTGGTTGTAACGGGTGGCGATTTGAGTCACTGTTGCCTTTCTATCAGCTCGAACCAGTCTGCCCATTCTCCTCTGACCTCTGGCATCAACAAGGCATTTCCGCCCACAGAACTGCCGCTCACTGGATTTTTTTTCTTTTTCGGACCATTCTCTGTAAACCCTAGAGATGGTTGTGCGTGAAAATCCCAGTAGATCAGCAGTTTCTGAAATACTCAGACCAGGCCTCCTGGCACCAACAACCATGCCACGTTCAAAGGCACTCAAATCACCTTACTTCCCCATACTGATGCTCGGATTGAACTGCAGGAGATTGTCTTGACCATGTCTACATGCCTAAATGCACTGAGTTGCCGCCATGTGATTGGCTGATTAGAAATTAAGTGTTAACAAGAAGTTGGACAGGTGTACCTAATAAAGTGGCCGATGAGTGTATATATATATATATATATATATATATATATATATATATATATATGTGTGTGTATTATATGTATAGTCATTTTTTACATTTTAAAAATTACAAAAAGGAAAATGGGTTAATGCAAAAGTTTGTGCCCCCTTGGAGATTTGTGTGCTCAGATAACTTTACCAATGTGTCAGACCTTAATTAGCCTGTTGGGGTTATGGCTTGTTCACTATCATTGTTAGGAAAGGCGAGGTGATGCAAATTTCCCAGCTATATAAAAACCCAGCCTCCTCTAACCTTGTGCCAAAAAACATCAGCCATGAGTTTTTCTAAGCAGCTGCCTAGCCTTCTGAAAATGAAAATGGTGGAGGTCCACAAAGCAGGAGAAAGCTCTAAGAAGAAAAGCAAAGCACTTTCAAGTTGCCCTGTCCTTAGTTCACAATGTAATTAAGAAATGGCAGATACCAGGAACAGTGGAGGTCAAGATAAGGTCTGGAAGATCAAGAAAAATTTCAGTTTGAGCTGCTTGTAGTATTGCTAGAGAGGCAAATCAGAACCCATGCTTGACTGCAAAGGACTTTCAGAAATATTTAGCAGAATCTGGAGTTGAAGTACATTGTTCTACTGTTCAGAGACACCTGCACAAATATGGTTTTCATGGAAGTGTCATCAGAAGAAAACCTCTCCTGCGTCCTCACCATAAAATTCAGTGTCAGAAGTTTTCAAAAGGACATCTAAACAAGCCTGATGCATTTTGGAAACAAGTCCTGTAGACCGACGAGGGTATATAGAACTCTTTGGCCACAATGATCAAAGGGTATGTGTGGAGAAAAAAGGGCACAGAATTTCTGGAAAAGAACATCTCGTCAACCATTAAGCATGGGGATGGACCAATCATGCTTTGGGGTTGTGAAGCAGCCAATGGTACAGGAATCATTTCACAGGTAGAGGGAAGAATGGATTTAATTAAATTTCAACTAATTCTTGATGCAAACATAACATCATCTGTAAAAAAAAAGCAGAAGTTGAAGAGGATGGCTTCTAAAACATGGATAATGATCCTAAACACATGTCAAAATCCACAGTAGATGCCTTCAAAAGGCACAAGCTGGAGGTTTACGATGGCCCTCACAGTCCCCTGATCTGAATATTGTTGAAAATCCGTGACTAGACCTCAAAATAGCAGTGTATGCAAGACGACGCAGAAATCTCACATAACTGCAAGAATTTTCCAAGGAAGAATGGCTGAAAATCCCTCAAACAAGAATTGAAAGACTCTTGTCTAGCTACAAAAAGCATTTACAAACTGTGATTCTTGCAAAAGGGGTGCTACTAGGTACTAACCATGCAGGGTGCCCAAACTTTAGCATCAGTCCATTTTTCTTGTTGTAATTTTTAAAATGTTAAAAATGAAAAAATACAGTTCTGGCAAAAATTAAGAGACCACCACATCAAATCCCTGTCATGGGCCACCCATTCTCTAGACCTGAACCCCATTGAAAACCTCTGGAATGTAATCAAGAGGATGATGGATAGTTACAAGCCATCAAACAGAAGAAGAACTGCTTAAATTATTGTGCCTGAAGCAGTGCGAAAGACTGGTGGAAACAATGCCAAGATTCATGAAATGCCAAGATTCATGAAATACATGAGGGTAGACACGGAGGGTAGGACACGGTTCTCTCCTGGTTCTCCTCCTATCTCTTTGACCGCTCCTTCACTGTATCTTTTGCTGGTTCCTCCTTCTCTCACCTTCCCTTTACTGTTGGGGTTCCTCAAGGATCAGTCCTAGGCCCCCTCTTCTTCTCTCTATACACTGCCCCTATTGGACAAACAATCAGTAGATTTTGGTTCGAGTACCATCTCTGTGCTGATAACACCTAATTATACACTTCTTCTACTGATCTTATGCCTGCCTTTTTAGAAAACACCAGTGATTGTCTTACCGCTGTCTCTAACATCTGAAACTGAACCTGTCAAAAACTGAACTCCTCGTGTTCTCTCCCTCTACTAACCTACCTTTACCTGACATTGCCATCTCCGTGTGTGGTTCCACCATTACTCCCAAGCAACATGCCCGCTGCCTTGGGGTCATCCTTGATTCTGAGCTTTCCTTCACCCCCCACATCCGATCACTGGCTCGCTCTTCTTATCTGCATCTCAAAAACATTTCTAGAATTCGCCCTTTTCTTACTTTTGACTCTGCAAAAACTCTTACTGTTTCACTTATTCATTCTCGTCTGGACTATTGTAACTCTCTACTAATCGTCCTCCCTCTTACCAAACTCTCCCGGCTCCAATCTGTCCTGAATGCTGCTGCCAGAATCATATTCCTCACCAACCGTTACACTGATGCCTCTACCCTGTGCCAGTTATTACACTGGTTACCCATCCACTCAAGAATCCAGTACAAAACTATTACCCTCATCCACAAAGCACTCCATTGCTCAGCACCACCCTACATCTCCTCCCTGGTCTCAGTCTATCACCCTACCCGTGCCCTCCGCTCTGCTAATGACCTCAGGTTAGCATCCTCAATAATCAGAACCTCCCACTCCCGTCTCCAAGACTTTACACGTGCTTTGCCAATTCTTTGGAATGCACTACCCAGGGTAATACGATTAATCCCCACAGTTTTAAGCGTGCCCTAAAAACGCATTTGTTCAGACTGGCCTACCGCCTCAACGCATTAACCTAACTATCCCTGTGTGGACCATTAAAAAAAAAAAAAAAAAAATTAAACCATAATTTGGTTCCTCGCATCATGTTCTCATACACTTTATACAGTTAATAGCCCTCTGTGTCTGTACTGCTACACACTTAGGCAGTTAACTGGTTCATGCAGCTTTACATGAACACCTGAGCCTTACACTATGGCCGGTCCGAACAACGAAAGCAATTGTTACCATCCACCTCTCGTGTCTCCCCTTTTCCTCATAGTTTGTAAGCTTGCGAGCAGGGCCCTCATTCCTCTTGGTATCTGTTTTGAACTGTGATTATTGTTATGCTGTAATGTCTATTGTCTGTACAAGTCCCCTCTATAATTTGTAAAGCGCTGCGGAATATGTTGGCGCCATATAAATAAAATTATTGTTATTATTATTTATTAGTTAAAACATTAGTATTGTTGTTTCTAAATCATTATGAACTTGTTTTCTTTGCATTATTTGAGGTCTGAAAGCACTGTTTTTTTTTTTTGTTTTTTTTTTTTTTTTATTTTGACCATTTTTCTTTCTCAGAAAAAAAATACAAAACTTATTGCTTGGAACTTCGGAGACATGTTGTCAGTAGTTTATAGACTAAAAGAACAATTTACATTTTACTAAAAAATATTCCTATAAAAGAGAAAAATCAAACGGAACATTTTGCAGTGGACTCTTAATTTTTGCCAGAGCTGTATATATATATATATATATATATATATATATATATATATATATATATATATATATATATATATATATATATATATATATATATTCGTCTAAAATACAAAGGAAATGTGTCATCTTTAACTTTAGGCATTTAATAGATCATTTTATCTTCAACTTGCTTAACTGTTTCCAATAACAGTAATTTTGACCAGGGGTGCCCAAACGTTTGCATGCTACTTACATACATGTAGCTCAGTAGACCGTATCACAGAGTGGAGGATTGGATACATGTGGCTTAGCAGACAGCATCACATAGGATTGGATACATGTAGCTCAGCAAACAGTATCACACAGGGGAGGATTGGATACATGTAGATCAGCAGACAGCATCACATAGGATTGGATACATGTAGCTCAGCAGAGAGTATCACACAGGGGAGGATTGGATACATGTAGCTCAGCAGACAGCATCACATAGGATTGGATACATGTAGCTCAGCAAACAGTATCACACAGGGGAGGATTGGATACATGTAGATCAGCAGACAGCATCACATAGGATTGGATACATGTAGCTCAGCAGAGAGTATCACACAGGGGAGGATTGGATACATGTAGCTCAGCAGACAGCATCACATAGGATTGGATACATATACTTTATCAACTTAATGATGCAGCAATTGGATTACGCCCCCTGAAGAAGTGTTGACGAAACGTCCGTCGGGGTCGAGGGACTTGGCACTTATCTCACACATAGTAAGTATAGCGTTCATCATCTATTTACTCATTTCTTTCAATGGCAACATAGGTTTGTTTGCCACCTGTCTATTTGAGCTTAATATTGTAGTCCATATGATTATTTGCAGTGGCATGAGGAATTTATATTGAGCTATGGGATTAGTCATACCTTTGTACACTGATTGTGGTTCATAATGAATGGGTCACTATACTATTGTTATCATGGAGCAAACGTGCTGTCATTTTTGAATTGTGTATACTCTGTGTGATTAAAGAGATCAGTAGCTGGATAGTCCCTCACATCTGAGGTATTTGGTTACTTGTTAAAGTATTGTAGTTTAGGGTACATCTTTAAATTAGTTAATAAAAAATGATTTTAATAGTAAATATAGATATTGTGCTTTTTCTGTACACTTCCTTCGGGAGCCTATGGTGATACTGACGGAATTCAATAGGATTGGATACATGTAGCTCAGCAGACTGTGAGAAGAGGTCGCACACTATTGCATCCTATCCTCTGACATTTTACGATGCTGAAGTTGGTTTCTTATTCGTTCAGTTTCTTATTTGGGCTGAAGTTGGTTTCTTATTCAGCAGTTTCTTATTCGGCTATTTTTTATTTTCTGTTTTTTTCAGGTTTTTGTATAAAAATAAACCATTCTGAGTATATAATAATATGCGGTCATGTGTCCTTTTGTGAATACACTTTAAAACAGATACAAAATTTAGAAGGCTGGCACAAAAATGGGCATCAAAGTGGGCACTGAGGTATGGTATTAAATGTGTTAAATGGCTTTGTGCCACTGATCTGACACCTGACTTGCATACCTTGTGATGCCACACATCAAGTTCCTGTCAATCCAGCCTGGCACAAATGGGTTCTGGGCATCAGAACTGGCATCAAAGTGGGCAGAGAACCAATTTTCACACATGCGAATAAGTAACAGCTATTTTTAAGGGGTTAAATGCCTTTGTGCCACTTACTAAACACCTGATTTACATACCTACTGATGCCCCACATGAAATCCATGTCACTCCAGCCTGGCACAAATGTGTTCTGGGCATCAAAACTGGCATCAAATGGGGCAAATCGCCCATTTTCACTGATTTGAATAAGTAACAGCTATTTTTAAGGGGTTAAATAGCTTTGTGCCACTGATCTAACACCTGATTTACATACCTACTGATGCCCCACATGAAATCCAAGTCAATCCAGCCTGGCACAAATGGGTTCTGGGCATCAAAACTGGCATCAAAGGGGGCAAATAGCACATTTTCACAGATTTGAATAAGTAACAGCAATTTTTAAGGGGTTAAATGCCTTTGTGCCACTAATCTAACACCTGATTTACATACCTAGTGATGCCCCACATCAAAGTCAAATCACTTCAGCCTGGCACAAATGGGTTCTGGGCATCAAAACTGGCATCAAAGGGGGCAAATCGCCCATTTTCACAGATTTGAATAAGTAACAGCAATTTTTAAGGGGTTAAATGCCTTTGTGCCACTAATCTAACACCTGATTTACATACCTAGTGGTGCCCCACATCAAAGTCAAATCACTTCAGCCTGGCACAAATGGGTTCTGGGCATCAAAACTGGCATCAAAGGGGGCAAATCGCCCATTTTCACAGATTTGAATAAGTAACAGCTATTTTTAAGGGGTTAAATAGCTTTGTGCCACTGATCTAACACCTGATTTACATAACTACTGATGCCCCACATGAAATCCAAGTCACTGCAGCCTGGCACAAATCGGTTCGGGGCATCAAAACTGGCATCAAAGTGGGCAAATCACCCATTTTCACAGATTTGAATAAGTAACAGCTATTTTTAAGGGGTTAAATGCCTTTGTGCCACTGATCTAACACCTGATTAACATACCTAATGATGCCCTACATGAAATGCATGTCAATACAGCCTGGCACAAATGGGTTCTGGGCATCAAAACTGGCATCAAAGTGGGCAAATCACCCATTTTCACAGATTTGAATAAGTAACAGCTATTTTTAAGGGGTTAAATGCCTTTGTGCCACTAATCTAACACCTGATTTACATACCTACTGATGCCCCACATGAAATCCATGTCACTCCAGCCTGGCACAAATGGGTTCTGGGCATCAAAACTGGCATCAAAGTGGGCAAATCAACCATTTTCACAGATTTGAATAAGTAACAGCTATTTTTAAGGGGTTAAATGCCTTTGTGCCACTGATCTAACACCTGATTAACATACCTAATGATGCCCTACATGAAATGCATGTAAATACAGCCTGGCACAAATGGGTTCTGGGCATCAAAACTGGCATCAAAGTGGACAAATCACCCATTTTCACAGATTTGAATAAGTAACAGCTATTTTTAAGGGGTTAAATGCCTTTGTGCCACTAATCTACCACCTGATTTACATACCTACTGATGCCCCACATGAAATCCATGTCACTCCAGCCTGGCACAAATGGGTTCTGGGCACCAGAACTGGCATCAAAGTGGACAAACAGCCCATTTTCACAGATTTGAATAAGTAACTGATGTTTTTAAGGGCTAAATGACTTTGGGCCACTGATGTCACTCCACCCTTACATCCCAATGGCTTTGTGGTCCATCGCCATTGGCATTATGCCACTTTTATTAGTGTTAAAATGTAGCAGCAATTTTTCATAAATAAGGAAATTTGCAAAACCTACTTTTTACAGACATACCCTTTTTAACGGTCTTTGAAGGGTTGAGATATTTGGAAAGCGGTAGAATTATACCTTTTTAACTGCACCACCTGTCAGGAAATAGGAAGAAGTTCTGATTACTTCAATTACCTATACAGAGCTCTCAGCTGCAGTTTCCTCTGCCTGCCAGCACAAGGATGGAATTCAAAGCCTCTCTTCCTCCCTCCCCCCTGCTATATGGCTGTAATGTAAGACCAGCATGCAAGCTCCACTGAGAAATTTTTATGGCTTTGTGCTGTGAAAGCCAGTCCTCTCCCTAAACCCCTCATCCCGCCTCCCGCCTGATACTATCTATAACTGGTACAGTTACTTTCAAACCGCATGGGACTCTTTTGTTCTTGAAAATTTTTGTACAAGGACACAGATCAGGGATAGGGATATAAGGGTTACATATTTCGAATGTCCACCCGAGAAATTTATAACTCACTGAAATCGCTATTATCTACACCCAAAAAAATGCAAGGCACTGATTTGTCATTAAGCGGGTCAAATATCTATGCCGTGTTTATACTTAAAAGAACCCCTATGACATGGTGAGCATCATGATCATTGTCGTTCGTCTCCGAGGTTCAGACAGCGAGTTATGTATAGAAATGGCTTGTCATAACTCGAAGAAAGGGGAGTATTCAGCCTCTGAGTGAGGTCACCACAGAGGGAGTGCCTTGGTTTTGGGCGCGGAGATAAGTGAGTTAGACATCAGTCTTCACTAGTCCTTTGTCTACGGTCCAACTGCGAGACCCATCTGTAATGCATCTTGATGTATGCCCATCCCCCACAGCACATGGTCTGCCATGAGATGAAATGACATAATGAACTGTAAGTTTTTTTTCAACTTTAATCCCATTTTAGATGTAATTATACTGTACATACGATACTTGTCTACTTTTATAATATCTTTTTATAATTCTGTTAACACTGCCTACCTTTTTGGAGTTAAATATATAAAATTACTACCTTTGTTCCTCCTTGCTCTACAACGTACTGTCCTGTCCTCTGAAGTGAATTACTTTACTAATTTGGGTTGCCTCCTGACACATTATGAGTTAAAAAATCGGAGCTGGTGGCAGCGGATATGTCCTGTGTGTTTAGGAGACTTTGTGTCAGGACTCTGAACATTTTTTACCTTTGTGTACTACTGCCCTTTTCCAAGATGGCGTCTTTGGTCTCATGTGCACTGTGTCTTCCTGCTATAAAACTTCACCCCAGCCTTCAGTCTGTGCTAGAGTTTTGCTTTGCATCCAGCTCCTGATTACTCCCTGGCCTTGCACCTGCACCTGCTCCTGTGAACCTGAGTTGGAGATCCTGCCACTCTGCAGTTCCTGCTGCATACACCAGTGTTCAGTAATCCTCCTTCATCTGCTGCTCGTGTTACTTCCATCTGCATTTGCTGGACATGTAAGCTGTTTGCTGCTCTGCAAAACCTGAGACTATTAACCAGGCCTCCCTGGTTGAGCTAAGATATGATTTGAACTGCCTAATAGCATATCTATCTGTGTCTGGACTAAGTCAAGGATCTATTCGTGTAAAGTTTCCTCAAGAATAACTGTGCTTCATAGACTTTCTGTTTGTTTGCATCTACCTCTGAGGTTTCCTATTGACTGCTAAGCTGCGTTTATTATTTGCACCAAGTGTTGTGGACTTGAGATTCTCTCTGCACCTGCTTGAATCACCGTGTGATAATATAGACTTTACCACTTATAAAACTGTGTCCTGTTGTCTTGTTCCACGCAAAGAGTCTCCTGAGTTATCCCCTATAATTATTACAGCCAGACCTCATGTAGCTGGAGTGTGTCAGCAGTTCCTGAAAGATGAAGGCATTGAAGCTATGAACTGGCCCACCCTTTTCCCGAGACCTGAATCCGATTGATCACATCTGGGACATCATGTCTCTCACCATCCACCAATGTCACGTTGCACCAGACTGTCCAGGAGTTGGCGGATGATTTAGTACAGGTCTGGGAGGAGATCCCTCAGGAGACCATCCACCACCTCATCAGGAGCATGCCCAGGTGTTGTAGGGAGTTCATACAGGCACATGGAGGCCACACACACTACTGAGCATCATTTCCTTGTCATGAGGCATTTCCACAGAAGTTGGTTCAGCCTTTAATTTGATTTTCGAGTTTGATTTAGAGCATCATTCCAAATCCAGACCTCCGTGGGACATTAGTTGTGATTTACGTAGATAATTTTTAGGTTTTATTGTTCTGAACACATTCCACTATGAAATGAATAAAGATTTACAACTGGAATATTTCATTCAGTGATATCTTGGATGTGGGATTTTAGTGATCCCTTTATTCTCTATTCTATCTATTGTAATCTAATCTGTCACTCTGTGATTAAAATGTACGCGGCTGATCATTTGCCGGCTTTTACTCTATCTCTCTATCTAGAATACATATATGTTTTAAAGAATATTTTGTTTTAAAACTTTGTATAAATGATATAGAACATTTCTCTATGTAAAATCTCTTGTTAAAATCGAATTGCAGTCTGAAGCCAATCGCAAAGCATTTGGATGTAAATCGGATGATAGGTGTGAAAACTGGGATTGTACTCACACAAAAAATGCATGACACTCACAAGACAGTGGTATTACACTCGACCGAGTCTCGAAAATCAAAATGAGACCGATTTTTAATTCACTAGTGTGTGTATAGCCTTACTGTTTATGTAAAAGTGGTGTGAGATCAGTGGGCCAGGGTCATTTAACCCCTTAAAAACATCAGTTACTTATTCAAATCTGTGAAAATGGGCTGTTTGCCCACTTTGATGCCAGTTCTGGTGCCCAGAACCCATTTGGGCCAGGCTGAAAGGACCTGGTTTTGATGCAGGGCATCACTGTCTGTGTATTTTAAGTGTCAGATCAGTGGCCCAAAGGCATTTAACCCCTTAAAAACATCAGTTACTTATTCAAATCTGCGAAAATGGGTTGTTTGCCCACTTTGATGCCAGTTCTGGTGCCCAGAACCCATTTGGGCCAGGCAGAAGGGACCTGGGTTTGATGCAGGGCATCACTTTCTGTGTATTTTAAGTGTCAGATCAGTGGCCCAAGCTCATTTAACCCCTTAAAAACATCAGTTACTTATTCAAATCTGTGAAAATGGGCTGTTTGCCCACTTTGATGCCAGTTCTGGTGCCCAGAACCCATTTGGGCCAGGCTGAAAGGACCTGGTTTTGATGCAGGGCATCACTGTCTGTGTATTTTAAGTGTCAGATCAGTGGCCCAAAGGCATTTAACCCCTTAAAAACATCAGTTACTTATTCAAATCTGTGAAAATGGGCTGTTTGCCCACTTTGATGCCAGTTCTGGTGCCCAGAACCCATTTGGGCCAGGCTGAAGGGACCTGGCTTTGATGCAGGGCATCACTTTCTGTGTATTTTAAGTGTCAGATCAGTGGCCCAAAGGCATTTAACCCCTTAAAAACATCAGTTACTTATTCAAATCTGCGAAAATGGGCTGTTTGCCCACTTTGATGCCAGTTCTGGTGCCCAGAACCCATTTGGGCCAGGCAGAAGGGACCTGGGTTTGATGCAGGGCATCACTTTCTGTATATTTTAAGTGTCAGATCAGTGGCCCAAAGGCATTTAACCCCTTAAAAACATCAGTTACTTATTCAAATCTGTGAAAATGGGCAATTTGCCCCCTATGATGCCAGTTCTGATGCCCAGAACCCATTTGTGCCAGGCTGGATTGACATGCATTTAATGAGGGGCATCAGTAGGTATGTAAATCAGGTGTTAAATCAGTGGCACAAAGGCATTTAACCCCTTAAAAATAGCTGTTACTTATTCAAATCTGTGAATGAAAATGGGCAATTTGCCCCCTATGATGCCAGTTCTGATGCCCAGAACCCATTTGTGCCAGGCTGGTGTGACATGGATTTCATGTGGGGCATCATTAGGTATGTTAATCAGGTGTTAGATCAGTGGCCCAAAGGCATTTAACCCCTTAAAAACATCAGTTACTTATTCAAATCTGTGAAAATGAGCTGTTTGCCCACTTTGATGCCAGTTCTGGTGCCCATAACCCATTTGGGCCAGGCTGTATTGACATGCATTTCATGTGGGGAATCATTAGGTATGTAAATAAGGTGTTATATCAGTGGCACAAAGGCATTTAACCCCTTAAAAATAGCTGTTACTTATTCAAATCTGTGAAAATGTGCAATTTGCCCACTTTGATGCCAGTTCTGATGCCCAGAACCCATTTGTGCCAGGCTGGAGTGACATGGATTTCATGTGGGGCATCAGTAGGTATGTAAATCAGGTGTTAGATTAGTGGCACAAAGGCATTTAACCCCTTAAAAATAGCTGTTACTTATTCAAATCTGTGAAAATGGGTGATTTGCCCACTTTGATGCCAGTTTTGATGCCCAGAATCCATTTGTGCCAGGCTGTATTGACATGCATTTCATGTAGGGCATCATTAGGTATGTTAATCAGGTGTTAGATCAGTGGCACAAAGGCATTTAACCCCTTAAAAATAGCTGTTACTTATTCAAATCTGTGAAAATGGTTGATTTGCCCACTTTGATGCCAGTTTTGATGCCCAGAACCCATTTGTGCCAGGCTGGAGTGACATGGATTTCATGTGGGGCATCAGTAGGTATGTAAATCAGGTGTTAGATTAGTGGCACAAAGGCATTTAACCCCTTAAAAATAGCTGTTACTTATTCAAATCTGTGAAAATGGGCGATTTGCCCACTTTGATGCCAGTTTTGATGCCCAGAACCCATTTGTGCCAGGCTGTATTGACATGCATTTCATGTAGGGCATCATTAGGTATGTTAATCAGGTGTTAGATCAGTGGCACAAAGGCATTTAACCCCTTACAAATAGCTGTTACTTATTCAAATCTGTGAAAATGGGTGATTTGCCCACTTTGATGCCAGTTTTGATGCCCCGAACCGATTTGTGCCAGGCTGCAGTGACTTGGATTTCATGTGGGGCATCAGTAGTTATGTAAATCAGGTGTTAGATCAGTGGCACAAAGCTATTTAACCCCTTAAAAATAGCTGTTACTTATTCAAATCTGTGAAAATGGGCGATTTGCCCCCTTTGATGCCAGTTTTGATGCCCAGAACCCATTTGTGCCAGGCTGAAGTGATTTGACTTTGATGTGGGGCACCACTAGGTATGTAAATCAGGTGTTAGATTAGTGGCACAAAGGCATTTAACCCCTTAAAAATTGCTGTTACTTATTCAAATCTGTGAAAATGGGCGATTTGCCCCATTTGATGCCAGTTTTGATGCCCAGAACACATTTGTGCCAGGCTGGAGTGACATGGATTTCATGTGGGGCATCAGTAGGTATGTAAATCAGGTGTTTAATAAGTGGCACAAAGGCATTTAACCCCTTAAAAATAGCTGTTACTTATTCGCATGTGTGAAAATTTGTTCTCTGCCCACTTTGATGCCAGTTCTGATGCCCAGAACCCATTTGTACCAGGCTGGATTGACTTGGATTTCATGTGGGGCATCAGTAGGTATGTAAATCAGGTGTTAGATCAGTGGCACAAAGCTATTTAACCCCTTAAAAATAGCTGTTACTTATTCAAATCAGTGAAAATGGGCGATTTGCCCCATTTGATGCCAGTTTTGATGCCCAGAACACATTTGTGCCAGGCTGGAGTGACATGGATTTCATGTGGGGCATCAGTAGGTATGTAAATCAGGTGTTTAGTAAGTGGCACAAAGGCATTTAACCCCTTAAAAATAGCTGTTACTTATTCGCATGTGTGAAAATTGGTTCTCTGCCCACTTTGATGCCAGTTCTGATGCCCAGAACCCATTTGTGCCAGGCTGGATTGACAGGAACTTGATGTGTGGCATCACAAGGTATGCAAGTCAGGTGTCAGATCAGTGGCACAAAGCCATTTAACACCTTTAATACCATACCTCAGTGTCCACTTTGATGCCCATTTTTGTGCCAGCCTTCTAAATTTTGTATCTGTTTTTAAGTGTATTCACAAAAGGACACATGACCGCATATTATTATATACTCAGAATGGTTTATTTTTATACAAAAACCTGAAAAAAAACAGAAAATAAAAAATAGCCGAATAAGAAACTGCTGAATAAGAAACCAACTTCAGCCCGAATAAGAAACTGAACGAATAAGAAACCAACTTCAGCATCGTTGACATTTTGAACATTGCGCCTTTTGAAGTCAGTCACGTGCCTCCTGTACTTCCTGTGTCCGCCCTCGGCGTCTGCTCCCTCTCGGTGTCCCTGGTCGCCGCTGTCTG
This sequence comes from Ranitomeya variabilis, assembly GCF_051348905.1. NCBI lineage: Eukaryota > Metazoa > Chordata > Amphibia > Anura > Dendrobatidae > Ranitomeya > Ranitomeya variabilis. The sequence continues at coordinate 251,177,703 of NC_135233.1, read as the reverse complement.
TGGTGAGTTACCGTCTCTTCTCTCCGTCTCTCTCTCTGGAGGCCTCGGTGTTTAGTGCGGGGCTCCCCGGGAGGCTGAGAGGACGGTGCAGGCCGCTACTGTGCGGTACTACAACTCCCAGCCTCTCCTCCTCAGCTGCTCTTTCCTTCTGTGGCAGATTGGTTTCTCTGTTCCTACAGCTCCGTGGTCCTTATTTCCTTATGCTCGTGTGGTACTACAAGTCTCAGCCTGACTGACCCACCCTTGAGTCAGTGGTGTTTTTAATGGTAAATCCGTGACTTGTTCCTGCTGTGAGTTGTAATCACCGATTTACAGTAATAATAAAAAAAACTTTAAAAGATTGTAGGGCATGCTTAGAGTTGTAGTTCCACACCATTGTATAAGGCTAACTTTGTCTTGTTTCTCATGGGAGTTATAGTAGCTTACACACTAGTGTGGAACTACAGCTCTCAGCATTCCCTACAGCCTTTTACAGTTTAGCGTTGTACCTGTGACTACAATTCCCAGCAAGTCCTGGCTAGAAACTGGGACTACAACTCTCACCGTACCCAGAAGCTCTTGGGAAAATGGTCTTTTTTTTTTTAACTTGGAATGAGAACTCCCAGCATCACCCATAAATAGTGACACGCTGAGGGTAGTAGTGGGCACATCATGTGTAACGTGTGAGGGCTCGCTGAGGGTAGTAGTGGGCACATCATGTGTAACGTGTCAGGGCACGCTGAGGGTAGTAGTGGGCACATCATGTGTAACGTGTCAGGGCATGCTGAGGGTAGTGGGCACATCATGTGTAACGTGTCAGGGCACGCTGAGGGTAGTAGTGGGCACATCATGTGTAACGTGTCAGGGCACGCTGAGGGTAGTAGTGGGCACATCATGTGTAACGTGTCAGGGCACGCTGAGGGTAGTAGTGGGCACATCATGTGTAACGTGTGAGGGCACGCTGAGGGTAGTAGTGGGCACATCATGTGTAACGTGTCAGGGCACGCTGAGGGTAGTAGTGGGCACATCATGTGTAACGTGTCAGGGCATGCTGAGGGTAGTGGGCACATCATGTGTAACGTGTCAGGGCACGCTGAGGGTAGTAGTGGGCACATCATGTGTAACGTGTCAGGGCATGCTGAGGGTAGTGGGCACATCATGTGTAACGTGTCAGGGCACGCTGAGGGTAGTAGTGGGCACATCATGTGTAACGTGTCAGGGCATGCTGAGGGTAGTGGGCACATCATGTGTAACGTGTCAGGGCATGCTGAGGGTAGTAGTGGGCACATCATGTGTAACGTGTCAGGGCATGCTGAGGGTAGTAGTGGGCACATCATGTGTAACGTGTGAGGGCACGCTGAGGGTAGTAGTGGGCACATCATGTGTAATGTGTCAGGGCACGCTGAGGGTAGTAGTGGGCACATCATGTGTAACGTGTCAGGGCACGCTGAGGGTAGTAGTGGGCACATCATGTGTAACGTGTGAGGGCACGCTGAGGGTAGTAGTGGGCACATCATGTGTAACGTGTCAGGGCATGCTGAGGGTAGTGGGCACATCATGTGTAACGTGTCAGGGCACGCTGAGGGTAGTAGTGGGCACATCATGTGTAACGTGTCAGGGCATGCTGAGGGTAGTAGTGGGCACATCATGTGTAACGTGTGAGGGCACGCTGAGGGTAGTAGTGGGCACATCATGTGTAACGTGTGAGGGCACGCTGAGGGTAGTAGTGGGCACATCATGTGTAACGTGTCAGGGCACGCTGAGGGTAGTAGTGGGCACATCATGTGTAACGTGTCAGGGCACGCTGAGGGTAGTAGTGGGCACATCATGTGTAACGTGTCAGGGCACGCTGAGGGTAGTAGTGGGCACATCATGTGTAACGTGTCAGGGCACGCTGAGGGTAGTAGTGGGCACATCATGTGTAACGTGTCAGGGCACGCTGAGGGTAGTAGTGGGCACATCATGTGTAACGTGTCAGGGCACGCTGAGGGTAGTAGTGGGCACATCATGTGTAACGTGTCAGGGCACGCTGAGGGTAGTAGTGGGCACATCATGTGTAACGTGTCAGGGCACGCTGAGGGTAGTAGTGGGCACATCATGTGTAACGTGTCAGGGCACGCTGAGGGTAGTAGTCATTGCTTCTCAGAGTTGGGGAAAACCTTCATATAATGGAACATGACGTATGTCTGGACACGCTGGGAGTTATCAGCATGAAGGCTGCAGTCGGTCACAAGCTGATGCTGGGAGTTGTAGTCCCCCCAGCTGGCCATGTAGGGACCTGTGATAAGTGGAGCATTCTGGTTATTGCAGTGCGCCTGTGCGTTATATCAGTGTGACTTGTGGCCTCTGATCTCTGCCGGCTATGATGTGGCATTCAGGGTTGTGCGCAGGATAAAGCCCGGTGGTGAGGGGCTGCTGCTGGGGTCCACACCTGTCAGTATTACATTTCTGGTGGGAAGGAATGAGACTGTAGGTTTAGCAGATCAGTGACACGTCCGACCAGTATTTCAGGTCTGATTCCCGCTTTGGCCTGTCTCCCATATTTGATGCAAGCTTTGCCTCTGCTTCAAGTCTGATAATCCAGAATATCCACTAATCCAGCAACTATCAGATTACATTGGTGCGGGATAAATTATTCTGTGTATGTCTGGGATTTATACCACAGCTAGAGGCGTCTTTGTGCCCCCCGTTCTGCCGTACCCAGCATTTTTCTGCCCCCCTTTCAGCCGTACCCAGCATCTTTGTGCCCCCGTTCGGCCGTACCCAGCGTCTTTGTGCCCCCGTTCGGCCGTATCCAGCATCTTTGTGCCCATCATTAATTTACAAGTAATCTGGGTGCCATCTGTGGACTCACTTGTCTATCGTGTGGCCATTGAAAATGTAACCTCTTCTGCTGCTCCTTTCCTACAGATGCAGCCTTTTTTATTTTTAGGTGCTTTTTTTTACTAATCAGTAGCAAAAAGTCCCTGTTGTGATACCAGGGAGGAGAGTACGGCTTTAAGAGCGCACACAGCCCTATTTACAATGTTGAGAGCTGCTCACTTGGTACTAGGATCTTTTTTTGCGGGGGGGGGGGGGGGGGTGAAGGGGTCGTTGAAAGCTGCCATGCCTGTCTTCAAGATCTTGATCAAGGAAGCAGCACAGTTTTCAGATTCTAAAGGCCCCGTCTCACTAAGCGATTTACCAACGATCACGACCAGCGATACGACCTGGCCGTGATCGTTGGTAAGTCGCTGTGTGGTCGCTGGGGAGCTGTCACACAGACCGCTCTCCCCAGCGACCAACGATCAGGGGAACGACTTCGGCATCGTTGAAACTGTCTTCAACGATGCCGAAGTCCCCCTGCAGCACCCGGGTAACCAGGGTAAACATCGGGTTACTAAGCGCAGGGCCGCGCTTAGTAACCCGATGTTTACCCTGGTTACCAAAAAAAACAAACAGTACATACTCGCCTTTCGGTGTCCCTTGCCGTCTGCTTCCTGCTCTGACTGAGCCGCCGTACACTGAGAGCAGAGCGCAGCGGTGACGTCACTGCTGTGCTCTCACTTCTCACTGTACGGCCGGCAGTCAGTGAGAGCAGGAAGCAGACGGCAAGGGACACCGAAAGGCGAGTATGTACTGTTTGTTTTTTTTGGTAACCAGGGTAAACATCGGATTACTAAGCGCGGCCCTGCGCTTAGTAACCCGATGTTTACCCTGGTTACCAGTGAAGACATCGCTGGATCGGTGTCACACACACCGATTCAGCGATGTCAGCGGGGCCTCAACGACCAAAAAAAGGTCCAGGCCATTCTGACACGACCAGCGATCTCGCAGCAGGGGCCTGATCGCTGGTACGTGTCACACATAGCGAGATCGCTATGGAGGTCGCTGTTGCGTCACAAAACTTGTGACTCAGCAGCGATCTCGCTAGCGATCTCGCTATGTGAGACGGGGCCTTAAGGAAAGTGCCCACAGAAAAATCTCCGCTTTTTACTATGTGCCGTCTTAAAGGGCTAGTCCAGCCAGATACTTAACCCCTTAACGACCGCCGATACGCCTTTTTAAGGCGGCCGCTAAGGGTACTTAAACCACATCGCCGTTAATTAACGGCGCTGTGGAAAAACTGAATAGCGCCCCCCAGAGTCGGATTTTCTCTGGGGTCTCGGTTACCGGGGGTAGCCGAGACCCCAGAGAACATGATTCGGGGTTTTTTTACCGACCCGCGAGTTGCGATTGCCGGTAAATAACCGTTTACCGGCGGTCGCAAAAAAAACAAAACGCGATTTCCCATTTAATTTCTCTGTCCTCCGATGTGATCGCACATCAGAGGACAGAGAAATGGGGTCCCCGATCGCCCCCTGATACTCACCTGTCTCCCCCGGTGCTCCTCGTGGCTCCCGATGGGCGCCGCCATCTTCTTCCGGCAAAAAAATGGCACCCGGGAGATCTTTGGGGTCTCGGCTGCCGGTTTTTACCGACCCCTGTTTTGCTAAAGTTAGGGTTGGGGCTAAATTTAGGGTTAGGGCTGGGGCTAAATTTAGGGTTAGGGCAAGGGTTAGGGTTGGGGCTAAAGTTAGGGTTAGAGTTGGGGCTAAATTTAGGGCTAGGGTTGGGGCTAAAGTTAGGGCTAGGGTTAGAGTTGGGGCTAAATTTAGGGTTGGGGCTAAGGTTAGGGTTGGGGCTAAAGTTAGGGCTAGGGTTGCGGCTAAAGTTAGGGTTAGAGTTGGGATTAGGGTTTGGATTAGGGTTGGCATGCGCAGTGCGCCCGCCGGCCGGCACCCGGGAGATCTTTGGGGTCTCAGCTGCCAAAGAACATTATCGGGGTCGGTTTTTACCGACCCCTGTTTTGCGATCGCCGGTAATTAACTGTTTACCGGCGACCGCAAAAAAAAAACAAAAGAAAAAGATGTGTAATTCTCTGTCCTCTGATGTGATCGCATATCAGAGGACAGAGAAATAGGGGGATTCGGGGACCCTATCATACTTACCGGTGTCCCTGGGTCCTCCTGTGTCCTCTTCTGGCTGCCGGCTTCTTCCTTCTGTAAGAAAATGGCAGGCGCATGCGCAGTGCGCCCGCCATGATCTGCCGGCCGGCAGCTAGAGGAGTTGGGGCTAAATTTAGGGCTAGGGTTGGGGCTAAATTTAGGGTTGGGGCAAAATTTAGGGCTGGGGCTAAATTTAGGGTTAGGGTTAGGGTTGGGGCTAAAGTTAGGGCTATTGTTGGGGCTAAAGTTAGGGCTAGGGTTAGGGTTGGGGCTAAAGTTAGGGTTGGGGCTAAAGTTAGGGTTGGGGCTAAAGTTAGGGTTGGGGCTAAGGTTAGGGTTGGGGCTAAGGTTAGGGTTGGGGCTAAAGTTAGGGTTGGGGCTAAAGTTAGGGTTAGAGTTGGGATTAGGGTTTGGATTAGGGTTGGCATTAGGGTTCCGTTTGGGATTAGGGTTAGGTTTGGGATTAGGGTTAAGGTTAGGGTTGGGAATAAGGGTGTATTGGGATTAGGGTTAGGTTTGAGGTTAGAGTTGAGATTAGGATTAGGGGTGTGTTGGATTTAGGGTTCTGATTAGGTTATGGTTGTTTTGGGGTTAGGGTTGAGATTATCCTTAGGGTTGTGATTAGGATTATGGATCGGGTTGTCATTAGGGTTAGGGGTGTGTTGGGGTTAGGGTTGGAGTTAGATTTGGGGGGTTTCCACTGTTTAGGTTTAGGGGGTCTCTAAACGCCACAGCCAATTTTGCGCTCAAAAAGTCAAATGGTGCTCCCTCCCTTCCGAGCTCTGCCGTGCACCCAAACAGTGGTTTACCCCTACATATGGGGCATCAGCGTACTCCGGATAAATTGGACAACAACTTTTGGGGTCCAATTTCTCCTGTTACCCTTGTGAAAATAAAAACTTGGGGGCTAAAAAATCTTTTTTGTGGGAAAAAAAAAATATTTTTTATTTTCACAACTCTTCATTATAAACTTCTGTGAAGCACTTGGACATTCAAAGTTCTCACCACACATCTAGATAAGTTCCTTGGGACGTCTAGTTTCCAAAATGGGGTCACTTGTGGGGGGTTTCTGCTGTTTAGGTACATGAGGGTCTCTGCAAACGCAACATAATGCCCGCAGACCATTCTATCAAAGTCTGCATTCAAAAATGGCGTTCCTTCCCTTCCGAGCTCTGCCATGCGCTCAAGCAGTGGTCCCCCCCACACATGGGGTATCAGTGTAAGGACAAATTGGACAACAACTTTTGGGGTCCAATTTCTCTTGTTACCCTTGTCAAAATAAAAATTTGGGGGCTTAAAAATCTTTTTTGTGGAAAAAATTTTTTATTTTTATTTTCTCAACTCTGCATTATAAACTTCTGTGAAGCACTTGGGCATTCAAAGTTCTCACCACACATCTAGATAAGTTCCTTGGGGGGTCTAGTTTCCAAAATGGGGTCACTTGTGAGGGGTTTCTACTGTTTAGGTACATCGGGGGCTCTGCAATAAATTTTGGGGTCCAATTTCTCCTGTTACCCTTGTGAAAGCAAAAATGTGGCGGTGAAAAATGATTTTAGTGGAAAAAATGATTTTTTTTTTTATTTTCATGGTTTTACAAGTCTGCATTCCAAGCGGCGCTCCTTCCCTTCCGAGCCCTGATGGGTGCCCAAACAGTGCCCCCACCCACATATGGGGTATCAGCGTACTCAGGACAAACTGGTCAACAGATTTTGGGGTCCAATGTCTCCTGTTACCCTTGAGAAAATAAAAAATTGCAGGCTAAAAAAATAATTTTTGAGGAAAAAAAAAGGATTTTTTATTTTCACGGCTCTACTTTATAAATTTCTGTGAAGGACTTGGGGGTTTAAAGTGCTCACCACACATCTAGATAAGTTCCTTAAGTGGTCTAGTTTCCAAAATGGGGTCACTTGTGGGGGGTTTCCACTGTTTAGGCACATCAGGGGCTCTCCAAACTCGACATGGTGTCCGATCTCAATTCCAGCCAATTCTACATTGAAAAAGTAAACCGGCACTCCTTCTCTTCCAAGCTCTGCGGTGCGCCCAAACAGTGGTTTACCCCCACATATGTATCTGTTTTTACACCTGTGAAAAAAAAAAAAAAAAATGGTTCTGAAGTAAAATGTTTGCAAAAAAAAGTTAAATGTTAATTTTTGCCTTCCACATTGTTTCAGTTCCTGTGAAGCACGTAAAGGGTTAATAAACTTCTTGAATGTGGTTTTGAGCACCTTGAGGGGTGCAGTTTTTAGAATGGTGTCACACTTGGTTATTTTCTATCATATAGACCCCTCAAAATGACTTCAAATGTGATGTGGTCCCTAAAAAAAAAATGGTGTTGAAAAAATGAGAAATTGCTGGACAACTTTTAACCCTTATAACTCCCTAACAAAAAAAAAAAATTTTGTTTCCAAAATTGTGCTGATGTAAAGTAGACATGTGGGAAATGTTATTTATTAACTATTTTTTGTGACATATCTCTCTGACTTAAGGGGATAAAAATACAAAGTTTGAAAATTGCAAAATTTTAATTTTTTTTGCCATATTTCTGTTTTTTTTTCATAAATAATCGCAAGTAATATCGAAGAAATGTTACCACTAACATGAAGTACAATATGTCACGAAAAAACAATCTCAGAATCTGCAGGATCCGTTGAAGCGTTCCAGAGTTATAACCTCATAAAGTGACAGTGGTCAGAATTGTAAAAATTGGCCTGGTCATTAAGTACCAAATTGGCTCTGTTACTAAGGGGTTAAAGGGCTTGCCTCAATTGAGTTTACCCTGGATTGTGGAATTTTCGATTAAATGTCCAAATAGTTGGAAATGAGTTAATATAATTATTTTTTTCCTATTCATGCTGTGTCAGCGTCAGCAGTGACTCTGCATGTCTGACATGTGACTGCTGAAGACTGATTGGCTGCAGCGGTTATATAAATCATTGTAAGACCAGTTCTATGTCCTTTGAGTTTGGCCTGCTCCAGTTCTAAGATCACTTCTTGCAGTCGGTGAGTAGGAAACATTGATTGGACATACGTGATAAACCAAATGACCCCCACAGAAGTAAGAAGCGCCTTCTCTTCAATTTTATCTTAAGAACCTCATGTGCATATTGGGCGGAGTGGTACATATTGCAGAACATATCCTTTCTGTTTGGTTGTTTTTTTTTTTGTTTTTTTTTTTGTATGATCGACACAAGAAAATAGAAATGTGACATGGCGGCGCCATTTGTGTGTCTAGGAGATCTATTGGATTGGACCACCCCCATTTCTGATAAAGGAGTCCCTGAAAAGTACAAAACGGTCTCCAACTCCTAGAGTCTGATATTTCTCATTAAGTTTAGATCTTTAAGATATAAAATTCCCCCCCCCCCTCCCCCCGCTGCATGTGAATTTTGCCATTTTATTATAGCGCTATAGAAGCCCATCAACCAAAGTCTACTGTGTTAGCACTGATCACTATCTAGGGTCTATGGCGGCCTCTCCCCAGGCACGTTGGGAACAGCAGGATTGGGCAAGTTGAATTTTTCTCTACTTGATCCAGTTGATTATTGATCTGTCCAGCCAGAAGTTTGTTTTCCCCTTTGCATTGGATAGGAGCTGATTGTTAAATTGCCAAAACAGGGGAGACCCTTCTACTCCTCATTTTCCCATGACTGCAGCCGAGGAGATAGTAAGGAGGGTTGTGGTAGCTTTTGCTGCCCCTGCATCGCACTGATCAGGAGCTTATCTATGATATGACATTTTCTGCTGCTTAGAATGATGTTTGTCTGTTTTCTGATGGTTTTCTCTTACTCAAAGAAAAACTCTGCACTCGGGGGTTGAGCAATAGAATAGTGAAAATTGTATTTAGGCAATCCAACTGCAACATGCATTTGACATTTCGGTCCTCGATTCCAGACCTTCATCAGAAAGCAACAGATTGCTATGAATGGGGCAGTTTCAGGAGATGTGGAGCAATGGAATTGTGACCATAGTCACACGTGCAGAAAGGCGTAATCGGACTGAAACGTCAAATATATATTGTATAAATAAAAATGTTACTGATCTATTGCTCAGCCTCCAAGTGCCCAGTTTTTCTTAACTTATGTTTACATACTGGATCTTAATTCAACCCCGCTACTCTAAGGGAGTGACATATAGTACTGTGAATATTACTCAATATTACTGTCATGTTTGTCACAGATGAAAAAATGGAACAAGATAGTATTACAGTCAGCCTCTCTATAGCCTTATAACAGGGAGCAATAGATCTCCCTTAAGGGGCTATGTAGGTAGGAGTGCATGCGGCTTTGCAGGATTTCTGTTGGTTAGTGAAACAGAGGAAGTTGTGTAACTGCTGACTGATCATTTACTGCTGGTAGAGGCCTGTGACTTCTGCGTTTTGTGTTGCTCCCTGTACAGACTGAGGGTATGTGCACACGTTGCGGATTTCTTGCAGAAATTTCCTGAAGAAAACCGGAAATTTTCTGCAAGAAATCCGCATTTTTTTTTTCGCGTTTTTTTTAGCATTCTGCAAGCGTAATTAGCTTGCAGAATGCTAAAGTTTTCCAAGCGATCTGTAGCATCGCTTGGAAAACTGACTGACAAGTTGGTCACACTTGTCAAACATACTGTTTGACAAGTGTGACCAACTTTTTACTATAGATGCAGCTTATGCCGCATCTATAGTAAAAGATAGAATGTTTAAAAATAATAAAAAAAAATAAAAAAATGCTTATACTCACCCAGACATCTCCTCACCGGCGTCCGTTCCTCTTCCTATAGCTGGTCTGTGCGCACAGGACCTTCCGTGACGTCACGGTCACGTGAGCGGTCACATGACCGCTCACGACCAATCACAGGACAGTGACGTCATCGGCAAGGTCCTTCAGCGTACATCAGCTACAGGAACCGAAGCGACAGCATGCAGTGGAGGCGGGAAGACATCGAGGGTGAGTATAGGACTATTTTTTATTTTAATTCTTATTTTTTGACCACTTATATGGTGCCCAGTGCGTGGAGGAGAGTCTCCTCTCCTCCACCCTGGGTACCAACCGCACATAATCTGCTTACTTCCCGCATCGTGGGCACAGCCCCGTGCGGGAAGTAAGCAGATCAATGGACCCCTAGGTGTGCGGAATCCCCGCAATTCTGCATTTTAAATGAACATGTTGCTTTTTTTTCCGCGATGCGATTTTTTTGCGGAAAAAAAGGCTACATTTGCACAAAAAATGCGGAATACACTTAAAATAATAGGAGGCATATGTAAGCGTTTTTTTCGCGTTTTTATCACGTTTTTATAGCGAAAAAACGCGAAAAAAACGCGAAAAATACTTAACGTGTGCACATGGCCTTAAGGTTAGTAACCCCGGTATTTGTCCTGCCCCTGGCTGTGTCAGGTGAAGCAATGGTTTCCGGAGTGATTGGGGTATATACTGGCAGGTGCACGAGGCTGGATTTAGCTCCGTTTTGTTTGGAGTCGTGTTAGGGTTTCCATAGAGGTTGTAGTGATGTGTTCGCCTTGCATGTATGCTGCTCCACCACCACAGTGCATGTACCGTGGGTACGGAAAGTATTCAGACCCCTTGAAATTGTTCACTCTTTGTTTCATTGCAGCCATTTGGTAAATTCAAAAAAGTTCTTTTTTTTTTCTCATTAATGTACACTCTGCACCCCATCTTGACTGACAGAAATGTAGTCATTTTTGCAATTTTATTAAAGAAAAACTGAAATATCCATGGTCATAAGTATTCAGACCCTTTGCTCAGTATTGAGTAGACGCACCCGTTTGAGCTAGTACAGCCACGAGTCTTCTTGGGAATGATACAAGTTTTTCACACCTGGATTTGGGGATCCTCTTTCATTCTTCCTTGCAGATCCTCTCCAGTTCCGTCAGGTTGGATGGTGAACGTTGGTGGACAGCCATTTTCAGGTCTCTCCAGAGATGCTTAATTGGGTTTAGGTCAGGGCTCTGGCTGGGCTAGTCAAGAATGGTCTCAGAGTTGTTCTGAAGCCACTCCTTTGTTATTTTAGCTGTGTGCTTAGGGTCATTGTCTTGTTGGAAGGTGAAGGTCCAGAGCACTCTGGAGGAGGCTTTCATCCAGGATATCTCTGTACTTGGCTGCATTCATGTTTCCTTCAATGACAACCAGTCGTCCTGTCCCTGCAGCTGAAATACACGACCATAGCATGATGCTGCCACCACCATGTTTCACTGTTGGGATTGTATTGGGCAGGTGATGAGCAGTGCCTGGTTTTCTCCACACACCCCGCTTAGAATTATCACCAAGAAGGTCTATCTTCGTCTCATCAGACCAGAGGATCTTATTTCTCATAGTCTGGGAGTCCTTCATGTGTTTTTTTTAGCAAACTCTATGCGGACTTTCATATGTCTTGCACTGGGGAGAGGCTTCCATCGGGCCACTCTGCCATAAAGGCCCGACTGGTGGAGGGCTGCAGTGATAGTTGATTTTGTGGAACTTTCTCCCATCTACCTACTGTATCTCTGGAGCTCAGCCACAGTGATCTTGGGTTTCTTCTTTACCTCTCTCATCAAGGCTCTTCTCCCACGATTGGTCAGTTTGGCTGGACGGCCAGGTCTAGGAAGACTTCTGGTGGTCCCAAACTACTTCCATAAGGATTATGGAGGCCACTGTGCTCTTAGGAACTTTGAGTACTACAGAAATTCTGTTGTAACCTTGGCCAGATCTGCGCCTTGCTAAAATTCTGTCTCTGAGCTCCTTGGCCAGTTCCTTTGACCTCATGATTTTTATTTAGTCTGACATGCACTGTGAGCTGTAAGGTCTTATATAGACAGGTGTGTGCCTTTCCAAATCATTTCATATCAGTTTAATTATCACACAGCTGGACTCGAATGAAGAAGTAGACCCATCTCAAGGAGGATCACAAGGAAATGGACAGCATGTGACTTAAATATGAGTGTCTGAGCAAAGGGTCTGAATACTTATGACCATGTGATATTTCAGTTTTTCTTTTTTATTAAGTTTGCAAATATTTCAACATTTCTGTTTTTTTCAGTCAAGATGGGGTTCAGAGTGTACATTAATGAGAAAAAAAATGAACTTTTCTGAATTTACCAAATGGCTGCAATGAAACAGAGTGAAAAATTTAAAGGGGTCTGAAAACTTTCTGTATCCACTGTATGTCGTGCCGCCCCCCGTCCTGTATCCTGTACTTATTATCATAGCGTCGTAGCTTGAGCAGTGTCCTGGAGGAAACAGAGATGGTTCCTCATTTCCCCTACAGAAATGTGTTCTAACTCGATGAGTACATTTATTGATATTGGTAACAAGTGGCCACTAACAGCCCTTTTTATAAGGCTACTTTCACACTAGCGTTAACTGCATTCCGTCACAATGCGTCGTTTTGCCGAAAAAACGCATCCTGCAAAAGTGTTTGCAGGATGCGTTTTTTCACCATTGATTAACATTAAGCGACGCATTGTGACGGATTGCCACACGTCACACCCGTCGTGCGACGGATGCGTCGTGCAGTGGCGGACCGTCGGGAGCAAAAAACGTTGCTTGCAACGTTTTTTGCTCCGTCGTAAACGTCTTTTCCGACCGCGCATGCGCGGCCGGAACTCTGCCCCCACCTCCCCGCACCTCACAATGGGGCAGCGGATGCGCTGGAAAAATGCATCCGCTGCCCCCGTTGTGCGGCGGAGACAACGCTAGCGCCGGGAACGTCGGCCCGACGCACAGCGACGGGCCAAGCCCAACGCTAGTGTGAAAGTAGCCTAACTCGCCACAGTGACAGAATTTTCAAAATGTGGGAAAAAATGTAAAAAAAAAAAAAAAAAGATCCAATTTATTATTTTGTGATCAGGTAGACTGCTCCTTCGCTGCCTGTAAGTCCGGGAGAAAGACTGCTATATCCTGTGCAAGAGTCTACTAAGTATTCACCCACCAGCTGCCTGTGGTTCACCCCAAACCTGGCGTGACCATGCATGTTATACATGATGCCCGTCTGAGCTATCCACTTTGTGGCTTTTTATTTACCATAGTGTCCAAACCTTGGATCACGTAGACACATGGTTTGATTCCTGCTTTGATCTTCATCTCCAACCATGTCATTGGTGAAAAACACTTTTTTTTTTTTTTTTTTCACAGGTATGAACAGGGGTCTGTCAGAGGAACTCACGCCCAATAAGGCATCAAAAATGCTCATTTTAGCCAGAAATTAAGGTAATCATGGATATTTGTTTAAATAAGGGAGCAGGAGTAGTCGAAGTACGAGCATGACTGACGTGGCCACCAGCATAGCTGGGCGTTTGTATTGTGTCCTCCATTAAGGCTGACTGTTCATCTCGTCCAAGAAGTCGCCTGGAGGAAATTGTGACATTTCTGCCTCTGGAGTGTAGTGACTGAGGGTTAGAACAGGTAGAGAAGTCACTTATGGAATCGAAATTCCGCAATGTAAAAGATTAACTGATATGGAGCAGGAAGACTTCAGAAGTGTGCAGAACACTGACTGAAACTTAGTGTCGCTGTCAGAGGTAACATCGTCCTGCTGTGACTGAGACTAGTGCCATAGTCATCTTTTCTTTTAACATACATTTATTTTTATTTTTTTACAACAATGTTAATTAAATTATCGCCCTTCCTATCTAGGACATAATAAAATTGCTAGGTAGGCACACATCCAAAAAGCCAGGCCTCGGTAGTGGTTTTGTATCTGTGTGTACAGGTGTTAAATTGGACTAGTAAAAAATAACACCAATGCCAAAAAGAGGCATGCACAGTTAAATGTCTGGATTTTTATTTTTGTAGATTTTCTTTTCCCCAACAATTTAGTCCTTCGCAGCTTTCAAATAGGACATGAGGTACGTGCACATCCAAAAAGCCAGCGACTGCAGTTCGGCGCTGTGTTGATGCGACGTTGTGCGGGTGTGAAATTTGACTAGTTAAACAGATGAGCAATAAAATAGCAGTCTGTGACACGCACGTTGTGAGGTAGTCACTCGCAGTTAAAAAGGCGTTTTCCTTTATATTCTTCTATCATTATTATTACCTCCCGCAACAATAAGGATTGAAGATGAAATGCAAGAACTCGGTAAAGTCGTTTGCGACAAGCCCACTTTCTTGACGCCTAGCGTGGTTTTTTTTCATCTTTAAGAAATATTTTTGCTGGCTTACTGCTGCTTTCTTGTGCATGAAGGACAAAGGAAAAAAAAGTGTGTAATTCAAATGCAGGAGGACAAATGCTCCCCCTTCCTCCACCAGATGACTGATCAATCCTGTCCGGCACGGCTCCTGTCTTACTCCCTTTATCAAATGAATAGTTGAATGATTCACAGACTACTGCACTCATCATCTTCACTGCTGCAGTATATGTAAAATATTACAGGGCTTTCTCTTCCTATCTCTTGCTGTGCTTCGAGCTGTGGCATACCGTCAATATTCTAAAATCACCCTAAAAATGTTGGAGAGCATGTTTATGAATCAGTCCCTTATGAGAAAAAGGGCTGAACCCTCATATCAAGCTTCCCATTGGGGGTCCTACATTGGAAGCCCTGATGTCTGCTGTGTAGCTACTGACGCCGGGTCTATTGACATGGCAGACCTGTGCCTGGGAGCTCCTGTGTCCGCATACTTATATACCAGCAGAGCTTACAGTTTTTCTTGCATGTAGCAGTTGGATCATATTATTATCGTGTTCTTTTCCTGCAATTTTTTTGCAAAAAATATGGATTGACAGTGACACAAGGTTATTCCGAATGACGCAGAGCCGCTTTTCTTTCCTCTCCCATGACCTTGTGTTTCCCCAGTTGTGTGATGTCCTTGTGACTCTAATCAGATGAGTATGTACTGGAGGAGAGTCTTCATTCTTCATGTGGACGTTTTATATATTGGGGAGAAGAGGGTCTTGGACCTGGGGAGCAGCATGTGTGCGTTTTAGGGTAAAGCTGGACATGTGTGATTTTTGACTGCTCGGAGCTCACTACGTCTGTCCTCACCATGAGTTATTGTCATAGGATTAGCATTTTTTCCATACAGGAAGCTAAGGAGGAGTGCTGGAAAATATTAGGGCAGCTGTTATTCCCTCACTGGCCATAATACAGAGAGAACCTGTAGTTCTGGACTGAGCTTTCACTCATGGTTCATGGGTAAAATCTGCATTCGGTGAAGACAGATTTTCCGTTACTGATAGAGATGGCAGTTGCTGTTTAGAAGACTCTGTCGAGGAGCGGCGAAGGGAGATGCAGATGTTCTCTTCTCCATAGAAGTTTATGAGCACCAACCGCCATCAACATCTCAGGAATCAGAAGGTTGTATTCACTGCAGAGACATTTTACCCATGAATTCAGAATGACAACTCAATCTTGGAAGAGACAGAAACAGATTCCTCTGATAATATCTATTACATAGTTTCATGTTCTCACAAGTACTATAGTAATCTATAGTAATTAAAACGATGATTACGGTACTTTTTAAAGGATGTTTTGGGGTTTAAAATTTTTGGTCAAAGTCCTCTGACTACTTAATAAATAAATAAATAAATGAAACGATACTTGTCCTCACCCAACCCCCGCATGTTCTGTTAGGATGCGTACTCGGTCCACACCGATCTGTTTTCTGGTCCTGTCCTCGGCATATAAAAAGATGGCAACTCCGCCAATCACTACTGGTGGCAGTGGTTTGTTGAGGGGGCATTTCTATATTGAAAATTGGCCCCTGAAGCGGGGACACAGCGCATTACAATAGGACCTGGGGGGGGATTGTTAGGGGAGAGTTTACTTCTTTATTCAGTAAGTTTTTCACTTAAAGGAGCCTATCACCAGGTTCCCTGGATCTTGACTGCAAACTCCACCGTCTGTTTCCTAATGATCCGTTCCTTACAGCCCTGGAGATTGAACTTTATACATCGCTCTCCTTGGTGATATGGGTGGACTCCAGCGCTTGCTGTGACCCTGCTGCCCCATCCGCTCTGCCATTAATTGATGGGCTGGGTTACTGGGATCACTGCAAGTGCCAAGCTTGGTACTGCGGGGCTATGCTTTTCTATATATATATAATTGTCTAAGGGGTACTTCCGTCCTGTCTGTCGGCAACTTCCGTCACGGTTATTCATTCGCTGATTGGTCTCACCAGCTGCCTGTCATGACTGCCGCGACCAATCAGCGACGGGCACAGTCCTATTAGTCCCTCCCTACTCCCCTGCAGTCAGTGTCGGGCGGCCGCTCCATACTCCCTGCAGTCACGGCTCACACAGGGTTAATGCCAGCGGTAACGGACCGCATAATGCCGCGGGTAACTCACTCCGTTACCGCCGCTATTAACCCTGTGTGACCCAGTTCTTACTATTGACGCTGCCTATGCAGCATCAATAATAAAAGGATCTAATGTTAAAAATAATAAAAAAAATAAATAAATCATTATATACTCACCATCCGCCGCCTTTCCCACTCCTTGCCACCCTCTGGTAACCGCTCTGTGCAAGCGGCACGTTCCGGTAGCAAGGATCGTATGGCAGAAGCATGGCATGTGACCGCGACGTCATCACACCCTGGGACCGGAAGCTGCCGCCTGTACCGTGCACAGGCGACAGAACTACAAGTATGGTGAGTATGTTAGAACTACAAGGGGCCCTCGGATCGGAAGGTGAGTATGTTTATTTTTTATTTTTTAACCTGTGACATACGTCGCTGAGCAATATACTACGTGGCTCTGTGCTGTATACTACGTCGCTGTGCAATATACTACGTCGCTGGGCAATATACTACGTAGCTAGGCAATATACTACGTGGCTGGCCAATATAGTACGTGGCTCTGTGCTGTATACTACGTCGCTGGGCAATATACTACGTGGCTCTGTGCTGTATACTACGTCACTTGGCAATATAGTACGTCACTGGGCAATATACTACGTGGCTCTGTGCTGTATACTACGTCACTGGGCAATATACTACGTGGCTCTGTGTTGTATACTACGTCATTGGGCAATATACTACGTCACTGGGCAATATATTACGTGGCTCTGTGCTGTATACTACGTTACTGGGCAATATACTACGTCACTGGGCAATATACTACGTCACTGGGCAATATACTACGTGGCTGTGCAATATACTACGTCGCTGTGCAATATACTACGTGGCTCTGTGCTATACACTACGTGGCTGAGCAATATACTACGTGGCTGGGCAATATACTACGTGGCTGGGCAATATACTACGTGGCTGGGCAATATACTACGTGGCTGGGCAATATACTACGTGGCTGGGCAATATACTACGTGGCTCTGTGCTGTAGACTACGTCGCTGGGCAATATACTACGTGGCTCTGTGCTATACACTACGTGGCTGAGCAATATACTACGTGGCTGGGCAATATACTACGTGGCTGGGCAATATACTACGTGGCTGGGCAATATACTACGTGGCTGGGCAATATACTACGTGGCTCTGTGCTGTAGACTACGTCGCTGGGCAATATACTACGTCGCTGGGCAATATACTCGGTGGGCTGGGCAATATACTATGTGTACATACATATTCTAGAATACCCGATGCGTTAGAATCGGGCCACCATCTAGTCTCTTATAACCAGGGAAAGCACTGTATAACGGTAATTTCTCTGGGTGTGAAGGGCTGTAAGGAGCGCATCTTTGGGATCCTAATTAAGTGACACAGAAAGTGGTGGCAGCCGCTGAGATCTGGGAAATCTGATGAAGACCCTGTTAAGTTGTGTAGTGTCAGCCTGCAATTCTCTGCACAGCCTGGAGTCCTGCGGTGTCGCTATTGAGGGCAAAACCACGACGGACACTAAACCAGTCCTACAGCACAGCTGCCTCTCTTGAGCATTGGTTTCCACAGGTCGGACCCCTACCTATAATAAAGTAGTGACATTTCCTAGCAATGGATCACAAGTTTATTAGAAGAAACTTCTTCATCTTTAGGTTCTCAAAGAAGCAGGAAAGTCACAGCAGCCATATAAAAGCTGTAGAGCCCTCATCTACACACAGTCCCCCATGCTTTGCAGAGAAACGCGTAGTTTATGCTCTGTGGTCCTGATGGAGTAAAGGACATAACATTCATACAACTCTCATTAACCCTGTAATACTGTAGGACATCACCACGTAACATGCCTGCTTGTAGAGTATTATTTATCGGCATATCGCTTTGTCACTTTTCAGTTTTTTCATTTTTTTCATTCTCTTGCAGATTGGCTGCTTATTTAAAGGGATGTGACAGTTATTCCAGGAAGTGTTGACATTCCCGTATCACATGGAGGCAGATTATTATACATCTGAAAAATGTGTAGATGGGATATTCAATATTTGTATATATTGTATATCCCAACTCCATTCTGCAGAATCAGAAGACCTTCATGATAAAGAGCCGGACTCTCTGCTCACTCAGCATACCATCGGTTGGAGACGAGCTAAAGCCCTTTTGAGTAATCGGACAAGGTGTTATCTCAGCATGCTCGAGTGCAGAGCATTTTCGGAGTTCTCTAATGCTATGTTTGAGTCACTGTGGCACATGCAACACATGCAGGGGTTACCTAACAAACAGGCAATTATGTGTTGCGGCTGTCGAACAGCCGCGAGATGTGCAACCACGGTGACGCAAACATAGTATTCGAGAATGCCAAAGATGCTCTGCACTCGAGCATGCTCAGATAACACCTTATCCCAGCACGCTCGCTCATCACTAATGATGAGACCTCACTCACGAGGCTTTGTGACAGCTCCATACACCTGTATAATAGATGGAGGCAACACTGCACCTCCGAGCTGTCGCAATGCCGTTATGTACACAGCCGTGGGGACGTCGGGGTCAGCATTGAAGCTCTAGCCTAGAAAAACTTTCTGGCTATTTGCACATTTTCCATGGCTTTTATTTTAGATGGTTGCAGAAGTGCACACACCCCTACAATGAATTGCATGATTTCACACAGTTCTGAAGAAGCTATTTCAGAAATGCACTTTGGTACGTGGTGTGTGATCATGGAGGCTATTAATAAGTAAATGTCAGTGGGTGAGGCCAGAGTGTTCATTTTTATAGTGTTTGTTCATGATGACTTGGAGATCCAGCCCAGGATATAGGACCTACACTGGACTGTATATAGGGGGTCCTAACCAGGTCTGTTAGTAATGCTCATCACATGTGTTGTAGTGAGGGAGGCCGATGTGACCAGCACGGGATGTATAACATCAGAATAAAGGGTCTGCTTCGTTTTTCCTGGTAATGGTACTCCCTTTGTGGACTGGTATTGCAGCTTAGCCACACTTTAGGCGCTGTGTGAACCCAACATTACGTATTAATGATCCATAGACTGGGACTTTCTTCTTGTTGTCGGTACAAACATTGTCCTGGATACAAAACAAACCGTAGTTACCTGTCATCCATCACATGAGCAGAAAGCACAACAGGATCCGGTCCGATCTGCCTACTGTAGATGTGCTGGTCTATGTGACTGTAGGTGCCCCCCCACGCTGGCGCTGACCCGGGGGGAGGTATTGGGTTGCACCAATGAGCAGGAGAAGGTGCAGGCTTTATAGTAGAATATTGCTGACGTGCCCACAGATTTTTTTGTCACTTTTTTTTCTGACTCTCCACACTCATGCTCGCTCTTTTTGGCCAAGTGTGCATATGTTTTCAGTATGGAGACTGATGTAATGGTGGGTGGGAACAGTTAGGTTACCCACATACCAATAAACGATCACTTGTAACAGCGAACAATATTCACCGGTCTCTCCTCGGATTGAAATTGCTGATAACAGAGAGTAGTAGCTGCTTAGCAGCCTTGCCAGACATAATGGCCAATTTCAACCATATTTGCATTGTGACCCTGTCCTGTATGACCCCATGAGCTGTCGGGATTTCCTGGTAATATTATTTGCAACTTCACATCCTCTTGTGAAACTTCCTTTTCTTTTATCCTATGAGTTTGTCTCATTCCCGGCCAGCAATATCTTCCTCATTCATTGCCAGTGAGACATCTGCAGCCTCCACATGGGTCTATCAAAGGTTTTGCTGCTTGTTCTCCGTAGGGGACACATACTTTATATGTAGAAGTCTGTCTTTAAAAAAAAAAAAAAAGGTTGGTTCGGTTTATCGGTTTCCTTTGATGTCACCTGTTGTGAATCTGGATCTGCCAGCATGTAGGCAAATGGTGCGGCACAGCGTGGACCATCAGACGTCCAGCAGGTTTACTCTGAATTCACACAGCCATGATTCGCAGCCTCGTACGGACTGCAGTGACCGCGCCAACTACAAGTCAAATAAATGTCTCGTAGGCAAATATAAGAGCATTAAGGCCCCACACACAATAGATCGCTGTTGGCTGAACACTCCTGTGTTTTCTATGAAAGGAGCACAAAAGGATCGGCCGCTGGAAATCCAACATGCCGCTTCCTTCTTTGCCCCGACATCAGATGTCAGGGACGAGTCGTGAGACCCCCATAGACATCAGACTGTTGGCCACCTTTACAGGAGCTCCGCTGTCAGGATAAGCATTGTGGTTCATACATAGACCGCAAAATAAAGAGGTGTGAATTCAGCCTTACTATAGTCTACCTCACAAATATGTCCGCTCATAGAGGACCCCCTGTCATTGCCAGGCCCCAAACAAACAGATTAGATATTTGAATCCAGACTGCCCATGATTGGCAGCTACGCCACTTCTACAGGGAGAGCTGTCAATCACTGATCAAGCCCGCCCAGTGTTTTATGCCATAAAATCCATCCCCCTGTCTGATTCTTTTCTCAAAAACTATATCAATCTTTAGCTCCTCCTGGTGTGTAATATGATGCTGGCAGATTGCTTTGCATTTCCCAGCCTACCAGGTCCTTCTACGAATGGCTAGGAATGATGGATCTTACTATATTCCTATTATTATGTTCCCAGTGGTCAGAAACAGTGGCCCATATTGGAGCGGGAATGTCAAGAGCTGCGCTGTCTGCAATGATTTGCCTTTATCTTAGTTTATGTAAGTAAAGCTTTATAGCCGGCACATGGGGAGCTGGCTGCAGAGTGAGAACCTGCAGGTGTAAGACCAGGGCTCTGATACTACCACAGCTTTCCCACTGCTCAGGTCAGTGCAGTGAGCGCACTGCATGCTATTGCACTGTAACCCTCTGCTCTGGTCACTGCAGAGAGCGCACTGCATGCTATTGCACTGTAACCCTCTGCTCTGGTCACTGCAGAGAGCGCACTGCATGCTGTTGCACAGTTCAGGTCACTGCAGAGAGCGCACTGCATGCTGTTGCACGGTTCAGGACACTGCAGAGAGCGCACTGCATGCTATTGCACTGTAACCCTCTGCTCTGGTCACTGCATAGAGCGCACTGCATGCTGTTGCACGGTTCAGGACACTGCAGAGAGCGCACTGCATGCTATTGCACTGTAACCCTCTGCTCTGGTCGCTGCAGAGAGCGCACTGCATGCTATTGCACTGTAACCCTCTGCTCTGGTCGCTGCAGAGAGCGCACTGCATGCTGTTGCACGGTTCAGGTCACTGCAGAGAGCGCACTGCATGCTATTGCACTGTAACCCTCTGCTCTGGTCACTGCATAGAGCGCACTGCATGCTGTTGCACGGTTCAGGACACTGCAGAGAGCGCACTGCATGCTATTCCACTGTAACCCTCTGCTCTGGTCGCTGCAGAGAGCGCACTGCATGCTGTTGCACGGTTCAGGTCACTGCAGAGAGCGCACTGCATGCTGTTGCACGGTTCAGGTCACTGCAGAGAGCGCACTGCATGCTATTGCACTGTAACCCTCTGCTCTGGTCACTGCAGAGAGCGCACTGCATGCTGTTGCATGTTTCAGGTCACTGCAGAGAGCGCACTGCATGCTATTGCACTGTAACCCTCTGCTCTGGTCACTGCAGAGAGCGCACTGCATGCTGTTGCACGGTTCAGGACACTGCAGAGAGCGCACTGCATGCTATTGCACTGTAACCCTCTGCTCTGGTCACTGCAGAGAGCGCACTGCATGGTATTGCCCTGTAGCTCACTAGCCCTCTGCCCAGGTCAATGCAGAGAGCGCACTGCATGGTATTGCCCTGTAGCTCACTATCCCTCTGCTTGGCTGAGTGCAGTCTCTTTTGTGCCAGAGATGTTACTAGCGCTTAAATTTAAAGTATTCATAGGTGGAGGTCTTATTTTTTGCCGTATTGAATAAAATAGCAGGATAGGCAATTTCTTGCAATGGTTTGTAGAAAAAAACAAACAAAACCCCTATACCGTGTGATATCTACAATGGGAGCCTATGGTAGAGTGGTCATTCTTTCAGAACGTTCCTTCACCTTCTAATGAAGGTCGATGGAGCTAAGGGTCCTTGGAGTTGTGTGATGGCATATTTTTGCGGGACAAGACGACATTTTTATTTATGCCATTTTGGGATAGATATGATGTTTTGATCTCTTGTTACAGCATTTTTTTTGTGGAATTGCAGCAACCATAAAAACGTTAATCTTGATTTTTTTTTTTTTTCCGTTTACGGTGTTTACTGATTGGGTTAATCATTTTTATATTTTGATAGGACTTTCTGAACCAGACAATACCACATATCAAATTATTATTATTTTTTTTTTATATATCTTTATTTTTAATGGGACAGAAGGATCAGTGATTTGAACTTCTTTACTTCTTACTGTTATTGTTAGCCCCCTTAGGGGACTTGAAGCTGCGATCGTCTGATCGATTGTGCGATATGCAGCGCTGCGACAACATTGCTGCACATAGCAAAAATCACGGTCTCCTTTGATGCCCGTCCACAGGTAGGGTTTCAGAGGAGCTCTGTAATGACGAACACCAGGGGTCGTCAGCTCACTCCCAGCAGCCATAGGAGCCCATCGGCGACCCGCGATCAAATCACAGATGCACGGATGGGCACATGGAATGACGCGCACTCATGCTGGCGTGTGTTAAATATCACTGTCAGGGATTGACCGCTCCATTTAACGGCCTAACAATCGTTGGGGGCAGGTCCTGGCTGTAACACAAAGCCCATGACCTGCCGTATGGGCTGGGCTCACACACTGAGCCCGCTGTATACACCTGTTTGACTTGCCTTGACTTACATGTACAGAGGATATCGTGAAGGGGTTAATCATATAATATGGGCACTGTCAGGTGGAGAAGAAAGTGTAAGGCTATGTTCATATGCAGAGCATTTTTTATGAAAATGTAAGGGTATGTGCACACGTTGCAGATTTGCTGCGGATCTGCGGCATGTTTTTCCGCGCAGAAACGCTGCAGATCCGCAAGTGATTTACAGTACAATGTAAATCCGTGGGGAAAAAAAATGCTGTGCTAATGGTGCGGAAAAATCTGCATGGAAAACGCAGCAGATTAAAAAAAGGACCATGTCACTTCTTTTTGCGGATCTGCAGCATTTCTACACCCATTGACTTCCATTGTCAGGCCAATCCGCAGCAAACCCGCAGATGTAAAAGATCTGCAGATGTGCCTGCGAGAAATGCTGCAGATCGTGAGGGGGAAGAGTGTAGGCGGAGACTGTGTGTGCAGAGATGTGCAGGTGTTTGTGTGTTTCTGTTTGGGTCTGCGGGGCTGTGCCAGGGTCTGCGGGGCTGTGTCGGGGTCTGCGGGCCTGTGTGTGCGGGGCTGTGTGTAGGCAGGCATCGTCCTATGGGACTACTAGTCCCATCCGGCTATGTCTGCTACAGCGACAGCTAGCCGGATGATGGGACAGTATAGTCCCATCATCCGGCTACTGTGTTCAAATGTACAAAAAAAAATAAAAAAATAAATTTAACCCTCAGTGATAACACTGCATAAGCCATTGTCTCCTGTCAGTGTGTCACTGGAGGCCTATAGAGCAGTGACATCACCCGATGTCACTGTTCTATAAGGGAGATCGTCGTGGGACACTGGTTATTAATTGGACTGCATCGGACAGGGAGTATACGGTTGGTTTATTTTTTGCAGGTGATCGATGGTGGTTGTAAGTATGGTGAAATTAAAAATATTAAAATACTTTTTTCTGGCTTTGTCTTTTTTTCAACTCTTTCACTACTATAGGATTAATAATGGATAGGTGTCTTATTGACTCCTCTCCATTACTAACTGGGCTTAATATCACCTTACAATCAAAGCTGACATTAACCCCCTATTACCCCACTTGCCACCACTACAGGGCAGTGAGAAGAGAGGCTACGTGCCGGAATTGGTGCATCCTACAGATACAACTATAGGATTAGTAATGGATAGGTGTCTTATTGACGCTTCTCCATTACTAAGCCAGGCTTGATGTCACGTTACAATACTAGGGCGACATCAACCCCACAACTATTACCCCACTTGCCACCGCTACAGGGCAAGTGGGAAGAAAGAGGCGAAGTGCCGGAATTGGCACATCTTAGAGAAGTGCCATTTCTGGGGTGGCTGGGAGCTGGTATTTGTAGGCAGGGGGGGGGGGGGTGCAATATCCATGGCCCCTCCCTAGGCTATGAATATCAGCCAGCCCGCAGCTGTCTGCATAGCCTTTCTGGCTATAAATTACAGGGGGACCCCACGCCATTTTTTTTTTTTATTTTTATTTTTTTTGGGGGGGGGTCCCTATTTTAATAGCCAGTAAATGCTAAATATACAGCTGTGCGCTGATATTCACAGCCTGGGAAGCTCCATGGGTATTAACCCCTTCCCAGGCTATAAACATTGGCTCTCAGTCACTAGCTTTCCCACTCTGGACTTGAAAATTGCGCGGGAGCCCACGCCATTTTTTTTTTTTTTTTACATTTTTTAAATTAAACATACTGCGTTTTAGGCTGGGGTCACACTTGTGAGAAACTCCCACGAGTCTCGCACCTCAATACCCGGCATGTGCGGCTGCATGTATTTCTATGTAGCTGAATTCTCCGGTCCCCAAGTGTCGGCTGTAATGTTGGGTATTAAAGGGCCACTGTCACCCCCCCCCCCAGCCGTTATAAACTAAAAGAGCCACCTTGTGCAGCAGTAATGCTGCAGTCTAACAAGGTGGCTTTTAGTTTTTGATTCATTTATTACCTCAAAAAAGCGTTTTAACCCCTTCACCCCCAAGGGTGGTTTGCACGTTAATGACCGGGCCAATTTTTACAATTCTGACCACTGTCCCTTTATGAGGTTATAACTCTGGAACGCTTCAACGGATCTTGGCGATTCTGACATTGTTTTCTCGTGACATATTGTACTTCATGTTAGTGGTAAAATTTCTTCGATATAACTTGCGTTTATTTGTGAAAAAAACGAATATTTGGCGAAAATTTTGAAAATTTCGCAATTTTCCAACTTTGAATTTTTATGCCCTTAAATCACAGACATATGTCACACAAAATACTTAATAAATAACATTTCCCACATGTCTACTTTACATCAGCACAATTTTGGAACCAAAATTTTTTTTTGTGACGGAGTTATAAGGGTTAAAAGTTGACCAGCAATTTCTCATTTTTACAACACCATTTTTTTGTAGGGACCACATCTCATTTGAAGTCATTTTGACGGGTCTATATGATAGAAAATACCCAAGTGTGACACCATTCTAAAAACTGCACCCCTCAAGGTACTCAAAACCACTTTCAAAAAGTTTATTAACCCTTCAGGTGTTTCACAGGAATTTTTGGAATGTTTAAATAAAAATGAACATTTAACTTTTTTTCACACAAAATTTATTTCAGCTCCAATTTGTTTTATTTTACCAAGGGTAACAGGAGAAAATAGACCCCAAAAGTTGTTGTACAATTTGTCCTGAGTACGCTGATACCCCATATGTGGGGGTAAACCACAGTTTGGGCGCATGGCAGAGCTTGGAAGCAAAGGAGCGCCATTTGACTTTTCAATGCAAAATTGACTGGAATTGAGATGGGACGCCATGTTGCATTTGGAGAGCCCCTGATGTGCCTAAACATTGAAACCCCTAACAAGTGACACCATTTTGGAAAGTAGACCCCCTAAGGAACTTATCTAGATGTGTGGTGAGCACTTTGACCCAACAAGTGCTTTACAGAAGTTTATAATGCAGAGCCGTAAAAATAAAAAATCATATTTTTTCACAAAAATGATCTTTTCACCCCCAATTTTTTAATTTTCCCAAGGGTGAGAGAAGAAATTGGACCCCAAAAATTGTTGTGCAATTTGTCCTGAGTACGCTGATACCCCATATGTGGGTGTAAACCATTGTTTGGGCGCAGGGCAGAGCTCGGAAGGGAAGGAGCGCCATTTGACTTTTCAATGCAAAATTGACTGGAATTGAGATGGGACGCCATGTTGCATTTAGAGAGCCCTTGATGTGCCTAAACATTGAAACCCCTAACAAGTGACACCATTTTGGAAAGTAGACCCCCTAAGGAACTTATCTAGATGTGTGGTGAGCACTTTGACCCACCAAGTGCTTCACAGAAGTTTATAATGCAGAGCCGTAAAAATAAAAAATCATATTTTTTCACAAAAATGATCTTTTCACCCCCAATTTTTTATTTTCCCAAGGGTAAGAGAAGAAATTGGACCCCAAAAATTGTTGTGCAATTTGTCCTGAGTACACTGATACCCTATATGTGGGTGTAAACCATTGTTTTGGCGCAGGGCAGAGCTCAGAAGGGAAGGAGCGCCATTTGACTTTTCAATGCAAAATTGACTGGAATTGAGATGGGACGCCATGTTGCGTTTGGAGAGCCCCTAATGTGCCTAAACATTGAAACCCCCCACGAGTGACACCATTTTGGAAAGTAGACCCCTTAAGGAACTTATCTAGATGTGTGTTGAGCACTTTGACCCAACAAGTGCTTCACAGAAGTTTATAATGCAGAGCCGTAAAAATAAAAAATCATATTTTTTCACAAAAATGATCTTTTAACCCCCATTTTTTTATTTCCCCAAGGGTAAGAGAAGAAATTAGACCACAAAAGTTGTTGTGCAATTTGTCCTGAGTACGACGATACCCCATATGTGGGGGTAAACCACTGTTTGGGCGCATAGCAGAGCTCAGAAGGGAAGAAGCGCTATTTTACTTTTCAATGCAAAATTGACTGGAATTAAGATGGGATGCCATGTTGCGTTTGGAGAGCCCCTGATGTGCCTAAACATTAAACCCCACCACAAGTGACACCATTTTGGAAAGTAGACCCCCTAAGGAACTTATCTAGATGTGTTTTGAGAGCTTTGAACCCCCAAGTGTTTCACTACAGTTTATAACGCAGAGCCGTGAAAATAAAAATTATTTTTTTTTTCACAAAAATGAAATTTAGCCCCCAGTTTTGTATTTTCACAAGGGTATCAGGATAAATTGGACCCTAAAAGTTGTTGTCCAATTTGTCCTGAGTACGCTGATACCCCCTATGTGGGGGGGAACCACTGTTTGGGCGCATGACAGAGCTCGGAAGGGAAGGAGCGCCATTTGGAATGCAGACTTAAATGGATTGGTCTGCAGGCGTCACGTTGCATTTGCAGAGCCCCTGATGTACCCAAACAGTACAAACCCCCCACAAGTGACCCCATATTGGAAACTAGACCCCCCAAGGAACTTATCTAGATGTGTTGTGAGAACTTTGAACCCCCAAGTGTTTCACTACAGTTTATAACGCAGAGCCGTGAAAATAAAAATTATTTTTTTTTTTCACAAAAATGATTTTTTAGCCCCCAGTTTTGTATTTTCACAAGGGTATCAGGATAAATTGGACCCTAAACGTTGTTGTCCAATTTGTCCTGAGTACGCTGATACCCCCTATGTGGGGGGGAACCACTGTTTGGGCGCATGACAGAGCTCGGAAGGGAAGGAGCGCCATTTGGAATGCAGACTTAAATGGATTGGTCTGCAGGCGTCACGTTGCATTTGCAGAGCCCCTGATGTACCCAAACAGTACAAACCCCCCACAAGTGACCCCATATTGGAAACTAGACCCCCCAAGGAACTTATCTAGATGTGTTGTGAGAACTTTGAACCCCCAAGTGTTTCACTACAGTTTATAACGCAGAGCCGTGAAAATAAAAATTATTTTTTTTTTCACAAAAATGATTTTTTAGCCCCCAGTTTTGTATTTTCACAAGGGTATCAGGATAAATTGGACCCTAAACGTTGTTGTCCAATTTGTCCTGAGTACGCTGATACCCCCTATGTGGGGGGGAACCACTGTTTGGGCGCATGACAGAGCTCGGAAGGGAAGGAGCGCCATTTGGAATGCAGACTTAAATGGATTGGTCTGCAGGCGTCACGTTGCATTTGCAGAGCCCCTGATGTACACAAATAGTACAAACCCCCCACAAGTGACCCCATATTGGAAACTAGACCTCCCAAGGAACTTATCTAGA
Source organism: Ranitomeya variabilis (assembly GCF_051348905.1). Lineage (NCBI taxonomy): Eukaryota > Metazoa > Chordata > Amphibia > Anura > Dendrobatidae > Ranitomeya > Ranitomeya variabilis. Next base: position 251,149,506 of record NC_135233.1, on the reverse strand, counting down.
TGTGTTGTGAGAACTTTGAACCCCCAAGTGTTTCACTACAGTTTACAACGCAGAGCCGTGAAAATAAAACATATTTTTTTTCCCACAAAAATGATTTTTAGCCCCCCAAATTTTTATTTTCCCAAGGATAACAAGAGAACTTGGACCCCAGAAGTTGTTGTTCAATTTGTCCCTAGTACGCTGATACCCCATATGTTGGGGTAAACCCCTTTTTGGACGCACGGGAGAGCTCGGAAGGGAAGGAGCACTGTTTTACTTTTTCAACGCAGAATTGGCTGGAATTGAGATTGGACGCCATGTTGCGTTTGGAGAGCCCCTGATGTGCCTGAACAGTGGAATCTCCCCAATTCTACCTGAAACCCTACCCCTAACCGTTTACTGAACATTTTCTGACAGTCATAAGTGCCACGTATATAAGTGCCACGTATATAAGTGCCACGTATATAAGTGCCACGTATTTAAGAGCCACGTATTTAAGAGCCACGTATTTAAGTGCCACGTATTTAAGTGCCACGTATTTAAGTGCCACGTATTTCAGTGCCACGATATTTCAGTGCCACGTATTTCAGTGCCACGTATTTCAGGCACTGAAAAATACGTGGCACGTAAATACTTCAGTGCCACGATATTTCAGTGCCACGATATTTCAGTGCCACGTATTTCAGTGCCACGTATTTCAGTGCCACGTATTTCAGGCACTGAAAAATACGTGGCACGTAAATACTTCAGTGCCACGATATTTCAGTGCCACGATATTTCAGTGCCACGTATTTCAGTGCCACGTATTTCAGTGCCACGTATTTCAGGCACTGAAAAATACGTGGCACGTAAATACGTGGCACGTAAATACGTGGCACGTAAATACGTGGCACTGAAATACGTGGCACTGAAATACGTGGCACTTAAATACGTGGCACTGAAATACGTGGCACTGAAATACGTGGCACTGAAATACGTATATACGTATATAAACGTATATTTCAGTGCCACGTATTTCAGTGCCACGTATTTCAGGTTAGGGGTAGGGTTAGGGTTTTTTGTTTTTTTCTTGTTTTCTTGTGTTTTTCTATAAAAACGCATGCGTTTTACCGCGTTTACATGCATTTTTTCACACATGTGGTTTTTTTAAAAAACGCATGCAGATAAAAACGCAAGTGTGAAACCAGACTAAAAGACGCTTTTTATAGCAAAAAAGTTTTTGCGTCTCCACATTTTGAGACCTATAATTTTTCCACATTTTGGTCCACAGAGTCATGTGAGGTTTTTTTTTTTTTGCGGGACGAGTTGACGTTTTTATTTGTAACATTTTCGGACACGTGACCATTTTTTATCACTTTTTATTCCGATTTTTGTGAGGCAGAATAACCAAAAACCAGCTATTCATTAATTTCTTTTGGGAGAGGCGTTTATACTGTTCTGCGTTTGGTAAAATTGATAAAGCAGTTTTATTCGTCGGGTCAGTACGATTACAGCGATATCTCATTTATATCATTTTTTTATGTTTTGACGCTTTTATACGATAAAAACTATTTTATAGAAAAAATAATTATTTTGGCATCGCTTTATTCTGAGGACTATAACTTTTTTATTTTTTTGCTGATGATGCTGTATGGCGGCTCGTTTTTTGCGGGACAAGATGACGTTTTCAGCGGTAACATGGTTATTTATATCCGTCTTTTTGATCGCGTGTTATTCCACTTTTTGTTCGGCGGTATGGTAATAAAGCGTTGTTTTTTGCCTCGTTTTTTTTTTTTTTTTCTTACGGTGTTTACTGACGGGGTTAACTAGTGGGCCAGTTTTATAGGTTGGGTCATTACGGACGCGGCGATACTAAATATGTGTACTTTTATTGTTTTTGTTTGGTTTTTTTAGATAAAGAAATGTATTTATGGGAATAATATTTTTTTTTTTATTATTATTTATTTAGGAATTTTTTTTTATTTTTTTTACACATGTGGAAATTTTTTTTTTTACTTTTTTACTTTGTCCCAGGGGGGGACATCACAGATCGCAGATCTGATAGTGTGCACAGCACTCTATGAGATCCGCGATCATCCTTTCATCGGAGCAGGCTGCAGCTTTCATCTGCAGCCTGCTCCGACCCGGAAGTGCTCCCTGCAGGACCCGGATACAGCCCCTCGGCCATTTTGGATCCGGGGCCTGCAGGGAGAAGACGTTCGGTACGAGGTGAGTACATCACCTTGTACCGATCGTCTCAGGGAAGCCCGCAGGGAGCCCCCTCCATGCGCGATGCTTCCCTGTACCGCCGGTACACCGCGATCATGTTTGATCGCGGTGTGCCGGGGGTTAATGTGCCGGGGGCGGTCCGTGACCGCTCCTGGCACATAGTGCCGGATGTCAGCTGCGATATGCAGCCGACACCCGGCCGCGATCGGCCGCGCTCCCCCCGTGAGCGCGGCCGATCGCGTATGACGTACTATCCCGTCGGCGGTCATGGGGGCCCACCCCACCTCGACGGGATAGTACGTCAAATGTCGGGAAGGGGTTAAAAATTGGCCACACATACCAGATATTGTACCAGGAGGCGGTCCGAAGCGTCCTGTATGAATCCCCCAACTGCTGTCACTCTTCTCTTCAGGGGCGATGGTACCCGCCCCCTGAGCGCTGTTATCTTCTGAAATCCTGCGCTGTGCGTGCCTGCCTGGGGCCTGCGCAGTGTTCATTGTCAGTGCGGCCACACTGTTGCTGAATCCCCCGCACCGCACTGTTATTCATTATGCACAGTGCGGGGCTGGGGTTCCTGGGCATGCGCACTGCGCTGTTTAGATGCTCCCCCGCCTTCCCAGGAACCCCAGCCCCGCACTGTGCATAATGAATAACAGTGCGGGGCGGGGGATTCCGCAACAGTGTGGCCGCACTGACAATGAACACTGCGCAGGCCCCAGGCAGGCACACACAGCGCAGGCGCCGGATTTCAGAAGATAACAGCGCTCAGGGGGCGGGTACCATCGCCCCTGAAGAGAAGAGTGACGGCAGTTGGGGGATTCATACAGGACGCTTCGGACCGCCTCCTGGTACAATATCTGGTATGTGTGGCCAATTTTTAAAACGCTTTTTTTAGGTAATAAATGAATCAAAAACTAAAAGAGCCACCTTGTTAGACTGCAGCATTACTGCTGCACAAGGTGGCTCTTTTAGTTTATAACGGCTGGGGGGGGGGGTGACAGTGGCCCTTTAAGGTGCGAGACTCTTGTTAGTTTCTTGTTATTGTGACCCCGGCCAACGCAATTTTTTTTTGTCTTTATTTAACTCTTTATGTACCATTTTATTATGTTTATTATTAACATCAGGCTTTCTGTGTGCGTAAACAATATTCTTCAATGGAGTATGTAAATGAAGAGGTTGGACAAGAAATGACATCACAATTCTTTTTTTTTTTCCAATAATAGATCTTTATTTAGCTTTCAAAAACGCATACAAATCCACATGAAAAAAACGCATCAAGAACGCATTAAATCCGCACCTGCGTTTTCTGGCAAGAGAGGGAAGAATCTGCATAGAAAATTCCACAGTCAAATCTGCAACGTGTGCATATACCGTATGTGCACACGTTGCAGATTTACTACGGATCCGCAGCGTTTTTTCCGTGCAGAACCGCAAGTGATTTACAGTACAATGTAAATCAATAGGAAATAAAAATGCTGTGCCTAGCCTGTAGCTGTCCCTTTCCTGTAGAGGTTTGTGATGATATGGCCATCCCTCAAGGTTATCTCCAAATCCAAAAAGTCCACCATCCTAGAAGATATCCTGGAGGTAAGTCTGATGTTCCAAGGATTCCTATTAAGGGAATCAATAAAAGCGTTACAGTCCTCCATGGTTCCAGTCCAAAAAAACAGGATATCATCTATAAACCTGTACCACTTCAGTACATATTTGCCAAATAGGGGAAGATTATACACGTGGACCTCCTCCCACCATCCCATAAACAAATTTGCGTACGACGGCGCACACATCGCGCCCATGGCGGTGCCGGACGCTTGTCTATAGAAAGTGCGATGAAAAATAAAATAATTTTTATCGAGGACCACCCTAAGCAAGTCCAAAATGAAAGAATCGTGTTCCCTGTCTCTACTGGATTTTTTGTCCAAAAAGTATGTTATTGCCTCCAGTCCAAGATCATGTTCAATATTGGTGTAGAGGGATTCTACGTCAAGTGTAACAATAAACGTATCTGTTGGTATTTCCAATTGGCCCATCTGTTCAATAAGGTGCATTGAATCCCTAATATATGACCCCAAAGAGTAGACAAGAGGCTGGAGAAAATAATCCAAGTATATACAGGGTCTTTCAAATAAACCACCGATCCCTGATATTATTGGCCTACCCTGGGGGGTTGTCCAAGCACTTGTGCACTTTCGGCAGCATATAGAAAGTTGGAATTTTTGGCACATCGATGGTCAGGAATTCCCTCTCCTTTTTGTTAATAATGCCCAGATTATAGGCCGCCACAGTCAGTCGATCCAATTGCCTCTTAAAAACGTCAGTGGGGTCCGAAGGTAAAACCTGATAATAAGAAGTATTCAGTAGCTGTCGTTTTGCTTCCAACACATATAAGTCCTTAGGCCAAATCACAATGTTACCCCCTTTGTCAGCCTCCTTGATGACAAAGGAGTCCTGTTTTTTAAGCTGACCCAAGCACCGTTTCTCTTCCTTAGTAAGGTTATCCAACCCCTTGTTGTTAATTTTAAGGTTTTGTATGTCCTTACTCACGGTGTCAAAGAATATTTGAATCACCGGAAAAAGTGAAAATGATGGAGTGGCCTGGGAGGGAATACGTCCTGTGAACCTGCAAGACTTACCGGTATCACCTTCACTTTCATTCAAGAGCTCCAACAGATCCCGAAATACTTGTCTGTCCTCATCAGGTAAAGTATCAATCACCGACGGCTTGTGGTAAAGCAACTTGAACGTGAGCTGCCTACAAAATAGGTATAAGTCTTTTGTAAGTTCGAACTTGTTAAGAGTTGGTGGGTGAAAAAGACAACCCCTTAGATAAGAGGGAAACCTCCCCAGGTGAAAGAGAATAGGAGGACAGGTTAATAATTTGTAACTTACCTTGTTCCTCTTCCTGTAAGTTGTCATATACTAATGTTTTCGACTGTTCTTCCTCGTTACTCTCTTGTGGCTCATATTCCGATCCTGTAGGGGTCTTTCTCTCAGTCTCCAACTTGCGCCAACCCCTCCTCCTGCGCCTTCTTGGTCGCTCATGTCGGACGATAAAAAAATCGCTAGAGACAGGTTCAATTTGGTTTACCGATTTCCTTTCCCCTGATGTAATTGGTGCACTTCGTCTAATATTGCCATGGTGCGACCACCTGTAGGCAGTATCTATATGGGAAACCATTTTGCATATGGACTTATGGCACATGCTTTAGGCCAGCTGGCAGCCTAGGGTTATTTGGGCATGTTATGTAGAACTGTTCATCACTTTTTGCCTATGTTATTTTAGGATACATATTTATGTGTCTATTTTGAGATTTGATTGTATCTACATAAAGGCATTAGTAATTGTGTGTATATCATCTCCTGGGGGATCTTGGACATTGCACTTGGCCTGTTGGCCTTTTTAAATGTTTTTAATTGTGTGTCCGTTTTTTGCTCCTGTTTTTGTAATGTTTATTAAATAAAGATTTATATGGTTGGTTGATCCCACAAGTGTGCATATCTTTTCTTCTCCTTTTTCTGTGTTTTGTGCAGAACTGCAGCAGATTTTTCTGCTGCAGAACTGCACTGTGATTTACAGTACAATGTAAATCAATGTGAAAAAAAAAAAGCGTGCACATGGTGCAGAAAAAACTGCAGAGAAACTGCATCAAATCTGCACCTGCGTTTTCTACCAGGAGATGCAGATTTAGTGCAGAAAATTCTGCACCACATTTCCTACGTGTGCACATAGTCAAAAAACGCAGCTGCGGATTCTGCCAGGAGATGCAGATTTTGTGCAGAAAATTCTGCACCTCTTTTCTTACGTGTGCACATAGCCTAAGGCTATGTGCACACGTTGCGGATTAGGCTTAGGAATTTCTGGTGCGGATTCTGTCTCTCCTGGCAGAAAACGCACCAGCGTTTTTTTGTGCGTTTTTGCTGCGGTTTTCTTGCAGATTTGCTGCGGTTTTTACCCCTGCGGTTTTCTATAATGGAATGGGTACAAAAACGCTGCAGATTCACAAAAAAGAAGTGACATGCTACTTCTTTTAAACCTCAGCGTTTCCGCAGCGGATTTTCCGCAAAGTGTGCACAGCATTTTTTTTTTCTCATTGATTTACATTGTACTGTAAATCAATTGCGGATCTGCAGCGTTTCTGCACTGCAAAAAACGCTGTGGATCCGCAGAGAATCCGCAACGTGTGCACATACCCAAAAAACACACAAAATCCGCATAAAAAACGCACAGATTTTGACCTGCGTTTTCTGCCAAGAGATTCAGAATCCGCACAGAAAATTCCACAGGAAAATCCGCAACATGTGCACATAGCCGCTGTTTTTTTATTAGAGTTCCAGCAAAATCTGAGACTTCAGAAATCTCCTGCATGCGATTTATTTTTTCCTGACTGAATTTGAGAACTGCATCATTTTGGAAATTTGCAGCAAGTCAATTCTTTCAGTGTTTTTGCGGCATTTTTTCCACTCATTGAAAGCAATGAGAACGTGAAAAAAAACACTTAAAAAATAAGTTTTTGAAGCGTTTCTTTGTGAATAAAATTTACTTTATTAAACATGCACTGTAGACAAAGCGCACGTTATCTGCACCCAAAGAATGACTGCAAAAAAAAAAAAATTGCTGCAAAATGTGAATTTTGAATGCAATGTTTTTAATGCCAAAAGGGCAAGTTTTGGCTGTGTGTGAACATAGCCTAAGGCTATGTGCCCACGTTGCAGAAATGCTGCGGAAATGTACGCAGCATTTCAGCAACTCCCTGCCGTGGTTAAAACGCATGCGGAATTCACATGCGTCTTCCCGCAAAACACAAGCGTTTTTAGCTTGCAGAATGCTTGCGTTTTCCCAGCGATTTGAAGCATCGCTTGGAAAAGTGATTGACAGGTTGGTCACACAAGCATAGTGCTTGACGAGTGTGATCAACTTTTTACTATTGATGCTTCATAGGCAGCATCTATAGTAAAAGATAGAATGTTAAAAATAATAAAAATTATGGTTATTCTCACCTTCCGACGACCCCCGATCTCCTCAGCGGCACTCCCGGTCTGTTCCGTTCGCAGGGATGCTTTGCGCGAAGGACCTTTGTGACGTTATCTCAGGAGATTCGCGCAATGCATCCCTGGGAACGGAAGCCGCTGCGTGCACCGCTGAGAGGCGGGAAGACCCAAGGGCCATCAGAAGGTAAGTATATCCCTATTTTTTATTTAATTATTTATTTATTTTTTTTACATGAATATGGATCCCAGGGCCTGAAGGAGAATCTCCTCTCCTCCAGATCCTGGGTACCATCCGCACATGAAGCGCTCACTTTACGCATGGTGGGCCTAGCCACATGCGTAAAGTGAGCGTTTCAATGCAGTTCTACGGTGGCGGAATCGCCGCAATTCCGCAGAAATAATGAACATGTTGCGGATTTTACTGCTATGCGATTCCACAGCGGGAAGTCCACAGCATGGGCACAGCAACTGCGGAATCCCATAGGATTGCATGGGAATGCGTTTTTTTAGCGTTTTTATGCATTACCGCTGCGTTAAAAAAACACAGCAGAAACACATAAAAAAACGCAACGTGAGCACATAGCCTTAGGCTCTCCTGTCTACGGGAACCAGGATGTCTGGTCATGGAGCGTGGTATCATCATTGAGACCTGGAGCAAGGGTCTGCTGGTTGGAGGGGACACACACCCATCAGGTTCTGAGTGTGTAGATGGAAGCAGCTATAAATACGGCTGGGCAGACCGTTTTTTTGTGAATAAAACTAACTTTATTAAACATGCACTGTAGACAAAGCGTTATCTGTCCCAACAGATGTCAAGCTTTCACTTTCGCTTCTTCAGTATATGTGACTGAGTACGCACTTTCTTTTTCTTTTTCATTTGGGCTTGAAACCTACAGGAATTGCCTCATTGTAAGTAAGTTATTTCCATGGATATTTGCTTGAGTAGAACTGTCTATACATGTGCTGTGCTGGATCAGGAGGAAGCTTCTGAGGACACGTTACTGTGGTTTATTGTAATTCTTGCAAGAATAGGGAGTCACGCACTGTATAATTTAGGATAGAAATAAAACAATCTTTGCATGAATCAATAGGACAGATAAGTATACAGTTTGTAAAATATGTTGTTAGATAGCTTTACTCTGAACTTTCAATGTCGAGGCTTGTCTCAGCAGGGTACAGCTCACTAAATGCATCATATTTCTTCACAGTCTGTGAGGAGTGAGGGAGCATGTTTGTGCTTAATCATATTCCAGAACACACAAATATATATGTCCTCATCGATCCTGTTACTGTATTTTGGAATTTGAGATGTTCGAAAATAGTTTTTTCCCTTATGGTTCTATGTACAGTGTATAAAAAGCAGCTAATTTCTCCAAACATGAGCTAAGAGGAAAAACGAACATCAAGCATACAGAGACAACATATACTGGACTATTGATTTATGCAGTTTATTGAGGGTATGTGCACATGTTCAGGTTTTTTTCGTTTTTTTTACGCGTTTTTTCACGATAAAAACTCATTAAAAATGCATACATTATGCATCCTATCATTTAGAATGCATTCTGTATGTTTCGTGCACATGGTGCGTTTTTTTCCACACAAAAAACGCATCGCGGTAAAAAAAAGCAGCATGTTTATTAATTTTGCGGATTTTCCGCGTTTTTCCCGCAATTCTATGCATTTGGGAAAAAACGCATCAAAAACGCATGAAAAAACGCATGCGGATTTCTGGCAGAAATGTCCGTTTTTTGTTAGGATAATTTCTGCTAGAAATCCTGACGTGTGCACATAGTCTGAAAGTTTAGCTATGCTTTAGGAAGTGCTTACCTTCTTTAATCCTGCTTTCCTGATCACTCCAGAACTTCTGAGATGAATGTAGGCTTTCCTTCCCTGTGTGTTTATTTTTTCCCCTTATCTGTAGAGGAGGAGCTTCACTACTTAAAGGGCCACTGTCACCCCCTCCAGCCGCTATAAACTAAAAGAGCCACCTTGTGCAGCAGTAATGCTGCAGTCTAACAAGGTGGCTCTTTTAGTTTTTGCTTCTGTTATTCCCTCAATAAAAGCGTTTTATAATTTTCCCCTAATACCTGTCTTTGTACCTGGAGGCAGGTCTGAAGCCTCCTCTGTGAAGCGCCCAACTGCCGTCACTCATCTCTTCACGGGCGATGGTCGCCGCCCCCTCAGCGCTGTTCTTCTTAAATCCGGCGCCTGCGCTGTGCTTGCCTGCCTGGGGCAGGCACATTGTTCATTGGCCGTCCTAGCGCTGATGCCGGGTTCCGTTCTGCGCCTGTGCGGGCAGTGCGGCCACCCTGTTGCTGAATCCCCGCCCTGCACTGTTATGCATTATGCACAGTGCGGGGCGGGGATTCCTGGGCAGATTCCTGCACAGACCGACGCTGGAAGGCGGGGAACCCCGGGGCGAACGTCTGACAAGCGCAGTGCGCATGCCCAGGAATCCCATGCATAACACAGTGCGGGGCGGGGATTCAGCAACAGGGTGGCCGCACTGGTATAGGTATTTGGGGAAAATTATAAAACGCTTTATTGAGGGAATAACAGAAGCAAAAACTAAAAGAGCCACCTCGTTAGAATGCAGCATTACTGCTGCACAAGGTGGCTCTTTTAGTTTATAACGGCTGGAGGGGGGTGACAGTGGCCCTTTAACAAACATAAACTGCAGCACAGTCAGCTAAAAGTCTAGACCTTAGATCAGGAATAGGACATTTCATAACTTTCCCAAATTCTTATGAAAGCAATATTCCCCACAAACTGCACTGAACTACTGTACCTATGGGCTCCGACTCCACAGCCCAGGTTACCCTCCACTTTATAGGACTGCCTTTGACCTGTGTATTCATGTGATAACTTTACAGCACTTCCTATCAGCCTGAGATGGTGTAATGCTCAGAGTAGAAGGATGTGGTCAGAGTTACATCCTGGTGAGAATCGTACACGGATGCCTCAGACTGTGCCCGTTCTCTTCACTGAAGAGGGATCATATATCCAGCTACACACTGGTTATTTCCCAGAACTTAGCCAGACACCAGTGTACTTATAGTGTGCGAAATTCCTGGGGATTCCCTGTGAGAGGGAGTTCTGCTCCTGTGGGCTGTGTGCACACATTGCTTCTTGGTTGTGTTTTTTCTCTGCATATTTGTCACAAATCCTGAAAGAGTTTCCTGATGCCAGTAAAGTGAATGAGATTTCTGAAGTATCATGCACACACTGCTTTTTTGTTTCTGCGGCACGTCAATTCTTTGTGTTTTTTACCTTAGGTTTCACCCATGTTAATGAATGGGGAAAAATCTTCACCAAAAATGCATCTATTTTACGCTGCTTTTTTCCTGCCTAGAGATGAACTGTTTGCACCAAATACGTGTGCATGGACCCTTAACCCCTTCACCCCCAAGGGTGGTTTGCACGTTAATGACCGGGCCAATTTTTACAATTCTGACCACTGTCCCTTTATGAGGCTATAACTCTGGAACGCTTTGACGGATCTTGGCGATTCTGACATTGTTTTCTCGTGACATATTGTACTTCATGTTAGTGGTAAAATTTATTCGATATAACTTGCGTTTATTTGTGAAAAAAATGGAAATTTGGCGAAAATTATGAAAATTTTGCAATTTTCCAACTTTGAATTTTTATGCCCTTAAATCACAGACATATGTCACGCAAAATACTTAATAAGTAACATTTCCCACATGTCTACTTTACATCAGTACAATTTTGGAACCAAAATTTTTTTTTGTGACGGAGTTATAAGGGTTAAAAGTTGACCAGCAATTTCTCATTTTTACAACACCATTTTTTTTTTAGGGACCACATCTCATTTGAAGTCATTTTGAGGGGTCTATATGATAGAAAATACTCAAGTGTGACACCATTCTAAAAACTGCACCCCTCAAGGTGCTCAAAACCACATTCAAGAAGTTTATTAACCCTTCAGGTGTTTCACAGGAATTTTTGGAATGTTTAAATAAAAATGAACATTTAACTTTTTTTCACACAAAATTTATTTCAGCTCCAATTTGTTTTATTTTACCAAGGGTAACAGGAGAAAATGGACCCCCAAAGTTGTTGTATAATTTGTCCTGAGTACGCTGATACCCCATATGTGGGTGTAAACCATTGTTTGGGCGCATGGCAGAGCTTGGAAGGGAAGGAGTGCCATTTGACTTTTCAATGCAAAATTGACTGGAATTGAGATGGGACGCCATGTTGCGTTTGGAGAGCCCCTGATGTGCCTAAACATTGAAACTCCCTACAAGTGACACCATTTTGGAAAGTAGACCCCCTAAGGAACTTATCTAGATGTGTGGTGAGCACTTTGACCCACCAAGTGCTTCACAGAAGTTTATAATGCAGAGCCGTAAAAATAAAAAATATTTTTTCACAAAAATGATCTTTTCGCCCCCAATTTTTTATTTTCCCAAGGGTAAGAGAAGAAATTGGACCGCAAAAAATATTGTGCAATTTGTCCTGAGTACGCTGATACCCCATATGTGGGTGTAAACCATTGTTTGGGCGCATGGCAGAGCTTGGAAGGGAAGGAGCGCCATTTGACTTTTCAATGCAAAATTGACTGGAATTGAGATGGGACGCCATGTTGCGTTTGGAGAGCCCCTGATGTGCCTAAACATTGAAACTCCCTACAAGTGACACCATTTTGGAAAGTAGACCCCCTAAGGAACTTATCTAGATGTGTGGTGAGCACTTTGACCCACCAAGTGCTTCACAGAAGTTTATAATGCAGAGCCGTAAAAATAAAAAATCATATTTTTTCACAAAAATGATCTTTTCGCCCCCAATTTTTTATTTTCCCAAGGGTAAGAGAAGAAATTGGACCGCAAAAAATGTTGTGCAATTTGTCCTGAGTACGCTGATACCCCATATGTGGGTGTAAACCATTGTTTGGGCGCATGGCAGAGCTTGGAAGGGAAGGAGCGCCATTTGACTTTTCAATGCAAAATTGACTGGAATTGAGATGGGACGCCATGTTGCGTTTGGAGAGCCCCTGATGTGCCTAAACATTGAAACTCCCTACAAGTGACACCATTTTGGAAAGTAGACCCCCTAAGGAACTTATCTAGATGTGTGGTGAGCACTTTGACCCACCAAGTGCTTCACAGAAGTTTATAATGCAGAGCCGTAAAAATAAAAAATCATATTTTTTCACAAAAATGATCTTTTCGCCCCCAATTTTTTATTTTCCCAAGGGTAAGAGAAGAAATTGGACCGCAAAAAATGTTGTGCAATTTGTCCTGAGTACGCTGATACCCCATATATGGGTGTAAACCATTGTTTGGGCGCATGACAGAGCTTGGAAGGGAAGGAGCGCCATTTGACTTTTCAATGCAAAATTGACTGGAATTGAGATGGGACGCCATGTTGCGTTTGGAGAGCCCCTGATGTGCCTAAACATTGAAACTCCCTACAAGTGACACCATTTTGGAAAGTAGACCCCCTAAGGAACTTATCTAGATGTGTTTTGAGAGCTTTGAACCCCCAAGTGTTTCACTACAGATTATAACGCAGAGCCGTGAAAATAATTTTTTTTTTTTTTCTCAAAAATGATTTTTTAGCCCCCAGCTTTGTATTTTTACAAGGGTAACAGAATAAATTGGACCCCAAAATTTGTTTTCCAATTTGTCCTGAGTACGCTGATACCCCATATGTGGGGGGGAACCACTGTTTGGGCGCATGACAGAGCTCGGAAGGGAAGGAGCGCCATTTGGAATGCAGACTTAAATGGATTGGTCAGCAGCCGTCACGTTGCATTTGCAGAGCCCCTGATGTACCCAAACAGTACAAACCCCCCACAAGTGACCCCATATTGGAAACTAGACCTCCCAAGGAACTTATCTAGATGTGTTTTGAGAACTTTGAACCCCCAAGTGTTTCACTAAAGTTTATAGCGCAAATCCGTGAAAATAAAAATTCTTTTTTTTTTTCACAAAAATGATTTTTTAGCCCCCAGTTTTGTATTTTCACAAGGGTAACAGGATAAATTGGACCCCAAAAGTTGTTGTCCAATTTGTCCTGAGTACGCTGATACCCCATATGTGGGGGGGAACCACTGTTTGGGTGCATGACAGAGCTCGGAAGGGAAGGAGCACCATTTGGAATGCAGCCTTAAATGGATTGGTCTGCAGGCGTCACGTTGCATTTGCAGAGCCCCTGATGTACCCAAACAGTACAAACCCCCCACAAGTGACCCCATATTGGAAACTAGACCTCCCAAGGAACTTATCTAGATGTGTTGTGAGAACTTTGAACCCCCAAGTGTTTCACTACAGTTTATAACGCAGAGCCGTGAAAATAAAACATCTTTTTTTTCCCACAAAAATGATTTTTAGCCCCCCAAATTTTTATTTTCCTAAGGATAACAAGAGAGCTTGGACCCCAGAAGTTGTTGTTCAATTTGTCCCGAGTACGCTGATAACACATATGTTGGGGTAAACCCCTTTTTGGGCGCACGGGAGAGCTCGGAAGGGAAGGAGCACTGTTTTACTTTTTCAACGCAGAATTGGCTGGAATTGAGATTGGACGCCATGTCACGCTTGGAGAGCCCCTGATGTGCCTGGACAGTGGAAACTCCCCAATTCTACCTAAAACCCTAACCCAAACACACCCCTAACCCTAATCCCAACGGTAACCCTAACCACACCCCTAGCCCTGACACACCCATAATTCTAATCCCAACCCTAATCCAAACGTAAATGTAATCCAAACCCTAACCCTAACTTTAGCCCCAACCTTAACTTTAGCCCCAACCCTAACTTTACCTCCAACCCTAGCCCTAACCCTAACCCTACCCCTACCCCTAACCCTAAACGTGACTGAAATACGTGGCACTGAAATACGTGGCACTGAAATACGTGGCACTGAAATACGTGGCACTGAAATACGTGGCACTGAAATACGTGGCACTGAAATACGTGGCACTGAAATACGTGGCACTTAAATTCGTGGCACTGAAATACGTGGCACTGAAATACGTGGCACTGAAATACGTGGCACTGAAATACGTGGCACTTAAATACGTGGCACTGAAATATGTGATACGTGGCACTTAAATACGTGGCACTGAAACACGTGGCACTGAAATACGTGATACGTGGCACTGAAATACGTGGCACTGAAATACGTGGCACTGAAATACGTGGCACTGAAATATGTGATACGTGGCACTTAAATACGTGGCACTGAAATACGTGGCACTGAAATACGTGGCACTGAAATACGTGGCACTGAAATATGTGATACGTGGCACTTAAATACGTGGCACTGAAACACGTGGCACTGAAATACGTGATACGTGGCACTGAAATACGTGGCACTGAAATACGTGGCACTGAAATACGTGGCACTGAAATACGTGGTACTAAAATATGTGGCACTGAAATACGTGATACGTGGCACTGAAATACGTGGCACTGAAACACGTGGCACTGAAATATGTGATACGCTGCCCTGAAATACATGGCACTGAAATACGTGGCACTGAAATACGTGGCACTGAAATACGTGGCACTGAAATACGTGGCACTGAAATACGTGGCACTGAAATACGTGGCACTATGACTGTCAGAAAATGTTCATTAAACGGTTAGGGGTGAGGTTAGGGGTAGAGTTAGGGTTAGGGTTTGGATCCCTTTATCACAATGATGGTGGTGGGTGGCTTTTCAGTGTGTTTTCTGTTTTTTTTTCGATAAAAATGCATGCGTTTTTAACGCAAACAAACGCATGTGCTTAAAAACGCAAGAAAATACTGCAGGTTGTATTTCTGAAAATTAACGCATGCAGAAAAAAACCGCATGCGTTTGAAAACGCGACCAAACGTGTACAAAAAAAACGCATGCGTTTTCAATGTTAAATATAGGGAAAAAACGCATGCTTTTTTTGTGCAAAAAACGCTGCAGACAAAAACGCAAGTGTGAAACCAGCGACGCTTTTTATAGCAAAAAAGTTTTTGCGTCTCCACATTTTGAGAGCTATAATTTTTCCACATTTTGCTCCACAGAGTCATGTGAGGTCTTGTTTTTTGCGGGACGAGTTGACGTTTTTATTTGTAACATTTTCGGACACGTGACCGTTTTTGATCGCTTTTTATTCCGATTTTTGTGAGGCAGAATGACCAAAAACCAGCAATTCCTGAATTTCTTTTGGGAGAGGCGTTTATACCGTTCCGCGTTTGGTAAAATTGATAAAGCAGTTTTATTCTTCGGGTCAGTACGATTACAGCGATATCTCATTTATATCATTTTTTTATGTTTTGGCGCTTTTATACGATAAAAACTATTTTATAGAAAAAATAATTATTTTGGTATCGCTTTATTCTCAGGACTATAACTTTTTTATTTTTTTGCTGATGATGCTGTGTGGCGGCTTGTTTTTTGCAGGACAAGATGACGTTTTCAGTGGTACCATGGTTATTTATATATGTCTTTTTGATCGCGTGTTATTCCACTTTTTGTTCGGCGGTATGGTAATAAAGCGTTGTTTTTTGCCTCGTTTTTTTTTTTTTTTTCTTACGGTGTTTACTGAAGGGGTTAACTAGTGGGGCAGTTTTATAGGTGGGGTCGTTACGGACGCGGCGATACTAAACATGTGTACTTTTATTGTTTTTTTTTTTTATTTAGATAAAGAAATGTATTTATGGGAATAATATTTTTTTTTTTTTTTTTCATTATTTTGGAATATTTTTTTTAATTTTTTTTTACACATTTGGAAATTTTTTTTTAACTTTTTTACTTTGCCCCAGGGGGGGACAATACAGATCGGTGATCTGTCAGTTTGCATAGCACTCTGACAGATCACCGATCTGCGAGAGGTGCAGGCTGCTTCACAGTGCCTGCTCTGAGCAGGCGTCTGTGAAGCCACCTCCCTCCCTGCAGGACCCGGATCCGCGGCCATCTTGGATCCGGGTCTGGAGCAGGCAGGGAGGGAGGTAAGACCCTCGCAGCAACGCGATCACATCGCGTTGCTGCGGGGGGCTCAGGGAAGCCCGCAGGGAGCCCCCTCCCTGCGCGATGCTTCCCTGCACCGCCGGCACATCGCGATCATGTTTGATCGCGGTGTGCCGGGGGTTAATGTGCCGGGAGCGGTCCGTGACCGCTCCTGGCACATAGTGCCGGATGTCAGCTGCGATATGCAGCCGACACCCGGCCGCGATCGGCCGCGCTCCCCCCGTGAGCGCGGCCGATCGGCTATGACGTACTATCCCGTCGGCGGTCATGGGGGCCCACCCCACCTCGACGGGATAGTACGTCGGATGTCAGGAAGGGGTTAAATCCCTGTGGTTTGTCATCTTTTATGAGAATTCCTATCTTCTAACAGTAAAATCATTGCTGTAAACCGCACATTTCCCAGTGTCTCTAGTATACAATCTGCAGAGGGACTGAATAATCATTAACTATCATTGGATCCTCCGTTTACATCAGCCCCATGCAATATGGCCTTAAAGGGGTTGTTCTGTTTAACCCCTTAGTGACAGCCAAATTTTTGAAATCTGACCAGTGTCACTTTATGTGGTAGTAACTCTGCAACCCTTCAACAAATCCCAGTGATTTTGAGATTGTTTTTTTCGTGACACATTATACTTTATGATAATGGTAAATTTTGGTCGATATGTTTTGTGTTTATTTATAAAAAATATCAAAAATTTGAGAAAAATGTTAAAAAATTAGCAATTTTCAAAATTTGAATGATTATCCCTTTAATCCAGATAGTCATACCACAGCAAACCATTAATAAATAACATTTCCCACATGTCGGCTTTACATCAGCACCATTAGTAAAATTTTATTTTATTTTGCTAGCATTTTAGGAGGATTAAAAGTGTAGAAGCAATTTTTCATTTTTTCAACGAAATTTACAAAATTTCTTTTTTAGAGACTTATCCATGTTTGAAGTGACTTTAGGGGTCTCATATATTGGGAAACCCCCAAACGTGATACCATTTTTAAATCAGCACCCCCTGACATATTGAAAACTGCAGTCAGGTAGTTTATTAACTCTTCAGGTGCTTTACAGGAATTAATGCAAAGTGGCATGACAGAAATGAAAATGTGTATTTTTATCACCTAAATGTCTCTAACTTCTGAACAGATTACTACAGCTGTTAGATTCTAAGGCCACTATTTGGTCGTGAATTGCCATGGCAAACATCAGGACCACACAATCATGATCTGAGGGCACCAATTTGAATAAAGAGGAAGCCCCCACAGTCTGTTAACCATTTATAATGATGTAATCACTATTGACAGCAGCATCTAAAGGTACCTTCACACGAAGCGACGCTGCAGCGATAGCGACAACGATGCCGATCGCTGCAGCGTCGCTGTTTGATCGCTGGGGAGCTGTCACACAGACCGCTCTCCAGCGACCAACGATGCCGAGGTCCCCGGGTAACCAGGGTAAACATCGGGTTGCTAAGCGCAGGGCCGCGCTTAGTAACCCGATGTTTACCCTGGTTACCAGCGTAAAAGTAAAAAAAACAAACCGTACATGCTCACCTGCGCGTTCCCCAGCGTCTGCTTCCTGACACTGACTGAGCTCCGGCCCTAACAGCACAGCGGTGACGTCACCGCTGTGCTTTCACTTTCACTTTAGGGCCGGCGCTCAGTAAGTGTCAGGAAGCAGACGCTGGGGGACGCGCAGGTCAGCATGTACTGTTTGTTTTTTTTACTTTTACGCTGGTAACCAGGGTAAACATCGGGTTACTAAGCACGGCCCTGCGCTTGGTAACCCGATGTTTACCCTGGTTACCAGTGTAAAACATCGCTGGTATCGTTGCTTTTGCTTTCAAACACAACGATACACAGCGATCGGACGACCAAATAAAGTTCTGGACTTTATTCAGCGACCAGCGACATCACAGCAGGATCCTGATCGCTGCTGCGTGTCAAACGAAACGATATCGCTAGCGAGGACGCTGCAACGTCACAGATCGCTAGCGATGTCGTTTCGTGTGAAGGTACCTTAAGTGGTTAATCAGATATGGACGGTGACAACACTGATCGTGCCTGATGCAGCAAGTTATCAGCTATAGTGGACAACCGACAGCTGCTGGATTGTCACCTGTATGGGGAGGCTATTCTCTTAAATCTCAGGTCAGTTAAAAGACGTATTGGCGGTCATTAAGGGGTTAAAAGGTTCCCAAGTTCAGCGGCTCCACATCAGCCGGACCATTGAGATCTGAGATTGGCTGCAGCCAATGTAATATCATCATTGCAGCTGACCAGAGAAGCGGTGAGAAGCAGGGAGGGTAAGAACTCCTTTTGTTTTGCGTCCCTGAGCCTTTGGGGGAATAATCGGTGAAGCAGGACAACCCCTTTATATTAGCACAATTTTTGATTTGTTTATAATGTTTATCAGTGCAGGTTCTGCCGCAGTAAACCCACTGTTACCCAACATAGCGGAGGATGTCTTCAGCAAATGGTAGCCCTGATGTGAAGCTATATGGTGATTGATCAGTGCAGACTGCGCTGTCCTGTACCTGCAGATGTTTGTGCGCGCAGGCACTCGGCTGCCATGTGATTATTTCCCATCACATGCTAGACATCATGTAAGGACTTACAGCAATGGGTGCACAGTCTAGGTAACAACAGGGTGATGCATCGTGTATCAAAGAACATGCAGCACGAGGGAGAGAACAGAATAACAGAATGAGGCGCTCACATAAAGGTAAAACAACTTGTATTGGTGTTCAAACATTACTACGTATAAAATATCAATGAAACAACCTAAACTGCACACAGTCATGTGCAGACATGGGACAATGGACTTTATCATACTATCTTAGGCTAGTTTCTCATTTGCGTCTTTGTGCAGCGTATCATCCGCAAACGCATGCAAAAACAAACGTAGCTAACGTAGCGTTTTTATCCATATCACCTTACGCATGACGGCAAAAAAAGCGTGTGCATGCGTTTGTATGCGTTTTTTGCCTGCGTTTCCAGGAGAGCATGTCTCAATCGGTTTCTGGACATGCGCATTCCAAGTATGCATACATTCCCATACACGGTAATGCGTTTTTTAACGCACTCATCCGCATGCGCATATTTGACAAATTTTTGACGCTTCCTAAAATGCAACATGTTGCGTTCGCCGCACACTGAGAAATGACGCATGCAAACGCATGTCCCTGCGTACACCATGTTAAAGATATGTACGCAGGATGCATGCGGATGAAAAGCTGCGTACACAGACGCAAATGTGAAACCAGCCTTACACATTGCACTTTATAGCATACTCCAGTCCTTCTGTAGCTCCTCTCCAGGGCACTTCTCATGCTGCTGGGGGATCTGGCATACTATTTTTTTCGTCCCTCAGGATTGCTGGGGTATTATATGGCGTCCTTTATATGCATTTATGCATGGCTTACATTACATTATGTACCAATGCTAGGAATAATAATAAAAGATTGTATGTTATGCTTTGATATGAATCTTTTGGTATGTCGCGTTGGCCCATGTCTGCACCTGACTGTGTTCAGTTTTCATTGATTTGTTGATATTTTATACATTTTAATGTTTTAAGTTTAGGTGTGCGCATCATTAGTGTATTTATTTTTTTCACTCTTTTACTAGACATTGGCATAATATCCCAGTCTTAAGTCTCAAACCTATTTGTGAGGGTTTGGGTTTTTTTTGTAAGTACCATAAACGCAATTTATTAAGCATTTTTTTTTATACAGGATGGTTTCTCAGGCTATGTTCACACGTTGCTTTTTTGCTGCTTTTTCTTTCTGTAGCAAAACCTGCTTTCTTGGCAGTAAGAAACTTGCTGCAAAAAGCATGTTTTGCTTGGTTTTCATTGCATTTTTGTCATGCTTCATTTCCCTCTTGTGCATGCTAAAGTTTAGTGCCAAAAAAACAAAATCTGATTCTACTTCATAAGATTTTGGCACAAAAAACGCAGCTAAACCCGATACCTGTGTTTTTTCACCACCCATTACTTTTAATGGGTGAAAAAAACTGAAAGAAGTGACATGCTCTATTCTGCAAAACCCAAGATTTTGCACAAAATATGAAGGACAAAAAAACAAGCTCTGTGCATGAGATTTCAGAAAACTCATAGTCCTAGCTGGTACTGCAAAACACCGCTAAAATTTACATTAAAAAACACAACATGTGAACATACCCTCACAGTCAGCTCCATCACCACTCAGCTCTCACCTGCAAGGTGTTGGGCTGTGAGCACAACCCCCATCTGTGGACGTCGGGCACTCACACCATCCTCATGGTGTCAGTTTCTAACCGTTTGTGCAGACACATGCACATTTGTGGCCTGCTGGAGGTCTTTTTGCTGGGCTCTGGCAGTGCTCCTCCTGTTCCTCCTTGCACAAAGGCTGATGTAGCGGTCCTACTGCTGGGTTGTTGCCCTCCTACGCCCCCTCCATGTCTCCTGGAGTACTGGACTGTCTACTGGTAGCGATTCCAGCCTCTGGACACTATGCTGACAGACACAGCAAACCTTCTTGACACAGGTCGCATTGATGTGCCATCCTGGATGAGCTGCACTCCCTGAGCCACTTGTGTGGGTTGTAGAGTCCGTCTCATGCTACCACGAGTGTGAAAGCACAACCAACATTCAAAAGTGACCAAAACATCAGCCAGAAAGCATTGGTATTGAGATGTGGTTTGTGGTCCCCACCTGCAGAGCCACTACTTTATTGAGGGTGCCTTGATAATTGCCAATAATTTCCATCTGTTGTCTATTCCATTTGCACAACAGCATGTGAAATTGATTGTCAAATAGTCATAGAATCATAGAATGGTAGAGTTGAAAGGGAACTCCTGGCTCATCTGGTCCAACCCCCTGCTCAAAGCAAGATTCTCTAAATCATCCCAGACAGATGTCTGTCCAGCCTCTGTTTGAGGACATCCATTGAAGGAGAACTCACCACCTCTCGTGGCAGCCTGTTCCTGCTTCCTAAGTGGACAGTTTGATTTCACAGAAGTTTGATTTACTTGGAGTTATATTCTGTTGTTTGTGTTCCCTTTATTTTTTTGAGCAGTGTATATTAGATATATTTCATAAGAGGGGGTGCAATTCCCAAAATGCAGTCATTTTGTGGGTTTTTTGCTGTTTTCGCACTGTTTGAACTCTTTAAATGGCGTATGTACTCCATATGTGAGGCATTGCCGCATATAGGAGAAATTGCACAAGAATTATTGGGGTCCATTTTCTCCTATTTTTTCCTTGTTATTTTGTGTGTGTGTGTGTGTGTGTGTGTGTGGGGGGCATATTTATTTTTCTTTTATTTGATTCCTGTGAACCTTTTCATAGGTTTCGAATACTTGGGGTGGGTGGGGGTTAAAATTGAGTCTTGTTTGGTGACATTTCTGACCCGAAAGCCCCTAAGAAATAAAAATAAATAAACATATCACTGGGATCAGAAGAGGCACAGTTCATACATGTAAACTGACAGCTATCAGATATGAGAAATGGAGCTGTGCCAGGAAGGTGGAAATTCCCCTCCGTACCCTGTCTGCTATTTGTTTCTTTTCCTAAGATTCATGTACAGAAACCATATTGCATCCATGTAACCTGTGATGCATGCTGTAGGAATACTAGTCTCAGTCTGTCCTGTCTGCCTCCCACTTGATGAGACTTGTAATATAGCAGTCACAGCCAGCGGCGTTGCCCTCTTATCTTTTCTAGAAACGAGTGCTGTCAGTCGCCTTTCATTAATAATAATTTTTATTTCTGAAGCACCAGATATTAAAAAGTAAACACATTCAAGAGATACCTAGAGGAATGAGGGCCCTGATCACAAGCTATATATGAGGAAATAGAGGAGACTCGATAATTATATGGTAAAAAGTGCTTGTATTGTGTGGTCCAGCCATCAATATAATAAGTCGGGTATTCTCTTAAGCTGCATGAATCGGTCACCAGCCAATGTGTGTACAGTACAGACACAGAGGGCTGTTAAATGCATGGAGGGTGTGTAAACGGATGGTGCAAGAAACAAGGTTGGAACCAGGCCTGTGGAGTTGGAGTCGGTATAAAATGGACCGACTCAGACTGCTAAAATCCATAATACATTGGGTACAGTAGTACAATGCAGGATTTGCTGTAAATGTTTTCAGAATAATTTGGGAACGTTATAAAATTTCCTATAAATGTCTGTTCTGTTCGTGATCTAAGGATCTCAACTTTTAGATGAGCTGAATCTGTGCTGCACTTTATGCACATGCTCAGTAGTGACCAGTGCTGTGGGGTCGGAGGTGAGATGAATCTGTGCTGGACTTTATGTACATGTCAATAGTGATCAGTGCTGTGGATTCGGAGTTGGAGTCTGAAGTCAGGGAAATTGAAGTGTCTGAGTCGGTGGTTTTGCTTACTGGCTCCACAGCCCTGGGTGGAACCATACATGGAAATAGCAATATTGAGTTTGGGAATGTTGGTGGATGGAGGAAACACAAGGAGTTCAGTTTTTGGCAGATTCAGTGCTAGATAGAGGCAGGACATGATGTTAGAGACAGCAGAAATACACTCACTGGTATTTTGTTGTAATGCACAGGTGATTTCAGGAGGCGATGTGTATAATTTGGTGTCATCACCATATTGATCATACTGAAAACTAAATCTTCTGATGGTTTGTCCAATAGGGGTGAGCGAAAAGGAGGGGGGCCTAGGACTGACCTGAAGAGGAGCCAGAAAAAGATACCGTGAAGGAGCGGTCAGAGAGGTAGGAGGAGAACCAGGAGAGAACGGTGTCCTTGAGGCTGAAAGAGCGGAGCATAGTGAGGAGGAGCTGATGATCCACTGTGTCCAATGCTGGAGAGAGATCCAGGAGAACCAGCAGGGAGCAATGACCATTAGATTTAGGTGTTAACAGATTATTAGAAACTTTAGTGAGATTATTAGAAACTTTAGGGAGGGCAGTTTCAGTAGAAAGTAAAGAGCGGGGGGCGTGGCCTGACTGCCTATGTGTGCGGACGCATAGAGGAGCGCTCCCGCTGCTAACCTGCTAAAATCCTGTGCAGACGCTGCTGACCGGACTTTTCTGCCACATACCGGCTGGCTGAGGGTCTGAGGAGTGCGGCGGTGGTCCCGGTGTCGGAGGAAATGACCAGAAGGCGGCAGAAGGATGCGGGAGCTGGCGATGCAGGAGCCAGCCAAGATGGCGCCGAGGCCAGAGAGGACGCTGATAAGGTGAACGCCGCATGTCAGAGATGCATGGAGGTGGCGGCGAAGCTGCAGCAGTTTGCCAGAGTGGATGGAGCGGAGGAGGCAGAAAAGGGAACAGGAGCTGGTGATGATATGGAGGAGGAAGATGTGATCCCAGCAGGAAAGTATGAGGTAAAGAAAGGGAGGGAGAAGAGCAGCATGGCGGGGGCAATAGGGGGACCTGAAGATATGGCACAGGAAGATGGGCCGACCCTCAGAGATGTTTTTGCACTGGTCTCCTCTTGCAAGCAGTCCCTAAATACTCTGACCCTTCAGATGCAGGAGGTAAAAGGGGAAACAGCACAGATAAATGCAGCCCTGCAAAAGATGGACAGACGCATGGGGGTGGTGGAGGAGAGGGTGAGCACTGCAGAAGACCACATAGTAAAACTGCAAAAAGCGGAGAAAAAGTTTGCCCAAGCAATATCAGAACTGACCGCCAAAAATGAAGATCTGGAAAACAGATCCAGAAGGAACAATATACGTATAGTGGGTCTGCATGAAAAAACTGAGGGGAGAAACCCCACTGAGTTTATTGAAAGCTGGCTGATGGAGAAAATTGGTGGCAAGGTGTTGACGAAGGTATTTGCTGTTGAAAGAGCTCATAGGGTCCCGCCGCAGCCTCCTGCCCCAGGAGCGAATCCCCGTACCATGCTTGCCAAAATACTAAACTACAGGGACAGAGACATAATCCTTAGAAAGGCTAGAGAAATGGAGGATCTGACGGCTGTAGGTCAAAGGATTGCTATTTATCCGGATTATTCTGCAGCAGTTCAGAAACAGAGGATGAAGTTCACTGGGGTCAAGAGACGACTGAGGTAATTGGGAGTGCAATACTCTATGTTGTTCCCTGCAAAGTTAAGAGTGGTGGCTTTTGACAAAACCCACTTTTCCTGACACCTGAGGATGCTACACAGTGGATTGACATTAATGCTAAAAAACTTTCAAAAAGGGCTCTAAAAGTGAACCTGGAAATTATAGGCCAGTAAGTCTAACCTCTACTGTTGGTAAAATATTTGAAGGGTTTCTGAAGGATGTTATTCTGGATTATCTCAATGAGAATAACTGTTTAACTCCATATCAGCATGGGTTTATGAGAAATCGCTCATGTCAAACCAATCTAATCAGTTTTTATGAAGAGGTAAGCTATAGGCTAGACCATGGTGAGTCATTGGACGTGGTATATCTCGATTTTTCCAAAGCGTTTGATACCGTGCCGCGCAAGAGGTTGGTACACAAAATGAGAATGCTTGGTCTGGGGGAAAATGTGTGTAAATGGGTTAGTAACTGGCTTAGTGATAGAAAGCAGAGGGGTGGTTATAAATGGTATAGTCTCTAACTGGGTCGCTGTGACCAGTGGGGTACCGCAGGGGTCGGTATTGGGACCTGTTCTCTTCAACATATTCATTAATGATCTGGTAGAAGGTTTACACAGTAAAATATTGATATTTGCAGATGATACAAAACTATGTAAAGCAGTTAATACAAGAGAAGATAGTATTCTGCTACAGATGGATCTGGATAAGTTGGAAACTTGGGCTGAAAGGTGGCAGATGAGGTTTAACAATGATAAATGTAAGGTTATACACATGGGAAGAAGGAATCAATATCACCATTACACACTGAACGGGAAACCACTGGGTAAATCTGACAGGGAGAAGGACTTGGGGATCCTAGTTAATGATAAACTTACCTGGAGCAGCCAGTGCCAGGCAGCAGCTGCCAAGGCAAACAGGATCATGGGGTGCATTAAAAGAGGTCTGGATACACATGATGAGAGCATTATACTGCCTCTGTACAAATCCCTAGTTAGACCGCACATGGAGTACTGTGTCCAGTTTTGGGCACCGGTGCTCAGGAAGGATATAATGGAACTAGAGAGAGTACAAAGGAGGGCAACAAAGTTAATAAAGGGGATGGGAGAACTACAATACCCAGATAGATTAACGAAATTAGGATTATTTAGTCTAGAAAAAAGACAACTGAGGGGCGATCTAATAACCATGTATAAGTATATAAGGGGACAATACAAATATCTCGCTGAGGATCTGTTTATACCAAGGAAGGTGACGGGCACAAGGGGGCATTCTTTGCGTCTGGAGGAGAGAAGGTTTTTCCACCAACATAGAAGAGGATTCTTTACTGTTAGGGCAGTGAGAATCTGGAATTGCTTGCCTGAGGAGGTGGTGATGGCGAACTCAGTCGAGGGGTTCAAGAGAGGCCTGGATGTCTTCCTGGAGCAGAACAATATTGTATCATACAATTATTAGGTTTTGTAGAAGGATGTAGATCTGGGGATTTATTATGATGGAATATAGGAATATAGGCTGAACTGGATGGACAAATGTCTTTTTTCGGCCTTACTAACTATGTTACTATGTTAAAGGAAAAGGCGATTGACCTTCAGGGGAGATTCGGATAAGAGATATCTCTCTGGCGATGGAGGAGGGACCCATGTTTAATAGCATACTGGTTTAATAGCATAATTGCTAAAGGAATGGGCAACTGTTGAGGACTGAGCTGGGCTGTATTGTGGGAAGGGCCGTCGGGGGCAGTAATGGTTAATTAGTATCGGAGAGGAGGGTTATGTGGGGTACTGCAAGATGGTAGTTTTCACACATGTTAATATATGTTGAAATGTTCTGTTGTGTTTAAAAACTGTGGGAAATTCTGATCTTTATGGCAGCGGGAGGTGAGCAGCGAGGGTAAAGCAAGGGAGAGTGTTCGCAATGGGCGGTGGAGCCCCACTCTTGATAAGAGGCAGAATGTGTAACATTGGGAGGGTTAGGGGGGTAAGTTGGGTTTGGGTAGGGGGGTGGGATGGATTAGGCAGCTCATACCTGGGAGTGAAGATATTATGAAGGATGCTGAGTCACATGATGGGGGGTCGCATTAAGATATTGAGTTGGAATGTAAGAGGCCTTGCGGATAAGTCCAGACGGGCAGCGAGTTTGCAGTATGTTCGAGATCAGAGAGCTTCAATGATATGCCTGCTGGAGACGCACTTGGTGCGGGAGAAAGTGGATGTATTAAATAGGCGCTGGATACAGAGGGCATACCATTCTACCTTTTCCACGTATTCTAGGGGTGTGTCAGTGTTGGTACCCGTGGGAGTGCAGTACGAAGAGGTGAAGGTGGATGCGGATGGTCAATATGTGGTGGTAAAATGCAAAATAAATGGAGTGGTGATGTGTATAGCGGCAATGTATATTCCACCCCCATATTCAAGTAAAAAAATTAGAGAGGTGTTGGAACGGGTGGAACGTTGGGGCCCCACACCACTTCTGATCATCGGGGATCTTAATAATAATATATGTGATGACTTTTGGGACAAAAATAAAAAAACCCAGAATAGGACGATGGGACACATTACTACGTTTGGGACTTATATTTGTGAAATTGCTATGATTGACCTATGGAGAGTTAGACATGTTGGGGAAAGGGGGTATTCATGTTACTCGCCGGCTCATGGTGCTCTGTCCAGAATTGATCTGGCTCTGGGCAATTGTCTATTGGATACGATGGTGGGGGATGTGCGATACTTGCCTAGGGCCCTCTCGGACCATAGTCCAATTGAGGTGGAGTTCCGGTTGATGGGGACACAGACCACGAATAGGAGAGAGTGGAAGATTCACCCTAACTGGTTGAACAGTATAGATTTAGATAAAATAAAGCAGGCGGTGACGGAATTCTTTTTGTTGAATGATGGGAGTACAGATGCTCTTACTGTGTGGGAAGCCATGAAGGCGTACTTAACAGGGCTGCTGTTCAGAGAGATTAGTAGATGTAAGTGGAAGACAAGAGAGGCAGAGAAGGCGGCGATTGATGGGCTGAGAGCGGCGGAAGACGAAATGGTAATAAAGGGCACTCTTGAGGCCGGGAACAGATTGAAAATAGCTCAAAATCATCTAGAGGAAATTTTGTTAGGAAAGTCGGAAAGGAAGCGGGAATTTCAGAGACTGGCTTTTTATCAGGAGGGTGAAACTGTTGGACACATGTTGTCGCTGGTGGCTTCTGCCCAGAGGAGTACTTCGTTTGTTCACTCACTGATTTCTGGGAGTGGCACTAAAGCCTCTGAAGGTTTAGAGATTGTGCAGGTCTTCGCGGACTTTTATGCAGACCTATATTCCTCTCGGGTGGACGCGCCGGCGGGAGATACGGTGGCCTTTTTGGAGGGACTGGGACTCCCGAGACTGAGTGACGTAGACAGAGAAGGCTTGGAGGCTCCCATCACGGAGGAGGAGTTGAGTCGGGCACTAGTGTCTATGGCTAATGGGAAGGCTCCTGGGGTGGATGGCTTCCCCGCTGAAATTTATAAAATTATGGGTGAGGTGCCGATTCCCAGATTAAAAGCGGTTTTAGATGAGGCTAAGAGTAGAGGGTGTCTGCCAGCATCAATGAGAGAAGCCATAATAGTGGTAATTCCTAAGGAAGGTAAAGATTTGGAGCAACCTGAATCATACCGGCCAATTTCTCTACGAACTGTGGATGTCAAGCTCCTGGCCAAGGTGTTGGCGACTCGTTTGACTAGTGTCATCTCCAGCCTGGTACACCCAGATCAGGCTGGTTTTATGCCTGATAGATCCACAGCGGTTAACCTGCGGAGGCTGTATATGAATTTGCAGCTTAGGTCTGACAACTGTGGCCAGAGAGCTATCGCATCCTTAGATGCTCATAAGGCGTTCGACAGTGTGGAATGGGGATATCTCTGGCATGTGTTGCAATGTATGGGGTTTGGCTCGCAGTTTGTGTCCTGGATTCGGCTGTTGTATTCGCAACCGGTAGCTAGAGTTAGAGTAAATGGGGAGCTATCTCAGACTATACATCTGGCTAGAGGGATGAGGCAGGGGTGTCCGCTCTCTCCTCTTTTGTTTGCCTTGGCTTTGGAACCGTTGACCGCCAAAATCCGACAGTCTGATGAGGTGTCTGGCTTCAGGTTTGGGACAATTGAAGAGAAGATAGCGCTATACGCTGACGATATTCTACTGTTCCTGGCTGACCCGGTCGCTTCTTTGGGGGGTGCTGTTAGGCTTATTGAAAGATTTGGCTCTTTGTCGGGACTGATGATAAATTGGAGTAAGTCAACGCTGTTTAGAGTTGATGACGTGGGGGAGGATGGGAGTGAGCTCCCTGAGGATGGGCGACTTAAGGTGGTAAGTCAATTTAAATACTTGGGGATATGGATCTCTATGCCTATTACAGACTACATATCTAGAAATCTGATTCCGGTTTTAGGTGATCTTAAGGCAAAAGTGGATGCTTGGATCAAGCTGCATTTATCGGTGGTGGGCAGCGTTAATCTTATTAAAATGACTTTGATGCTGAAAATACTATATGTTCTCCATAACGCGCCAGTGTGGATACCGCGAGAAAAATTTAGGCAGATTAATTCCATGTTTAGGAAGATGGTATGGGGAGGAATTATCCACGTATCAGACTGGAGACGCTTCAGCGACCCAAGGAGGATGGAGGCTTGGCTTTGCCCAACCCTGAAGTATATTTTCCTGCAGCCCAGTGTCAGCATTTAAAGGGCTGGGCGCGGGAGGGATCGTCTAGCGCGGTACAGCAATTGATGGAAAAGGTGACGAAAAGGAGGCCAGTGGTACAGTGTCTGGAAGATGGGTCCCTGGGGGCATTGGGGAGATTGTATCCAACTATATCCTTGATAGGTAAGCTGTGGGGTAGATTGAAACAAAATCGTGGCCTTGCGGGTCTGACCAGGTTCTCCCCGATATGGCATAATAATAATCTACCTGAGTTTGAGGCATTGGGGGTTTTACCAGAGTGGCAGGCCAAGGGAATTCACTATGTGTATCAAATAATTGAGCAGCAGGAGCTGAAATCCTTTTCCCAACTGCAGGGGGAGTTTGATCTTGGGTCTTCAGGGGACTATCAGTATTTGCGGATGAGACATGCATTTGGAGCTCAGAATAAGGATGGATGCATGAGAGTACAAAGAGATATAGTATTGGAATATGTGTGCGGTGAAGGGACTACTAGGGGGGTTATCTCTACTCTTTATAAAGATTTGCTACACACATACCTTTTGGGATTTCCAATTAATGCGAGAGCTAAGTGGGAGAGGGATTTGGGCCCATTGGAGAATGAAACTTGGGAGTCGGTGCTGGAGTGGGTTCCACGGCTATCCCTGAGCGAACCGTATAGGCTGTCACAGCTCTATATAGTACACAGGGTCTACAAATCTCCGGAAGTATTCTATAGAGCGGGCCTGCGTGCTGACTCTGAGTGCCCGAGGTGTGGGTCTGCAGATGCTGGTATATACCATATGATGTGGACGTGTCCGAGACTGGCTGCCTTTTGGTTGGTGGTTTTGAGTCATATGGAAGGTGCGTATAGATGCACGGTGCCAAGGGAACCATTGGTGTGTTTGTTGGGATGTGTGGATGAGATTAGAGTGGATAACACCCAGAAGATAGCAGTTGCCAGATTGTTGAATATGGCCCGAAAGGTAATAGCACGAAACTGGATTAAGGTTGAACCGCCTACAAGAAGAGAATTTCTTCAATATGTGAAGCAGGGTACATTGGAAAAAGGGATCTATAAGAAAAGAGGGAAAATAGAAATGAATGTTAAGCTGTGGTCTCCGTGGCTAGAAATGGGATAGGTGGACGTGTGGGATGGGTGAGTCTAAAGGTACCTTCACACTGAACAACTTAACAACGATAACGATCCGTGACGTTGCAGCGTCCTGGATAGCGATATCGTTGTGTTTGACACGCAGCAGCGATCAGGATCCTGCTGTGACATCGTTGGTCGGAGCTAGAAGGCCAGCACCTTATTTCGTCGCTGGAACACCCGCTGTCATCGCTGGATCGGTGTGTGTGACGCGGATTCAGCGATGTCTTCACTGGTAACCAGGGTAAACATCGGGTTATTAAGCGCAGGGCCGCGCTTAGTAACCCGATATTTACCCTCGTTACCATTGTAAATGTAAAAAAAACCAAACACTACATACTTACATTCCGGTGTCTGTCTCGTCCCCCGGCGTCCGCTTCCCTGCACTGTGTCAGCGCCGGCCGGCCGTAAAGCAGACGTCACCGCTGTGCTTTAGGGCCGGCGCTTACACAGTGCAGGGAAGCGGACGCCGGGGGACGCGACAGACACCGGAATGTAAGTATGTAGTGTTTTTTGTTTTTTTTTACATTTACACTGGTAACCAGGGTAAACATTGGGTTACTAAGCGCGGCCCTGCGCTTAGTAACCCGATGTTTACCCTGGTTACCCGGGGACTTTGGCATCGTTGGTCACTGGAGAGCTGTCTGTGTGACAGCTCTCCAGCGACCACACAACGACGAAACAGCGACGCTGCAGCGATCGGCATCGTTGTCTATATCGCTGCAGCGTCACTTAATGTGACGGTACCTTAAGGCCTGATTTGGCAAGTACAAACTAAGAGGTCTGCGGTCCTACATGGGATGATATTCATTCAGTATTATTGTGGATTGTGATATTGGGAGAGATGGGCTGTCTTCTTGGGCGGGGGTGGGAAAAGTTGGGAATGATGGAGTTTGGTTAGGGGGGAAAGTTTGTATTGAAAACATGAATATTAAATGTAAATTGCGCTGATATTCTCAATAAAAATTTACTTGAGTTAAAAAAAAAAAAGAAAGAAAGAAAGTAAAGAGCGGATACTGGATTGTGAAAGGTCAAGAACAGTGTTATCTGAGAGAGAGAGAGCGCATTAGCCGGGAACGGACCAAACATTCCAGAAGTTTAGAAATGAAGGGGAGATTATAGACCGGTATGTAGTTAGCACAGTTCTGGTCAAGGGATGATTTTGTTTTTAAGTAATGGATGTATGCTGGCATGTTTAAAGGGAATCTGTCGCCCCATTTTTCGCCTATAAACTGAGGCCACCGCAATCAGGGGCTTAGCTACAGCCTTCTGTAATGCTGTAGATAAGCCCCCGATGTAACCTGAAAGATAAGAAAAACAAGTTAGATTATACTCACCCAGGGGCGGTCCTGCTGTGGTCCGGTCCGATGGGCGTCGCGGTCCGGTCCGGGGCCTCCCATCTTCATACGATGTCGTCATCCTCCTTGCTTCCTGTTACGGCTCCTGCGCAGACGTACTTTGTCTGCCCTGTTGAGGGCAGCGTAAAGTACTGCAGTGCGCCGGCGCCGGGCCTCTCTGACCTTTCCCAGAGGCTGTGCACTGCAGTACTTTGCTCTGCCCTCAACAGGGCAGACAAAGTACGCCTGCGCAGGAGCCGTGACAGGAAGCAAAGAAGAGGACGTCATTGTATGAAGATGGGAGGCGCCGGACCTAGACCGCGATGCCGTCTGGACCTCACCGGGACTGCCCCAGGTTACATCAGGGGCTTATCTACAGCATTACAGAATGCTGTAGCTAAGCCCCTGATGGCGGTGGCCGCAGTTTATAGTAGAAAAATGGGGTGACAGATTCCCTTTAAAGAAGGAAGGAAAATACTAGATGAGAGAGAGAGATTAAGTATTTTAGTTAGGTGAGTATTGTCAGCCTGGGAAAAGGACTGGAGGAGATGTGAGGGAATAGGGACACTGGTGCAGGTTGTAGGGTGAGAAGATTCAAGCCTGGTATCTTCTTCTGTGATCGGTTCAAAGACAGAAAGTGAGCTAGATGGAATGCAGGAGGGAAAAGAATGCATAACGTTAGAGGATTGGGAGAAAATTTCCTGTCAAATTTGGTTAATTTTTTTCCTTTGAAATAAGTGGCCAGATCATCTGCGCTGAGGTCAGTGGTGGGGGGGCCTTCACTCTTGGACTGAGGAAATGAAAAGTGTCAGTCGTGTAGGATCGGTAGATAGTGAGGTAATGAGGGTGGTGAAGTAGTCTTGTTTGGAAAGGTCAGTAGAAGGGAGGACACGGAACGGAGTACATAGGTGCATAAAAATTCATAAATTTATTTAGCCATATATCAAGCAATATAAACACAGTATAGAAGACACATTCAGGAATAGACGGAGGTTTTGAGGTCACTGTCTTTATAATATTGCACTTATCGCACTGTACCAAAATCAAGTGGGTTTAATAATGTTGTGACCAGAAACACAAAGGTGAAGAGCTGAGTTGTATGTTTTAAGTATAAACTTATAATGGATGAAATCTCCGGCCAGATAGGATTTTTGCTGCAGACGTTTTGCGCCCCTGGAGCACCGCTGTAGAAGACGTGTTTGCACCGTGTCAGGGTTACAGCCGTCTGTGCGGAGTTGTTCTATGTGTAGGAGTTGCAGCATAGTCCAGGGCACTTTGCAGGGTTTCATTATAATGTTTCCACCTTTTATGTTTTTCCTCCCAGGTGTCCTTTGCGCATGGCCACTGCCGCGGTCTCCATCTCCTCGGCACCCGGCTCTATAGACACTAACGAGCCCGGGTTCAAGAAAGAAATTCTTGGGACAAAGTTAGAAGGGAAGTATTTGTGCTCAGAGTGTAAAAACATCCTTAGGAGGCCGTTCCAGGCCCAGTGTGGACATCGCTACTGCTCCTTCTGCCTGAGGAAGATTATAAGGTGAGGAACGTAAAGCTGTGACCTCTAACTGCTGAAATAAGCTTCTCTCTACGATTTCTGACAGAGAATTTGGTGGCAGAAACCTGCAGGTCCCTTGATTCCCTTTGTCTAGAGGTCATAGCTCTAGAGTGGACTAAGGTACTTGAGGGACCTGCAGGTTTCTGCCCCAAATCTCTTGTAGTTCTCCAATATGGTTACTGTGAAAGGGCTTTACTCCATGAATGCACCATGTAGCCACTCTGGAAACCTTATAACAGTGACAAAATATATAGAGATATACGCCACTCCTAAAAGTTGTGTAGTGGTGCCAAAGAAGGGTTCCAACCCATAAAACATGCAAAATAATACTTTGCACTGAAGAGGATTGCAGTGAACAATAGGGTTTGTTTATTCGGTAAACTTTATAATTGACGTTTTACTCCTAACCCTTGGACCTTTCTTAAGAACTGATTACCACCAGATAGGTGAGGCGACACTTGTCAGTAGGAAATGGCACAGCAGCCGTGTCCTCCCCTCTCTGGTGGTAATCAGTTCTTAGGCTATGTGCACACGATGCAGATTTGCTGCGGATCCGCAGCGGATTTTTCCGCGCAGAAACTCCGCAGCTCCGCACTGTGATTTACAGTACAATGTAAATCAATGGAAAAAAAAAAAAAGTTGTGCAGATGGTGCAGAAAAATCAGTGCGGAATTGCTGCAGATTTAAAAGAAGTGCATGTCACTTCTTTTGTGCGGATCTGCAGCGTTTCTAGACCCCTCCATGATAGAAATCCGCAGTGGCATAAACTGCAGAAAATCCGCATCAATTCCGCGGCAAATCCGCATAAAAACCGCGGCAGCGGATTTTGTGCAGAAAATTCTGCACCACTTTTCCTACGTGTGCACATAGCCTTATGAAGGTTCAAGGGCTAGGACCAAATCGTCAATTATAAATATTACCAAATAAACAAACCCTTCTGTTTACTGCAATCCTCTTGAGTGCCAATTATTATTTTGCTTAGAACAGTGACATCACCTATAGCAGTAATGAGCATCATACAGATAAAGTGTATAGGTTATATTCTTTGCCTAAATACCATCTTTTTCAATGTCTCAGCTCAGGACCTCAGAAATGTGCAGCCTGTATCCAAGAAGGTATATACGAGGAAGGCATCTCTACTTTAGAAAGTACCACAGTACGTCCAGAGCTAAATTATATTCTTACATAGGGGCACTATTATAGTACCGTAGTTATATTTTTCTACATAGGGGCAGTATTATAGTAGTTATATTCTTGTACATAGGAGCAGTATTATAGTAGTTATATTCTTGTATATAGGAGCAGTATTATAGTAGTTATATTCTTGTACATAGGGGCAGTGCTATAGTAGTTATATTCTTGTACATAGGAGCAGTATTATAGTAGTTATATTCATGTACATAGGGGCAGTATTATAGTAGTTATATTCTTGTACATAGGGCAGTATTATAGTAGTTTTATTCTTGTACATAGGGGCAGTATTATAGTAGTTATATTCTTGTACATAGGGGCAGTATTATAGCAGTTATATTCTTGTACATAGGGGCAGTATTATAGCAGTTATATTCTTGTACATAGGGGCAGTATTATAGTAGTTATATTCTTGTACATAGGAGCAGTATTATAGTAGTTGTATTCTTGTACATAGGGGCAGTATTATAGTAGTTATATTCTTGTACATAAAGCAGTATTATAGTAGTTGTATTCTTGTACATAGGGGCAGTATTATAGTAGTTATATTCTTGTACATAGGGGCAGTATTATAGCAGTTATATTCTTGTACATAGGGGCAGTATTATAGCAGTTATATTCTTGTACATAGGGGCAGTATTATAGTAGTTATATTCTTGTACATAGGGCAGTATTATAGTAGTTGTATTCTTGTACATAGGGGCAGTATTATAGTAGTTATATTCTTGTACATAAAGCAGTATTATAGTAGTTTGATTCTTGTACATAGGAGCAGTATTATAGTAGTTATATTCTTGTACATAGGGGCAGTATTATAGTAGTTATATTCTTGTACATAAAGCAGTATTATAGTAGTTTGATTCTTGTACATAGGAGCAGTATTATAGTAGTTATATTCTTGTACATAGGGGCAGTATTATAGTAGTTATATTCTTGTACATAGGGCAGTATTATAGTAGTTTTATTCTTGTACATAGGGGCAGTATTATAGTAGTTATATTCTTGTACATAGGGGCAGTATTATAGCAGTTATATTCTTGTACATAGGGGCAGTATTATAGCAGTTATATTCTTGTACATAGGGGCAGTATTATAGTAGTTAT
Source organism: Ranitomeya variabilis (assembly GCF_051348905.1). Classification (NCBI taxonomy): domain Eukaryota; kingdom Metazoa; phylum Chordata; class Amphibia; order Anura; family Dendrobatidae; genus Ranitomeya; species Ranitomeya variabilis. The sequence goes on along the minus strand of NC_135233.1, from coordinate 251,114,320 downwards.
ATTCTTGTACATAGGAGCAGTATTATAGTAGTTGTATTCTTGTACATAGGGGCAGTATTATAGTAGTTATATTCTTGTACATAAAGCAGTATTATAGTAGTTGTATTCTTGTACATAGGGGCAGTATTATAGTAGTTATATTCTTGTACATAGGGGCAGTATTATAGCAGTTATATTCTTGTACATAGGGGCAGTATTATAGCAGTTATATTCTTGTACATAGGGGCAGTATTATAGTAGTTATATTCTTGTACATAGGGCAGTATTATAGTAGTTGTATTCTTGTACATAGGGGCAGTATTATAGTAGTTATATTCTTGTACATAAAGCAGTATTATAGTAGTTTGATTCTTGTACATAGGGGCAGTATTATAGTACTTATATTCTTGTACATAGGGGCAGTATTATAGTAGTTATATTCTTGTACATAGGAGCAGTATTATAGTAGTTATATTCTTGTGCATAGGGAGCAGTATTATAGTAGTTATATTGTACATAGGGGGCAGTATTATAGCAGTTATATTCTTGTACATAGGGGCAGTATTATAGTAGTTATATTCTTGTACATAGGGGCAGTATTATAGTAGTTATTTTCTTGTACATAGGGGTGGTATTATAGTAGTTATGATCTTGTACATAGGAGCAGTATTATAGTAGTTATATTCTTGTACATAGGGGGCGGTATTATAGTAGTTGTATTGTACATAGGGGCAGTATTATAGTAGTTATATTCTTGTACATAGGGGGCAGTATTATAGTAGTTATATTCTTGTACATAGGGGGCAGTATTATAGTAGTTATATTCTTGTACATAGGGGGCAGTATTATAGTAGTTATATTCTTGTACATAGGGGAAGTAGTAAGGGTGCAGTGTGAAAAGCATGAGTGGTGTTAGAAAGGGAAAGTGAAAGTAGGGGTGGCGCATGAAAGGGAAAGCAAAAGTATATGTAGTGTGAGAAAATGAAAGGAAAAGCATAAATCATGGGTGGTGTGCAAAAGGGAAAGCATAGAGGTTGTGTGAAAGGAAAAGTGAAATCATGTGCGGTGTGTGAAAGTGAAAGGCATGGGCAGCGTGTGAAAGGGAAAGTGAAACCATGGGATATGAACCTGAAAACAGGAGAAAGGAAAATTTAATCATTTTTAAGGCATTTAGATTGAATTGTATAGATTGCTGTCTGAATATGTGGAATATAAAATTGTGGAATCTCTGAGAGGCGGTTGGAGAAGTGCATGTTGGATATAATCTTACCATGTCCGCTCTCCTTTGTTCCACCAGGCATTTTCAGATAATGCGGCGCGGCGGGAGGTGGAGAGTCTGCCTGCTGTCTGCTCCAACAATGGCTGCTCCTGGAGAGGGACCCTAAAGGAGTATGAGGTGAGTGCTACGTGCCCCTGGTATATTTTTCCTTTTTATAGTTACTTGTCTGTCTTTCTGATGCATCCCCCTCTCCTCTGAGTTCAGTTTGTTGTTTTTAATTGTCCGCCATAGTGATGATATTCTGTTTTTGATATTTTGTAATGTTGTTGTAGAAACTTTAGTCATCTGCTTTGTCATTTGATCATTACCTCCTTCCAGGCCGTGTTACACAGTATCTTTATGTCAATCTCATTGTCTGCTTTTCCATTCTGTGATTTAACCCTCCAAGTACCTGGGGACACAGATTTGCACATGTTCTTCTAGAACATTCTGGGGGTTTTGCATATTATGGTTCAGCTGTGATAATCCAGAGGCCCATTATTTTCTTGTCAGAGCCTCATGCTTCATGTTTATGGGGGTGTCCGAACATCCTGTCGGGTGTATGGGCTTTGAATGTAGATGGACCATGTTTTGTCTTGTAAATAGTACTAGGGCGATGGTAAGTAGTATGGCTTTAAAATTTTACAGACCTGATACTCCTAACTGAGGCTTTTGCTACAATAGCACCCATTTTTGACAATCCTTTGATGCTGCAGCATCTCCCTCCTGTCCTGATATCCATTGACGTTTTACCTGTATGTGAAGAATCAGGGATTTCCAGTGTCTTCAGCCTCCATACATATGACACATGATACCACTCCTGCAATTCACAGTGTGCTGTCACTGGTACCTTGTACCCCCCTGCAACTCATGGGAGGGGGGGGGGGATCAGCCATCAATCTAGAAATAGAGGAATAGCATACCCTCCAAATGTTGCCCACTCTGACCCCTTATCACACCTTTTATTACCCG